>NC_091286.1:51805914-53020081 GCF_032444005.1 Ranitomeya imitator
CCCTATTCTGTAGGAGGTCTTTTCTATCCATATCATTAGCCGCAGAGAAAGCACGGGAAATAACCCGTTTTGGGTAACCCCTCTCTCGGAAACGTGCAGTAAGCTCATGTGAGTGTATAGTAAAGTCCAGACCCTCAGTGCAGTTCCTCTTGACCCCATTAGAATTGACCCTTGGGGATACCTGTTTTTAGATGCCACAGATGGAAGCTGTCAAAATGCAGCAGACTATTGGTGGCCGTGGGTTTGCGATGTAGAGTCGTAAGAATTTTCCGCCCTTTCACCTGCAGTCTCAGATCCAAGAATTCCATATCCGTCTGTGAATACTGTGACGTCAGTCGTATATTCCAAGGATTATCGTTCAAAGTGTCCACAAACTCTTTACATTGTTCCAGGGTGCCTGTCCAAATAAAAACAACATCGTCGATATAACGAAGGCATTTTATGACACGATTAGAAAAATGTTCTAGACAGAACACCCATGTGACCTCCCACCAACCTAAAAAGAGGTTGGCGTACGAGGGGGCACATCGAGCCCCCATAGCTGTGCCCCTCACCTGCCTGTAGAATACACGATCAAAGGTGAAATAATTCTGATTCAGAACAAATGACAGTAAATCCAGGATAAACGAGTCAAGTCCTCTGTCACCCGTGGAGTTGGAGTCCAAGAAGAAAGATACAGCACGTATGCCCAACTCGTGTCCAATGCAGGTGTAGAGAGACTCCACGTTGAGGGTGACAAGCCACGCCCCCAACGGAATCTCCAGATCTTGAAGTTGCATGATAAGAGATGTAGAGTCCTTAACATACGAGTTGAGGGCCGCAACTAAAGGCTGCAGAAAAAAGTCGATATAAGAGCACGGCCGTTCAAGTAACCCCCCTAGCCCTGACACTATAGGCCTACCCGGGGGTGCCTGTAGGGACTTGTGCACCTTCGGGAGCATATAAAAGGTGGGTGTCCTTGGATGATGGTTAATTAGGAAGTCTCGTTCACGCTTGTTAATAATATTGCGTGTATAAGCAGCCTCCAATAAACGACTCAATTAACTCTGGAAAACAGATGTAGGGTCTGAGGGCAACACCTGATAACACTCCACATTCCCCAATTGGCGCATGGCTTCTTGTGTGTACAGGTCAACCGGCCAAATCACCAGGTTGCCCCCCTTATCCGCCTCTCGGATTACAAAGTCCCTGTTGGAGCCCAGTTTAGCCAGGATAGCCTGATCTGTGCGGCTAATATTCCTCCCCCTATTGGGGTCAAGTCTAAGACTGTGTACCTCTCTGCAGACAGCATTGAAGAAACTCTGCACCGCCGGGCAAAGCGTCAAAGGAGGAGTGGCTTGTGATGGAAGTCTTCCAGTGAATTTTCTTCTGGACTGGCACTCATCACTCTCATCCAGCAGGTCCAACAGGTCCCTTAGGACCAATCTGTCAGCCACAGGCAGCTCATCTAAGGTAGAAGGGCGATGGTAAAGCAATTTGAAGGTAAGCTGCCGGCAAAACAAATACACATCTTTAATAAACGTAAATTTGTCAAGCCCACTAGTAGGGCAAAAGGAGAGGCCTTTCTCCAACAAAGTGGTCTCACGTACTGACAGAACATATTTTGATAAATTGATAATCTGCAGCTTACCAGTGGCGGACAGTGGCTCTGAAGTCAACGCCTCCTGTTCTGCCGCGTCTCTCGTTGGTAACGGGGTGACCACACTTTGCGATACCGAGTACGTTTTTTCTGTACCGTTACTCCACCTGCGGCCCCTCCTCCACCTTCGGCGTCGCTCGGTATGCGTGCACATGCCTTTTGGCTATTAATGCTCATGTTTTTGTCTTGTTGGGTGCCTTAGGGGCTTTGTGTGTTCTGTATGCTGGGGATTCTCTAGGTCTCCCTGACTACAACTACTATGCGTGTCCCTTCTGTCTCCAGGACTGTTACCTGGCCCCTCTAGCCCAGTGTGCCTTTTGGCCGCATTTCTCCCCTTAAGCCGCTATGTCCTATTGTCTGTCCTTGTAGATTTTATATATGTTTTCGGCGACTACTATATGTATCCATTTGGTGCGCGCAAGCGCAACGCGTATACTGTTACGGCCACTGTAAGTTCTTATGGTGCCCCTACTATTTATTATGGCGTTCCTCTGTGCCCTCGGCGCATATTGTATTCATTAATTACGCCTTTAGGATGCATGTGTCCTTCTAAGTTATTATGCCCTGATGTGTGCCCTGGTGCATTTCACCGATTTCGGTGATTTTCTATGTTTTGAACGCGTAGTGTATTTTCCTTTAGGGCGCACACCAGTGCTGTTGCGCGTGCTGGCATGGAAACTGGGATACGGAAGTTCTTTCCCTGTATTGATCGCCGAACTTGGTGATCCTCTATGTCCGTGGTGCTCCTTACACTTGCCTTCTTGGTGCGCGCAGGCGCAGTGCGCGTGCTGCCATGGCGACTGGGAGCGGAGTGTACACTTCCGCCCCTAGACGCCGGCGCATGCGCAGTGCATACACGCCGGGCCCGGCTCGCTGATATCACTATTACGCGCTCTGAGACGCTCTCCGCCGCCACGCAGCTGCTGTTGGGTAATACGCTAATTAATAGCTTTATAAGCAAAAGACAGACACTGCAGGCATTACCCCTGACGAAGCCACCAGTGTGTGGCGACACGCGTTGGGTGCCTGGTGCCCGCAACTTTTCTCTTTCAGAGTCCATATGCCTGACTGCCCTGCCTTGGATAGATATTATTTGGCATTCTGCCTTTATCTTTCCTCCATGGTGCCCTCCGTGACCAGGCGATTAGTGTATGAGTGGTAAGCACTGGATGACTCGCAACATTTATTGTTTGTTGGCTGGTTGAGTCCATTACTGGCATGATATGTGTGTGCTTACTGTACCGTCACTATTGCCCTTCTTTTGGTCATCGTGGTACATACATGTTGTGTGGTGGGGTTAGTGCCCTTATTTTAGGATAGTCTCCTGTTCTTTTGTTATTCCTTGCAGGGACTTCCATTGGGCTTCTGTGTTATATGGTACCATACTGGTAGTAGGGCCATTGTTTACCCATAGGCATATGTATTGTACTCTGTTCGGGTATGTGTGGGTTTTTTGGCCGTATTTCGGGCCTGAGTTTATATAGGGTTGAGTGTGTTTTTTTCCCTATTTTTAATGTTTTTAGCATGTAATTTGTCTTTTGCATATGTGTAATAAAGCTGCTTTGGTTATTTCTATATTTCATGTGTGGTGTACTCCCCTTTGTTTTGGGTCTACTTTTTCTCTTGTTTAGTTGTAGATTGGTTATTTCTAGGCCCAGGGTTTGAGTCCCACTGACCGTGGTGCCCCCATTTTCTCTACATTTGGTACATAACGATATCCTTAACGATATCATTGCTACGTCACAAAAAGCAACGATATCGTTAACGATATCGTTATGTGTGAAGGTACCTTAACACCATCTAGTAGTTGTGGTCTGAACTGGAGCCTGAATGTTGGCATAAGGAGTTCAATTTATATTGTAAAAAAAGTAACAGAAAGCTAGGTGCGGGCACATCTGTTTTATCACTGTAGGAAAGGAATAGTCAACATCCATCAATCAACATCCATTCAACTCCACTGCGATTGCAAGTGAAAGATGTACGGATAAAAAATAGCCTATCAGACAAAAAAACATTTTTACTGGAGATGGGGATGTACAGTAAGTGTTGAAAATAAGTCTTTGGCTGCTGTGCCTCTCTTACGTAGCGCTAGGAATAAAAAATGTATAAAAATTCAGGCCCACAAGTTATTTTGCCCTTTTCTTAGCATATTTCACTTCTTTAACTTCTGTAAGTCTGACAGAAGAAAAAAGTAATTAGCTATTAAAAAGTTCTAAAATTTAAATAGTGCAAACAGAACTGAAATAAAATCATGACATTACCGCCATCACAGAATATTGTGGAATATCTTCATTTTTCTTCCTCAATCAAAATCGTTTCCATATTTGCAATATATTTATCATCCTTTTTAAGAAATTACACTGCTATTACCATACATGAGATGATCGTCAGGGTTCAACATTAAGTTAATTATTTTTACAACTGGACAAGAAGTTCACAGCATAAACTATGGGCTTATAATTTGTGATTTTTCTTTTCCAGAGTTGTAATGTGAGCAAAATACATGGAATTACTGTGTATGGTAATAATATTTCTAGTCTTTAACCTTTAAAAGCTGAAAAGAATAATAACCATTGTGAATGAAATGTGAGATTAAGCCCGATGCTAGCATTTGGTCTCATTTTCCTGCATATTTTAATGTTTTTCTTATTCTACTGACGCATCCAAAGAGAAAAATTCTAAACTTTAAAGACAAATAAATATTTCAGTGATGCCAATACTGAGATATTTGCATCAAATCCATGCTGGATACTCTTGTAAATGTTTTTGGACTTAAAAAAAAAATTGATCATATGTGACTTAAGATGCCTGGTGCATCCCATAGGAACAATTAACATTATTTCAGAGTTAGCCTTTGCTTCTATCAGAACGTAGAGGTGGAGGGAACTTGTCTTAAACTGCCCACATTATAGAAGGCTGTCAGTTGAAAAATGCTACGGCAGATTATTCTGTCAGAAGCCATCTCAGCTAAAAGCTCCCACACACAGGAGCACTTGTTTGGCATATGGCTTTCCTGCGTCCTTTATAAGAAAGAGGCCACACGTCAACCGTCGGCTCATGTTGGGAAGAACAATTTGATCGGAAGCCTGAAATCAGACATGCAAGATTGACATCTCTCTTGACCATCAGTTGGTGCCCAGATACACATTTGACCATCAGCTGAATCCATCAAAATTGGCGGCTTTGGCTGACAAAAATCTAATGTGCATGGGTGCCTTTGGATTTTTCAGAATGTTTTATATGAGTACCTAGAATCAATTTTGGAGATAAGTAGACCAGGCACAAGAATTCGGTAAAAGCAACTCTTATTATTTATAAAAGCCAACAAATATAAATTTGATGAAAGACTTTGGTAGGACTGGTGTCATGATCTGTATGTGAATTCAGGTTTTGTGCTGCAGTGGTTAATGATTTTGGCCTCTCTCTGGTTCTGGGAGGGCTTTAAATAGCCCTACTTGGGCTCTGTCAGTGATACTTTTGACCTCGGCTTAGTTCCTGACCCCTGTGTATCTGTGGATACTGTCTTCCTGTGTATGCGTGTTCGTGTATGATCTGGCCCATTCCTGTTTCTTTTATTTCTGCCTGACTCTGTACTTGTTTCACCTCTCTGTTATGACCTTTGCCTGTCCTTGACCTTCCATTCCATTGCTCCTGCCTGTACCACGCTGCTATCTCTGGTTTCCAGACTCTGCTTTGTGACTGACCTCGTCCCTGTCTTGCCCCTCCTGTACCGTGCCATCTCCTGGTTTAGACCCGCGTCCGTCCGATTACTCTGTGGGCATCTCTAGCCCAAGCGCCGGTCTCCGGAGTGCTGGGGCTTGTCTCTGCCCCCAGACACTCCCCCAGCAGTCACGCATCTCCTCCGCTTTTTTTAAATTATTTTTTAATTGTGATTTATTATTTTTAGAATTAATTTATGGTATTATTTATTCATTTAAATAAAAAAGTAATATATTACAATTAAACGTCTGATCCTTTCAAAAAGTTTCATGAAGTTTCTTAAACTGAAAAAAAAAATCATTGGAAAGGTTTTAGTCCATTCGAAGACACTAGTTCAACAGATGACAACTCCAAGCTCTTATTTAATTAAGAAAGATTCTTGAAATGAAGGAGGGGATGTTAAGTGGCTAGCAGATGTGAGAAGCCTTTTTGGCCTGCAGCAGAATATCACTTAAGGAAGTGCAAATGATTTGCAGAAATGCATAATTAAGTCTCTCGCTGCGAAATATAGAATTCTGCCCTTCAGCGCCGAAATACCAAACCATACAATAAAAAATAGCTTTTGGGCTTTGGGGGATTGTGTGTTTAGAAATAAACCTGATTTTACTTAAATATTAAAAATTGCATTGAGTCAATGGAAATGGATAAAGAAAATAAAAGAACATTGAAAAAGAGTTAAGCCAATAAATCATGTTCCACAGTTTTAACAGACACTTTTCTTTAAATGACCCAGTTGAGCACCAAAGCACTACCTGAAGATCTATGTACCGCGATCGCATTGCTTCACCAGTGATTTCTGTGATAAATAGTTGACATGACACCATTGCCCTAGGAACCACCTCACAAAATGCAACAGTTTTAGAAGACATATGGTAGAAAGCTGCAAACAGCAGCTGGCTGAATCTTATTATCCACTCAGCACCGATACTACTCTTTACAAAATTACATTTTCCTACCAAATACCTAGTAGAGAATAACTTAGTGACTAAGCATTTACAATTTGTATCTATAACAGGAGATACTTAATTCAATGACTTATGTGGGTCTCAACATTCTCAGGACTTTTTGCTGAAGGCTAAGAATATTTATTGTAATGAGGGTTTATATATATACTAGATGGTGGCCCGATTCTAACGCATCGGGTATTCTAGAATATGCATGTCCACGTAGTATATTGCACAGCCCACATAGTATATTGCCCAGTCACGTAGTATATTGCCCAGCCACTTAGTATATTGCCCAGACACGTGGTATATTGCCCAGTCACGTAGTATATTGCCCAGCCACGTAGTATATTGCCCAGCCACGTGGTATATTGCCCAGTCACGTAGTATATCGCCCAGCCACGTAGTATATTGCCCAGCCACGTGGTATATTGCCCAGTCACGTAGTATATCGCCCAGCCACGTAGTATATTGCCCAGTCACGTAGTATATTGCCCAGCCACATAGTATATTGCCCAGCCACGTGGTATATTGCCCAGTCACGTAGTATATTGCCCAGCCACGTAGTATATTGCCCAGCCACATAGTATATTGCCCAGTCACGTAGTATATTGCCCAGGCACATAGTATATTGCCCTGTTACATAGTATATTGCCCAGTGACGTAGTATATTGCCCAGTCACGTAGTATATTGCCCAGTGATGTAGTATACAGCACAAAGCCACGTAGTATATTGGCCAGTCACGTAGTATATTGCTCAGCTATGTAGTATATTGCCCAGCCACGTATGTCACAGGTTAAAAAATAAAAAAGAAACATATACTCACCTTCCGAGGGCCCCTTGTAGTTCGGTCATATGACCGTGATGTCATGGCAGGTCCTTCTCGCGCAGGGGAGCAGGACCTGTGATGACATCGCGGTCACATGACCGCGATGTCATCACAGGCCCTGCACGAGAAGGAACTGCCATGACGTAACGGTCATGTGACCGTGACGTCATCACAGGCCCTGCGCGCCTGTGCGAGAAGGACCTGTGATGACGTCGCGGTCACATAACTGTGATGTCATGGCAGGTCCTTCTCGTGCAGGCGCGCAGGGCCTGTGATGACGTCACGGTCACATGACCGTGATGTCATGGTAGGTCCTTCTTCCATACACGGCACTGGAACCTGCCGCTTGCATGGAGCGGTCACTGGAGCTTCGCGAAAGGTGAGTATATAATGATTTTTTATTTTTTTTATTATTTTTAACATTAGATGTTTTTACTATTGACACTGCATAGGACCGCGGCATATCACAGTCCGTTACCGCTGGCATTAACCCTGTGTGAGCGGTGACTGCGGGGAGTATGAAGCGGGCGCCGGGCACTGACTGCAGGGGAGGGACTAATCGGACTGTGGCCGTCGCTGATTGGTCACGGCAGCCATGACAGGCAGCTGGTGAGACCAATCAGGGACTTGGATTCCATGACAGACAGAGGCCGCGACCAATGAATATCTGTGACAGACAGAAGGACAGACAGACAGCCAGAAAGATGGACGTGACCCTTAGACAATTATATACATATATATATATATATATATATATATATATACCGTACTTACTGTATATAATATAAGAAATACTGAATAGGATACATGTTGATGTCAAGATACAAACAAAATACAGTATTTCTCGAATATATTTGCAAAGAGGTTATAAAAGTGTCAGTCTAATTTTTCAGAGATTGTTGTCACCACTTAAAAAAAATTCACTATTTTTCAATCAATAGACACAGATCCTACAGGTAGTCCAAGGGTTACCAATTTGGTTTTGCAGCACTGGAGATCTGAGTTGAAATTTCATCAAGAGCAACATTTCTTTATATGCTAGATTTTTATTTTTTCAGGTTTACTCCTAAATACAAATAACATGCTACTTAAAAAAGCCCTCCTCCTCCTCCCATCAAAGTTGTTATCTTCCTAATATATTTCAATCATCATATGATATAGCACTGTGTACTTACTATTGCCCATTTTGCCTCCTGAGTCAGCTGTTCCCTCCACCCTGTCAAGGACTTTTACAGTGATGACTCATGCAGGAAAATTGACCTCCTGTTTCTACATAGAGTTTAGACGGATTCAGCTAGTCAGTTATTAATCACGTGATGTAATAAACCCAATAGAAAAGAGAAGAATTAGATGAGTAGAAAAGCAAAATGAGCAATTGTAAGTACACAGTGCTGCATAACATGATGATTGCTATATATTAAGAAATTAAGAAAATAAAATCTTTGAGGGGCGTGCTTCTTTAATTGGCTTTCAGGGAAATTTACGAAATACAGGGTTTTCAACAAGGAAAGTGAATGATAATCTTTATTATCATTCTCTATTCTAGAATGACTTGAGTTTAGAAAGCATGTTCCCTTAAATCCTCAAATTAGGAAAATATTTGATTTGACTTCTTATATGCTCCAATCTGTTGTGAAAGCCATCCACATACAAAAGATAAAAGTCAGCTAAAAGGCACCAATTTGGTCAATATATCCAAGAAATATACCTGGGCTAAGAAAGTTATAGCATTAAAAACACATTGATTTTTATGAAGGTTATTCACTCCAACCTTTTGAAAAGTATGTATATTCTTTTCACTTTTTAATGGATTAAAAAAAATCATGTTTATATATATATATATATATATATACACACAGTTATATGAAAAAGTTTGGGCACCCCTTTTAATCTTAAGCTTAATGTTTCATAAAAATTGTTTTTTTGCAGTAGCTATTTCAGTTTCATATATCTAATAACTGTTGGACACAGTAATGTTTCTGCTTTGAAATGAGGTTTATTGTACTAACAGAAAATGTGCAATCTGCATTCAAACAAAATTTGACAGGTGCATAAGTATGGGCACCCTTATCATTTTCTTGTTTTAAATACTCCTACCAATTTTTTCTGACTTACTGAAGCACTTTTTTTGGTTTTCTAACCTCACTGAGCTTTGAACTTCATAGCCAGGTGTATGCAATCATGAGAAAACCTACTTAAAGTGGCCACTTGCAAGTTGTTCTCCTGTTTGAATCTCCTCTGAAGAGCGGCATCATGGGCTCCTCAAAACAACTGTCTAATGATCTGAAAACAAAGATTATTCAACATAGTTGTTCAGGGGAAGGATACAAAAAGCTGTCTCAGAGATTTAACCTGCCAATTTCCACTGTGAGGAACATAGTAAGGAAATGGAAGAACACAGGTACAGTTCTTGTTAAGGCCAGAAGTGGCAGGCCAAGAAAAACATCAGAAAGGCAGAAAAGAAGAATGGTGAGATCAGTCAAGGACAATCCTCAAACCACCTCCAGAGAGCTGCAGCATCAACTTGTTGCAGATGGTGTCACTGTGCATCGGTCAACTATAAAACACACTTTGCACAAGGAGAAGCTGTATGGGAGAGCGATGCGAAAGAAGCCGTTTCTGCAAGCACGCCACAAACAGAGTCGGCTGAGGTATGCAAAAGCACATTTGGAGAAGCCAATTTCTTTCTGGAAGAAGGTCCCGTGGACTGATGAAACCAAGATTGAGTTGTTTGGTCATACAAAAAGGTGTTATGCATGGCGGCTAAAAAACACAGCATTCCAAGAAAAACACTTGCTACCCACAGTAAAATTTGGTGGAGGTTCCATCATGCTTTGGGGCTGTGTGGCCAATACCGGCTCCGGGAATTTGTTAAAGTTGAGGGATGCATGTATTCCTCTCAGTATCAACCAGATTCTTGACAATAATGTTCATGAATCAGTGACAAAGTTGAAGTTACGCAGGGGATGGATCTTTCAGCAAGACAATGATCCAAAACACTGCTCCAAATCTACTCAGGCATTCATGCAGAGGAACAATTACACTGTTCTGGAATGGCCATCCCAGTCCCCAGACCTGAATATCATCTGTGGGATCATTTGAAGAGGGCTGTCCATGCTCGGCGACCATCAAACTTAACTGAACTGGAATTGTTTTGTAAAGAGGAATGGTCAAAAATACCTTCATCCAGAATCCAGGAACTCATTAAAAGCTACAGGAAGCGACTAGAGGCTGTTATTTTTGCAAAAGGAGGATCTACTAAATATTAAAGTCACTTTTCTGGTGGGGTGCCCATACTTATGCACCTGTCAAATTTTGTTTGAATGCAGATTGCACATTTTCTGTTAGTACAATAAACCTCATTTCAAGGCAGAAACATTACTGTGTTCAACAGTTATTAGATATATGAAACTGAAATAGCTGTTGCAAAAAAACTATTTTTATAAAACATTAAGCTTAAGATTAATAGGGGTGCCCAAACTTTTTCATATAACTGTATATACTGGAACCAGGATCTGTTAACTTTCTTGAACATATCTGCTCAAAACGCCATGCGGGCTTTCCCACTGAATGTATTAATTTTGGAAAGAGTGAGCTGGATTATTCTCATTATTTCACCAATTTGGTCAAACTTTGTTTCTAAAATTATATCGAAATGATTGTTCACGATGGTTGAAAGCTGAGTGTTGGGTTATTTTTTGGCCATTGTTGGCTGAAAATATAAATGTATGGCGTGACTGCTGGAAGTCAGCTAATGATTTGAGGGCATTTCTAGTGGAGGCACTAATGCTTTCAAATTTTTAATACTATTTTCCCTAACAATGTGGTTAACTTGATTTTGCGATACATCAAAATTATTATCTGAAGACAGTGAATATTCATTTCCCTTTCTCAGAACTAAGATGAGGGTTAATTGGTAATGTGAGTCTTGTGAGAAGTACTGGAAAGTACAGGAAACTTCAAGAATTACTAAGGTATTTGGGCACTTAGAGATATGAACAATCCCTTAATTTTTATAATATTAGTAGTAACTACTCACAGGTCCTTTCTGGAGATAAGTCAATAGATTTTATCCACATTAAATTTGTGCTAGACACGGTAAATTCAAATACGTTGCAATTTCATTTTTGCAAATTTTTAAAACTGTCTGCCAATTTTTTATACCCTGCAAAAGGTTGCATCAGCTAGAGAAGGCTCACATGACTTGGGTCATGACCAGGTGGGTTTTCCCAATAATTCCTTGCATCTGTTAAATCACAGCCATCACGCAGTATGGTGCATCACATAGTATAGCATAGCATATCATAGGCTGTATAAAAGCCAAAGCAAGGAATGCAGCTCAGCAATCATTTAGAAGTAAATATGTTGAATGAGAGTATATCACTGCTCACAACTTAGCAACAGAAATAGGGCAAAAAAGCAAAAAAAACTATGAATATGCTGTACAGATTGTGTACTACAGGATGCAGCAGGTCAATAAGTTGTAAGCAATGGTTTAGGTTGCGCATTGTGTGTAAATATGGCTGCCTTTTTCCTGTGATTTTTTTTACTTTGTCTGCATCTCTTGAAAAATTTGCAAAATTTGTTGAATTTTAATGTCAAAAGATTCGATCATCTCTAGTCCTCTCTTCATCTGTGCTATTGTCTTATGTCTTTGTGATAAGTTTTAAATTAACCTCTCCACCCCTGGAGCTTTTTTCGTTTTTCGCTCTCCTTTTTTCCAGAGCCATAACTTTTATTATTATTATTATTATTATTATTATAATTATTATTTATTGTTCCATGGTGCTTTACACGTGAGGAGGGATATACATAATAAAAACAAGTACAATAATCTTAAACAATGCAAGACATAACTGGTAGAGGAGGAGAGAGGACCCTGCCCACGAGGGCTCACAATCTACAAGGGATGGGTGAGAATACAGTAGGCAAGGATAGAGCTTGTCAGGCAGTGGTTTGGTTGATCGGTGGTTACTGCAGGTTATAGACTTGTCGGAAGAGGTGGGTCTTCAGGCTCTTTTTGAAGGTTTCAATGGTAGGTGAGAATCTAATGTGTTGTGGTAGAGGGTCCCAGAGTAGGGGTGATACGCGAGAGAAATCTTGTATACGATTGCGGTAAGAGGAGATAAGAGGGGAGTAGAGAAGGAGATCTTGTGAGGATCGGAGGTTGCGTGTAGGTAAGTATCGGGAGACGAGGTCGCAGATGTATGGAGGAGACAGGTTGTGGATGGCTTTGTACGTCATGGTTAGGGTTTTGTACTGGAGTCTCTGGGCAATGGGGAGCCAGTGAAGGGATTTACAGAGGGGAGAGGCCAGGGAATAGCGGGGGGACAGGTGGATTAGTCGGGCAGCAGAGTTTAGAATAGATTGGAGGGGTGTGAGAGTGTTAGAGGGGAGGCCACAGAGCAGGAGGTTGCAGTAGTCAAGGCGAGAGATGATGAGGGCAAGCACTAGGGTTTTTGCAGATTCTTGGTTGAGGAATGTACGGATTTGTGAAATATTTTTGATTTGAAGTCGGCAGGAAGTGGAAAGGGCTTGGATATGTGGTTTGAAGGATTACCCCAAGGCAGCGAGCTTGTGGGACTGGGGACAGTGAGCAGCCATTTACTGTAATGGATAGGTTTGTTGGGGGGGTCGCGTGAGATGGGGGAAAGATGATGAATTCTGTTTTGTCCATATTAAGTTTCAGAAATCTAGCAGAGAAGAAGGATGAAATAGTGGACAGACATTGAGGGATTCTGGTTAGTAGGGAGGTGAAATCTGGTCCAGAGATGTAGATCTGTGTGTCATCAGCATAGAGGTGATACTGAAAACCGTGAGATTCTATGAGCTGTCCCAGGCCAAAGGTGTAAATGGAGAAGAGCAGAGGCCCTAGGACTGAACCTTGTGGGACTCCAACAGATAGTGGGCGAGATGAGGAGGTGGTGTGTGAGTGGGAGACGCTGAATGTCCGGTCTGTTAGGTATGAAGAGATCCAGGATAGGGCCAAGTCTGTGATGCCAAGGGATGAGAGGGTCAGTAATAATAGGGAATGGTCCACTGTGTCAAAGGCAGCCGACAGGTCGAGGAGGAGGAGGACAGAGTAGTGTTGCTTGCTCTTGGCGGTTAAGAGGTCATTGGTAACCTTAGTTAGGGCAGTTTCAATGGAATGATGTGACTGGAAGCCAAATTGTAAGCGGTTAAAGAGGGAGCAAGAAGAGAGATGGGAGGACAGTTCAAGATGGACATGTTGTTCCAGTAGTTTGGAGGCATAGGGGAGAAGTGATATAGGGCGATAGCTAGATACAGAGGATGGGTCAAGAGAAGGCTTTTTGAGGATAGGTGTGATAAAGGCATGTTTAAAGCTTGAGGGGAAAACACCAGTTGTTAATGTTAGAGTTGGGATGAAGACTGTGGTGAGGTTTGGGATGAAGTGGGATGGGAGCGGGTCAAGTGCACAGGTGGTGAGATGCGATCTTGAGAGTAGAGTGGAGAGTTGATCTTCTGTAATGGTGGAGAAGTTGATTTTGGAGGCGGAGGGCTGGGAAGTCAGGAGGAAGGGCTCTGGGGGTTGTTGACCAAAACTGTCTCTGATGTTATCAATCTTCTGCTTGAAAAATGAGGCAAAGTCTTCAGCTGAGATAAGTGGGGAGGGAGGAGGTGCTGGGGGATGGAGGATGAGAATTGAAGGTGTTGAATAACTGTTTAGGGTTGTGGGACAGGGAGATATGAGAGATGAGAAGTAGGTTTGTTTAGCTGTGGCGAGTGTGGTCTTGAAAGTAGCGAGGGACTGTTTTAATGCAATGAAGTGCTCATTGGAGTGGGATCTTTTCCATCTGCGCTCAGCAGCCCTGGAAGCTTGCCACAGTTCTTTGGTCAGGCTGGTGTGCCAGGGCTGTCTGTTGATTTTGCGAGCTTTGGTATGTGTAAGTGGGGCAGCAGATTCCAAAGCTACAGCTATTGTGGTGTTATATAGAGCGGCAGCGTCATCCGCATTGTGTAAGGAACTTATATCTGTGAGAGGGAGGAGGGATTCAGAGAATGAATGTAGGTCAAGATGTTTAAGATTTCTGCGAGGGTGTGAAAGTTTGTGGGGTGGGGATTGTAGATATGGAGTGGAGAGGGAAGAGAATGTGAGAAGGTTGTGGTCAGAGAGAGGAAGAGGTTAAATAGGGAGCAAAGGCGGGTGAAGATGAGGTCCTGTGTGTGACCATCTTTGTGAGTGGCTGTAGAAGACCATTGAGTGAGGCCGAAGGAGGAAGTGAGGGATAGAAGTTTAGTGGCAGCTGAGAGGGAAGTGTCAATGGAGATGTTGAAGTCACCCATGATGATATTGGGGATGTCCGCGGAAAGGAAATGAAGTAGCCAGGTGGTGAAGTGGTCAAAGAAGGTGGTGGCTGGCCCTGGAGGGTGGTAAATGACAGCCAGTTGGAGGTTGGAGGGGGAGTTTTTTATTTTTCTATCAATATGGCCATGTGGGGGCTTATTTTTTGCAGGGCGAGTTGTACTTATGAACGATACCATTGGTTTTACCATGTCATGTAGCAGACAACGGGAAAACAATTCCAAGTGCGATGAAATTGCAAAAAAGTGCAATCCCACACTTGTTTTTTGTTTGTCTTTTTTGCTAGGTTCACTAAATGCTAATACTAACCTGCCACTATGATTCTCTAGGTCATTTTGAGTTCATAGACACCAAACATGTCTAGGTTCTCTTTTATCTAAGTGGTAAAAAAAATTCTAAAGTTTGCTAAAAAAAAAAAAACAAATTGTGCATTTTTCCGATAACGGTAGCATCTAGAGTTGAGCGACCTTGACCTTTTTAGAGTCGAGCCGGGTTTTGCAAAACCCGACTATGTCCAAAGTCGGGTCGAGTGAAATCGGCCGATTATGACGTAAAGTCGGGATCGACCGAAACACGAAACCCAATGCAAGTCAATGGGGCAGCATAGTCGGCAGTGAGTGGGGGCCAGGAAAACACCTAGAGTGGCCATTTTAATGTCAAAACCATCCATTCTTCTTAATGAAGCTTGTCAAGCGTAATTTACCTTATAATAATTGGAAGGCATTTGAAATTGGGGGTCATTTGGCTAAAGTTGTGGGGGGTAGGGCTGGTTCAAGTAATTAGTGGGCCCAGGAAATCTGGACCACGTCACGGCAGTGGAGCAGGGAGAGGTAAGTATTTCAACTTTGCAAGTGCTGTGAACCTGAGCAAGCAGGGGGGGCCCACTCGTTGGCATTGGCACTGGCACAGGGCCCCTCAAAGTACAGCGGTGTGTTTGCACGGCGGGGGCGCCTCCCACCGGCAGCAACACTTTTGCGTACTATGAGAGGCCCTGTGCCAGTGACGTCGCCAACTAGTATTCCTCCCCCCACCTGATGAAGGAACCTGCACTTTCATCTGCACCTTCCTCTTTGTCCCCGTGTAAGGTGGTATGGTATGCGGGAAGAGCAACCTGACTTTCAGCAGGGTCACAATGTTGTTGTGTAGCGTGCACGGGGAATGTTGCGTTATGGGTCAATGTACCAGCAGACTCATCTATCACTGGCTGGGCAATGGGCACGATGAAGTGGAAACACAGATATAGGCCCAAAGAAGAAAGTGGGCTAAATGCAGTTCAAAATTGGTAACACAGGAATAACCAGGGGGCATTGCAGTGGAGGACAACTGGAATGAGAGGCTGACACAGAGAGTAGGGCCAAATCAGTAAGTAGTCGAAATGCAGTTCAAAATTGGCAACCGTAGTAAACAGGCGGCACAGCTTTGTTCAGTGGAGGAGAACAGCAAGGAGTGGCAGACACCGATAGTAGGCCCCAAACCAACTAGTACGCCAAATGCAGTTGTTCCATTTAACCACAATTTAATGAGAGCCTGAAGATAGAAGCTCAGGAAAGGCAACCTGGGGAACACCTTGGAGTGTAACACACCATCTCTCTCCACCCCATACCCATTTTGTATGGCCTAATGCAGTGTACTTTTCTACAACTACTAAACGAGAGTCGGAAGACCGAAGCAATGGCAAGGAAACCTGGGGAACACCTTAGAGTGTAACACACCCTCTCTCTACACCCCATACCCAATTTGAAGGTCTAATGCAGTGTAGTTTCCAAGAACTACTAAACGAGAGCCGGAAGATCGAAGCTCAGGAAAGGCAACCTGGGGAACACCTTGGAGTGTAACACACCCTCTCGCTACACCCCATACCCAATTTGAAGGCCTAATGCAGCGTAGTTTCCAACAACTACTAAACGAGAGCCGGAAGATCGAAGCTCAGGAAAGGCAACCTGGGGAACACCTTGGAGTGTAACAAACCCTCTCTCTACACCCCATACCCAATTTGTAGGCCTAATGCAGCGTAGTTTCCGACAACTACTAAACGAGAGCATGAAGATCGAAGCTCAGGAAAGGCAACCTGGGGAACACCTTGGAGTGTAACACACCCTCTCTCTACACCCCATACCCAATTTGTAGGCCTAATGCAGCGTAGTTTCCGACAACTACTAAACGAGAGCCGGAATATCGAAGCTCAGGAAAGGCAACCTGGGGAACACCTTGGAGTGTAACACACCCTCTCTCTACACCCCATACCCAATTTGTAGGCCTAATGCAGCGTAGTTTCCGACAACTACTAAACGAGAGCCGGAATATCGAAGCTCAGGAAAGGCAACCTGGGGAACACCTTGGAGTGTAACAAACCCTCTCTCTACACCCCATACCCAATTTGTAGGCCTAATGCAGCGTAGTTTCCGACAACTACTAAACGAGAGCATGAAGATCGAAGCTCAGGAAAGGCAACCTGGGGAACACCTTGGAGTGTAACAAACCCTCTCTCTACACCCCATACCCAATTTGTAGGCCTAATGCAGCGTAGTTTCCGACAACTACTAAACGAGAGCATGAAGATCGAAGCTCAGGAAAGGCAACCTGGGGAACACCTTGGAGTGTAACACACCCTCTCTCTACACCCCATACCCAATTTGTAGGCCTAATGCAGCGTAGTTTCCGACAACTACTAAACGAGAGCCGGAATATCGAAGCTCAGGAAAGGCAACCTGGGGAACACCTTGGAGTGTAACACACCCTCTCTCTACGCCCCATACCCAATTTGTAGGCCTAATGCAGCGTAGTTTCCGACAACTACTAAACGAGAGCCGGAATATCGAAGCTCAGGAAAGGCAACCTGGGGAACACCTTGGAGTGTAACACACCCTCTCTCTACACCCCATACCCAATTTGAAGGCCTAATGCAGTGTAGTTTCCAAGAACTACTAAACGAGAGCCGGAAGATCGAAGCTCAGGAAAGGCAACCTGGGGAACACCTTGGAGTGTAACACACCCTCTCGCTACACCCCATACCCAATTTGAAGGCCTAATGCAGCGTAGTTTCCAACAACTACTAAACGAGAGCCGGAAGATCGAAGCTCAGGAAAGGCAACCTGGGGAACACCTTGGAGTGTAACAAACCCTCTCTCTACACCCCATACCCAATTTGTAGGCCTAATGCAGCGTAGTTTCCGACAACTACTAAACGAGAGCATGAAGATCGAAGCTCAGGAAAGGCAACCTGGGGAACACCTTGGAGTGTAACACACCCTCTCTCTACACCCCATACCCAATTTGTAGGCCTAATGCAGCGTAGTTTCCGACAACTACTAAACGAGAGCCGGAATATCGAAGCTCAGGAAAGGCAACCTGGGGAACACCTTGGAGTGTAACACACCCTCTCTCTACGCCCCATACCCAATTTGTAGGCCTAATGCAGCGTAGTTTCCGACAACTACTAAACGAGAGCCGGAATATCGAAGCTCAGGAAAGGCAACCTGGGGAACACCTTGGAGTGTAACACACCCTCTCTCTACACCCCATACCCAATTTGAAGGCCTAATGCAGTGTAGTTTCCAAGAACTACTAAACGAGAGCCGGAAGATCGAAGCTCAGGAAAGGCAACCTGGGGAACACCTTGGAGTGTAACACACCCTCTCGCTACACCCCATACCCAATTTGAAGGCCTAATGCAGCGTAGTTTCCAACAACTACTAAACGAGAGCCGGAAGATCGAAGCTCAGGAAAGGCAACCTGGGGAACACCTTGGAGTGGAACACACCATCTCTCTACACCCCATACCCAATTTGTAGGCCTAATGCAGCGTAGTTTCCGACAACTACTAAACGAGAGCCGGAATATCGAAGCTCAGGAAAGGCAACCTGGGGAACACCTTGGAGTGTAACACACCCTCTCTCTACACCCCATACCCAATTTGAAGGCCTAATGCAGTGTAGTTTCCAAGAACTACTAAACGAGAGCCGGAAGATCGAAGCTCAGGAAAGGCAACCTGGGGAACACCTTGGAGTGTAACAAACCCTCTCTCTACACCCCATACCCAATTTGTAGGCCTAATGCAGCGTAGTTTCCGACAACTACTAAACGAGAGCATGAAGATCGAAGCTCAGGAAAGGCAACCTGGGGAACACCTTGGAGTGTAACAAACCCTCTCTCTACACCCCATACCCAATTTGTAGGCCTAATGCAGCGTAGTTTCCGACAACTACTAAACGAGAGCATGAAGATCGAAGCTCAGGAAAGGCAACCTGGGGAACACCTTGGAGTGTAACACACCCTCTCTCTACACCCCATACCCAATTTGTAGGCCTAATGCAGCGTAGTTTCCGACAACTACTAAACGAGAGCCGGAATATCGAAGCTCAGGAAAGGCAACCTGGGGAACACCTTGGAGTGTAACACACCCTCTCTCTACGCCCCATACCCAATTTGTAGGCCTAATGCAGCGTAGTTTCCGACAACTACTAAACGAGAGCCGGAATATCGAAGCTCAGGAAAGGCAACCTGGGGAACACCTTGGAGTGTAACACACCCTCTCTCTACACCCCATACCCAATTTGAAGGCCTAATGCAGTGTAGTTTCCAAGAACTACTAAACGAGAGCCGGAAGATCGAAGCTCAGGAAAGGCAACCTGGGGAACACCTTGGAGTGTAACACACCCTCTCGCTACACCCCATACCCAATTTGAAGGCCTAATGCAGCGTAGTTTCCAACAACTACTAAACGAGAGCCGGAAGATCGAAGCTCAGGAAAGGCAACCTGGGGAACACCTTGGAGTGTAACAAACCCTCTCTCTACACCCCATACCCAATTTGTAGGCCTAATGCAGCGTAGTTTCCGACAACTACTAAACGAGAGCATGAAGATCGAAGCTCAGGAAAGGCAACCTGGGGAACACCTTGGAGTGTAACACACCCTCTCTCTACACCCCATACCCAATTTGTAGGCCTAATGCAGCGTAGTTTCCGACAACTACTAAACGAGAGCCGGAATATCGAAGCTCAGGAAAGGCAACCTGGGGAACACCTTGGAGTGTAACACACCCTCTCTCTACGCCCCATACCCAATTTGTAGGCCTAATGCAGCGTAGTTTCCGACAACTACTAAACGAGAGCCGGAATATCGAAGCTCAGGAAAGGCAACCTGGGGAACACCTTGGAGTGTAACACACCCTCTCTCTACACCCCATACCCAATTTGAAGGCCTAATGCAGTGTAGTTTCCAAGAACTACTAAACGAGAGCCGGAAGATCGAAGCTCAGGAAAGGCAACCTGGGGAACACCTTGGAGTGTAACACACCCTCTCGCTACACCCCATACCCAATTTGAAGGCCTAATGCAGCGTAGTTTCCAACAACTACTAAACGAGAGCCGGAAGATCGAAGCTCAGGAAAGGCAACCTGGGGAACACCTTGGAGTGGAACACACCATCTCTCTACACCCCATACCCAATTTGAAGGCCTAATGCAGAGTAGTTTCCAAGAACTACTAAACGAGAGCCGGAAGATCGAAGCTCAGGAAAGGCAACCTGGGGAACACCTTGGAGTGTAACACAACGTCTCTCTACACGACGGAAGGGCTGATTCTTAGGAAGGAAGGCTGTTGGAAATAAGCATTGCGCGTCCGAGGGTGATTATATTCTTATTAGGTATATACTCACCCTCGGACGCGCCCTGCTTCTTTATTTGGAATGAATGTTTATTTGCAATGTGGTGTTGACTTTCTCTATTATTTTGGTAATTAATGATTTTATTATTTTCATTATTTTGCATCTTCTCGGCAATAATATAAAGAAGACGCGACAGGACAACACTCGGTGGATGCCATATGTGTGTTTTCAATTTAAAAAAACTTTCAGTTAACTACTTGCAGGAGAAAGTAATTGTAGCTGGTGGCCATTTTTAGTACTGTACCAGATTTTAGTTGTGTGTTTGTTTTTAATGTTAAAATGTCTGCATTTGATATCTCACCAGTATTTTCTTTTTTATAAGCAAAATACTTATTTTTATATTTTCTGATGTTGGTTCCAGGGGTACACGGCCAGCAGTGCCCTGGTCAGTGTAGTAGTAGTTGAAAGAATGGACCGCAGACAGGCATCGAAGGCCTAAAATAATAACACATGGCTGTAGGCAATTTTAAATTGGTTCCAGGGGTACACGGGCAGCAGTGACCTGGTCAGTGTAGTAGTAGTTGAAAGAATGGACCGCAGACAGGCATCGAAGGCCTAAAATAAAAAAATTGGGCTGGCTGTAGGCAATTTTAAATTGGTTCCAGGGGTACACGGACAGCAGTGGTGTGGTCAGTGGAGGCCTAGTGGAAGGAGTGACCGCAGACAGGCATCGAAGGCCTAAAATAATAACACATGGCTGTAGGCAATTTTAAATTGGTTCCAGGGGTACACGGGCAGCAGTGACCTGGTCAGTGTAGTAGTAGTTGAAAGAATGGACCGCAGACAGGCATCGAAGGCCTAAAATAATAACACATGGCTGTAGGCAATTTTAAATTGGTTCCAGGGGTACACGGACAGCAGTGGTGTGGTCAGTGGAGGCCTAGTGGAAGGAGTGACCGCAGACAGGCATCGAAGGCCTAAAATAATAACACATGGCTGTAGGCAATTTTAAATTGGTTCCAGGGGTACACGGGCAGCAGTGACCTGGTCAGTGTAGTAGTAGTTGAAAAAATGGACCGCAGACAGGCATCGAATGCCTAAAATAATAACACATGGCTGTAGGCAATTTTAAATTGGTTCCAGGGGTACACGGACAGCAGTGGTGTGGTCAGTGGAGGCCTAGTGGAAGGAGTGACCGCAGACAGGCATCGAAGGCCTAAAATAATAACACATGGCTGTAGGCAATTTTAAATTGGTTCCAGGGGTACACGGGCAGCAGTGACCTGGTCAGTGTAGTAGTAGTTGAAAGAATGGACCGCAGACAGGCATCGAAGGCCTAAAATAATAACACATGGCTGTAGGCAATTTTAAATTGGTTCCAGGGGTACACGGACAGCAGTGGTGTGGTCAGTGGAGGCCTAGTGGAAGGAGTGACCGCAGACAGGCATCGAAGGCCTAAAATATTAACACATGGCTGTAGGCAATTTTAAATTGGTTCCAGGGGTACACGGGCAGCAGTGACCTGGTCAGTGTAGTAGTAGTTGAAAAAATGGACCGCAGACAGGCATCGAAT
This sequence comes from Ranitomeya imitator, assembly GCF_032444005.1. Classification (NCBI taxonomy): domain Eukaryota; kingdom Metazoa; phylum Chordata; class Amphibia; order Anura; family Dendrobatidae; genus Ranitomeya; species Ranitomeya imitator. The sequence goes on from NC_091286.1 coordinate 51,827,550, forward strand.
GCCTAAAATAATAACACATGGCTGTAGGCAATTTTAAATTGGTTCCAGGGGTACACGGACAGCAGTGGTGTGGTCAGTGGAGGCCTAGTGGAAGGAGTGACCGCAGACAGGCATCGAAGGCCTAAAATAATAACACATGGCTGTAGGCAATTTTAAATTGGTTCCAGGGGTACACGGACAGCAGTGACCTGGTCAGTGTAGTAGTAGTTGAAAGAATGGACCGCAGACAGGCATCGAAGGCCTAAAATAAAAAAATTGGGCTGGCTGTAGGCAATTTTAAATTGGTTCCAGGGGTACACGGGCAGCAGTGACCTGGTCAGTGTAGTAGTAGTTGAAAGAATGGACCGCAGACAGGCTTAGAAGGCCTAACATAACAAACTTGGGCTGGCTGTAGGCACTTTTAAATTGGTTCCAGGGGTACACGGGCAGCAGTGGTCTGGTCAGTGGAAGTCTAGTGGAAGGAGTGACCGCAGACAGGCTTCCAAGGCCTAACATAACAAACTTGGGCTGGCTGTAGGCACTTTTAAATTGGTTCCAGGGGTACACGGGCAGCAGTGGTCTGGTCAGTGGAAGTCTAGTGGAAGGAGTGACCGCAGACAGGCTTCCAAGGCCTAACATAACAAACTTGGGCTGGCTGTAGGCACTTTTAAATTGGTTCCAGGGGTACACGGGCAGCAGTGGTCTGGTCAGTGGAAGTCTAGTGGAAGGAGTGACCGCAGACAGGCTTCCAAGGCCTAACATAACAAACTTGGGCTGGCTGTAGGCACTTTTAAATTGGTTCCAGGGGTACACGGGCAGCAGTGGTCTGGTCAGTGGAAGTCTAGTGGAAGGAGTGACCGCAGACAGGCTTCGAAGGCCTAACATAACAAAATTGGGCTGGCTGTAGGCACTTTAAATTGGTTCCAGGGGTACATGGGCAGCAGTGTATGGTCAGTGGAAGTCTAGTGGAAGGAGTGACGGCAGACAGTCTTCGAAGGCCTAACATAACAAAATTGGGCTGACTGTAGGCACTTTTAAATTGGTTCCAGGGTAACACGGCCAGCAGTGGCCTGGTCAGTGTAGTAGTTGTAGAAAGAAGGGACCGCAGACAGGCTTCGAAGGCCTAACATAACAAAAATGTCAAAACAATGGTATTGTCAGTGCCAGGCATTGAAGGATGTCAGCGGCTAGACTACACATTGGTGAAGCTGTGAGAGATAATTTTGCTAGTGGTAGAGCACTGTTTGAGCTGGGGGGGGGAACTGTCTTGTGGCCGGCGGTACAGGCACAGGGCCCCTCATATTACAACGGTGTGTCTGACGTTGGGTGCGCACCACCACCGCCAGAGACACTTTATTGTACTATGAGGGACCCAGTGGCAGTGCCGTCGACCAAAAGCGGCCACACCCACCTCTTCAGACAAACAGCACTCTCAAGGGTCCAAGCGCAAAGTGGCGATAGCACGGCCCCGTGTGGGGAGTTTGGCCATTTCGTGAGGTGGAAACATGTCGTATGCTGGACAATCAGGTGAAGAAAATTACGAGATTGGAAAAGTCATTCAGAATAGTCCACAGGCAAGACCTTTTCATAGGAAAGCTAGGTGTCAGCCGGGCAGGGTGGGGCAAAAGATTTTGAAATCCAGTTGTGGTTCATTTTAATGAAGGTTAGATCATCTACATTTTGGGTAGCCAGACGAGTCCTTTTTTCTGTTAGTATTGAACCTGCAGCACTGAATACTCTTTCTGATATGACACTAGCTGCCGGGCAAGCAAGCTCCTGCAATGCATATTCTGCCAATTCTGGCCAGGTGTCTAATTTGGATGCCCAGTAATCAAATGGGAATGACGGTTGAGGGAGAACGTCGATAAGGGATGAAAAATAGTTTGTAACCATACTGGACAAATGTTGTCTCCTGTCACTTTGAATTGATGCTGCAGTACCTGTCCTGTCTGCGGTCATAGAAAAATCACTCCACAACCTGGTCAGAAAACCCCTCTGGCCAACGCCACTTCTGATTTCTGCCCCTCTAACACCTCTGGTCTGCTGGCCCCTGGAGCTCGTGTGAGAACGATCACGGGCGCTGTGTGCAGGGAATGCCAGAAGCAAACGGTCAACAAGAGTTGATTGTTTTGTTGCTAATATTAGTTCCAAGTTCTCATGTGGCATAATATTTTGCAATTTGCCTTTATAGCGAGGATCAAGGAGGCAGGCCAACCAGTAATCGTCATCGTTCATCATTTTTGTAATGCGTGTGTCCCTTTTGAGGATACGCAAGGCATAATCCGCCATGTGGGCCAAAGTTCCCGTTGTCAAATCTGCGGTTGTGCTTGGTTGAGGGGCAGTTGCAGGCAAATCTACGTCACTTGTGTCCCTCAAAAAACCAGAACCCGGCCTTGCCACGCCACCAATTTCCCGTGCCCCCGGGAAAGCTTCCTCATTAAAAATATACTCATCCCCATCATCCTCCTCATCCTCCACCTCCTCTTCGCCCGGTACCTCGTCATGTACACTGCCCTGACCAGACAATCGCTGACTGTCATCAAGGCTTTCCTCTTCCTCTGGTGCAGACGCCTGATCCTTTATGTGCGTCAAACTTTGCATCAGCAGACGCATTAGGGGGATGCTCATGCTTATTATGGCGTTGTCTGCACTAACCAGCCGTGTGCATTCCTCAAAACACTGAAGGACTTGACACATGTCTTGAATCTTCGACCACTGCACACCTGACAACTCCATGTCTGCCATCCTACTGCCTGCCCGTGTATGTGTATCCTCCCACAAAAACATAACAGCCCGCCTCTGTTCGCACAGTCTCTGAAGCATGTGCAGTGTTGAGTTCCACCTTGTTGCAACGTCTATGATTAGGCGATGCTGGGGAAGGTTCAAAGAACGCTGATAGGTCTGCATACGGCTGGAGTGTACAGGCGAACGGCGGATATGTGCGCAAAGTCCACGCACTTTGAGGAGCAGGTCGGATAACCCCGGATAACTTTTCAGGAAGCACTGCACCACCAGGTTTAAGGTGTGAGCCAGGCAAGGAATGTGTTTCAGTTGGGAAAGGGAGATGGCAGCCATGAAATTCCTTCCGTTATCACTCACTACCTTGCCTGCCTCAAGATCTACAGTGCCCAGCCACGACTGCGTTTCTTGCTGCAAGAACTCGGACAGAACTTCCGCGGTGTGTCTATTGTCGCCCAAACACTTCATAGCCAATACAGCCTGCTGACGTATGCCAGTAGCTGCCCCATAATGGGAGACCTGGTGTGCAACAGTGGCAGGTGCGGATGGAGTGTTTGTGCGACTGCGGTCTGTGGACGAGCTCTTGCTTCTGCAGGAGGACGAGGAGGAGGAGGAGGAGGGGGTGCGAACGGCTACAGACAACTGTTTACTAGACCGTGGGCTAGGCAGAACTGTCCCAAACTTGCTGTCCCCTGTGGACCCTGAATCCACCACATTTACCCAGTGTGCCGTGATGGACACGTAACGTCCCTGGCCATGCCTACTGGTCCATGCATCTGTTGTCAGGTGCACCTTTGTGCTCACAGATTGCCTGAGTGCATGGACGATGCGCTCTTTAACATGCTGGTGGAGGGCTGGGATGGCTTTTCTGGAAAAAAAGTGTCGACTGGGTAGCTCGTAGCGTGGTACAGCGTAGTCCATCAGGTCTTTGAAAGCTTCGCTTTCAACTAACCGGTAGGGCATCATCTCTAACGAGATTAGTCTAGCTATGTGGGCGTTCAAACCCTGTGTACGCGGATGCGAGGCTAAGTATTTCCTTTTTCTAACCATAGTCTCATGTAGGGTGAGCTGGACTGGAGAGCTGGAGATCGTGGAACTAGCGGGGGTGCCGGTGGACATGGCAGACTGAGAGACGGTGGGAGATGGTATTGTTGCCGCCGGTGCCCTAGATGCAGTGTTTCCTACTACGAAACTGGTGATTCCCTGACCCTGACTGCTTTGGCCTGGCAAAGATACCTGCACAGATACAGCAGGTGGTGCGCTAAATGGTGGTCCTACACTGCCGGAAGGGATGTTGCGTTGATGACTAGCTTCATTGGCCGAGGGTGCAACAACCTTAAGGGACGTTTGGTAGTTAGTCCAAGCTTTCAAATGCATGGTGGTTAAATGTCTATGCATGCAACTAGTATTGAGACTTTTCAGATTCTGACCTCTGCTTAAGGAAGTAGAACATTTTTGACAGATGACTTTGCGCTGATCAATTGGATGTTGTTTAAAAAAATGCCAGACTGCACTCTTTCTAGCATCGGATACCTTTTCAGGCATTGCAGACTGAGCTTTAACCGGATGGCCACGCTGTCCTCCACCAGGTTTTGGCTTTGCCACGCGTTTTGGGCAAGATACGGGCCCGGCAGATGGAACCTGTGGCGATGTTGATGCCTGCTGCGGCCCCTCCTCCTCCTCTGCTTCAGAACTGCTGCCGCCTGCACCCTGTTCCCCCAATGGCTGCCAATCGGGGTCAAGAACTGGGTCATCTAATAACTCTTCTTGTACCTCCTGCGCAACTTCGTCTGTGTCACCGTGTCGTTCGGTGGTATAGCGTTCGTGATGGGGCAACATAGTCTCATCAGGGTCTGATTCTTGATCAGCACCCTGCGAGGGCAATGTTGTGGTCTGAGTCAAAGGACCAGCATAGTAGTCTGGCTGTGGCTGTGCGTCAGTGCACTCCATGTCAGATTCAATTTGTAATGGGCATGGACTGTTAACTGCTTCACTTTCTAAGCCAGGGACGGTATGTGTAAAGAGCTCCATGGAGTAACCCGTTGTGTCGCCTGCTGCATTCTTCTCTGTTGTTGTTTTTGCTGAAGAGGACAAGGAAGTGACTTGTCCCTGACCGTGAACATCCACTAACGACGCGCTGCTTTTACTTTTACCAGTTTCACGAGATGAGGCAAAAGAGCTAGAGGCTGAGTCAGCAAGATAAGCCAAAACTTGCTCTTGCTGCTCCGGCTTTAAAAGCGGTTTTCCTAATCCCAGAAAAGGGAGCGTTCGAGGCCTTGTGTAGCCGGACGACGAACCTGGCTCCACAGCTCCAGACTTAGGTGCAATATTTTTTCCCCCACGACCACCTGATGCTCCACCACTACCACTACCCTCATTACCAGCTGACAATGAACGCCCCCGGCCACGACCTCTTCCACTAGACTTCCTCATTGTTTTAAAAACGTAACCAAACTAACGTTATTTGTTGCAGTCACACAACTTACACGGTGAGCTATAACTTCAGTATGATTTAGCTACCCCTTTACAGGTTGGTGAGACCACAGCGAAAATCAGGCCCAATGTTACACACTCTTTTTTTGGTGGCTGCAAATTAGAGAGATGCCCCACACGCAGGACTGTCACTGAAGCACAAATGTTAATATTAATGTCACACTATTATTTTTTTTTTATTTTTATTTTTTTCAGGAACACTTTAGAAACCCCCCAAAAAAAAAAAATAGATTTTTGCAGGGAGAATTTAGAAAACAAATGTAACAAACTATATGCTTTCTATGGGCCACTGAGTGAGAGATGACGCACACAGGAATCAGGAGTGGCACACAAGCCCAGAGGCCAATATTTTTCTACCAATGATTGATGGAGTTATTTTCTCTGGTAGATTTTGGAACCCAAATCAAGGAAAAAAAATGTAGGCTTTCTATGGACCACAATTGGAGAGAGAGAGAGAGAGAGATGGCACACCCAGGAGTCAAGACTGGCACACAAGCAGAAAGGCCAATATTAATCTCCCACTGTTTTTTTTTTTTTTTTTTTTTTTTCAGGGAGACTTTAGAAAAAAAAATAATAAAAAAAATATGATTTTATCAGGAAGAATTTAGAAACCAAATAAAATAAAATGATTTTTTCAGGGAGAATTTATAAAACAAATAAAAACAAAAATAGGCGTTCTATGGCCCACTGACTGAGAGATGACGCACACAGGAGTCAGGAGTGGCACACAAACCCAGAGGCCAATATTTTTCTACCAATGATTGATGTAGTTATTTTCTCTGGTAGATTTTAGAACCCAAATCAAGGAAAAAAAATATAGGCTTTCTATGGACCACAATTGGAGAGAGAGAGAGAGAGAGAGAGAGAGAGAGAGAGAGAGAGAGAGAGATGGCACACCCAGGAGTCAAGACTGGCACACAAGCAGAAAGGCCAATATTAATCTCCCACTGTTTTTTTTGGTTGTTTTTTTTTTTTTTTTTTCAGGGAGACTTTAGAAAAAAAAATAATAAAAAAAATATGATTTTATCAGGAAGAATTTAGAAACCAAATAAAATAAAATGATTTTTTCAGGGAGAATTTATAAAACAAATAAAACCAAAAATAGGCGTTCTATGGCCCACTGACTGAGAGATGACGCACCCAGGAGTCAAGACTGGCACACAAGCAGAAAGGCCAATATTAATCTCCCACTGTTTTTTTTGGTTGTTTTTTTTTTTTTTTTTTCAGGGAGACTTTAGAAAAAAAATAATAAAAAAAATATGATTTTATCAGGAAGAATTTAGAAACCAAATAAAATAAAATGATTTTTTCAGGGAGAATTTATAAAACAAATAAAACCAAAAATAGGCGTTCTATGGCCCACTGACTGAGAGATGACGCACCCAGGAGTCAAGACTGGCACACAAGCAGAAAGGCCAATATTAATCTCCCACTGTTTTTTTTTTTTTTTTTCAGGGAGACTTTAGAGAAAAAAATAATAAAAAAAATATGATTTTATCAGGAAGAATTTAGAAACCAAATAAAATAAAATGATTTTTTCAGGGAGAATTTAGAAAACAAATAAAACCAAAAATAGGCGTTCTATGGCCCACTGACTGAGAGATGACGCACACAGGAGTCAGGAGTGGCACACAAACCCAGAGGCCAATATTTTTCTACCAATGATTGATGTAGTTATTTTCTCTGGTAGATTTTAGAACCCAAATCAAGGAAAAAAAATATAGGCTTTCTATGGACCACAATTGGAGAGAGAGAGAGAGAGAGAGAGAGAGAGAGATGGCACACCCAGGAGTCAAGACTGGCACACAAGCAGAAAGGCCAATATTAATCTCCCACTGTTTTTTTGGTTGTTTTTTTTTTTTTTTTTTCAGGGAGACTTTAGAAATAAAAATAATAAAAAAAATATGATTTTATCAGGAAGAATTTAGAAACCAAATAAAATAAAATGATTTTTTCAGGGAGAATTTAGAAAACAAATAAAACCAAAAATAGGCGTTCTATGGCCCACTGACTGAGAGAGAGAGAGAGATGGAACGCTTAGTACTGGCACACAAGCCCAAAGGGCAATATTAATCTCCCTTTTTTTTTCCAGGGAGAATTTCTAAAACCCAAAAAAAAAATAAAATAGGCTTTCTATGGCCCACTATTTGTGAGAGAGATGGGACGCTCAGGACTGGCACAGATGGCACGCTCAGGACTGGCACAGAAGCCCAGAGGCTAATATTAATCTCCCTTTTTTTCTGGGAGAATTTATAAAACCAAAAAAATATTTAAATAGGCTTTCTATGGCCCACTATTTGTGAGAGAGATGGCACGCTCAGGACTGGCACAGATGGCACGCTCACAACTGGCACACAAGCCCAGAGGCCAATATTAATCTCCCTTTTTTCAGGGAGAATTTCTAAAACCCAAAAAAAAAATAAAATAGGCTTTCTATGGCCCACTATTTGTGAGAGAGATGGGACGCTCAGGACTGGCACAGATGGCACGCTCAGGACTGGCACAGAAGCCCAGAGGCCAATATTAATCTCCCTTTTTTTCTGGGAGAATTTATAAAACCAAAAAAATATTTAAATAGGCTTTCTATGGCCCACTATTTGTGAGAGAGATGGCACGCTCAGGACTGGCACAGATGGCACGCTCACAACTGGCACACAAGCCCAGAGGCCAATATTAATCTCCCTTTTTTCAGGGAAAATTGATAAAACAAAAAAAAAAATTAAATAGGCTTTCTATGGCCCACTATTTGTGAGAGAGATGGCACGCTCAGGGCTGGCTGGCACAGATGGCACGCTCAGGACTGGCACACAAGCCCAGAGGCCAATATTAATCTCCCTTTTTTTCTGGGAGAATTTATAAAACCAAAAAAATATTTAAATAGGCTTTCTATGGCCCACTATTTGTGAGAGAGATGGCACGCTCAGGACTGGCACAGATGGCACGCTCACAACTGGCACACAAGCCCAGAGGCCAATATTAATCTCCCTTTTTTCAGGGAAAATTTATAAAACAAAAAAAAAAATTAAATAGGCTTTCTATGGCCCACTATTTGTGAGAGAGATGGCACGCTCAGGGCTGGCACAGATGGCACGCTCAGGACTGGCACACAAGCCCAGAGGCCAATATTAATCTCCCTTTTTTTCAGGGAGAATTTATAAAACCAAAAAAAAAAATAAATAGGCTTTCTATGGCCCACTATTTGTGAGAGAGATGGCACACTCAGGACTGGCACACAAGCCCAAAGGCCAATATTAATCTCCCACTGTATTTTTATCAGGGAGAATTTATACACCCCACAAAAAAAAATACAGAAAAATGAAAAGGCTTTCTATGGCCCACTATGTGAGAGAGATGGCACACACAGGGATGGCACTCTAGCAGAAATGCCAAATTGCCAATCTTAATCTCCCACCAAAAAAAAAAACAAAAAAAAAACAGGGAATGTCCTACAATTACTATCTCCCTGCCTGCAGTAATCTCAGCCAGGTATGGCAGGCAGCTACTATCTCCCTGCCTGCAGTAATCTCAGCCAGGTATGGCAGGCAGCAATAAGGAGTGGACTGATGCACAAATGAAATAAAAAGTGTGGACAAACAAAAAAGATAGCTGTGCAGAAAGGAAGGAACAAGAGGATTTGTGCTTTGAAAAAAGCAGTTGGTTTGCACAGCGGCGTACACACAGCAATGCAGCTATCAGGGAGCCTTCTAGGGCAGCCCAATGAGCTACAGCGCTGAGGGGAAAAAAAAAAAAAAAAAACTTCCACTGTCCCTGCACACCGAGGGTGGTGTTGGACAGTGGAAATCGCTGCAGCACAAGCGGTTTTGTGGTTAATGGACCCTGCCTAACGCTATCCCTGCTTCTGACAAAGCGGCAGCAACCTCTCCCTAAGCTCAGATCAGCAGCAGTAAGATGGCGGTCGGCGGGAACGCCTCTTTATAGCCCCTGTGACGTCGCAGACAGCAAGCCAATCACTGCAATGCCCTTCTCTAAGATGGTGGGGACCAGGACCTATGTCATCACGCTGCCCACACTCTGCGTTTACCTTCATTGGCTGAGAAATGGCGCTTTTCGCGTCATTGAAACGCGACTTTGGCGCGAAAGTCGCGTACCGCATGGCCGACCCCGCACAGGGGTCGGATCGGGTTTCATGAAACCCCGACTTAGCCAAAAGTCGGCGACTTTTGAAAATGTTCGACCCGTTTCGCTCAACCCTAGTAGCATCTCCATTTTTCATAATCTGGGGTAGGGTGAGGGCTTATTTTTTGCGAGCTGAGCTGACATTTTAATGATACCATTTTGGTGCAGATAAGATCTTTAGATCGCCAGTCATTGCATTTTAATGCAATGTCGCAGCGACCAAAAAAAAACATAATTTTGGCATTTTGATTTTTTTATCGCTACGCCATTTAACGATAAGGTTAATCCTTTATTTAATTGATATATTGGGAGATTCTGAATACGGCGATACCAAATATGTGTCGTTTTATTTTGATTGGGGCAAAAGGGGGGTGATTTGAACTTTTTAAAAATGTTTTATACTTTTAAACAAATTTTTTTTTAAATTTTGGCATGCTTTAATAGCCTCCATGGGAGGCTAGAAGCATGCACTACTCGATCGCCTCTGCTACATAGAGGTGATTCACAGATCACCTCTATGCAGCAGAATTGGAGGCTTGCTATGAGCACCAACCACAGGGTGGCACTCATAGCAATCTACAATCAACAACCATAGAGGTCTCAAAGAGACCTCTGGTTGTGATGGCAATGCACCGATGACCCCTGATCATATGACGGGGTCAGCGGTGCGAGAATTTCCAGCCGCGCATCCGGCAGCGCTTGTTAAATGCCGCTGTCAGAGTTTGACAGCGGCATTTAACTAGTAAATGGGCATGGGCAGATCGTGATTTCACTCGTGCCCATTGCGCGCACATGTCAGCTGTTGAAAACAGCTGACATGTGGCGGCTTTGAGGTGGGCTCACCGCCGAAGCCCACCTCAAAGCAGGGGATACTGCCAGCTGACGTACTATTCCGTCAGCTGGCAGAAAGGGGTTAAAGCAGAGTTTAAAAGATATGTGATTACAAATGTATCCACTTCGATAAGCGCAAAAAACACCAACTGAGGTACTGTAAGCTATAATTTTTTCTCCAAAACTGGTCTTCAGTGACTATCAGTACTATCTTCTACCATGCCTCTATGACAACATTGCATAGTTGTGTACAGACTACGAATCACACTAGACCGATTAGGGAAAAGAAACAAAATGAAGTAATGTAAAAATATATTCCATTACAAATTGTTGTGTTTTGTATAATCATCAACTCAGCTGCCAAGAGGAAAGAAAGCATAAAGATTCTGGCATCAAATAAAGTAATCAATATTATTTTCATTCATTTCACATCATTTTCTTAAGCAGATATCTTGTTTGATGGCTGTGCCTCATGCATACCACACTGAATAATTTACTTCTTTCCGCAGTTTTAAATAGCTAAATATGTTATTTACTCTATATCTGGCTTAGAGGATTATTGAGTAGGAGACACATTGGTAGAATTTTCACATACAGAGATATTTTGTGAGGTTTAAAACAATGGCATACTGTTCTTATTACAAAACTTTCTCCGGATCGGTGCATCTCTCACTCCACTCTCAGAGGAGAACTGATAAGAAACAAAGTCGAACAATTCTTAGCTGAACGCTTCAACTCTTTTATTTTATCAGGGTTTCAACACCCTTATCCCTTCCAATAAAACCTTTTGAGAAGCAACCATGACATGTAAAATCATTTGGAATTACAGGTATCCCTTAAAGGGAATATCCAGGACTTGGTAAAAAAAAATGTCCCTAGACAATAACAGGCAGATAGCTACTACCTATCTGCCTGTTGTGCACGGTGCCATTCTTCACTGGAATAAAGCGGACAGACCGCTCCAGCCAGTGATTCAGCATCCGCTGTTGTTGACGTCACATCAACAGAGCGGCAGCTTCTATTCCACACTGCTGTTGACGGAGCATGGCTGCCGACATCATGCTCAGTGACAGCCGGCTCCCTCAGTTAGGCAGCGGTAATCTGGCTATCAATCAAAATGACATCAGCTGTTCAGTTCTGTCAACAGAGCAGAGTGGAAAAGGAGATGCTGCCCTGTCGACGTGACATCAGTAGAGGCAGCTGAATTCCTGGCAGGAGCGGTTTGTGACCTCTCAGTGCCAGGGAAGAAAAGCGTCGGGCACTACAGGCAGGAAGTTAGCAACTACCTGCTTGATAATGTTTAGACACAATTTGTTCCACAGCGCAAAATATCCCCTTTAAGTTTTAGTGCCTTCGTTAATTACTGCAGTAGAGTAATTGCTACAGACGGTAGACAAACAATACATTTTGCTTTGGAATGGTACTTAATGTAATTTCAAAAAAATGTTGACATGTCCGAAGTTTTGATTGACGATTGGTCTGGTACCAAGACCTCTACCAATTACCCATACAGAAGCACTCTACTAATCATTGTGCCCCGTGTTTCCATGTAGCATTTTAAGGATTCATAGGAATTTTTGGACTTTCTACACTTTCCAATCAAAACTTCGGACATGCCATAATGACATGTCAATTTAACACTAGAAGTCCCAGAAATTTCGATCTCCAAAGGTTCCAAAGGTAGAAATGTTAAATGACCCCTCTCTGGGACTTCTATTGTTAAAGAGGTTGCGCAGGGTTAGAAAAGCATGCCTGCATTCTACTTAAATCAGCACTATCCATGCCAATCTATGTGTTATGGCTGATAATGACCATCAGCGTTATTGGCGCTGAACTGCAATATCACACACAACCAATGGACAATTGTGGGGCTGAAATTGGAGAAATCTATTTTTCTAATCTTGTGTATCAGTGCCATAAACTGAATTTTTGCATTAATTAAGGAATTCGAGCTATAACTCTGAAAAATGCACTGGTAGTTTACAATCTGTACAAAAATTGTCTTTTAAGGAAAAAACTCTTGTAAGGATACAGAATATATACATTTTGCAATCATTACATATTGATCAATGTTCCTAGAAGCAATCTGCTCGACCGTTGGAGTTGTCCCTGTTGTGATATCGTTGCATTAGAATAAAAGATGCTTGGATGTCATATGAGAAGTGTCCAGACAGCTTGTGCTTGTAATTGCCATGCTGAGCAGCAGTTAGCCCCAGTGTGACAGTTTGTCTGTAATCATATCTACACCACCATGACAAAGGGCAAGCAAGCGCATTGTATGCCGCACGAGTAATGAATCTGAATTTCTGGTTCACAGCTCAGCAATCAGCATGGGGCTGAGGAGGATGATTGATTGCTAACAGTGTTTACATAGTGACTCTGAAAGGGTGATTCTGGAGAATGACCATCTGACATCTGTTCCAAGCAGGTGCGGGCCACCGCTGTCTTTTTACACAGAAAGATGTGCTGGCTACAGGATGAAAGTGCAAGGAGTTAATGTCAGTCTCCCAGTTGTCACATGAGGACACTAGTCATATTAATAAAATTACTATGAATGACTATAAATGTTCAACATGCAAAAGATGTAAATACAGTGAATAATCTGAAGGTATTGGGAAATTCTTAATGTGAATAGTATAATATATATGTTTTCAAATAGAAATGGAAATAGTTCATTTTTTATCAAATAGCTTAGTGCCACGTGAATGAATAAAAGACCATGTAAAATCAATCAATATTTGGCATGACCTTCACAGTAGGTACTTGAACACAGTTTTTGAAGGATCTCTACAGGGAGATTGTTCTAAACATCTTGGAAAACCAGCCACAGACTTCCTGTGGATGTCGCCTGTTCAAATCCATCTGTCTATTTTTGAGATCCAAGTCAGACTCAATGATGTTGAGATCAGGGCTGTGTGGAGAGAAGGACAGATATGCACACCACTGTTCCATAGATCGTAAACAGGGTGGTTGAATTGCTCCATTCCAGCAAGTACTTCAGAGCTAAGTTCTAGATGTTGGTGAGAATCCCCAGCAAGTTATCACTTATCTTGTGGTTAGGCTGGGATAACTGCTTTAAGCAGAGCAGATATGCACACCACTGTCCCATAGATAGCAAACAGGGTGGTGGTATCCATGCACAGCCATTGCTCCATTCCAGCAAGTACTTCAGAGCTAATTCTAGATATTGGTGAGAATCCCCAGCAAGTTATCACTTATCTCATGGTTAGGCTAGGATAACTGCTACTGCTTTAAGCAGTGCTCAACGGGCTTTGGCTCCTACGCCTAAAGACTCCGAACATTCTGCTTACACTGTATTCTGTTAACAATCAAAATGCAGCTACAATCTGATTGGCTGTCAGGCAACTCAGTTGGATTTTTATTATGGAGTTGTCAATGTCGACCAATCAAACTTTAACTAGCATTTCACACTCTTGATCATGAAAATGACTGCTGTAATCTTATTGGTTGCTACTTGAAATATCTCTACTTTACTGTACTAGAAATAAAAAATGAGACAATTTATTATTGTGCAATTCTACAGCATATTTAAGAAAAAAAAATGAATATTGGCATAGTTATGTAGTTACACAGTTACACAGGTACTATGATAGAAATGTCCATCGAGTTCAACCAAGGGATGGAGAAGGGTAAAAGGAAGCTTAAGTATACACATAAAATGTGTATTTTATACAAACTGACTTAAAATGTTAATGAAATACTCCAATATACAAATAGCATTAATTATTGTAAATCAAGGGTCAATTATTGTCTGTGTAGCACTTCACTGGACATGACAAGTGAAGGCTCCCCGTAGACCCTGAGGGTGGCACACCTTCAGCATGGATACACACTTGCCATCATATTCCCCTATTAACTAAGTGTCTGCAAGAAGGAATTTGGAAATACAACATTAATTAATACTAGTAATTACCTGTATTTCAACAAATTTCAATAACCTGCTCAAATGACTTAAGAGCTGTGTTAAGTGTATATACACGTATATACATATAACCAGGGCTGGCTCCAGGTTTTTGAGGGCCCCAGGCGAAAGAGTCTCAGTGGGCCCCCCTTTAACACATGCCACGATTCATGATCGCATATAAACACAGCCATGTAGTATATAACACAGCCCACGTAGTAAATAGCACAGCCACGTAGCATATAAGCATAGCATAGCATATAACACAGCCATGTAGTATATAACAGCCCACATAGCATATAACACAGTGATGTAGTATATAGCACAGCACATGTAGCATATAACAGCCCATATAGTATATAGCACAGCCACATAGTATATAACACGGCCCACGTAGTTTATAGAACAGCCATGTAGTATATAACACAGCCCACGTAGCATATAACAGCCCACGTAGTATATAACATGGCCCACGTAGTATATAGAACAGCCATGTAGTATATAGCACAGCCCGCATAGCATATAACAGCCCATATAGTATATAGCAAAGCCACATATTATATAACACAGCCCACGTAGTATATAGAACAGCCATGTAGTATAAAGCACAGCCCACGCAGCATATAAAAACCTACGTAGTATATAAAATGGCCCATGTAGTATATAGAACAGCCATGTAGTATATAGAACATCCATGTAGTATATAGCACAGACATGTAGTATACAGCACAGCCCCCCTCCCCCCAAGAATGGCCCCATAGTCCAGTACTCACTGTTAGTTACAGAAAAAAACACTCCTCACCTCTCAACGTTCCCACGCCACGCTGCTCCCTCCCTGTCTCAGCGGCTGCCGCTGCACTGCCAGACACACAGCGAGTGTGCGATGATCTCATCGCGCACCCGCAGCGGCAGTGTCAGAGGCAGAGTGGGGAATGATGGGAGAGGGAGCGTCAGGTGACGCTCTCTCCTCCATCATTTGCTTTGAACTTTACCAGCAGACACTGGTAAAGTTCAAAGCGGTGGCGGGGAGTTCGCGCTTGCGACAGGCGGCCCCCCTGCCTCACAGGGGCCCCATAGCAGCTGCATGATGTACCGCTAGCTGAGGGCCCCTGGAGGAGCGGGGGCCCTAGGCACTGGCAGCTGCCTGCCCCTAACGCCGGCCCTGAATGGGCCCCCCTGTCTCGCCAGGGCCCTGGCACTTGCCTGGGTTACGCCGGGTGCTGACGCCGTCCCTGCATATAACTATAGTCAAAGCTACGACAAGAGGGTACAATCCACAATGTCATAAGGTTTCTGAAAAAAGGACCTTATGAAATTTCTTCCTTCTCGATTATCTTAACTTGTAATCTAAAATCAAATATATTTTTAAATATAGCATCTGTCTGATCATCATCTCTGTGATCGCCAGATTAGTACAATTTTACTGTAATTATACTTGTCTACTGCTCTGATGCCTGACTGGGAAACTTGCCAACATTTTTACCACAGATGCAAAGCTTTTTCAGGCCATGCCTCATTTCTTGCCCCAAAATGTGTATTTAGATGTTGAGGCTTCTAAAGATAGATAGATAGATAGATAGATAGATAGATAGATAGATAGATAGATAGATAGCAGTGATAAGCGAGCATACTCGTTGCTCGGGTTTCTCCGAGCATGCTCCGGTGTCCTCTGAATATTTTGGTGTGGTCAGAGATTTAGCTTTAGTCGACGTAGCTGCATGATTTGCGGCTGCTGGACAGCTTGAATATATGTGAGGATTCCCTAACAAACATACAACCCCCACATGTATTCTGGCTGTTCAGCAGCTGCAAATCATGCAGCTGCGTCGACAAAAACAAAATCTCCAAGCACGCCAAAATACTCGGAGAAAACCCAAGCATTCTTGGAGAAACCCGAGCAACGATTATACTCGCTTATCACTGATAGATAGATAGATAGATAGATAATAGATAGATAGATAGATAGATAGATAGATAGATAGATAGATAGATAGATAGATAGAATTAAAAAAATGGAGGCAGCACACTGAAATAATAAATCATGAAAAATGTAGTGGCCCAAAGTGATGACAAAATTTCGGTCTAATTGAGGATCTTTCTCAAGCTTGACAAACTAGATAGCTAAACAGAGATATATAGTACTGATAGAGAAAAGAAAGGAAGGATGGAAGACGAAGGAAAGAAAAAGATATATTTTTAAGTAGATAAATGAATAGAAAGATATATGATAGATAGAAGATAGATATATAATAGATAGATAGATAGATAGATAGATAGATAGATAGATAGATAGATAGATAGATAGATAGAACGAACGAACGAACACATTTAAAGCAAATGAAAACTTCAGTGACAGAACCTGCTTAATTCAGTATATACAGCTGTCAGCAATGGTCTCTTTTATGCCATTTTGCTGCCATCAGAAGAGATTTGATGAGCGCTTCTAACCAACTCACTGAGCCACATCATATGGCTTCTAGCAGTCATGAAAAAATATTGATCTTTGTTACCTTTCTCCAGCTGCAAATTTCCTTTGAAACGTGACAGAAATGGGAAAGTTGAATTTACAAGTGTACCAATAATGGCAGCTGCCGTACATCAATCAATCACTCAAACACACAAAAAACAGCCTGGTTATACTATAGATAAATGATCGATTGTAGATGACTTTTGGCAATGAACAATCATATTTAGGTGAAACAGAACCTGCAGGAGTAATAATCAGCGTGTGGGGGCTGAGTTACTAGCAGAACACCGCTATGTAGCTGGAAGTTGACATTTTACTTCTGTTTCAGAATTTGAAGTTATTTCTACAAAATGGTGCAAAGATTTATCCATTGGGGTTTTCATTAGCGGTTGTTCTGGATGAGTCGTAGCACGGCAATCCTTTACCTAAATATTGTGCAGAGGAAGAATGGCACCCGGGGATCGTGCCCTGACAGATACATTCCTGTGTTGACGTAAACAAATACATTAATGCAATCCTCTTGGATACATCTTATTTGTGGAAATATGGGATAATACAGTAATGTAATTGGACATATGATATTGTACCTGCACCTGAACAGATCCAGCACAGACCTTTGCACAAAGCCATAAAGAGGAGCCGCTAAAGCATAATCCTTATTAATTAGCCAAGACTGAGAAAACGTACAGGAACCAGCTTGTAAATATGGAGGAACAAGAGTGTCATGGAAATGCATTAATATCTATAGGCACTTTAGAGTATTTATATGAGTATTCCAGTAACTAATCATTTACCCACAGGATGAATAATAACTATTAGATTGGTGGGACCCCAAGGATTGACACCCCCAACTGCCAGAATGTGGGGCTTGGGCCCGCTCTTTGAATGGCGCCGTGGCATACATGACTCCGGCCACCCCATTCACTCCTTATAGGAATTCGGCAGAAGGTTGGAACTATATATTTGGATTTCCACTCTACTAATTTGGGGAACACAAGCCCCCTGTACTGGCGATCGGTGAGGGTCTCTATAGCAGTAAGTGGAATACCATTTTACGTTTTTGTGGTGCTGCAGAGAAAACACTTTCTCTCAAATCTAGCATTAATTACATCCTATTATTGGGGGGTCTAATAATAAACAATAATAATTTTATTTGTATAGTAGCAGAATATTCGTCAGCACTTTACAATTCAGAGGGGACGTGTACAGACAATGTCAGACATTACAAAGTAACGTAAAGTTTTGCAATTACTACAGGTTCCTGCTCACAAGTTTACAATCTATGAGGACATAGGGGGGACACAAATAGTAAATGGTAAAAAAGTGCTTTTATTGTAGGGTCCAGCCATCAATATAATAAATAGGGTATTTACATAACGCTGCATGATCCGGTCACCAGCCTGTATCTGCATAAGTACAGGAACAGAGGGCTATTAAGTGCATGGAGGGTGACGCTATGAGGGACCGGATTTGGGGAAAATGTTGGAATTACAAAATGTAGAATAGTAAGATAAGTGAGTTGATGCGATAAGCTAGACTAAAGAAATGGATTTTTAGGGCATATTAAAAACTGTGGGTATTGGGAATTAATCAGATTGCCCAGGGTAGTGTATTCCAAAGAATTGGCGCAGCATGAGAGAAGTGTTGGAGTCAGGAAAGGGAGGTTTGGATTATGGAGGATGTTAGTCTTAGGTTATTGGCTAAATGCAGGATAGGGTGATAGGAGGAGATGTAAGGAGATGCAGGATTGCGGAGAGCTTTGTGGGTGAGAGACATATGTATATATTGCAACCCTCAACCTATTGTCTCCTTCCCCATCATCCTGTAGAATGTAAGCCCGCAAGGGCAGGGTCCTCGCCCCTCTGTATCAGTCTGTCATTGTTAGTTTGTTTACTGTATGTGATATCTGTAACTTGTATGTAACCCCTTCTCATGTAAAGCACCATGGAATCAATGGTGCTATATAAATACATAATAATAATAATATTGTATTCTATAGCAAGTGGGTAACCAGTGCAATTACTGGCAGGGGTCTCAGCAATGGGGAACACTGTGATCAGCTTATTTTCAAAGAGCTCATTTCAAAATAGCAATTATTCAAACAATCTATCTGCCACTTTTAACCAAAATAGAAAAACAATTATGAACTAAGTAACCAGTTTTCTTAACCTGAAACAATGAGTAAACCAACAGGATTTGTTAAAAATGAATGCCAGTGTGAAAGCGGTACATCTCACGCTCAGCTGTAGACAGCCAGTCATCCATTGTTTCCTAAAGCCGAGTGCAAAGTATATACAATAAAGGGAAAATTACTCATGAATCATGACTGAAAACATTTGTGAGCTTACTGTAGGTTTAAAAGTGCGAACACAAAACACTAGTGACTCATAATTATTCAAAAGTATAAGAATGTCATACGGCATGGGTACACTCAGATATAATTATCATGTCATTATCTGGGGTTGTGAAATGCTAAAATAAGTTGTGCCGTGACGAGTTGATACTACATAACGTGGATAAAAGTATTGGGTCTCCTCCATATTTCATCTACAACAACATTTCATGATCTCGTATTCCAAATCTATATTTATTAATATCAATTTATTACCTCCTTTACAGTGTGAGGCAATGGGACGAATCATATACGAGGGCTGGTATGTGTCCCCAAGGATGCGCATAGAGGCATACTGAACCCACTGAAGCGCATTGTGATTACAGCCACGCCTGTGTTTACAATGCAAAATAAAAAGAGAGAGGATTTGGTCAAACTTTTTGACCAAGTCTCATTTTTGGAAAATTCTCATGGGCTTTGATTTTTGGAGTGATCTACAGGTAGGTAGTGGAACGGATCTCTCCCTCCACTTTTGGGAGTGCCCTATGTGCCCCATGTCCAAGAAGCCCATTAAATCTTTCATTAAAGGTTTGGATGGGTCAGTGTGTTGTTTGCAAGTATCTGAGCAGGGAGCTCTGTGCAGGACAGGTCTGTGTGAAGACTAAAAACAGGCCTGAGAAGTCAAAGCCATTGATGAATCCATGAGTGATACGGTGGTGCAGTCGCCCACAGCAACAATTTGATACGGACTGTTATGGATGACCCAGCTACGATCCGGAGGATAACATTTGTCATTATTTTGTGAGTTTTGAAAATAAAGGTGTTTAAGTTGAACTTTCTTGGGTCACTGCCTCATTGCTGCATGGAAACGAAAGCCGCTGCCTTACAACAGCTATAACAGCGTCCACTCTTCTTGGAAGGCTTTCTATATGGTTTTGGAAGGTTTATGTGGGAATTTTTGCACATTCATCCAACAGTGCATTTGTGAGGTCAGACGCTGGTGTTGGAGCATAGAGCCAGACTCACAATCTCCATTCTAGTTCATATAGTGGCGGACATATCATTGTTACAACCTGTTCAGCTGCTCCGGGGCCCAAGAGGTAAGAAGGCCACTGACACCTCTAAAGCAGGAAACAGCTGCTGTCATAGACAGAACTACTGGACTGTAAAGGGCCCATATACCGTTCTTGCAAAGGGGCCCTTTTCTGTCTGTGTCACCTCCTGAGTTAATGGCAAAGGTGTTCGATGAGGTCGAGGTCAGGACTTTGTGTGGCCAGTCAAGATCATCCACACAAAACTCCCTCAACAACATCTTTATGAACCTTGCTTTGTGCACTGAGGCACAGTCATGAAGAACACAAAAAGCGCCTTCTCTAAACTGTTCTCACAAAGTTGGAAGCTTCAATAGTCCAAATTGATTTGGTATGCAGAAGCTTTAAGAGTTGCCTTCACCGGAACTAAGGGGCCGAGGCTGACCCCTGAAAAGTAGGTCTCATAGCTTTGCCCCTCCTCTATCAAACTTTATAGCTGATACAACATAGTAAGGCAGGTAACGTTCTCCTGGCCTTCACCAAACCTAAATTGGTCCATAAGATGCCAGGTAGAGAATCGTAATCCATCACTACACAGAAAACATTTCTACCGCTCCAGTGATGACTGCTTTCCACCACTCTATCCTTTGTTTGGCATTGTGCTTAGTGATGTAAGGTTGCAGGCAGAAATTTCATGAAATTTGCTGCACACAGTTTTTGTTCTGATGTTAATGCCAAATTAGTTTTGGACTCTACTGTAATTAGTTCAGCAGAGATTCGGTAATTTTTGTGCACTATTTATCTTAATGATTGGTTACCCAGTTGTATAATTTGATGTGATCTACCACTAAATAGCTGAATTGTTATGGATCCTAAAAGGAGATTGTGGACAGCACATTTAATTTAAAGGGTATTTTTTGTCTGATATACTGGGTATTATGTATTGCAATCTAACCTTGTACACAATAAACTTAAATATATACTTTTTTTTAGTTTTTTGATTGTGAGCAAAGTTTTTTTTATGCAAATTTACGAGCATACAGTAGTCCAAGGTTTTGGAAACAAGCTATTTTCTGTGCATTTTTGTATATGCTTGCAGCCAATATAACATTTGGTATATTCTTGTATAATTTCAACCATGATTTACTACTTGTTACCATCTAACTTGGATGCATTTTCTATCATAACGGCATCAGATATAATTGATTTTATGATTTACTACCCAACCTGTATATCGTTATATGTTGATTTGAATGCCGGCTTCTAAGAATTGTGCAAGCAGGGTTGTAATTGGTCATTTGACTGGAACTAGCGGCTGTATTCACAGTCCTGTGCGCAGTGCGGATGGCACTCGTGGGATCACTTTGCTTGTCACTGCACAGCAAGTGGATCTACTACATTACGTTCCAATGCACGGCAATATAAATCTATGTTAGTCGTGCAGAAACTGCCTTAAAACAATGTTGGTAAATGTATTTAACTGCAATAATGTGCAAAAAATACAACAAACACCAGTTAAAAGCCATTAATGCCTCAAAATGGAATTATAGTCATGCAGAAAGTATAGTAGATCTGGGTGTATTGAAGTCTATTCATTGCTCCCCAAACAATTCTGTAGTTC
Organism: Ranitomeya imitator; assembly: GCF_032444005.1. Classification (NCBI taxonomy): domain Eukaryota; kingdom Metazoa; phylum Chordata; class Amphibia; order Anura; family Dendrobatidae; genus Ranitomeya; species Ranitomeya imitator. Next base: position 51,849,102 of record NC_091286.1, read on the forward strand.
TGGTTACGGCCTCTCCATACAACCATCAGTTGAGCTCTTCAATACCCTTTATAGAAAATTATACATGCTGTGCTCAGTAATGTCTACAAGACATAGATTTCCTCATCAAAGAACCCTTCCCAGATCTCTTGAAGTAGAAACATTTCAAGTTACAGAATCTCAGGACACGTGGCGCACTGAAATGGATAAATCTCATAGTGTACTCCAAAGGACTGTCATCAAAAATCAATGTGGACTCCAAGCCCAGAAACTCTTCACAGTATATGTATCTACTGTTACTACCCAGATCTTTTGCTTATTACTTTGAAAAGATTACAGAACCATGGATAGATAAATGACAACATAGATTCTACACTTTTCCTCTCTGAGATTCCGTTAAGGATTCCAATTTTTTATGATAAAATCTAATATGTTTTTGCCACATGCAAGGAAAACACATGAAAGACTGCAATGCGAATCAAATCCACTGGGCGGCCACATATAGGCACATATATCGGAAGCGTCTCCCAACAGAATATCACAAAGATTGTTTTTATATTTTATTTTATTCAAAGTAAATTATCTTGCTCCATTTATTTTTGGATATGTTGGGCCAAAAGGAAAGGTGAGGAAAAACAAATCTGTAGATCATGGGTATGTAGAGATATCACCTAGTGCCTGATGGGGCTCAAAAGATCCTCTGCCACATACATGTGAATACATCAATTTTAGACATGGCAGTTTATAGATGAATATATCAGTTATTATGAAGATGAGGTGTGTTTATTTGTTTGCATATCTGAGCATTTGTGTGCATGTATCAATGTTTGCGTAGATGAGGTATATGTGTATGAATGTATATCAGTTGTGAAGATGACATGTATGTGTGCCGCCTGTATGCATGAATATCAGTTATTCTGTAGATGAGATGAGTGTAAAGTGAATGCTTGTTTGTATTTGTCTGTTATTGTGTAGATAATCTATGTGTATGAATGTTTATGAGTGAATGTGTGTGTGTGTGTATATGTATGTATGAATGTATATCAGTGAATGTGTGTATATGTGTGTGTATGAATGTTTATGAGTGATTGTGTGTATCTGTATGTGTATGAATGTATATTAGTGAATGTGTGTGTATACGTGTGTATGAATGTTTATGAGTGAATGTGTGTATATGTATGTGTATGAATGTATATTAGTGAATGTGTGTGTATATATGTATGTATGAATGTATATTAGTGAATGTGTGTATATGTGTGTGTATGAATGTATATTAGTGAATGTATGTGTATATGTGTGTATGAATGTTTATGAGAGAATGTGTGTATATATATGTGTATGAATGTATATTAGTGTATGTATGAATGTATATTAGTGAATGTGTGTATATGTATGTATGAATATTTAAGAGTGATTGTGTGTATATGTGTGTGCATGAATGTTTATGAGTGAATGTGTGTATAAGTGTGTTTGAATGTATATCAGTGAATGTGTGTATATGTGTGTGTATGAATGTATATTAGTGAATGTGTGTATATGTGTGTATGAATGTTTATGAGTGAATGTGTGTATCTGTATGTGTATGAATGTATATTAGTGAATGTGTGTGTATACGTGTGTATGAATGTTTATGAGTGAATGTGTGTATATGTATGTGTATGAATGTATATTAGTATATGTGTGTGTATGAATGTATATTAGTGAATGTATGTGTATATGTGTGTATGAATGTATATTAGTGAATGTGTGTATATGTGTGTATGAATGTTTATGAGTGAATGTGTGTATCTGTGTGTGTATGAATGTATATTAGTGAATGTGTGTATATGTGTGTATGAATGTTTATGAGTGAATGTGTGTATATGTGTGTGCATGAATGTTTATGAGTGAATGTGTGTATATGTGTGTATGAATGTATATTAGTAAATGTATGTGTATATGTGTGTATGAATGTATATTAGTGAATATGTGTGTATATGTGTGTATGAATGTTTATGAGTGAATGTGTGTACATGTGTGTATGAATATATATCAGTGAATGTGTGTACATGTGTGTATGAACATATATCAGTGAATGTGTGTACATGTATGTATGAATATATATCAGTGAATGTGTGTACATGTGTGTATGAATATATATCAGTGAATGTGTGTACATGTTTGTATGAATATATATCAGTGAATGTGTGTACATGTGTGTATGAATATATATCAGTGAATGTGTGTACATGTATGTATGAATATATATCAGTGAATGTGTGTACATGTGTGTATGAACATATATCAGTGAATGTGTGTACATGTATGTATGAATATATATCAGTGAATGTGTGTACATGTGTGTATGAACATATATCAGTGAATGTGTGTACATGTGTGTATGAATATATATCAGTGAATGTGTGTACATGTATGTATGAACATATATCAGTGAATGTGTGTACATGTGTGTATGAATATATATCAGTGAATGTGTGTACATGTGTGTATGAACATATATCAGTGAATGTGTGTACATGTGTGTATGAATATATATCAGTGAATGTGTGTACATGTGTGTATGAATATATAGCAGTGAATGTGTGTACATGTGTGTATGAACATATATCAGTGAATGTGTGTACATGTGTGTATGAATATATATCAGTGAATGTGTGTACATGTATGTATGAACATATATCAGTGAATGTGTGTACATGTGTGTATGAATATATATATCAGTGAATGTGTGTACATGTGTGTATGAATATATAGCAGTGAATGTGTGTACATGTGTGTATGAATATATATCAGTGAATGTGTGTACATGTATATATGAATATATATCAGTGAATGTGTGTACATGTGTGTATGAATATATATCAGTGAATGTGTGTACATGTGTGTATGAATATATATCAGTGAATGTTTGTACATGTATGTATGAACATATATCAGTGAATGTGTGTACATGTGTGTATGAATATATATCAGTGAATGTGTGTACATGTGTGTATAAACATATATCAGTGAATATGTGTACATGTGTGTATGAATATATATCAGTGAATGTGTGTACATGTATGTATGAACATATATCAGTGAATGTGTGTACATGTGTGTATGAATATATATCAGTGAATGTGTGTACATGTGTGTATGAACATATATCAGTGAATGTGTGTACATGTGTGTATGAATATATATCAGTGAATGTGTGTACATGTGTGTATGAATATATAGCAGTGAATGTGTGTACATGTGTGTATGGATATATAGCAGTGAATGTGTGTACATGTGTGTATGAATATATATTAGTGAATGTGTGTACATGTGTGTATGAATATATATCAGTGAATGTGTGTACATGTGTGTATGAATATATAGCAGTGAATGTGTGTACATGTATGTATGAACATATATCAGTGAATGTGTGTACATGTGTGTATGAATATATATCAGTGAATGTGTGTACATGTGTGTATGAATATATAGCAGTGAATGTGTGTACATGTGTGTATGAATATATACAGGTCCTTCTCAAAAAATTAGCATATAGTGTTAAATTTCATTATTTACCATAATGTAATGATTACAATTAAACTTTCATATATTATAGATTCATTATCCACCAACTGAAATTTGTCAGGTCTTTTATTGTTTTAATACTGATGATTTTGGCATACAACTCCTGATAACCCAAAAAACCTGTCTCAATAAATTAGCATATTTCACCCATCCAATCAAATAAAAGTGTTTTTTAATAACAAACAAAAAAACCATCAAATAATAATGTTCAGTTATGCACTCAATACTTGGTCGGGAATCCTTTGGCAGAAATGACTGCTTCAATGCGGCGTGGCATGGAGGCAATCAGCCTGTGACACTGCTGAGATGTTATGGAGGCCCAGGATGCTTCAATAGCGGCCTTAAGCTCATCCAGAGTGTTGGGTCTTGCGTCTCTCAACTTTCTCTTCACAATATCCCACAGATTCTCTATGGGGTTCAGGTCAGGAGAGTTGGCAGGCCAATTGAGCACAGTAATACCATGGTCAGTAAACCATTTACCAGTGGTTTTGGCACTGTGAGCAGGTGCCAGGTCGTGCTGAAAAATGAAATCTTCATCTCCATAAAGCATTTCAGCCGATGGAAGCATGAAGTGCTCCAAAATCTCCTGATAGCTAGCTGCATTGACCCTGCCCTTGATGAAACACAGTGGACCAACACCAGCAGCTGACATGGCACCCCACACCATCACTGACTGTGGGTACTTGACACTGGACTTCAGGCATTTTGGCATTTCCTTCTCCCCAGTCTTCCTCCAGACTCTGGCACCTTGATTTCCGAATGACATGCAAAATTTGCTTTCATCAGAAAAAAGTACTTGGGACCATCTAGCAACAGTCCAGTGCTGCTTCTCTGTAGCCCAGGTCAGGCGCCTCTGCCGCTGTTTATGGTTCAAAAGTGGCTTTACCTGGGGAATGCGGCACCTGTAGCCCATTTCCTGCACACGCCTGTGCACGGTGGCTCTGGATGTTTCCACACCAGACTCTGTCCACTGCTTCCTCAGGTTCCCCAAGGTCTGGAATCGGTCCTTCTCCACAATCTTCCTCAGGGTCCGGTCTTTTCTCGTTGTACAGCGTTTTCTGCCACATTGTTTCCTTCCAACAGACTTACCATTGAGGTGCCTTGATACAGCACTCTGGGAACAGCCTATTTGTTGAGAAATTTCTTTCTGGGTCTTACCCTCTTGCTTGAGGGTGTCAATGATGGCCTTCTTGACATCTGTCAGGTCGCTAGTCTTACCCATAATGGGGGTTTTGAGTAATGAACCAGGCAGGGAGTTTATAAAAGCCTCAGGTATCTTTTGCATGTGTTTAGAGTTAATTAGTTGATTCAGAAGATTAGGGTAATATCAGTGAATATGTGTTCATTTGTGTATGAACATATATCAGTGAATGTGTGTACATGTATGTATGAATATATATCAGTGAATGTGTGTACATGTATGTATGAATATATATCAGTGAATGTGTGTACATGTGTGTATGAAAATATATCAGTGAATGTGTGTACATGTATGTATGAATATATATCAGTGAATGTGTGTACATGTATGTATGAATATATATCAGTGAATGTGTGTACATGTATGTATGAATATATATCAGTGAATGTGTGTACATGTATGTATGAATATATAGCAGTGAATGTGTGTACATGTATGTATGAATATATATCAGTGAATGTGTGTACATGTATGTATGAATATATAGCAGTGAATGTGTGTACATGTGTATGAACATATATCAGTGAATGTGTGTGTACTTGTCTGTGTGTATGAATGTATATAAGTAACTACCTGTGTATGTCTATGTATGTACTAGTGTTTGTATGCTTGAACTCATTCACTGTGGAACTAACCTGTATCTTGAACTTGAAATAAATATATTTTTCTGACTTTTACAGAAAACTTGCACACATTTCTTATTTAAGCACCCATTTGTTTATCAGAATCTATTCACACTTGCGGGAAAGCTTCCATCTTCACTTGCATGAATGTGACAATGAATCAAAAGTACCTTCCCTCCTGTTATCCGAGGTGATAATGGAGAATGGCGAAGTCTTGCCAGAAGGCTGCAGGACGCCTTTACAGTGCTCTCACAAAACCATCAAATGAAAACGGAGCAAAGGCTAATTTTTTCAAGTAAGGCTCTCTCCCTAAGGAGTTGTTTTAATGAGCAGCACAGACGTACTGTACGGTAATAATGTTCAGTCAAGAATTTCACTTCCTACTGACCGATTCAGGAAACTGACAAATATATTTAAGCTCGGAAGAACTAAGAACGTTTTTTTTTTCCACCTCGGATACCAGCAAGGGTACGCTCATGCATTGTATCACAAAACAGTCCAATTAGATATTTTTTATAACACTTTCCGAAACTTTTCTTCTTGCAATACAACGAAGAAAAATTATACAATATCAGATATGAAGTCATATTTCCATGTTTTTTTTACAGTTATTACCATTTTTTCTGCACCATATTATTTATTCTAGCCTCAATGTATTTTCCAAGTTTTTTCACAATTAGTATAGGCACTATGGAAAGAGCACTTCTGGGACTGTGTGCCCCAATACGTATTTTAATCCATCCGCTCCTTGGGGATACAGCATGTGAAATATACTATAATGGTATGGTCGCTTTTCCATATGGCTCAAAGGCACAATATAGAAGTAAAAGCTCACAGACACAGCAATGAGCCTACACATAATTACTTTAAGTTAAAACCAGTTTTTTTCCAAGGGGAAATCTACCCAAACACAACGTAATAACACACCGGCATTGGAAATGCATGGAAAGATAATATTCCAAATGATTCCAAAACTACTTCACATCCAAAACTCATGGCTTCTGTCCATTATTTACCAAAATAATAATATTTTAAGCAAAGAATTAGTCAAAGTAAATACAAATTTCTTAAAAATGCTATATCTGAGGTTTCCAGCCATCAAAATCTATGATTAGTGGTAATGGTAACTCAAAAATATTGATATGTTCTTCTGATAATATTTTATAATATATAAGAAAGTCATTCTTTGTCTTGATTTCTGTAAATTAGCGGCTCACTAGGGGGAGCTCTAGAGTATTGTGCTTCTAATGGAAATATATAAACATAGCACACCATCTGGTGACACTCGGTACTGCATTTTAACAATTTTAGGCTTATAGATCTTTATGGTAATTCTCCACTAATTTATCAAAAGTAAGTCAAACTTTGTAGGTAAAGTATATCTGGATATATGTTTTTGACATTTCTTATAATACTTATATTTTTAAAGCTAGAGCCTTTAAAACGGTACTCCAGTTGATCAGATTCATCCCCAATCCCCAGGAGATGTGATAAACGTTAGATATGTTGGGGTTCTACAACTGTAAACGACATATGTGGATAGACTTGAGCGGACCAGTGGAAGTTCGAGTTCTGGTATCTGAACCGAATTTTAGTCCAAAGTTTGGATTGGGTACCATAACTTTACCCGAACTTGAACATGAACTCCATTGAAATCTGTTGGGACCCAAACTTAGGAGACGTAAAATATTCTCTCTCTCTCTGGAACTTCAAACATTAAAATGGAATTCTAGGAGATGTCCGTTTTCGAAGTTCATCACCAGACACTAAGTGTCCGGTACGAACCCCGAACTTTAAAGTTAGGGTTCGCTCAACTCTATGGAGGACTATAGTCCAGTTCCTGCCAGAACATCACCTGAGTGGTGCTCAAGGGGCAAAACTCCATGAAAAATAAAAAATAAATGACAAAAGATCTAATAAAGTAGTGGGACAACAGTGGGGACAAAAGGAATAACTTTGTCAGTAGTATCACCAGGTTGAATAAAAATATACTTTGAATATTAAAACTAAATTGGAAAACCATTAACTTTTCACAGTGTTTCATTTAAAAAAAGAAGTACAATTAATACTTTTTAATATAGAAATGAGAAAATGTTACATTAGCAAACCTAATATATATTTATAGATACAGTGTAATTATGAGGATCCGCACCCCCACACTGCGTTACCGAACTTGGATTTATTTCAAAGCACATTATCACAGGGAAATGTGGAACAAATGCAAAATATCAAGCAGTGTTTTTTTTTTTCGTTCTGAATTAAAATTCCGTCTAAACTGTAAAAAAAAGTGACATGTGATGCTTATAGTTTTATATATTAACAGATCAGCAATAGTCATAACAACAAAAGAAATGTAATCCACCAACAATTTATCAAATTATATTGAATTAGAAGCATAGATAGCCAATATTAAAGGTGTATCTACAGTACCACAGCTATCAGGCGCTAATGAAAAGTTGTTTTTCTTTTTTTTTTTTAAATGAATGAGTGATAAGCACAAAGTATTTGAAAGTTTCACAGATGCTGCAATGGTTGACAATGTGCTTGTGTCAAGTAGAGCCTGAAATGGGCCTGTTTTCCCTTTTTTTAAACTACAGAAATTCTCAACAGGGATATCCAATAACTGAACTTTAACCCCTTCACGACATGCGCCGTACATTTACTGCAGGGAAGCAAGGGAGTTAAAAAATATATATCCCATGATGCAAATTAATAAAATAAATAATAGTCACCTACACAAACTTCCTTACTGATCACTTTTATAGAAGCTGATTGGCTCCAGCAGTCACATGTCTTCTGGACCTACAGGAAGTACATACAGTAGCTCAGGGGTGTCAAACTGCATTCCTCGAGGGCTGCAAACAGGTCATGTTTTCAGGATTTCCTTGTACTGCACAGGTGATAATTTAATCACCAAATCACTATTTGTGTAGGTGATTAAAGTATCACCTCTGCAGTACAAGGAAATCCTGAAAACATGACCTGTTTGCAGCCCTCCAAGAATGCAGATTGACACCCCTGCAGTAGCTAGTCTCAATTCTTCCGGCTCTATACGGACAGACATGTGACAGCTGGAGCCAATCACTGTACAAACCAGTGTGCAACTTGTTCCTGCTTTAGCCAGGTGAATATTAATGGAAACCGATCACGTGAAAAAACACCATTAACCTGCAGATATTGGTTAATCTGCAGGCAAATACCATTCTCAACCAGACTGGCGCCCGCACTTAGGCCCCTGCTGCTGGGATTAAATTAACTTTAATGCTCCCGGAAGAATTCGGATTTCAGTCACAGGGGGTAGTGCAGGCAGAGCTTCAGTCACCGCTCTGTGTATAGAGAGCAACGGTGTAATTGCACCTTTGGCACTGACTGACAGTAGGTTCAGCATTAGAATTAGCTGTCAGTCAGTGCCAGGGGTATGGTTACAGCCGACTCTCTCTATAAATAGAGTGGTGACTGAAACTGTGAACGGCGCCTCCCCCGTGACTGAAACATGAATGCTACCGGGAACAATAAAGTTTATTTTGTCCCGGCTGTAGAATGTTCCAATATCTGCCGGGCAATAGTGTTTTTTTCGCATGACAGGTTCCTTTTAAACTGATTATTAATTGTATTATTTCACTGCATTCTGATGGTTTTTTTGTAAGAAATGTATTCCATTAAGTACAGTGGTACAATGTGTCTTAATCACTTCAATTAACTACGAAAGCTGGTCATTTGGGGATATTCAATCGAGAGCATGAATGGTGATTACTGATGCTCTGACCCAATACTCAGAAAATCATGAAAACAGGACAAGTTGGGAGTACTTAAGAAACCATAATGGCCTGGTGGGGTATGAGGTTTGGGTTCGGGAGCTACTTTGACTGGAATATTCAACAACATGAATCATTGCCAAGTATGAAGTAAAATCCTTACAACAACAATGGTGTGTGATATTAGCGGTCTATCAGCAAGAAGAAGAAAGAGCTTGGCCGTCTACTTGTAGTGGCCACAGCGGGGTACTACACATTCGCCTCCTATTCAATTCAATAGGAAGCGGATATGCTGTAACAAGCCCCGGCCACTACAAGTAGACGGTGAAGCTCCAAAAGTAAGTACTTCCAACCTCCGTCTGCCGCCGATGGCACCGATAACAGCTGATTGACTTGGGTGCAGAGTGCCAGACCTTGACCGATCAGACATTGATGCCCTATCCTACGAATAGGGCATCACTGTAAAATTAGTTGACAGCTTCTTTAAATGAGGCCAATTTGCAATAAAAGGAGAACCTTCCATGAACAAAAATTCTGCTGTTCCTAAAAACAGGCACCCCGTTTTACAATTCTAGTCAATCCACATACTAAGGGAACTACATTAATAATCAGAAATAAATGTGTCTTCCTAAATTTCTAATAGACACAAAGGAATACCATAAGACTTATGTCAACACAGAAAGTAATCCGACTTCATATAAGAAAAAAAAGGTGAGACAAGACGTAAAAGTGGAATTGGAACATTCACCCTCAATCAACTCTGGTTAATTGTAATTTAACTTCTTAAAGTGTAATAATGCAACATGGATTTGCTAATAAGAGTTTACACCATTAATTTAGCCCTTAGACAGTTATTAAAGTATTCGACCATTCACAAGTGCCCTTTCAGCTTACTAATCTAATATAGAAATAGATGCATAGGGAAGGCGGCGGCAACGAATGCCTGTTCTTTCTGCTATTAATGTCTTCAATGACCTTGGTTAAATGTCAAGACAAACATCTGCCATTTTATGCATGATATTTTGAAATACATAGTGTTTGAGTTCTTTATTGGAGAAGTTTAAAGGAACCCTCCATCATTTAACCAACACTATAAGGGAAGTCATAAATTTGGCCATGCTGATACTACCACATGTGAAAGATGAAATTTGTACAAAAACTTTGTTATAATTTTTCTCTTATGCTCTAGCGACTTATCTAGTGTTATGGCTGGCAATCAGGCAACACAGCGTGCAGTAATCAGCGCACATACAGAGATCTGGCAATAACCCAAAACAATAGGACGAGCTCTGAGACGTGGAATCTCTGTAGACTGCAGTACCTGATCTATCCTCACACAACTGGAAGCAGCAGTGGATTGCGCCTATCAACTACCTATGCAACTCGGCACTGCCTGAGGAGCTGACTAGCCTGAAGATAGAAATACAAGCCTGACTTACCTCAGAGAAATACCCCAAAGGAATAGGCAGCCCCCACATATAATGACTGTTAGCAAGATGAAAAGACAAACGTAGGAATGAAATAGATTCAGCAAAGTGAGGCCCGATATTCTAGACAGAGCGAGGATAGCAAAGAGAACTATGCAGTCTACAAAAAACCCTAAAACGAAAACCACGCAAAGGGGCAAAAAGACCCACCGTGCCGAACTAACAGCACGGCGGTGCACCCCTTTGCTTCTCAGAGCTTCCAGCAAAAGATAATAACAAGCTGGACAGAAAAAACAGAAAACAAACTAGAAGCACTTATCTAGCAGAGCAGCAGGCCCAAGGAAAGATGCAGTAGCTCAGATCCAACACTGGAACATCGACAAGGAGCAAGGAAGACAGACTCAGGTGGAGCTAAATAGCAAGGCAGCCAACGAGCTCACCAAAACACCTGAGGGAGGAAGCCCAGAGACTGCAATACCACTTGTGACCACAGAAGTGAACTCAGCCACAGAATTCACAACAGTACCCCCCCCTTGAGGAGGGGTCACCGAACCCTCACCAGAACCCCCAGGCCGACCAGGATGAGCACGAACAAGATCTGGGGCATGGACATCAGAGGCAAAAACCCAGGAATTATCTTCCTGAGCATAACCCTTCCATTTGACCAGATACTGGAGTTTCCGTCTAGAGACACGAGAATCCAAAATCTTCTCCACAATATACTCCAATTCCCCCTCCACCAAAACAGGGGCAGGAGGCTCCACAGATGGAACCATAGGTGCCACGTATCTCCTCAACAACGACCTATGGAATACATTATGTATGGAAAAGGAGTCTGGGAGGGTCAGACGAAAAGACACCGGATTGAGAATCTCAGAAATCCTATACGGACCAATAAAACGAGGTTTAAATTTAGGAGAGGAAACCTTCATAGGTATATGACGAGAAGATAACCAAACCAGATCCCCAACACGAAGTCGGGGTCCCACACGGCGTCTGCGATTAGCGAAAAGCTGAGCCTTCTCCTGGGACAAGGTCAAATTGTCCACTACCTGAGTCCAGATCTGCTGCAACCTGTCCACCACATAATCCACACCAGGACAGTCCGAAGACTCAACCTGTCCTGAAGAGAAACGAGGATGGAACCCAGAATTGCAGAAAAATGGAGAGACCAAGGTAGCCGAGCTGGCCCGATTATTAAGGGCGAACTCAGCCAACGGCAAAAATGACACCCAATCATCCTGGTCAGCGGAAACAAAACATCTCAGATATGTTTCCAAGGTCTGATTGGTTCGTTCGGTCTGGCCATTAGTCTGAGGATGGAAGGCCGAGGAAAAAGATAGGTCAATGCCCATCCTACCACAAAAGGCTCGCCAGAACCTCGAGACAAACTGGGAACCTCTGTCAGAAACAATATTCTCAGGAATGCCATGTAAACGAACCACATGCTGGAAGAACAAAGGCACCAAATCAGAGGAGGAAGGCAATTTAACCAAGGGCACCAGATGGACCATTTTAGAAAAGCGATCACAGACCACCCAAATGACAGACATCTTTTGAGAAACGGGAAGGTCAGAAATGAAATCCATCGAAATATGTGTCCAAGGCCTCTTCGGGACCGGCAAGGGCAAAAGCAACCCACTGGCACGTGAACAGCAGGGCTTAGCCCTAGCACAAATTCCACAGGACTGCACAAAAGCACGCACATCCCGTGACAGAGATGGCCACCAGAAGGATCTAGCAACCAAGTCCCTGGTACCAAAGATTCCTGGATGACCGGCCAGCACCGAACAATGAAGTTCAGAGATAACTTTACTAGTCCACCTATCAGGGACGAACAGTTTCTCGGCCGGACAACGATCAGGTTTATTAGCCTGAAATTTCTGCAACACTCTCCGCAAATCAGGGGAGATGGCAGACACAATGACTCCTTCCTTGAGGATACTCGCCGGCTCAGATAACCCCGGAGAGTCGGGCACAAAACTCCTAGACAGAGCATCCGCCTTCACATTTTTAGAGCCCGGAAGGTATGAAATCACAAAATCAAAACGAGCAAAAAATAACGACCAACGGGCCTGTCTAGGATTCAAGCGCTTGGCAGACTCAAGATAAGTAAGGTTCTTATGATCAGTCAAAACCACCACGCGATGCTTAGCACCCTCAAGCCAATGACGCCACTCCTCGAATGCCCACTTCATGGCCAGCAACTCTCGGTTGCCCACATCATAATTACGCTCAGCAGCAGAAAATTTCCTGGAAAAGAAAGCACATGGTTTGAACACTGAGCAACCAGAACCTCTCTGTGACAAAACCGCCCCTGCACCAATCTCAGAAGCATCAACCTCGACCTGGAACGGAAGAGAAACATCAGGTTGACACAACACAGGGGCACAGCAAAAACGACGCTTCAACTCCTGAAAAGCTTCCACGGCAGCAGAAGACCAATTAACCAAATCAGCACCCTTCTTGGTCAAATCGGTCAATGGTCTGGCAATGCTAGAAAAATTACAGATGAAGCGACGATAAAAATTAGCAAAGCCCAGGAATTTCTGCAAACTTTTTAGAGATGTCGGCTGAGTCCAATCCTGGATGGCCTGAACCTTAACCGGATCCATCTCGATAGTAGAAGGGGAAAAGATGAACCCCAAAAATGAAACTTTCTGCACACCGAAGAGACACTTTGATCCCTTCACGAACAAGGAATTAGCACGCAGTACCTGGAAAACCATTCTGACTTGCTTCACATGAGACTCCCAATCATCTGAGAAGATCAAAATGTCATCCAAGTAAACAATCAAGAATTTATCCAGATACTCACGGAAAATGTCATGCATAAAAGACTGAAAAACAGATGGAGCATTGGCAAGTCCGAACGGCATCACCAGATACTCAAAATGACCCTCGGGCGTATTAAATGCCGTTTTCCATTCATCTCCCTGCCTGATTCTCACCAGATTATACGCACCACGAAGATCAATCTTAGTAAACCAACTAGCCCCCTTAATCCGAGCAAACAAGTCAGAAATCAATGGCAAGGGATACTGAAACTTAACAGTGATCTTATTAAGAAGGCGGTAATCAATACACGGTCTTAGCGAACCATCCTTCTTGGCTACAAAAAAGAACCCTGCTCCCAATGGTGACGACGATGGGCGAATATGTCCCTTCTCCAGGGACTCCTTCACATAACTGCGCATAGCGGTGTGTTCAGGTACGGACAAATTAAATAAACGACCCTTAGGGAATTTACTACCAGGAATCAAATCGATAGCACAATCACAATTCCTATGCGGAGGAAGGGCATCAGACTTGGACTCTTCAAATACATCCTGAAAGTCCGACAAGAACTCTGGGATGTCAGAAGGAATGGATGACGAAATAGACAAAAATGGAACATCACCATGTACTCCCTGACAACCCCAGCTGGTTACCGACATAGAGTTCCAATCCAATACTGGATTATGGGTTTGTAGCCATGGCAACCCCAACACGACCACATCATGCAAATTATGCAGTACCAAAAAGCGAATAACTTCCTGATGTGCAGGAGCCATGCACATGGTCAGCTGGGCCCAGTACTGAGGCTTATTCTTGGCCAGAGGTGTAGCATCAATTCCTCTCAACGGAATAGGACACCGCAAAGGCTCCAAGAAAAATCCACAACGTTTAGCATAATCCAAATCCATCAGATTCAGGGCAGCGCCTGAATCCACAAACGCCATGACAGAATATGATGACAAAGAGCACATTAAGGTAATGGACAAAAGGAATTTGGACTGTACAGTACCAATGACGGCAGAGCTATCGAACCGCCTAGTGCGTTTAGGACAATTAGAAATAGCATGAGTAGAATCACCACAATAGAAACACAGTCTGTTCAGACGTCTGTGTTCGTGCCGTTCTACTTTAGTCATAGTCCTGTCGCACTGCATAGGCTCAGGCTTACTCTCAGACAATACCGCCAGATGGTGCACAGATTTACGCTCGCGCAAGCAACGACCGATCTGAATGGCCAAGGACATAGACTCATTCAAACCAGCAGGCATAGGAAATCCCACCATTACATCCTTAAGAGCTTCAGAGAGACCCTTTCTGAACAAAGCCGCTAGTGCAGATTCATTCCACAGAGTGAGTACTGACCATTTTCTAAATTTCTGACAATATACTTCTACATCATCCTGACCCTGGCATAAAGCCAGCAGATTTTTCTCAGCTTGATCCACTGAATTAGGCTCATCGTAAAGCAATCCCAGCGCCTGGAAAAATGCATCAACATTACTCAATGCAGAATCTCCTGGTGCAAGAGAAAACGCCCAGTCCTGTGGGTCGCCGCGCAAAAAAGAAATAATAATCAAAACCTGTTGAATAGGATTACCAGAAGAATGAGGTTTCAAGGCCAAAAATAGCTTACAATTATTTCTGAAGCTCAGGAACTTAGTTCTGTCACCAAAAAACAAATCAGGAATCGGAATTCTTGGTTCTAGCATCGATTTCTGATCAATAGTATCTTGAATCTTTTGTACATTTACAACGAGATTATCCATTGAGGAGCACAGAGCCTGAATATCCATGTCCACAGCTGTGTCCTGAAGCACTCTAATGTCTAGGGGAAAAAAAAGACTGAAGACAGAGCTAAGAAAAAAAAATGATGTCAGGATTTCTTTTTTCCCTCTATTGGAAATCATTGAAAGGCTCCTTGTACTGTTATGGCTGGCAATCAGGCAACACAGCGTGCAGTAATCAGCGCACATACAGAGATCTGGCAATAACCCAAAACAATAGGACGAGCTCTGAGACGTGGAATCTCTGTAGACTGCAGTACCTGATCTATCCTCACACAACTGGAAGCAGCAGTGGATTGCGCCTATCAACTACCTATGCAACTCGGCACTGCCTGAGGAGCTGACTAGCCTGAAGATAGAAATACAAGCCTGACTTACCTCAGAGAAATACCCCAAAGGAATAGGCAGCCCCCACATATAATGACTGTTAGCAAGATGAAAAGACAAACGTAGGAATGAAATAGATTCAGCAAAGTGAGGCCCGATATTCTAGACAGAGCGAGGATAGCAAAGAGAACTATGCAGTCTACAAAAAACCCTAAAACGAAAACCACGCAAAGGGGCAAAAAGACCCACCGTGCCGAACTAACAGCACGGCGGTGCACCCCTTTGCTTCTCAGAGCTTCCAGCAAAAGATAATAACAAGCTGGACAGAAAAAACAGAAAACAAACTAGAAGCACTTATCTAGCAGAGCAGCAGGCCCAAGGAAAGATGCAGTAGCTCAGATCCAACACTGGAACATTGACAAGGAGCAAGGAAGACAGACTCAGGTGGAGCTAAATAGCAAGGCAGCCAACGAGCTCACCAAAACACCTGAGGGAGGAAGCCCAGAGACTGCAATACCACTTGTGACCACAGAAGTGAACTCAGCCACAGAATTCACAACAATCTAGGTCGGATAACAGAGACCATCGTCCAACTCAAATCTGCTAATGGGTCACCGGAAACAGATTGTCAATTTAGAATCCTCTAACGCAAAGTTCTTGCATTAGAGGATGCTACAGGACTAGTGAGTTTGTAAGGCGGTTATGTGACTAATTTAACTTGATCTGACGGACAGCTGGAATATTATCAGACATTTTACTAGATGAGTAACTCTAGGAGACACATGCGTAAAATTTTTATTTCGACCGCAGTAAGAAACCTCTATATTGCGTTCAATATTTCTGAGATCTAACTCATTCCTTTATAGACCACAATCAAAAGATGCCCCCAAACATCATATTTAAGAGTTTACCACAGACATACAGACGAAACATCACCAAATGTATGAATGTATTATGGACATAGGAAATGGCAGCCAGAATGTAAACTAGGACTTGCCACTTTGTGACTCCTAAAATGTTGCACAATTTGAGAAGCAAAAAAAATTACAGATTGCTTAAATCAGGTATTTGTGTTACACTGCTGTCAGCGCCCCTGCATGGCGTCCCCTTCCTCCCCCTCAATGCAGGGACGCCAGCTTACTCACCATCCCAGCCCCACGGCATTGTCTCCCAGTGTGTCCCTCCTGCTACTTATTGCGGTGTGTACACGCTGAACTCTGGTGGTGTGCCTAGTATACCCGTGCCCATTCTTAAAGGGACAGTGCAGATTATGCTAAATGCTCTCAGCCTGTTGTTGATTGGTATTTAGCATAAATAGTACAGCTGAAAGATGGCTCCCAGGCAATGGTTTGAAGACATCGTGTATGAAAGAGTACTCCTCCCCTAGGGAGTCATTAAGCAATGTAAGTGAATTAGTAGTTGGTAAGGTGTACTGCTAGTGAGTGGTGAGGTCCCCTGGTCCCAGTGTGTCCAGAGTCTGAACGCTCTCCCCTGATTTCAAGTGGCCAGTGCCTGAATTTCGTCTCCTGGTCCCAGAGTGGCCAGTGCCTCAATCTTGTTGCCTGGTTCCGGAGCGGCCAGTGCCCGAACATTATACATAGTTACATAGTTACATAGTTATTAAGGTTGAAGGAAGACGTTAAGTCCATCTAGTTCAACCCATAGCCTAACCTAACATGCCCTAACATGTTGATCCACAGGAAGGCAAAAAAAACCCATGTGGCAAAGAGTAAGCTCCACTTTTTTTCACGGGGCGGCTAGTCCTGTTCTCAATGTCTCCTGGTCCCAGTGCAGCCACTATATGAACACTATTCCCCTGTCCATGAGTGGCCTAACCCTGATCGGGAATCCTAGACTGATGTGTCTGAATTACGCTCTAAAGTAGTGTCAGGGTACCTGACTGGGGTCAGCAGATGCCGTACCATGTTTTACCCAAGAGAGGAACCTGGCGGCTACCTGCAGCACAAGCCTGACCTTACCATTAGAGGCTCCAGTGATCACCAAGGTAGCCACCTAGTTACGTCCTTTCCTGGGTAGGCCTGGACCTGTAGAACAGTGGGTCCACAAATTAACATGTGCCATGGCTGGGCATAACAGTCTGCTTAGCCCAGCCATGACTGCAACACATGTATTTTTTTCTTGTTGACAATGTGTTTTTTTTATAGAGAGATCTTTCTGAAAAACAAAAAACAAAATTAGTAATCTTGTCATTTCTACACTGGCCAAGGGGTTTATTTTAGACTCCCATTTTTTCTCCTTGCAGAAAGAGTTTTCAGCAGAGACAAGACTCCAATAATAGGCACCAGAAAATGTCCTATTGAGTCATATGTCAGTAATTGGTTAAAAGAAGAGCAATCAGAATGTTTGGTATTTTAAATAGAGCACAAATTATAATTTCCTAAAAAAAAATATAAGGAGAGCAGGAAGGCTCAGTGGTTAAGACTGTTGCTTTGCAATGCTGTGATCCTGTGTTCAGACCCTGTGTATGTGTTGTGTGTGTGTTCCCTGTAAAATGCTGCAGAGAATATTGCTGCTTAATAAGCATGTGTAATAAATAAAATAAATGCATTACTCTCCCCCTGTAATGTTTCTTTCTGAAGATGAAGTCACATCATTCGCCATGGCATATGGTGAAAGTGATTACGTTTTCACCAGAGAGATAGGTGGTATAAATCCAGATCCATCTAATGAGCTCAGCTTGAATTGGTCATATATGATGGATACAAAATGTTTATCCCATAGCTTAATCCTGGGATTGAACACAGGATCTCTGTGCAGCAGGACTGATTGGTTGTAGCAAACAGAACAGAAAAAGACCATAGAGAATAAGTGAAAGAGCTAGCGCATATTACATCAGCTTATGCCCCAGAGGAAGCCGACTGTACTGTATTTCAATCATGTTATAAAGCTTTTCTATCACCACCATAAGGAGAGCATCAATTCACATGTGCTTACACTTTCTGCTTCTCCAATACTGTCGCTTTGGTAGGACCTCAGCAATCAGGAGAACGGGGTTCCCATGAAAACTCAGGCATCTCCATTAGTTCCAAAGAGTGGCAGTGCACATACAGTACAGACCAAAAGTTTGGACGCACCTTCTCATTTATAGATTTTTCTGTATTTTCATGACTATGAAAATTGTACATTCACACATGAGGCATCAAAACTATGAATTAACACATGTGGAATTATATACTTAACAAAAAAGTGTGAAATAACTGAAATTATCTCTTATATTCTAGGTTCTTCAAAGTAGCCACCTTTTGCTTTGATGACTGCTTTGCACACTCTTGGCATTCTCTTGATGAGCTTCAAGGTAGTCACCAGGAATGGTCTTCCAACAATCTTGAAGGAGTTCCCAGAGATGCTTAGCAATTGTTGGCCCTTTTGCCTTCTCTCTGTGGTCCAGCTCACCCAAAACCATCTCGATTGGGTTCAGGTCTGGTGACGGTGGACCCCATCACTTTCCTTCTTGGTCAAATAGCCCTTACACAGCCTGGAGGTGTGTTTTGGGTCATTGTCCTGTTGAAAAATAAATGATGGTCCAACTAAACGCAAACCGGGTGGAATAACATGCCGCTGCAAGATGCTGTGGTAGACATGCTGGTTCAGTATGCCTTCAATTTTGAATAAATCCCCAACAGTGTCACCAGCGAAGCACCCCCACACCATCACACCTCCTCCTCCATGGTTCACAGTGGGAACCAGGCATGTAGAGTCCATCCGTTCACCTTTTCTGTGTCACACAAAGACACGGTGGTTGGAACCAAAGAATTCAAATTTGGACTCATCAGACCAAAGCACAGATTTCCACTGGTCTAATGTCCATTCCTTGTGTTCTTTAGCCCAAACAAGTCTCTTCTGCTTGTTGCCTGTCCTTAGCAGTGGTTTCCTAGCAGCTATTTTACCATGAAGGCCTGCTGCACAAAGTCTCCTCTTAACAGTTGTTGTAGAGATGTGTCTGCTGCTAGAACTCTGTGTGGCATTGACCTGGTCTCTAATCTGAACTGCTGTTAACCTGCGATTTCTGAGGCTGGTGACTCGGATAAACTTATCCTCAGAAGCAGAGGTGACTCTTGGTCTTCCTTTCCTGGGGCGGTCCTCATGTGAACCAGTTTCTTTGTAGTGCTTGATGGTTTTTGCCACTGCACTTGGAGACACTTTCAAAGTTTTCCCAATTTTTTGGACTGACTGACCTTCATTTCTTAAAGTAATGATGGCCACTCGTTTTTCTTTACTTAGCTGCTTTTTTCTTGCCATAATACAAATTCTAACAGTCTATTCAGTAGGACTATCAGCTGTGTATCCACCAGACTTCTGCACAACACAACTGATGGTCCCAACCCCATTTATAAGGCAAGAAATCCCACTTATTAAACCTGACAGGGCACACCTGTGAAGTGAAAACCATTCCCGATGACTACCTCTTGAAGCTCATCAAGAGAATGCCAAGAGTGTGCAAAGCAGTCATCAAAGCAAAAGGTGGCTACTTTGAAGAACCTAGAATATAAGACATATTTTCAGTTGTTTCACACTTTTTTGTTAAGTATATAATTCCACATGTGTTAATTCATAGTTTTGATGCCTTCAGTGTGAATGTACAATTTTCATAGTCATGAAAATACAGAAAAATCTTTAAATGAGGTGTGTCCAAACTTTTGGTCTGCACTGTACTCAATCATCACTATATCAAAGTAGGGTGAGTTGGATTTTCATTCTCCTGATCAGGTGGCGGTAAATTAATTATCAACCTATCATCTATCTTGGGAAAAAAAATATGCATTTGTTGTCACCATTGGAGGGAGCATGAGAGCTTATAAAATAATTACTTCTAATTTTTTTATACTTTCAAAAAATAGGCTTGACTATACTGTATTTGAAAATTAAATATTAAACCCCCCATCCCTACCTCCACTCCTCTAGGGTGCTTTCACATTGCACCTATCTGCATGTTCGTAAGTCGCGTTGGGGCTTTTGTCTGAACCTCCCCCCCCCCGCAAAATGGGATCCAAACGTATGTGCCGGTGGGGCCATAGTCTATAATGGTGCTAGCACAGCGAGTGTGCTCTACCGTGCATCATTTTCGGATGTATACGCCTACTGAAGGTGGACACGGAGACGTAGTAGACGCAAGCCCCCACAGACCTCATGAACGTGCAGATAAGCGCAATGTGAAAGCACCCTTACACAGCACCTTCAGCATCCTGCATTAATGTATTAACTGTTATGTGGCATACCAGTTAGTTGGGGGCTAGTGGTGATCAGTTAGAGTGAGGTGTTAGGGATGGTGATGAGCGAACGTGCTTGGATGACATGTTCTCCGAGGATGCTTGGGTGTTACCAGAGTATCTTGGCCGTGTTCGGATAAAATATTCGATATTTGTTAATATGTGGCTGAATGATTCACGGCGGTAGACAGCCACTACACATGTGGGAATTGCCAAACAAACAGTCAATCCCTGTATGTATTGCGACTGTCTACCGCTGCAAATCATGCAGCCACAGGGACTCGATTATATTATGCAAGCACGTTCAAGATACTCGGTAACAGCCAAGCATCCTCGGAGAACTCGTCATCCGAGCACGTTCACTCATCAAACGAATATTATTAGTTGTAAATATGACACGTAAAGATCTGTCCTTTTGACGCGCTGTAGACTTTGTGCGGTTGCTCTAACGGTGTAACATACGTCTCAGAGTGTTTGTATGGGGAGATCATAGATTTTAAGGTATTTTCTAGTTGATAATACAAATCACATTAGTGTGCTGTAATTTTTTTAACATTTTTGTTGTTTTTAGGGGTTTATTGTCCAGTCTCGATAAGTATAACATTAGTCACCTGATGAGTCGTTAATTTTGCGGAGAGACAAAGGATTTATGCTAATGGGGGCACTTGCACCTCATCATATATGTAGAGATGGGGGGCAGGGGTTAGGTTTGTCTATTTGTCAGTCTCTGACTAACCATCAGGGTGTGAATAGTGAGTTCACTGTCTGTATATATCTGATAACTAAAGTTTGGTTTTGAAGGTTAAGTTTTATCTCTTTGTCAGTGAGCGGTGAAAGCACCCAATTCTTTTTTTTTTTACCGATACTTCCTGATTGTGATAAATTGTGTCACTGTACTATTTCTATTCTTTATGACTGCAGATTTTATTATCATTTTACTTTCTAAATATGACCTATAGTTCAGTCATCTTGCCAATGTTTCTGTTTCCAGCCTTTAGATAAATGATTTACAGAAGCCATATGAATCGTAGGAAACAAAAGTATGGAGAAGTTCATTGACTTCTGTGTAATGAGCATGTTCTGTGATCTGTGCAGAGGTCACCGCGCAGGGAGTGAGAGAGATGTGAGCTGGGACAGTCATATTCTGTGAAAGGCATAATCAAGTGTAGTCAATATCAAGATGTCAACTGTAACTGTAATCTTGGCTGTGATTATATGGGAATGATTGCTGAAAAATAATCTGCCCAGAACAGGAAGTATCAGTCTATTAAGAGAATAAGTGGGAGTTTCAAAACCAAAATATTTCAGGATTTTTTAAAACATAGAAAATGAAAAAAAAAGTGAAATAAAAAAAAAGGGTCCTCTATGATTCTTAAAGACATGTTTAACATAATAACTAGTGAAAACAATAGTTACCATATTTTCTTTTTCTGATGATATATTCCCTTTAAGGCCAAGATGATACCTCTAAACAACTAGAGAACTTTCTTGAAACGCTGCATGTGATATTTATGCAAATATTTTGTCATCTTGAATATGATTTTCTTATTGGTAATTTGTGTGGAATACTGTGCTGGTTTAACAAGTACACCTTGGATTAGAGCCAATGATTACTTTACAATTTTGTTATGTTTGACAGAAAATGGAAAATGTAGAAGACATATGGAGAAATGATATTATTTTTGTGCACCATCTGTCGTACATTAAATATCGTTATTTTTAGGAAATAGAGCTATATATAACAATTTATAAATTATGCATCATATACAAGATAAACTTATTTAAAGTGCACCTCTCACTTGACATATTTTCTTGCATAGGAGCTGTTCTGCAGGACTTGGTGGCAGCCGCTATGCAAAGACTGAAGCTGGGCAGTGCATGTCTATTGAATGTTTACATCCAGCTAATCCTGGAGATAATAATAATGGATCCATTGGGTTACTATCTATCTATCTATCTATCTATCTATCTATCTTTCTATATCTATCTATTATCTAGAAAAAGAGAAACAAAGTACAGCACCTTGTGCAAAATAGCTGGGTGCAAAGCCTCCTAGGTACAGTGAAGGAAATAAGTATTTGCTCTCTTGCTGATTTTATAAGTTTGCCCAATGACAAAGACATGAACAGTGTTAGGGTTGGCGGAACACACCGAATATATATATTTATTTTGAAGAGATTGGTGGGTTCGCAACCCAGGATCCACCGTGCAGGAAAGCACCAGCAGCTAGATATGGCGGTACTATATAGTGGTATAAACAGACTCTGTTACTTCACAGAGTCTGTTAGCAAAGATAACGCTGTGCCCTGTTTGGCTCAAAGAGGAACACAACTACTTAGTAGAGCAGATGGTGGTCATGCAGTCAAATGCAAACATGAAACTCCTCGCCGGAGGTGTCAGCATTCTAGGGGCTTATTTCAGCCTGACTGCATACAAACATGACCACACTGGTGCATGATACTAGCGCATGGCCATGCGGCCATGCGAACCTTATATAGCTGCAGCATGTACAGGACCTTCCTAGAAGGACCAATGAGAGGCTGCCACAGAGCCTGAGGAACTTCAGGACCTTCCTGGAGAACCAATGGGTCTTGCTGCAGTATCTGAGCATGTGACCCTCGACCTCCAATGAGAGATCTTACCCTTGGCATGCTCAGAAGGGGAAAAGCAGGACTAAGTCCCAAAAGCGTCTGCTCGCCGCTGCCCAGCACTGGCTTCAATGGCAGAAGCTGGAAAAGCAGCACTAACCCTTTGCACAGAGTCAGACTTAGCAAGACGCTGGGGCCAACGTCTCTGCTGAGCAGGCTCCACTGCGGCAGGAGAAGAATGGGAGACCGCAGTGGAGATGGCCCGAGATTCCCCCTGTGCAAGGATGGAAACTCGACCTCTAACAAACAGTCTATAATTTTAAGGGTAGGTTAATTTTAACATTGAGAGATAGAATATCAAAAATAATGTCCAGAAAATCATATTGTATCAATTATATAAATTTATTTGCGTTTAGCAGTGAGAAATAAGTATTTGATCCCCTAACCAGCCATTAAGATTTCTGGCTCCTACAGACCAGTTAGACGCTCTATCCATTCTCCCATTCATGCAGTGAAGTAATCCTGTGCCCTTAGCAGAGACACACCCCAAAACATAATGTTTCCACCTCCATGCTTGACAGTGGGGATGGTGTTCTTTGGGTCATAGGCAGCAGTTCAATTCCTCCAAACACGGCGAGTTAATGCCAAAGACCTCAACTTTTGTCTCATCTGACCACAGCACCTTCTCCCAATCACTCACAGAATCATCCAGGTGTTCACTGACAAACTTCAGATGGGCCTGCACATGTGCCTTCTTGAGCAGGGGGACCTGGGCACTGCAGGATTTTAAACCTGTATGGCGTAATGTGTTACCAATGGTTTTCTTGGTGACTATGGTCCCAGCTGCCTTGAGATCATTAACAAGTTCCCCTCGAGTAGTTTTTGGCTCATCTCTCACCTTCCTCATGATCAAGGATACCCCACGAGGTGAGATTTTGCATGGTGCCCCAGATCAATGTCGATTGACAATCATTTTGTGTTTCTTCCATTTTCTTACTATTGCACCAACAGTTGTCTCCTCACCCAGCATCTTACGTATGGTTGTGTAGCCCATTCCACCTTTATGCAGGTCTATGATCGAGTCTCTGACATCCATAGAAAGCTCTTTGGTCTTGCCCATGTTGTAGAAGTTAGAGTCTGACTGATTAATTGAGTCTGTGGATAGGAGTCTTTAATGCAGGTAACAAGTTGATTAGGAACGTCTAACTGGTCTGTAGGAGCCAGAACTCTTATTGGTTGGTAGGGGATCAAATACTTATTTCCCTCTGCAAAATGCAAATACATTTATATATTATATACAATGTGATTTTCTGGATTTTATATTTAATATTCTATCTCTCAATGTTAAAATTAACGTGGCCTTAAAATTATAGACTGTTTATATCTTTGTCAGTGGGCAAACTTCCAAAATCAACAGGAGATCAAATATTTATTTCCCCCATTGTACTTAACAGTCCTTGTAATATATAGAAAAAATGGAAGCAGCAAACCATCATAGTGTAAAAAAGATAGTTTTAATGGCCACATCGTGGGCTATTAAAACTATCTTTTTTTGCACTATGATGGCATGCTGTGTCCATTTTGTCTAAATCTATTATCTATCTATCTATCTATCTATCTATCTATCTATCTATCTATCTATCTATTTATCTATTATCTATCTATCTATCTATCTACCTATCATCTATCTATCTATTACCTATCTGTCATATATCTACTTGGAAGAAAATTTGGCAGCACTACCAAAAAAACGGGTGCAATAGCTTAAGAAAGGCAGAGAAATATGCCGAAACATTGCTGCTAAAAGCCACAGTTTTTCATTTTGATTTTTGGAGTGTTGCCTGTTTTTTTCTGAGTATCTATCTATCTATTTATCTATCTATTATTTATCTATCTATTATCTTTCTATCATCTATCATCTATCAATCTATCATCTATCTATTGTCTATCCATTATCATAAATTATATATCTATTATCTATTTATCATCTATCTATTATCTATCTATGTATTATTTATCTATCTATTATGTTTCTATCATCTATCTATCATCTATCTATTATCTATCTATTATCTATCTATCTATCTATCTATCTATCATCTATCTATTATCTTTCTATCATCTATCTATCTATTATCTATCTATCTATCTATCTATCTATCTATCTATCTATTATCTATCTATCTATCTATTATCTATCTATTATCTTTCTATCATCTATCTATCTATCTATCTGTCTATCTATCTATCTATCTATTATCTATCATCTATCTATTATCTATCTATCTATTATCTATCTATCTATCTATCTATCTATCTATCTATCTATCTATCTATCTATTATCTATCATCTATCTATCTATCTATCTATCTATCTATCTGTCTATCTATCTATCTATCATCTATCTATTATCTTTCTATCATCTATCTATCTATCTATCTATCTATCTATCTATCTATCTATCTATCTATCTATCTATCTATTATCTATCATCTATCTATCTATCTATCTATCTATCTATCTATTATCTATCTGTCTATCTATTCATGTAAATAAACCATCAGATCGTCCTGCTTTCCTTCCTGCAGGTTCTGTACATTTTTTATACAGTGTTTTCTCTACTAACTTAGTTTCCTTATGACAGGCAGCGTGTCCGAGTCAATATATGAAATATATCAAGGGGCAGTGAATACAAATAAGGCACAGGATGGTTCATGAAGTTTTACGCAGCATTGATCAAAAATAACCATCGCCAACTAAACAACGTACACCCCAAGGTTCTTGGAATTTATGATTACACGCACATTTCCTTTTTTAAAGGAGACAATTTCCGCAGGGTCGGATGGAAAAAGAGATATCAAGACATTCATGATAGTGTTAAAAGTGATATGCAAGCTATCAGTATTCGAAGTCAATTCACTCCAGAAATCATGTGTAATTACTAGTGCACATAATTACCTAAATTACACATTACAATAGCTTCACTGTGTCTGAATTATTTCTATGTGCGGAAACCTTCTTGTCGCTGTCTCATTTATATGCAGGAATCAAATGGTTTAGAAAAAAAGAAAAGAATGGCAGGAATATTTGTGGTGTTCGGAGATTGACATTTCCTGTTCCACAAAGTAAAAGGGGTCATCGGGTGTAATATCCTGTATTGATGGCGCCATGACGTGTTTGTGTTAGGCTATGTTCCCACTGTGAGCTTTTGGTGCGTTTTTGATGTTGCAGAATTTCTGCACTTGTTATTTATATTAGGCTACTTATATTTTTTCATTGCCTTTTTTTAACATGCGGTTTTGTGTATTTTTTTAATATGGGTTTTTATCTCATTTTTGCAATTTTTCACTCTGGTGTGTTAGTCTTTAAATATAGCTGGCTTGTTTTTGAATCTTTCTGGTATTTTGATTTTACTGAACTATACTGACATTTGTAGGTGCGGACTACATCCGTTTTTAATGCGTTTTCAAGGCAGAAAAGGACTAAAACTGCATTTCTATTTTTTACCTGCAGATCTAGTGTAAGTCTATGGAGAAAACCTGAAAACTGCGGATTTCAAAAACGCACGGCAGGTAAGTTTTTGGAGCGTAAATAAGTAGCACATTGGGCAGGAGATTTCTGGAAATCCCATCCACTTTGCTGGAACGGCAAGACGCTATGTTTTTGATGCGGGGCAAACATGCGGCATCAAAAACTAGATGAAAAGCTCATAGTGGGAACGTAGCCTTATACTATTGATTATGGCAGGTCTAAATATCATCATCAGCAATAAGAAAAGTCACATGATAACATATATTCATAAAAGCCTGGCGTCAAGGTAAATCTTCATATAGGCGGGTAGCTATTGCATGTTTGTTTGTTTCAACCCCATAGACATTCCCAACCTTTTCCAAAAATATTAAAAAGGTGGTCTCATGATAACCTGTCTTGTGCATATGCCTATTAGGACAAAATAAAGGAAGTTCTTCACTCGGCTTTTAGTATGAGCCAAAACAGAGAGATACTTAAAAGATGACTTGTCTTACCTAAATACATACATTTTACCTAATATAAATGATGCTGTTCTCCTGAATCAGGCAATGTTTTTTATTTGTTCCTGCGCCTCCCCATTCCTGAGATATAACAACCTCTTTCTTGTAATTAAAGCTATTTTTTTTATCCAACAGGGCATGATCCTCAACTTTTCTTGGAGGCTTATTGTTGAGGACCACACCCACTTTGCTAACAATATTAGATTTAGATATATGTTAGAGGTGACAATATCTCTGGCTTAGAGAGGCACAGGAACAAAATAAAAACAATCCAAGACTCAGGGGAACAATGGTATTTAGTCTATTTTTAAAAAAAAATCATACTTTTGCCAACTGATGGATCTTTTTAATCAGCATATCTCATTCAGGTTGATATAAACTCTATATCATATTTTCCCTGGAGTGGGAAATCGGATATAAACTAGAAGGGGTTGTCTATTTTAGAAAAAAACATTTTTCATAGACATTAAACATATTTGGTTGAGTAATTATTAATCTTGTTAGCTGATTGTAGATAGTCTATTCTTTTAAAGAAAAATCCTGAGGCCCATAATATATTTTCTAAACTTTTCGGTAAAGCCTGGTGGAAATAAATATATAACATAGTAACATAGTAACATAGTTAGTAAGGCCGAAAAAAGACATTTGTCCATCCAGTTCAGCCTATATTCCATCATAATAAATCCCCAGATCTACGTCCTTCTACAGAACCTAATAATTGTATGATACAATATTGTTCTGCTCCAGGAAGACATCCAGGCCTCTCTTGAACCCCTCGACTGAGTTCGCCATCACCACCTCCTCAGGCAAGCAATTCCAGATTCTCACTGCCCTAACAGTAAAGAATCCTCTTCTATGTTGGTGGAAAAACCTTCTCTCCTCCAGACGCAAAGAATGCCCCCTTCTGCCCGTCACCTTCCTTGGTATAAACAGATCCTCAGCGAGATATTTGTATTGTCCCCTTATATACTTATACATGGTTATTAGATCGCCCCTCAGTCGTCTTTTTTCTAGACTAAATAATCCTAATTTCGCTAATCTATCTGGGTATTGTAGTTCTCCCATCCCCTTTATTAATTTCGTTGCCCTCCTTTGTACTCTCTCTAGTTCCATTATATCCTTCCTGAGCACCGGTGCCCAAAACTGGACACAGTACTCCATGTGCGGTCTAACTAGGGATTTGTACAGAGGCAGTATAATGCTCTCATCATGTGTATCCAGACCTCTTTTAATGCACCCCATGATCCTGTTTGCCTTGGCAGCTGCTGCCTGGCACTGGCTGCTCCAGGTAAGTTTATCATTAACTAGGATCCCCAAGTCCTTCTCCCTGTCAGATTTACCCAGTGGTTTCCCGTTCAGTGTGTAATGCTGATATTGATTCCCTCTTCCCATGTGTATAACCTTACATTTATCATTGTTAAACCTCATCTGCCACCTTTCAGCCCAAGTTTCCAACTTATCCAGATCCATCTGTAGCAGAATACTATCTTCTCTTCTCTTGTAACTGCTTTACATAGTTTTGTATCATCTGCAAATATCGATATTTTACTGTGTAAACCTTCTACCAGATCATTAATGAATATGTTGAAGAGAACAGGTCCCAATACTGACCCCTGCGGTACCCCACTGGTCACAGCGACCCAGTTAGAGACTATACCATTTATAACCACCCTCTGCTTTCTATCACTAAGCCAGTTACTAACCCATTTACACACATTTTCCCCCAGACCAAGCATTCTCATTTTGTGTACCAACCTCTTGTGCGGCACGGTATCAAATGCTTTGGAAAAATCGAGATATACCACGTCCAATGACTCACCGTGGTCCAGTCTATAGCTTACCTCTTCATAAAAACTGATTAGATTGGTTTGACAGGAGCGATTTCTCATAAACCCATGCTGATATGGAGTTAAACAGTTATTCTCATTGAGATAATCCAGAATAACATCCCTCAGAAACCCTTCAAATATTTTACCAACAATAGAGGTTAGACTTACTGGCCTATAATTTCCAGGTTCACTTTTAGAGCCCTTTTTGAATATTGGCACCACATTTGCTATGCGCCAGTCCTGCGGAACAGACCCTGTCGCTATAGAGTCACTAAAAATAAGAAATAATGGTTTATCTATTACATTACTTAGTTCTCTTAGTACTCGTGGGTGTATGCCATCCGGACCCGGAGATTTATCTATTTTAATCTTATTTAGCCGGTTTCGCACCTCTTCTTGGGTTAGATTGGTGACCCTTAATATAGGGTTTTCATTGTTTCTTGGGATTTCACCTAGCATTTCATTTTCCACCGTGAATACCGTGGAGAAGAAGGTGTTTAATATGTTAGCTTTTTCCTCGTCATCTACAACCATTCTTTCCTCACTATTTTTTAAGGGGCCTACATTTTCAGTTTTTATTCTTTTACTATTGATATAGTTGAAGAACAGTTTGGGATTAGTTTTACTCTCCTTAGCAATGTGCTTCTCCGTTTCCTTTTTGGCAGCTTTAATTAGTTTTTTAGATAAAGTATTTTTCTCCCTATAGTTTTTTAGAGCTTCAATGGTGCCATCCTGCTTTAGTAGTGCAAATGCTTTCTTTTTACTGTTAATTGCCTGTCTTACTTCTTTGTTTAGCCACATTGGGTTTTTCCTATTTCTAGTCCTTTTATTCCCACAAGGTATAAACCGCTTACACTGCCTATTTAGGATGTTCTTAAACATTTCCCATTTATTATCTGTATTCTCATTTCTGAGGATATTGTCCCAGTCTACCAGATTAAGGGCATCTCTAAGCTGTTCAAACTTTGCCTTCCTAAAGTTCAATGTTTTTGTGACTCCCTGACAAGTCCCCCTAGTGAAAGACAGGTGAAACTGCACAATATTGTGGTCGCTATTTCCTATATAGGTTGGGTTATTTATATTCTATGCTATCTAATAGCGAATGCTCATGGTCAAGGTCAACATATCTATAGATCTGCCGACAAAGAGATATTTTGCACTCATATCTTCAATTGTTTTGATTGACAGCTGTAGTGCACAGGAGTCTACACTGATTCACTGAGTTACCTACAACACAGAAGATTCCCCTAGACTGTAATTGCAGCTTGATAAAAGCTAAAGTTAAAATTGGAAACTCGCTCTACAAAAAGTCTCCATCCAGACAAGGGTTGGACTTGTTTTGACACATTAAATAAATGATTCTGAGAATAACGTTCCACCTTAAGACTTTCCCTTTTTTCACATTGTAATCTTTGTTGTTATCATGGCACACAGAGGACGTAAAATCAATCTCTGATTTATTATTTAATAATCAACCCATAGGAAGTAGACCCTAGTGAGAAATGGTTCAAAAATTAACTCCAGACAAGGTTGCTAGACCTTTGGGGCATCTCATTATGTCAGATCCTTAGCCTTGTGGAGGATGTGATAATCTGGTGGACCAGTTTGACCTTAATGTTGCATCAAATTATCAAGTGTGTCTCTGTAGCTGTTGGTTTACAAATATAACATTACTTTTACAGCATGTAAAAACCATAACTTGACCTTCAAAAGCGGAATATTATGTTAACTAGAATGTCAATGATTTATTATTAGGTTTCTTTCCCAGTACAAACCTACTGTCTTCCATTATTTCCAAATTCCAAACATGTCTCAATTATTGATTATTTTCATACTCCCAGAAGGTTGCTGGGCCAATCTTTCTTCAATAGTTTTTTTCAGATAAGATCAAGATCAGAGCTATTGAGATCGATAAAGAATCAGATGCTAACTAGTGCTGAGATGTTAACTACTATCGTGTTGATTGAACACTGGAAAAAAAAACCCCACTATGAATCATCCCATGAGAAGTCAAGAATAGCATACTTTATCCTTAGAATTTACAAAAACATTGCCAATTTTAAAACTTGATTATTAATATGTATTTAATGATCACACAATCTAATTATACCATAAAGATGATATTAAACGGTGGGCACGAGTTGTTGGTCAAAATTACCACCTATGAGTCGACTCCTTGATACACATGGAACATTAATAGTTTATTATTGACCAGTAAAGAATACTTCTAAAATAAACGTTTATGTAAACTAATGTATTTTTTGTTATATTTGCTGAAAATTGTTGTACTGACAGAGTAATTGCCTATGCAACCATGAGATCATGTTGTGATGGTAACATAGTGTGCCTACACCTTACAGAAGAGCCACTATGGCCCCAATTTATCACAGCATTTTTTTGCCAGAATTCTGGCTTAAGTCGTGGAAAATTTGCTACATTTTTGCACAACTCGGAGTTATGCAAAAATGTCATGATGCGTTTTCACATCAGTTTCTGCCAGCTCCACCAATATGGCAGAGCTAAGGTGGGATGAGGATGCGGCAGGGGCTTGTCTAATTTATCAAGAGCTGTGGCATTCCTTACAATTGAAATCATACTCAATCTTAATGAAGACACGTCAAACTCATCAGACGTTCTAATGCATTTCTTAATAAATCAAAAGAATCTGACTCCAACATTCCCTTTCATGAAGAACAGTGAGCTGCAGCAAATGGCACGGGGAACATTCCACAGGTAGAAGGAAGAATGGATTTAATGAAATTTCAATAAATTCTTGATGAAAAAAGGTGAAGTTGAAAAGAGGATGTCGTCTACAAATAGATAATGATCCTAAACACACATCAAAATCCACAATAGAAAACCTCAAAAGGCGCAAGCTGAAGGTTTTACTATGGCCCTCACAGTACCTTCAACTGAACATCATTGAAAATCTGTGGCTAGACCTCAAAATAGCAGTGCATACAAGATGACCCAGGAATGTCACAGAACTGGACGAATTTTCCAAGAAAGAATGGATGAAAATCCCTCAAACAATTGAAAGACTCTTGTCTGGCTACAAAAAGCATGTACGAGCTGTGACATTTGCAAAAGGGAGGTCCTACTAAGTCCTACCCATGTAGGATGCCCAAACTTCTGCATCGACCATTTTCCCTTCTGTAATTTTTAAAATGTAAAAGATGAAAATATATATATTTTTTGTGCCTAAAATACAAAAAAAAAGTGCCATCTTCAACTTTAGGTCTTTTAGAGATCATTTCATCTTCAACTTA
Organism: Ranitomeya imitator; assembly: GCF_032444005.1. Lineage (NCBI taxonomy): Eukaryota > Metazoa > Chordata > Amphibia > Anura > Dendrobatidae > Ranitomeya > Ranitomeya imitator. The sequence continues at coordinate 51,881,489 of NC_091286.1, forward strand.
CTTAACCGTTCACAATAACAGTAATTATGACTAGGGGTGTCCAAACTTTTACATGCCACTTTATAGACCAATGTTCCCAACCCGTGGCTCTCCAGCTGTTGTCAAGTGCCAACTCCTATCATGTCACAATCTATGGCTATTGAGCGGTGTCAGCATCTGCAGTCCCTTCTGACTCCTATCGGGCCCCCTATTAAAAGACCTGTATTTATACCACAGACTGCAAGCCTATAGACTAGTATTACAGTATTGCTATACATGGTACAAGAGATCAAGTTATTGCATGTTCATGCTCCCTAATAAAAAAAATGTTAAAAAAATGACAAATATTTTTAAAAAGTTATAAAAAATAAAAGTTCAAGTCACCCCCTTTTCTGTAATTGCAATGTACAAAAACGTATTAAAAAAATTATATCTATATTTAGTATTGCTGCTTGTGTAAAGGTCAAACTAATTAAGTTACATTGTATTTATCCCAAAAAGCACCTGTTAAAATGGAAAAAAAAAAAAGAATTCAGTTTTTTGGTTACTTCAACTCCTAAAAAATGGAATAATAATAATAACAATAATAATAATAATAAAGTCATGTAGATCTCAAAATGTTAATGACATTAACTACAGCTTGTATTACAAAAACAAGCCCTATCTACCAAAAAATAAAAAGCTATATCTGTTGGAAGGCAAGAAGGAGCCATCACCAAAAAGGGGCCGATTGGGATTTTGCTACCCAAGTGCCATAGAAACCCTGATCTGATCAACTGCATAGAATCATAGAATGTTAAGAGTTGGAAGGGACCTCAAAGGTCATCGTGTCCAACCCTCTGCTCAATGCAGGATTCACGACTGCCCACTAGGTAACTACTATAGGTTAACTACTGTAGTTCCAAATAGATAGTGGCTGGTTAACTGTGACTGTTCAGAAGACGATGTATTCGTAAGGTGGAGTAATAAGTCACCCGATGCGGAGATTCAATAAAATATTTGACATGCTGAAATCAATGTACAAAGTAGTCTCTTTATGTAATGTGAACTCTAACCAGCGGTATTAACACAATGCTCCTTGCATCATGCATCGATTCATTTGACTAAATGAGTTAGTCAGAGCGTTGACCCGAGTGAACTTTCCATTAATATTTTATAACGTCGTTGATGCCGTTGGTAGGCCATTGTTACCCTGAAAGGTATGTTTGTTAAATATTCATTTATGTCAATCTGCACACAGAATAGTTAATGATCCTAATGGGTAGACTTAAAAGAAAATGTAACATCATAGTCAATGGTGTCATTGTCATTATTTATTATCTTGTACGGTACAGATGTAGAAGAGGGGATTTTCTTTTTGTTTTTCCGTATTCGATTTTCAGTATTAGTAATTCTCATTATGATTCTTTAATAATTCAGTCTCACTAATGCGTTTTTTTTTAATGCTGGCCTGAATATGTCTGGGCAGTTATTCAGCAATAGATATAATGGGCACCAGGTGACCAGCAGAGGTCTGACTCATTATTCGCGATAATAAAGAAGGAATGGTGGCATATACTGTAGAAGAATATGGCCTCAAGTTCCCAAAGTTGGATCCTGACTTCTAGAGCTTTTTTTGCTGCTGCACTCATTATATCAGTCATTGTTACATTTTATCAAGTTATAATTAATAATTATATAATGTATGCTGCTATTCTTCTATATGATTTGTGTTGAATGTAGGGTCTGATCCACCAGATGATGTAAGGATACTCTGGTGGTTTAAGATTTTCATATAATAATGAGGTCTTGCCAAAACACAACCCATGAGATCACCTAATGGCCTCTCAAAGTGGGGATCATTTGCTGATGGAGCTTATTAGTTCTTAAAGGGAACCTGGCATGTCTGATAATGCAATTAGCCTGCCGACATAGGGTTAAAAGGCAGGTTAATAGCGTTATGAAGGTGCCCGGTAGCAGTTCTAAAAGCGCAGCACCTGGAAGAAAATTAACTTAGTTTCTCCTGGGAGCCGCCGGCTTTCAGTTATGCAGGAATGCCTGGAGCAATTACAATCATCAATCCCAGCATTCATTGAGAACGCCATATATAAGCACGCCCCAGCACTGACTGACAGCTGGCTCTGTACTGATGCACTGCTAAGCTGGCTGTCAGTCAGTGCCTGGGGCATGGATACTATGGACTGTAATTGAACAGGGCATAACTAAAAGCCGACGGCTCCCAGGAAAAATAAAGTTAATTTTCTCTCGGGTTCCGCACTTTCAGTACTGAGACTGGGCACTTCCATAACACTGTTAATCTGCAGGTTACCAGCATTGTTAGACCTGACAGGTTCCATTTAATTTTGTAGATTACCAAAAAGATACAAAATCAGTATTTTCCAGCCAGGGTTCCTCGGTCAGTGGTTTTCACTGGTCATTCTTACATTTGGGATGGCAAATTGTGGTCAGCATACCCAAAGATGCTTGACAGAGCAGTCGGCCATAATCAGCCAGAAACTATTGAACTGAGCAAGAAGTGGAGAATGTTTTACTTATCCATCTATGAGTGATACACTTTGGATATTTATTGGCCAAAACAAACTTTCAGCAAAATTCACAGGGCCAATAAATGCACCAAATTATCCATTATTACTGTGGATTTTGTGGTAGAAAAGCTGTGGATATTTCTAAATCAACATTGTAAAAGGGGAAATCAGTTACGAAAATCTGAAGAATAAACCAACGTACCACAAATATGAAATCCGGACCTCAAGTCAATTTCTGTTAAATATTTTTTTTCCAAAGCACGGGGATGACATTTTGTAAGTTCTCTTTCCCTTTGCAGTTATGGCAGTATGCAGCAGGTTTTCCGAAAGCAAATCTGTGACAGAAAATCGACTGCACACCCAACGCATGCAAGAATGCTCCAAGGTTAACAATGGGTATAAAATTTCCTCAGATAAAAAAAAATCAGGCATGCCCCCAAGACAGAAAGTTTGGGAATCACTGGCCTATGACCATATGGTTTATAAGTGCAATGAAAACAAAAGAGTTTACTGTATAATAGTTGAAATCTGCTTATTCTGTGGTTTTTTAATTGGAATGTTGTCTCAGCATGAATTGTTCTATTTGCATATCTTAAACTTAAAAAAAAAAATCAACAATATTTATAAAGTTTAAAATAGGAAAAAAAAACATTTTTAGGCTAAAATCACACCGGTGTATTTTCTCTCATCCGAGGAGAAGATGGGAACAAAAAGTCTACATTTTTTCAATGCTGTCAATCCATGAAAACTGGATGTCATCTATGTCATCCGAGTACAGTCTGATGTTTTCCACCGACTCATTGACTTGCACAACCGAGTGTGATCTGATAATCGAATTAAACTTGGGCATGCGGCCATTTTTTCCCTCTGATCACCTTGGTCCGAGGAAAAAGTCACACATGTGCACGACCCTGTAGACTAAAGCTGGAGTCACACATAATGATATCGTTAAAGATATCGTTGCAACATCACACTTTTGGTGATGTAGCAACGATCCCGCTAACGATATCAAAAATAGTCCCAAAGTCATATTAAACTAGTAGTATTACCATGCATATAAAAAACGACTCAAAACATATCTGGTATAACAGGAGAACAATGATTTAAAGAGCATGCCAATATTTTACAAACGTGAAAAAACTTTATTAAATATGAAGTAAAATAGGAACAGAACTGTTACGTTACATATCTACAGTTCAAATGAGCAATCAATACATGACGTAACGACATAATAACAACAGGTGTGGGACAGAATTCCAACTAAAGTAAGGAACGGTACACCAAGCCTAAATATGTAAATACACAGGGTATAAAATGCTAGGAAAGATATCCTCCATAACTCCATGACTGCGGTACTACATATTATATATAGAGGGGGTATGATGCAGTGAATAAATAAGACAGACTAAGTCATATATTCGTATATAGAGAGAAGAGAGGGGTTTTTTTTCAGAGCAAAGCAGGTCAAACGACCTCCATCAGTCCAAATCACACCCACTCAAAGTAACCCAGAACGTAAATAGCCAGTCTAATAAAAGCAATCAATATCCCCAAGATAAGCCGCAGTGACGGAGAAGTTATAAGCAATAATTACCCATGTGGTAAGAGGCAGGCGTAACCGGTCCTAGATCCCCAATGCACGTTTCGGTGCGCGTACACCTTCTTCTCGTTATGTGTGATAGTGACCAACGATCAAGCCCCTGCTGGGAGATCGTTGGTCGTTGGGGAATGATCAGGACCATTTTTTGGTCACTGATCACCCGCAGTCTTTGCTGAATCGGCATGTGTGACGCCGATCCAGCGATGTGTTCACTTGTAACCAGGGTAAATATCAGGTTACTAAGCGCAGGGCCACGCTTAGTAACCCGATATTTGCCCTGTTACCATTGTAAAAGTAAAAAAAAAAAAACAGAACATACTCACATTCTGATGTCTGTCACGTCCCCCGGCGTCCACAGGGTTAAAACTGCTTTCGGCAGGAGCGCTGCTAATGCACGCGCTGCTGCCAAGATGCACTGACTGTGTCAGCGCCGGCCGTAAAGCAGAGCACAGCGGTGACGTCACCGCTGTTACTGCCGGCGCTGACACAGTCAGTGCAGGGATACTCTCGGCAGCAGCGCGTGCATTAGCAGAGCTCTTGCCGAAAGCAGTTATAACCCTGTGGACGCCGGCAGGGACATGACAGACATCAGAATGTGAGTATGTAGTGTTTTTTTTTTTTACTTTTACAATGGTAAACAGGGTAAATATCGGGTTACTAAGCGCGGCCCTGCACTTAGTAACCCGATGTTTACCCTGGTTACCCAGGTGCTGCAGGGGGACTTCGGCATCGTTGAAGACAGTGTCAACGATGCCGAAGTCTTTCCCCTGATCGTTGGTCGCTGGAGAGAGCTGTCTGTGTGACAGCTCCCCAGCAACCACACAGCGACTTACCAACGATCACGGCCAGGTCGTATCGCTGGTCATGATCGTTGGTAAGTCGTTTAGTGTGACTAAAGCTTTACACTGGTCCGAGTGCAAACCGATATTTTGTTGGATCACATTCGGACCGAAAATACGGTCATGTGCATGAGCCCTTACCCAAATCTGCCAGACAAGTATAACGGGAAGGGTTATTTGGCAGAACATTAAATATAATTGACAAAAGTTTTGTAAGTTAATCTGAGATGTTTATATAGAAGCGTTATATTGGTATTTTAGTATTAAGACATGCGCATCCTATGTAGCCAATATGATAAAAGACTTAGTGAAGCTCTCTGTAGCTGTTTCTGGTGTAGGCAGAACCTGTTCCTTTAACACATTTCTTTGTACCACATCATCTGTTCCTGAAAGCAGATGCACAAAACCCATCTGTCAGCACGTTTCACCATTTTCCCTTATTATAAGAAGTTGAAGGTTGTGATAAGCTTTGATAAATCCTCTTATCATAATCCTGCAGAGTACAAAATTTAACTCCACCCACCAAAACCTCACTAAACATTACTATAATTGCATGAAATATCTATTGCAATAGAATAATCAGCTATCATTCGCAAACAAAATCTAGATACCCGGAGCCAAAGGGAAAAAAGGAAAAGAAAGTGCGTAGCAAAGCAAGAATCCTGCTCAACTGGTGCACGGAGTGCTAAAAATAATATAGAATCTCATTATAGTAGCCGTTCACTTGTTACTGCAAATACACGGTAAATGGGAAGACTTGAATCAGGAACAAGCATCTTACCATCCTTTACTTTATGGTATAGCGGCTCTACAGGACGTTGAAGAAGGTTTGACCCAACTGCACAATATATGGAATATCACGGAATATCCCCATGGTCGTGTATCACTAGAGTTTGCACCGAAACCGACCATTCAAGGACTTGTAGCCTTTCCACAAAAGGCGAAATGTAAAAGATTGAGCCATGTCCATGAAGCCCATATGACGAAACATAAGGGGGATTAAACATTTGTTTTGCACTTGATTTTTGGGGGCACGTTTTAATGGGAATTTATCATGTACTTTGTGGATGTTTTTGGTGCATTTTGTGTGATTTCTACTTGATAGGCTATGCTCACACGTTCAGTATTTGGTCAGTATTTTATATCAGTATTTTTAAGCCAAAAATCAGAACTGGAACAATCAAAGAAACACGTCACCACTTCTGCATTTATCACTCACTCCTGGTTTTCGCTTACAAATACCGACGTAAAATACTGATCAAATACTGAACGTGTGAACGTGGCCTTAATAATCTAGGCAGCTTGTATTGAATTGATATCTGGTGATAGATCTGCTTTAGTAGCATAGAAATTTGCTTTCCATGAGGGTAGGTGCACACAACCGTTTTCTCTTCCTCCAAGAAAAACAGCCCATATTTTTCCAATCAGAGCTTGATTGAGTGTCATCAGTTTTTCTTGGAGGTGGAGACAAAAAACAAAGTTTCCCCACCTTCTCAGCTATGTAAGTCCATGGAAATCAGACATGTCACCGAATATTTCCTAGGACCACTCGGGCCGGGGAAAACATCAGACATATGGACAGCCCCTTAGAATAACATGGGTATGTGTGATATCCATGAAAACCACGAGCCCTGACCCTGTGAGTAATGATAAAGTAATAACAGTAATGCAGCATTAATATTTGATTGTCAAGTGGAGAAGGCACAAAGTGCTTGCCTAATGTGCTATGGTTCCTATCTGTTTCTGGATGGAAATTCAAAGAACACATTTGTATTCTGCTGTCATAGAAATATCCAATATGTTGACATCACAGCCAAAGCTACAACATGCCCAGGCAATAAACTCGCATAGGTGGAAACTAATTTGCCATGAACATTCTCTGCCCCACTATGCGCAGTACTATACCAACATTTCATTTTCTCTCTTTTTTGTTAATATAGGTCCCTTGTAATGATAGCTTATTTGTTCATAAAGTGAACCCTGTATTTTGGGTTTCGTTGTGTATTTATTGAGCTGCCAAGATTGATGTTAGAAGAATAGAAAAACCTAAGAGATAGATAGAGAGATAAATAGATAACTGTGAAATTCATACAGATGTAGCACCTGCTGAATGAACTATGGCTTGACACAAGCGCTCATTTGCTGCGCTCTCTGCTTTTATGCAGCCGCTCCAATACAAAGCAAACGAGCAGATAAATGTGAAATACAATAAACAGAAAGATAGATATTAGATAGATAGATAGATAGATAATAGATAGATATTAGATAGATAGATGGATAGATAGATATTTAGATAGATAGTTAGATAGATAGATAGATAGATAGATAGATAGATAGATAGATAGATAGATATGAGATAGATATTAGATAGCTAGATAGTAGATAGATGATAGATAGATAGATAATAGATAGTTGGATAATAGATAGATAGATGAATGGATATTAGAGATAGATAGGCTTGAGAAAGGCTCATAATAATAATAATAATAATAATAATAATAGATAGATAGGTTGATAGATAATAGATGGATAGATAGATAGATAGATAGATAGATAGATAGATAGATAGATAGATAGATAATAGATAGATAGATAGATAATAGATAGTTGGATAATAGATAGATAGATGAATTGATAATAGAGATAGATAGGCTTGAGAAAGGCTCATAATAATAATAATAATAGATAGATAGGTTGATAGATAATAGATGGATAGATAGGTAGATGATAGATAGATAGATAGATAGATAGATAGATAGATAGATAGATAATAGATAGATAATAGATATATAGATAGATAATAGATAGATAGATAGATAGATAGATAGATAGATAGATAGATAGATAGATAGATAGATAGATAATAGATAGCTGGATAATAGATAGATAGATGAATTGATAATAGAGATAGATAGGCTTGAGAAAGGCTCATCCAGGGCCGAAACGTTACCTGCCATGTGGGTCTGAATTAAACACAGATTTTCACTTGAAGAAAAGGAGTGCTGCCTTATTTTTTTTTCTTCTTTTTAGATTTATGCATAGTGGATGGATTGCAATTAAGGCCTGTGCACCCGAAAGGCATTTATAGTGTGCTGTTTCACTTTTTTTTTAAATATATAATAGAGATAGCTAGATAGATAGAAAGATAGATAGATAGATAGATAGATAGATAGATAGATAGATAGATAGATAGATAATAGATAGATAGATATATAGATAGATAGATAGATAATAGATAGATAGATAGATAGATAATGTACTTAGCCTTATATGATGGCCAATGACTGCAAATGTAATGACCATCAAAATTGGAAATGACTTTATCTATCTACAATGAATGATGTTTTTGTGTTTCCACTTGCTGACTCGCTGTAATCTAACAAACTGGCTACTGCTGGTCATCAAATATTATCACCTGCAAGCACAGACATTGATACAGGTTTCACAAATGTTGACAAGTCTTTGCCTCTCTGCGCCTTCTCTCCCACCTGCTAAAAGACATGCAGGTCGTAGACATTTGACAAGGGCAGCAATTCAGTATGCTAGAAAGTGAGGTAAAGTAAGCTCACAGCATTGCCCCACACTTCTGCCGTTGCTGTCGGCTTCCTGCAGCAGGGATCCAGCCTCCCGTGAAGCCGCTCTGCCACCGCCACCCCCCGGTAAGGTACAATTGAGCTATAAGACACACCCCCATTTTACTCCCAAATTTTTTTTTGGGGGGAATGCATCTTATGGTCCAAAAAATACAGTACCTCACTGCATTATTTTTCTTCCTTTCCTCCCAAACTCTGTGCAGTAATGCTGATACAATTTCAAGTTCATGATTCTTTAAAAGCAGCTACTCTGCAAAAATCAGTACATTACATTCAGTCAGTGGATGGGACTTTCCCTGTCTGAGCCTTTTTGCTCTCCACCCTGCACCAAGACAGGGGAATTCCTGTACTCTGAGGTTTTTTGTTGATCAATATTTTCTAAAAAATCATAGACTGTGCAATAAAACAGTATAGTATTTGGAAGAGATGGAGATCAAGTAAGCTAATGAATATTGTTATAAAAATTCATAACTTTACAATGTCTGGAGGATAATTAAATAAAACAAGTTTAGTTATTCTTTAATGGTAAAGACCGGGGTAGTATAGGCTTTCTTCTGACTACCTGACACATTTAGTCTGCAGAAATTCAATTGTTAATTCTACGTTCATGCTATGCTTTCTACAGAGCGTTTTCTATAAAATTGCTAATGTGTCTATTAGCCATGAAAGAATGAAAGCAATGTAGAAGAATAAACTGTTTGTCCAACATGAAAGGTGACAGATCCGCATGCTATCTGCTCTTTACCCTGCTATAAATCATGTCTATTTTCGGCATTTAAATATTTTAGACAGAATGGAATTATTTGGTTATGAGCTCTGGAAATCATGCAAATAGACATTTATTTTTCATTATCTTTTTATTACTACGATGCTCCCTATTAACCTTTTATCTTCCCAACAACAAGCTACAGTGACAGATGGATCCACAACTGCAATTTTATTGCAGTCATGTGAAGAATTGCTGATGAATATTAAATATCCTCAGACAGAATACTTTTGCTAAACTTGTCTGCCAAGTGCTGTGTTATTGTAACTTTTCCAATACTTTTACATTTAAGAACAATAATTGAAAGCTTGTTTCAGTAGAAAAGATTTAATATGAATCCCTCTGTGTTAATCTACGATATGCATCCACCCTAGCCTTTGTGCCGATGGGTGTTTTTTCCTTGACACAGGCACAAGCGGTCAATATGTACGCCTGTGCACGCACCGTCTCTACAACGACAGCCGAAAGCCAAACCCTTGCGTTCCATGGGGCCGCGATCGGAGCATCCACTATGGTGATCGTGGACAACATGCGTCGTAGATCAGAATGGGTGATTCATTAATCTGATCACATGTTATTCATGTGATCGGTCATATGACCTACACCCCCCTTAAAGGGAACCTGTCACCCCGAAAATCGTGGGTGAGGTAAGCCCACCGGCATCAGGGGCTTATCTGCAGCATTCTGTAATGCTGTAGATAAGCCCCCGATGTTACCTGAAAAAGGAGAAAAAGACGTTAGATTATACTCACCCAGGGGCGGTCCCGCTGCTGGTCAGGTCAGATGGGTGTCTCCGGTCCGCTGCGGCGCCTCCCATCTTCATTACAAGACGTCCTCTTCTGATCTTCAGCCACGGCTCCGGCGCAGGCGTACTTTGCTCTGCCCTGTTGAGGGCAGACAAAGTACTGCAGTGCGCAGGCGCCGGGCCTCTGACCTGTCCGGCGCCTGCGCAGTGCAGTACTATCCTCTGCCCTCAAGAGGGCAGAGCAAAGTACTCCTGCGCCGGAGCCGTGGCTGAAGATCAGAAGAGGACGTCTTGTAATGAAGATGGGAGGCGCCGCAGCGGACCAGAGACGCCCATCTGACCTGACCAGCAGCGGGACCGCCCCTGGGTGAGTATAATATAACGTCTTTTTCTCCTTTTTCAGGTAACATCGGGGGCTTATCTACAGCATTACAGAATGCTGCAGATAAGCCCCTGATGCCGGTGGGCTTACCTCACCCGCGATTTTTGGGGTGACAGGTTCCCTTTAACCGAGCACTATCACTGGCTGATCAGTATTATGCATTACTCATTGGATCACATGTTCTTTATGTGATCGGTCATATGACCTATACTCCCCCATAGCCAAATATTATGATTAACTAATCAGTACTACATAATGATACCCCCTCCCCAAAATACACGTCCTGATGAAGTTTTAAAAGAAACGTGCGTTGGCAGGGTGTTGATGCAAATAGCATGTAGCTCTACACATGCAGTATGTAATTCATCAAGACTGTGTCCAGAAATTAGTAGGTAATGGCACTTCACTTCAACATATATTATGCAAACCCCAATTAAAATAAAAAAGAGGGGATGAAGAGATCCATAAATTTAAAAATTAACTTTTATTTATAAATAAAATAAAATTACAAAAATGCAAGAAAAAAACAGTGTGCCTCACATAGAAGACGGTCCAGACTACCAGAAGATAACACTCCTTAATGATATGGTATATATATGCATAGTAGAATAAATCAATTACTAACAAATCAGGTAAGATAACCTTGCATTTGACAAGGCAATGATAACAGGCTTTATACGACCCCAGGTAAGAGTGTCTAGTGCTTGATGAGTAACAGTATCCAGAATCAATATATTCCGATCTCTTGGTTACTAGCCCAATTGTATGAATTGCAATGCCTGCCAATGAGGAAAAGGCAAATAGCCCTACACCTTAATACATAAAGGTGACATGCATATAGAGTAATGGTAAGAGTGTATGGAGAATGCAGAAACCTACCTTACTTATCCACCTGTAATAATGGCAGTAGGTACAGGTTTTGTAACACAAGAAGCTGAGAGGTAATACCTACAAGTGAGGAGTAGGGAGACAAATAACCATGGCCAATATAAAATACAGTGCCTATAAATAATAGGAGACCAACGCTGCAAATAATAGGAGACCGATTCACCTTGGAATCTGGAGTCTGGGATACGATCCTCTCACCCCGACGCACGTTTCACCACAGGCTTCTTCCAGGGGCCACACTAACAGGTATTACCTCTTTGCTTCTTGGGTTACAAATTCTGCACCTACTGCCATGACTCTTGACCGCACCGCCCCACCAGCACAAAACCACAGCAACAACAGCCGCGACACAGCACCCACACCAAATGAAAGAAGCATTGAAATTCACCTTCCTCAATCTCTCCAGTGAGAGCAAATATAGGCTAAAGCCCTTTTTTGGAGTCTCCTGCTCATTTACAATCACCTGTGCCAAATGGGAGGAGTGCTGGTCCAAGAAAGGGAGAAAGAACATGAAGTTCCCCCCAAAAAGGAGCATGGACTGCACCTCCAAAAGTCATACAATGATCTAATGCCGCTAGGCATCACTGGAGAGCTTGAGGAAGGTGAGTTTCAATGCTCCTTTTCGTTTGGTGTTGGTGATGTTTGGCGGCCATTGTTTCAGTGGTTTTGTACAGGTGGGGCGGTGCGGTCTGGAGTCATGGGGGCACAGTCTTGCAGCATGGGCGCTGTTGGGCACCAAGCTGTCCGCCCTGCTGGTGTATTGTCACTGCAGTGGTGGTCAGCGCATGACTCTGCTCCATTAAAGTGATAGAGACCCACTGAGAGGTTCACCATGACGTGGCAGTGGGCTTCATAGAGTCTGTTATGATCTGGTGGCCTAGGAGCAGCATGAGAAGTACTCTGGAGAAGGTGGTACCTGTACTGACCGCAGACCCTGAACTTAGCACCGCAACTAGAAGCAGCCGTGGGATGTACCTAACACTCCCTAGACACCTCGACACAGCCTAAAGAACTAACTTCCCCTAAAGATAGAAACGGGAAAACTATCTTGCCTCAGAGAAAATCCCCAAAGGATAGACAGCCCCCCACAAATATTGACTTTGAGAGGAGAGGGAAATGACATACGCAGACTGAAATCAGGATTTAGCAAAGGAGGCCAATCTAGCTAAAAAGAAAGAATAGGACAGAGTACTATGCGGTCAGTATTAAAACACTAGAAAATATCCACCACAGAAAATACAAATCTCCACATCTGACTAAAGACATGGAGGGTATATCTGCATCTCCAGAGACACAGCTTGGCTGCAAAAAATCCTTCACAGACAAAGCTGGACAAGACAAAACATGAAAATGCACTGAACTATAAGGTCCACAGCATGTGGACAGCAAAAACCAAGCCAGAACTTATCTTTGATGAAATGAACAGCAAACAGGAGAGACCAGGTATGCATGTGAATCCTCCAAAAACAATGGACAACTGGCACTGACTAAAGGATCAAGCGAGGCTAAATAGCCCAGTCCAAATTGCAATTAAGTGGACACACCTGATAAATGCTGTGATCCAAAGACAGCAGCACTACCACTCATAACCACCGGAGGGAGCCCAAGAGCAGAATTCACAACAACAGTCTACTCAGAATGTTAACCTAGGAACCTCATGTTCAGATATATATATATATATATATATACATATACAGTATATATATACATATATATACAGTTAGGTCCATATATATTTGGACAGAGACAACATTTTTCTAATTTTGGTTATAGACATTACCACAATGAATTTTAAACAAAACAATTCAGATGCAGTTGAAGATCAGACTTTCAGCTTTCATTTGAGGGTATCCACATTAAAATTGGATGAAGGGTTTAGGAGTTTCAGCTCCTTAACATGTGCCACCCTGTTTTTAAAGGGACCAAAAGTAATTGGACAATTGACTCCAAGGCTATTTCATGGACAGGTGTGGGCAATCCCTTCGTTATGTCATTCTCAATTAAGCAGATAAAAGGCCTGGAGTTGATTTGAGGTGTGGTGCTTGCATTTGGAAGGTTTTGCTGTGAAGTAAACATGCGGTCAAAGTAGCTCTCCATGCAGGTGAAACAAGCCATCCTTACGCTGCGAAAACAGAAAAAACCCTTCAGAGAAATTGCTACAATATTGGGAGTGGCAAAATCTACAGTTTGGTACATCCTGAGAAAGAAAGAAAGCACTGGTGAACTCATCAAAGCAAAAAGACCTGGGCACCCACGGAAGACAACAGTGGTGGATGATTGCAGAATAATCTCCATGGTGAAGAGAAACCCCTTCACAACAGCCAACCAGGTGACCAACACTCTCCAGGAGGTCGGCGTATCAATATCCAAATCTACCATAAAGAGACGACTGCATGAAAGTAAATACAGAGGGTTCACTGGACTGTGCAAGCCACTCATAAGCATCAATAATAAAAAGGCTAGACTGGACTTTGCTAAAAAACATCTATAAAAGCCAGCACAGTGCTGGCAGAACATTCTTTGGACAGATGAAACCAAGATCAACCTCTACCAGAATGATGGAAAGAGAAAAGTATGGCGAAGGCGTGGTACAGCTCATGATCCAAAGCATACCACATCATCTGCAAAACACGGTGGAGGCAGTGTGATGGCTTGGGCATGCATGGCTGCCAGTGGCACTGGGTCACTAGTGTTTATTGATGATGTGACACATGACAGAAGCAGCCAAATGAATTCTGAGGAATTCAGAGACATACTGTGTGCTCAGATCCAGCCAAATGCAGCCAAACTGATTGGTCGCCGTTTCAAACTACAGATGGACAATGACCCAAAACATAAAGCCAAAGCAACCCAGGAGTTTATTAAAGCAAAGAAGTGGAATATTCTTGATTGGCCAAGTCAGTCACCTGATCTCAACCCAATTGAGCATGCATTTCACTTGTTAAAGACTAAACTTCAGACAGAAAAGCCCACAAACAAACAGCAACTGAAAACCACCGTAGTGAAGGCCTGGCAGAGCATCAAAAAGGAGGAAACGCAGCGTCTGGTGATGTCCATGAGTTCAAGACTTCAGGCAGTCATTGCCAACAAAGGGTATTCAACCAAGTACTAAAAATGAATATTTTATTTAAAATTATTGAATCTGTCCAATTACTTTTGGTCCCTTTTAAAACAGGGTGGCACATGTAAAGGAGCTGAAACTCCTAAACCCTTCATCCAATTTTAATGTGGATACCCTCAAATGAAAGCTGAAAGTCTGAACTTCAACTGCACCAGAAATGTTTTGTTTAAAATTCATTGTGGTAATGTCTATAACCAAAATTAGAAAAATGTTGTCTCTGTCCAAATATATATGGACCTAACTGTATATAGTTGCCTAGCGGCATTAGATCAATGCATGATTTTTGGAGGTGCTGTCCATTCTTTTTTTCAGCATGAAAATATTCGCCAGGCCACCCTTTTATCCAGCCCAAGAAAAGCCTTGACAGCATATAATCACTTAATCCAAAACTTCCTTCCTTGCTGTTCCTCACTAAGAACTGATGGGGGAAGCAGCAAGCCAGTTGGAGAAGCACTACTGTGAATCCATGTCAATAACATTTTGGAGTAAAATGCTGGATCCCTGCTCTAAATAAAATAAGTTTCATTCTGTTGCGTGATAACATGAATTAATGTCCTTTGTATGAACTGACACCTTGTCTCCGTGTCCCTGTTGGGTATTTAAATAGCTATTAATCTTCCGAAAACCTAATCTAAATAAGCAGGTGTCAGTTTGGTGTGCAAGATAACATCCTTTCCATCACAGACAAGCCCTGTGGATTACAGTAGCATTCATTAACAAATGTGGTGGATTCAGGGCTCATGAAAAACATGAACTATGGGTGTTAAACTTGCCTACAGCTTTTCATTCATTGTTCTAGAAAATTAAACAGAACATAAAAGCTTCTATTATAATGTCGAAATTAAGAAAACCTCTTCCACTACACGTGCGGCAGGAATGCATTAGAGAGATCAGAACACATTTCAATAGTCGTTAGTGAAGTAGCGATTCGATGTGAAGGTAAGATTTCAAAAATGGGACTTTACAAAGTCGTGAGAAGTGCACTAATTTGGTTCTTGAAGTGGCAGCGCATCTCCAATTATATATATTCTCCAAAGCCTTTAACCGGCATTGACTTTGTTCTATATCAATTAGTGAGGTGAAGCTACGTTTCTACTTTCAATTTCTAGTTTTTCCCACAAAGGTGAGAAAATAAATTACCGATTGCATTAGAAAGACAAAAGAATTGTAATTGTGTTTCTACTTACTGCATATAGCACATGTATTGTGTGTATTAAAGGGGATATATCAACTATATTGTTCAACTAATTAAAAGAACATATGAATAATATGTTTTCTTCCTATATGTTTTTCTTTTCTGATGGTAGATTTTTTTAAATACTTTATTTAATTATTGTGCATGAGCTACTGCTCACAGAAGCCGCATGAACTATAGGACCCCTGAGACTGCAGATGGGGATTGGCCCCTATGGGAAAGAGTTGTGGGCATGCTCTGTGAAGGGTGTTGGGGTCATACTTGCGCAGGGAGGGAGAAGAGGTGCGCTGTATCCATCACCTATTGTGAATGGTTGAATCTGTGTTTTAGGAATTCACTCTCCCAGGTAGGCTTTAGGTAGCATTCACACAGGCAATGCGGTTTGGTCCAAAATTGTGCAATTTTATTGCTTTCATAAAATGCCAAGAGATTCAAAACCAAAAACAGCCTCTTCTGGGCACCTAGCGGGGCACATAGATGTCAGCGCAGGCTCACCTGAACAGATTAAAACCCTTTCTCCTGGTGCAAACATTATGCACAGAAGACGCACAACCTCACCATTTTTAGAATCTCCTTCAGTCTGAGCTCCAGCAGCTTTCAGTACCAACAGAACAGGCTGCAGCTTTCACACTGCAGCTCCAATACGTAGACAGCTAACCTTTTCCTAGCTGACCCATGCAGTCTCCATTCAGAAAGAGGCACATCTCTCTCTCAGCTGTAGCTCACATTTTGGCTGGTCACTCACCAGCAGCACACTCGACTGGTTCATTCAGCAGAATGACACCTCTGGTGAGCAGAGGCCCTGGTTCTTAGTGAAAGCAAGTCAGGTGCATCTAATCAAGACCTGTCATGCTGGGAGTTAACTCTTGCCTACCTGGCAATGCTATAATTTGCAGGTGATACCTTTAATTACAATCATACCTGTAAATATAATGTGAGAACTGCTTAAAAGTGATCTTTACAGAACAGAAAGTGTCAGCCACAATGGAAGCTACAAGATTTCAAGACTATTTTTTAGGAAATATAGAACAATGTAAACTTAAAAGAAAATAAATTGTATTTCGTGCTAACGTACTGTGCATTGAGTAGGTTAGTATAAAGCAGGAAACACATGGAAGGGATTAGAATATACCAATGATGCTTGTTACTCTGTTTGATGTCTGAAAGGGTTTTTCAGGGTTGTTGTGAGCAAAGCGGTGACAAGAGACAAGACATATAATCTTTTAGAAGCTACCGATCAGACTGATGACCCTTGGGTTAATAATTTTTTACTTTTCTATTCATCAATTCGACATTTAGCTGAATTAATGAGGCCAACTCTAGGTCCAAGTATCTTTCCTGATCTGTGAATTGATAGATAACAAGTGACACTATTCTAAAATGTAACCAATTGGGAAATGTTTATTGGTTGCTTTTTAGTGATGAGTGAACGTGCTTGGATAATGGGTTATTTGAGCATGCTTGTTTTCTATCCGAGTGTCTTCGGCGTGCTAGAATAATATGTTTGAGTCTCTGTACCTGCATGCCTCACAGCTCTTAGACAGTCACAACGAATGCAGAGAATGTCTGTTTGTTAGGCAATCCCTTCATGTGTTGCAACTGTCTAACAGCCATAAGACATGCAGATGCAGGGACTCAATGTTAGGCGCTGGGATTCTCTCGCTGCACAGGTTAGATCCTAAGCCTTGCCTGCATCAGTGGTCTCCCATTCAGATTTGGCTGCTGCGGGTGCTGCTGAGCATAGACGTTGGTCCCAACGTCTTGCTCAGGCTCCTGCTGTTCATCTGGTTACTGCTGTCTCTTCAGCCAAGTCTATGGTAGCCAGCAGTAGGCAATGACGAATTGATGCTCTGGAGAATAAGTCCAGTAATCACCCTACTGAGCATGCTCGTGATGTGGCAGCGTGTCATTGGTGGTCGGTCGTCAGCTGTCCTGCTGATGCGGCAGCTCCGGATTGGTCCGTAAGCAAGGTCCTGTCTAACTGGACATGAACTGAACATATAAAAGGGTCTCAGAGGCACACGCCAGCACGCTAGTATCATCTTAGGTCATGTGTTTATGGGACTTTGCACCAGTGTGGTCTTTTTTACCATGTGCTCAGGGTCGGCATTTAGCCATTAGAATTTCGGTTCTCCAGAGAGGATTTTGTCTGCATGAATTCAGGGCTGGCGTTTAACCATAAGAATTTCGGCATCTCCAGGGAGGAGTTGATTGAATGCACTTGCTGACTGTGTAACCACTGCCTGCCCTTTACCCCGTTAGCGGGTCACGTTCCCCTGTGAGGTTAACAGGGGCCGTGTCTACCGCCATACCTATCCCGTTACTGTGTGCGAGAGCCACAGCTTGACCGCAGAGCATGTATTCCGTTACTGTGTGCAAGTGACACAGCTCTATCGCAGAGCATCTATTGGGTTACTGTGTGCAAGTGACACAGCTCAGTAGCAAAGCATCTGTTTTGTTTCTGCTTGGGTGTTCTTTTCATGTGCTGTTCACTGAGTGGCGCTTGACTCAGTATGTGCAAGCAATGTATGTGTGTTCCGTCATTGCTCACACTAGCTGCAGTTTTACATCTCTGCAGGTCGGACCTCGGTTTGCGATTGCACTCCGCCAACCCTAACACGCAAACATATTTTTTGAGCATGCTGAAAACAGACACTTGGCAGACAAGCATGGTCGGATATCACCTTATGCCACCATGTTCGCTCATCACTATTGCTTTTATTTCTTTTGTTTCACTTAGGCTCAAAACAGCAAAAAAATAAAAATAAAACAAAGTGCAACATTTTATAACGCTTACATGAAAATGATATATTAATCAAACAATGGGCTTTAAGATACACACACATACTTAGAGCTGAGAACTAACTTTGAGTTGCTTAATAGACTTACTATTAGTCTCTGGCATAACATCTGGCACATATTTTCGCACCCATTGCATTCAAGGCTTTATTCAGCTAAAGGGAATGTTGAATTTTCCTATAGTATACTATGATTTCAACCGGAGCTGAAAGATTAACTCAACCTATTATCTTGCCATATGGTTGCAGTTAGTTTGCCCTGTTAATGGAGTCTCTTCAGATGTCACTATTTGTAATATTAATTGTATAGTAGTATTATTTAGCCTTGAATAACACAGTTATTAGATTATTTTATGTTTGGAGCTATGTGGCACTGTATGTTAGTATTATTTAAGCTCTGTATGGTGGTATTTTTGCAGCGTATGGCGGCACTGTGCAAGTGTAACTGTATACAGGACACATTTTCCCAACATATGGAGCTGTATTTTGGTGCTTTCAATTAGACACTGATAAAGCTGTCTGTACAATGTTCAACAGTGCACAATATAAGGAGGTATAAATAGGGAGTGTCACACTAGACCAGGTGTCCCCAACTCCAGTCCTCAAGGCCCACCAACAGGTCATGTTTTCAGGATTACCTTTGCATTGCACAGGTGATGCAATTATTACCTGGGCAAGACTAAGGAAATCCTGAAAACATGACATGTTGGTGGGCCTTGAGGACTGGAGTTGGGGACCCCTGCACTAGACAACCCAGGCATGATGGACCCATGTTTTATCATAATCTGCATTGCAATGGATGTCATGACTAGTGTTGAGCGATACCGTCCGATACTTGAAAGTATCGGTATCGGATAGTATCGGCCGATACCCGATACCAATACAAGTCAATGGGACATCAAGTATCGGAATGTATCCTCATGGATCCCAGGGTCTGAAGGAGAGGAAACTCTCCTTCAGGCCCTGGGATCCATATTAAAGTGTAAAATAAAGAATTAAAATAAAAAATATTGTTATATTCACCTCTCCGGCGGCCCCTGGACATCAGCGGGAGGAACCGGCGTCCGGCACGGCTTCTTTCTTCAAAATGCGCGCCTTTAGGACCTGTGGAATGACGTCCCGGCTTCTGATTGGTCGCGTGCCGCCCATGTGACCGCCACGCGACCAATCAGAAGCCGCGACGTCATTCCTCAGGTCCTAAAAGGCGCTCATTCTAGGACTTTAGCTGAGGAATGACGTCGCGGCTTCTGATTGGTCGCGTGGCGGTCACATGGGAACCTATCACCAAGTTTTCCCCATATAAAGTCAAGCCAACATCTTTCAGCCCCTCAGATAGCACAGTCTGGTTCTATAGGCTTCTTTATTCTGGATCCGGCTCTACAGTCGTTGTCTTCTTACTCTACTTCATGTGGAAGAAGTGGCCTACATCATCCGCACAGTGTCCTCCATCTTGCTCCTGCACAGATGCACTTCTCTATCTCTGCTAAGGGCAGTGAATGTGCGGGAAAAGGCGAAAGAGCACTTATGACCTGCAGGTAAAGGCAGCACATTCGCACTACAGTACTTTGCGCTGCCATTGGAAGGCAGAGAAAAGTGCGCCTGCACAGGAGCGTGATGTACGACACTGTGTGGATGACGATGGACACGTCAACCACATGAAGCAAGGAAGGAAGAAGGCAATCGTAAGAAGAGATGAGGTGCCAGATTAAGAGCAGAGACACCCATCAGACTAGACCGAGCTGTATGAGAGTATAATAAATGCTCTTTTTTGTGCCTTGTAGAGAGAATTGGGGACATATATACCTATAATACTAGTGTGCTGTAACAGGGCTGAAAGATGCCGGCCGCACTCTACATTGGGAAAATCTGGGGACAGGTTCCCTTTAAACGATTATGGAAACGAAAGTCATTTCTGAAGGGTGAACCGGTCAAGCTCTAGTTTAAGGACCCCTTTGTGTTGAATACTGTTTTCACGTTAAAAAATAATTTTGATGTTAAAAAAATGGAAAAAAACAATCTATATGGTATGTTTTATGTCCAAACCTTCTTTATGCAATACCAGGTATATCTTTTTTCTGAAATCAAAAGCTTAACTTGATCTATAAATGTTGATTCCTCTGCATGTTCTGCACCTATAAAAGAGGATGCTTTAAGAATATACAGATGAAAGGTGGTGAGAAAAAAGAAGAGAGACAGCAAACATCTCTATAATAGTGTAAGATATGATGGTGTTATGGTAGGGGAACAGCATTGTGGTGTGTGAATGGAGCAGGAAGGAAAGCGGAGCCGAAATGAAATGTAACCTGTGAATTAATCACATCCTCCGCTGCTGTCCTGGAACACTATGAGATGGTATCTGCCATAGAAAATGAGCTTGATGTTGCGGTACTACAAGAACATGCTCCGTTTTATCTATTTCTGTTCAGATCCAGTTCAACGCATCTATAATGTATATGTCTTATATTACTTTGCCCGCCTTAAGCAGTATATATTTGTAGATATATTATCAAACACTAATGATAAATAAAAACATAATAATCAAATTATTTGAAAAATTAGTCGGCGTTAAAGGTCAGCAAGGACTTTTTATGTTTTATAGGAAATTGGACCAATCTACCCTTGTCATAGACCATTATTACAAACCCACTGAGTTACCTTAAGTTACGAGTTATATATAGTATTTTATAGACAGGAGCGCACTCCTGAACATATAATGTCTACTATGGCAGTAAATGTTCTCCTGCTGCTTTCAAAGCTTAACACAGTGGAGGTGGGAAAGAAATGCGCTTAGTATGTAACAATTTTCTACATTTATTTTTACTCTCGGTGACTGATCGACATCAAGCCTTAGTTGGAGGAAATTGACTTTCAGCAAAAACTCTCTTGTGCCGGGTTCAAATTAAACAGCTGCTCATGAAAGATACTCAACATACGAGTCCTCTGGCATAGGAGGAAAGAGACATTTTGGGAGCACAATATTTCCCAAAATCAAGACATACAAGATATTAGATGTTCTTGTGATACTAAATATACTGCACAGTATACTAAATGCTACCCATGGATCAGATGGGCATGACCTATCTTGTGTGTATCATGCCATAATGATGACATCGCACTTGGCCTACAGGAATTCCAGTAAGTAGACGGTTTGCTGGGCTCTCGTCTGGTGGCCATGGACTATTGACATGGCTGCGGGACCAAGTTCCTGTGAATCCACTTGCACCATCTCGGCATACAATATAACCCAATAAATGTCCCTTCCCCAAATACTGATTAATGATATACTGTTTGCTCAGTGCTCTTTTTTAGAAGATTGGATGTTAAGATTAGAGATGAGCAAATTTGCTAGGGTTCCCTCTTCTTAGGCCAGCAATAGCGCTTGCCGAATACGCTGCAGAGGGAACCCGGCTTCCTGGATCGCGCTGGCCGATCAGCTGATCGACGGCACAGCTGCATGTGTCACGGCTGTGTGACAGGCATGACACATGCATGGAAAGCCTGTTTGTTGGGTTCCAAAAAAGAAAGTCCTCCAGACGTGTTCCAAATAACTATATCCATGAATAAGGACAGAGTTACTGTCTGAAATGCGTCGAAAAGAACTTTAATGTTTGGGTATACTTGAAGATATACACCTTTTGAATTTGTTGGTATAAAGATTACCATTTTGGAACATGGCTACAGGACTTTCCATTTGGATCTTCTTTTTTACCTATCGAGCAGGAGTGGTTTCTCCATGCCGAAAATTTTGTAACAGCCTCTACAATGGTGAGTTGGTCTTTCTATATTATCGATACCCAAGACCTAGTGCCTGAGGGGACAAAATGCCTCTATGTCACACAGAAAGATATTGTATTATAATTGGCATATGGTACAGATAAAACAGCTGTCAACACGATACCTTGCGTGCCACTAATTTAAAAAGAATGAGAACACTTGCCCCATGAAAATAGTCTATATCACCAATGCATGCTATGCTAATAGCATTGTGATTGCAGGTTGCTGCCATATCTGTAGGTGGGGCAAAGCTACCACTTCTGTAGATAAGTGGCTCTTAAAAGATTATCCCAGGGGCAGAAAAGCTATTTTGCAGTAATACCATGGCTCAGGTGGTAAGAAGACCCTCTTATGTCTCCAAAACATGTGGAATTGTGAATTATAACGAGTCTCAAATATTCTTCTTGTTTGTAAACCAGAAATAGGAAGAAAACAGCCGCACAACTCAAATCTTCCGTGAAATTAAAACCTTGGTCCTTTATTTCATTTGCACAATGTAGACAAGGTTATAGGGGAGAGAGGTTAGCAGAACATGCAGAAAAAAACAAAAGAGGACTGTGGCCGTTTCACGTCTTGCTCGCTTCAATGGGTCCTATCATAACATAGGACACGTTGAGGCATGCAAGACGCGAAACAGCCGTAGTCCTCTTTTGTTTTTTCTGTATGTTCTGCTAACGTCTCTCCCCCATAGCCTTGTCCACATTGTGCAAAGGAAATAAAGGACAAAGGTTTTTTATTTCACGGAAGATTCGAGTTGTGCGGCTGTTTTCTTCCTATTTCTGGATTACTTCGCATTTGTTTTTCAGCAAGCACCTCCATACCCCGTGAATATACCGTGAAGGGTGTTGTTGATTCAGAGACCATCATCTCCATCAGTAAGTCAATTTTTTGGTCTTTGTGCCATTCAATTTTTTCTTTTTTTCTTTGTGATTTTAATGGATTTTTCTTGTTTGTGTCTGTCCCTGGATTATTCATTAGGGTCCCGAATTACCAGTTGCTTCCAGGCTACAAAAACACACCATGGGGCATTAAGAGTTTATTTTCCTCCGGCACGAGACAAAAGGGAAGTCCTTAATTCCTAGAAAGATGGATATTGAGAAGACATACCTCCATGTTTGAAACCATTTATACTTTAATAACGTTCTTCTTTATTAAAAAGCTCAGTTCTGGGCTCCAAAAATAATTTATTACCATTTTTCAATGCCATCAGATTTATAAGTTGAAGTTTTTGTCTGCAGTGATTTCATGAAGACAATGTGTTTTTCTCCATCGGCAAAGCTGATCTCTTTATTAGCTAAAAGTTCTCCCGACCTGCTTCACAAACACAATAAATAATCAATCCCATGAAATATTATTAGTAGTTCTAGGGAGACTCTAAAGCTTTTCTTGTCAGGGTAAGAACTAAACTATTGAAGATGGAGACAGTCAAGCGTCATACAGCATTCATCACTCGCAAGGTAACTGCCGTTTTCAGGATTCACTCGGCCAGAAAATGAACAGCTGCCATTGTTGATCAAATAGAAAGAAAATACTCGTTCAGAAAAATAGTTTTCATTATTACGCCGATGGAGATAAAAGTAAACGCTCGCTTCATGTAAAGGGTTGAGGATCGTTCCTTAAAGTGCTGCTTAATATGCAAGAGGCATACAGGGGTTTCTTCTTGAAACAGGGGCCTGAAAAAGATAATGGCCACTTCTCGCTATAGTACACAGTCAATTTTTCAGATGGAAGGATCAATACTCATTCGAGTGCTTAGATTACACAGATAGTTTGGTAAAGAGAAAAGGACTATCATCCATGGATTTTTTTTTATTGACATTTACTTTTTTCTTTATTTTTTTAAAATAAAAAATTCCTAATAAAAATGCATGTAAAACCCCCCCACTGCCAAATAGATAAGTACAAAAATTTTCCCAACCATCCAGGGAATTAAAAATGTTAAAATGTTAATAATTCTACAAAAACAAAAACATGGGCCCAGATTCATCAAAGCTTTTATGCCAGAAAACTAGGTTAAAAAGCTTTGAAAAGTCACAACATTTTGCACATCTTTGACTTGCTCAAAAATATTGCAATATTTGCCATTTTCTCTCCAGTTTTTTTTCAGTTCAGCCAAAATGGGTAAAACCTAGGTGAGATGTAGATCTGAAACTACAGTTTGTCTAATTCATGATGAGATGTGGCATACCTAATGCCAGACATCTTACCCCAGTCAATGACTGGAGCCAGATTTGTGGCACTGAGCACAATGCATTAGGAGCATCTGACTACATCACAAACCCTTATCAAGACCAGCATGACAATCACTCGTCTTAATGCATTGGGGCCATGTTGTCCATAAAGGGAGCTTGTCAGCACAAAATAGCTATAAACACCAAGCACAAGTGCTCGGTGCCCACTAACCATAGCTGAACAGCTGAGGGTCCAATGTTTGGACTCTGCAAACTTGTGGTGAATATGCCAAATACATGAGATATGCACTCAACTGCAAAAAAAACTGTTTATGTGTGAGTATCACTTTTTACTTGTTGACTCAAAAGTATGAGGGTAGAGAGAGCCTCACTTGCAGACTTGTGAATCCTCACATTGCGTACACTGCGTGCTGTGAGGAATCTCTAGTGCTGGCGTTGAGAGCAGCAGTCATGTGACAGCAAGTATGCAATATGCAAATTTCCAGCCACATTCCAACTAGAGGTTCGCAGCCTCGCTCAATGCAAGTGTATTCAGTGATGACAGAAACAGTCTAGTCAGAATGTGGCCAGAAGAACACATATCACATACTTTCGGATACATATAATTAGGAAAACACAGCACTTCTGGAATTCTGGTGGTGTACAAGTAGAATAACCAAATCCGTCAACTGCGATGTAGAAATACTTGGCACTCATATAGGTGTATTCAAGAACTTATTTATTGAATGTAGAAATTTCAGAAAATTAAGAGATGTTTCGGTCAATACCTGACCTTCATCAGTCATCTGGATAGAGGAGACCTGCGTGGAAGTGCGCTGTGTGAGGGTCTGCACTCTGCAATGTCCACTGATGAGACAGTTAGCGCTTCCTGTCTCAGCGCTGGACAGACCCTCACAGAGCGCGCATCCGCACAGATCTCCTCTATCCAGATGACTGATGAAGGTATTGACCGAAACGTCTCTTAATTTTATGGAATTTCTGCAATCAATAAATACGTTCTTGAATACACCTATATGAGTGCCAAGTATTTCTACATCATACTTGCGGTTACATGACCACTCGCTCCCGCCGCCGGCAGCGGAGAAACCTCACAGAGTGCACTAGGCATATACCAGAGAATTTATCTTTGGGCTTTATCTTTTCCCAGTTTATGACTGAAGTTCTGTGACATACACCTAGTTGCTTGAAGGGAAAATGTGCTTATTTGTTTCCAGAGTGCATAACTTTGGAACGAGGGAGCATAAAACCAAAATAAATAAAAAACTATTCTGTAATCAGTAAAAAAAGAGGCATTTGGAGGCTGTACTTAGTTGAAATAAAAAAGAAAATCTGTTAAAGGTCCTCTTTATCCTACGATAAAGTTATGTTAAGGACTGGCGGAACGCACCAAGTATAGATAGTAAGAAACTAGGTGCGTTCGCAGTCCGAGGTCCACCGTGCAGGTAAAAGACCCTGCAGCTAGCAAGATGGACAATATGGCGGTACACTAAAGGATACACGCGTGGGTTAAACCTCACCCAGCGTGAAGAAAGCGATCCTGTTAATGCACAGGACCGCAGTACCGCACTAGTGCGCGAGCAAGTGGTCAGCGGACTTAACCCCAGAAGGGATTGGAGCCCGATTAGACCCTTGCTGGCGTAACACCGCAACTGGGTGTGTAGAGAACCTTAAGAAATATAAGTGCACAAGAGTGCGAGCGATGCCGCACTAACGGATGCCACTAACCACCCAGACTCGGGTATGGAAAGCGCAAGGCAGGCGCACGGCGCCTAAGTCGGGCGCTAGGTAGCAGCCATACACCTTCCGCGAACAGACATTCAATAGGGTAGGGGTTTCCAAGGACGACTTGCACTCACAACATACACACATTAGCAATTGTTTGACAATACTAGCGCATGGCCGTGCGGTCATGCGCAGTTTATATAGCAGCAGCACAGGAAGTGGCCACAGCACTTTTGCCCTTCTAGGACCTGCCAAGAGGACCAATGGAATGTGCTGCAGAGCCTGAGCACATGACCCTCGATCTCCAACGGGAGACCTTACGCTGGGCATGCTCAGTACATGCAGACAAGGACTTAGTCCCAGAGAAGTCCGCTCGCTGCTGACCAGCACAGACTTTAATGGCAGAGACTGGAGAAGCAGCACTAACTCTCAGAACAGAGTGAGAATGAGCAAGACGCTGGGACCGACGTCCTTGCTGAGCAGGCTCCACTGCGGCTGGACAAGAATGGGAGACCGCAGCGGAAGTGGCTCGAGATTCCCCCTGTGCAGAAGCGGGAACTCGACCCCTAACATTACCCCCCCTCCTAGGCCCCCCCCCCCTTGGGCCTCGCTACGTTCGAAGGCAGCAATGAGCTGCGGAGCCCGAATGTGCTCCACAGGCTCCCAGGTTCTATCCTCTGGACCATGACCCTTCCAATCCACCAAATAAAATTTTTTGCCACGTACCACCTTGCTTCCCACAATAGCATTCACCTCAAACTCATCCGTGGATGAACCCGATGTCCCAGCAGATAACTCAGAAAACCGAGACAAACGAACGGGCTTTAAGAGGGAAACGTGAAAGGTATCGGTGATACCAAGGCGTGGAGGAATGGCCAAACGGTAAACCACAGGGTTGACCTGTTCCAGAACTTTAAACGGGCCAATGTAGCGAGGAGCAAACTTAGTGGACTCAACTCGCAGCCTGATGTTACGGGCGGAGAGCCACACTAAGTCGCCGGGAGCAAAGACCGGAGCGGGACGCCGGTGTGTATCAGCCGAAACCCTCATTCTCTCCTTGGAGGCCCGAATGGCATCCTGTGTGCGGTCCCAGATGTCCCGTGCCTCCACCGCCCAGTCTGCCACCCTAGAATCGGTGGATGACACGGGCATGGGCACAGGAACACGCGGATGCTGGCCGTAATTAAGGAGAAAAGGAGTTTGGCCAGTGGAATCGGCTACGGCGTTGTTCAAGGCAAATTCCGCCCAAGGTAGCAAAGATGCCCAGTCATCCTGCCTAGCGGAGACGAAATGTCGCAAATATGTCACCAGAGTCTGGTTGGTTCTCTCCACCAACCCATTCGTCTCGGGATGATATGCAGAGGAGAGGTTTAACTCTATGCTGAGCAAACGGCAGAGCTCTCTCCAAAACCGAGACGCGAACTGGGGACCCCGATCGCTGACAATCTTATCAGGCATACCATGCAATCGGAAAACATGCTTCATGAACAACACCGCCAAGGCCCGTGCTGAGGGTAACCGAGGAAGCGGTACCAAATGTACCATCTTAGAGAAATGGTCGGTGACAACCCAAATAATGGAGCAGCCACGCGACTTGGGTAAGCCCACCACAAAGTCCATTCCGACCATCTCCCAGGGCCTGTCTGCCACCGGTAGAGGGTAAAGCAACCCAGCAGGCCGTTGCCGAGGAGACCGATTCTGGGCGCAAGAAACGCACGCCTGAATATAGTCCTTGACATCTCGGACCATATGCGGCCACCAATATGTTCTCGCCAAAAGCTCAGATGTCCTCTTGGTCCCAAAATGCCCACCCACTCTGGAGGAGTGAGCCCAAGAGAGAACCTCCGGTCGCAAGTTAGCTGGCACGAAAGTCTTGCCCGGGGGCACAGACTCCAGCGAAACCGGAGCTACAGTTCTCAGGCTCTCAGGCGGGACAATAAGCCGAGGCTCCTCCTCCTCCTCCTCAGATGACACTACGGAGCGGTAGAGAGCGTCGGCACGAACGTTCTTCTCCCCGGAGAGAAAATGGAGGGTAAAATGGAACCGGGAGAAAAACAGGGACCATCTAGCCTGGCGAGAATTTAGCCGCTGGGCCGTCTGTATATACACCAAGTTCTTGTGGTCAGTGAAGACTTGGAAGGGAAAGCGAGCTCCCTCCAAGAGGTGTCTCCACTCTGAAAAAGCCAACTTCATGGCTAGCAACTCCCTGTCCCCGATGGAATAATTCCTCTCCGCTGGTGTGAAAGTTTTGGAGAAGAAGAAGCAAGGATGCTTCCGACCTTGAGCATCCTTTTGGAAAAGGACTGCTCCAGCACCAACGGATGAGGCATCCACCTCCAAGATGAATGGTTTATCTACATCGGGGCGATGTAGGATGGGAGCGCTAGCGAAGTGTGACTTAATCGAGAGAAAGGCCTTGGAGACCTCCTCTGACCACAACTTGGGATTTGCTCCCTTCTTGGTGAGGGCGACCAAGGGAGCTACCAAAGTTGAGAAGTGTGGAATGAACTGGCGATAGTAATTAATGAACCCCATAAAGCGCTGCACCGCTTTAAGAGAATGGGGTTCCTGCCAGTCCATTACTGCCTGTAGCTTGGCAGGATCCATAGCCAAACCCTGGGCAGAAATGATATAACCAAGGAAAGGCAAGGACTCCTGCTCAAACACACACTTCTCCAACTTAGCGTAGAGGGAGTTTGCCCGTAAGAGGTCGAAGACTTTGCGAACATCTCTCCGATGGGAGTCTATATCTGGAGAGTAGATGAGAATGTCATCCAGATAGACTACGACCGAGGTGGTGAGCATATCCCGAAAGATGTCGTTCACAAAGTCTTGGAAAACGGCTGGGGCATTACAGAGCCCAAAGGGCATCACTAGATATTCATAGTGCCCATCCCTGGTGTTAAAAGCCGTCTTCCATTCATCCCCCTCACGGATGCGAATCAGGTTGTAAGCACCCCGCAGATCTAACTTTGTAAATACCTTTGCTCCCCGTAGCCTATCAAAGAGCTCAGATATCAGGGGTAATGGGTACTTGTTCTTAACGGTAATGGCGTTAAGACCCCTGTAGTCTATGCATGGACGTAAGTCTCCAGTCTTCTTCTGTACGAAGAAGAACCCAGCCCCTGCCGGTGACACTGACTTCCTGATGAATCCTCTTGCCAGATTCTCCTGAATATACTGGGACATTGCCTCCGTCTCCGGGAGAGATAACGGGTAAACTCGACCCCGGGGAGGCTCAGCACCAGGCAAGAGGTCAATAGGACAGTCATAGGGGCGGTGAGGCGGAAGCGTCTCCGCAGCTCTTTTGGAGAACACGTCTGCATGGGACCAATAGTGCTTGGGGAGAGAGGAAAGATCTGCGGGTACCTGTGTAGTAGCAACCTGAACGCACTCCCTCTGACATCTACCCTCACAGGATTTACTCCATCCCAAAATTCTCCCAGAGGACCACTCAATATGAGGAGAATGGTAGCGAAGCCATGGCATCCTCAACAGGACCTCATCAATTCCCTCAGGAATGACTAATAGGGAGATTATCTCCTGATGTGATGGAGACACAGATAGCGTGAAAGGAATGGTTTGGTGGGTAATCTGTGAAGGTAGTGTTGACCCATTTACCACTCGAACGGTCACTGGCTGGGCGAGCATCACCAAGGGTATTGCGTGACGCTGGGCAAAGGCGGAGGACATAAAGTTACCCTCTGCCCCAGAATCCAAGCATAGCTCGACCGTAAGAGTGGATGGGTCAATGGTAATTGTCCCCTTGAAGGACAACTTTGAGGCAAACGTCGCTGTGTCTAGTGTACCCCCTCCAACTGCCACTAGACGCTGACGTTTCCCCGACCGCTGAGGACTCTTGGAGGCAAGACGTCCTGACTGCTGGCAAACATGACGGACCTTATGTGCACGAGCGGATTGAGACTTAGATCCCGCTCGTGTCACCTCCAAGGTCTCATGTGACTCAGATGCCTGGAGTGGGGATTCCAAAGGTTTGGCGAAGGTAGGAGCCAGCCGAAACCTCTGCCTACACTGGGCTCGTTCCAACCTCCGCTCGTTAAAACGGAGGTCTATACGAGTAGAAATAGATATTAACTCCTCCAGTGTGGCAGGAATCTCCCTAGTGGCCAGAGCGTCCTTAACATGGTCAGCCAGGCCCCTCCAGAATATGGGGATAAGGGCTTTATCCGACCACTCCAGCTCGGAAGCTAAAGTACGGAATCGGACGGAAAAATGGCTGACCAAGGACTCACCCTGAGTTAATGCCAGTAGTTGGAGCGCTGTATCATGGGTGAGTTGAGGTCCTAGAAAGACCTTTTTCAGCGTGCCCAGAAACAACGGAGCACTCTGCACCACATGATCATCACGCTCCCACAGCGGCGTAGCCCACTCCAACGCCCTGTCCGACAACAGCGAGACAATAAATCCCACCTTAGCCCGCTCTGTAGGAAAACGTGCAGCCAGGAGCTCAAGGTGGATAGAGCACTGACTCACGAATCCCCTACAAGTTTTGCAATCTCCAGAAAATTTTTCTGGCAACGGGAGGCGGGATAATGTCGGGACAGGGGTGGCAGTGGACAAGGTTGCTGCCGCCACGCCAGCAGCCTTTACAGCAACTGCGGTAACATCCACAGCTGAGGTTGAGTTCTCGAGAACCTTCAACCTACCCTCCAACTGCTGGATATACCGCAAAGATTGCTGAATGTCCGCCATACTAGCCAGACCTTGGCGCTAGTATTATGTTAAGGACTGGCGGAACGCACCAAGTATAGATGGTAAGAAACTAGGTGCGTTCGCAGTCCGAGGTCCACCGTGCAGGTAAAAGACCCTGCAGCTAGCAAGACGGACAATATGGCGGTACACTAAAGGATACACGCGTGGGTTAAACCTCACCCAGCGTGAAGAAAGCGATCCTGTTAATGCACAGGACCGCAGTACCGCACTAGTGCGCGAGCAAGTGGTCAGCGGACTTAACCCCAGAAGGGATTGGAGCCGATTAGACCCTTGCTGGCGTAACACCGCAACTGGGTGTGTAGAGAACCTTAAGAAATATAAGTGCACAAGAGTGCGAGCGATGCCGCACTAACGGACGCCACTAACCACCCAGACTCGGGTATGGAAAGCGCAAGGCAGGCGCACGGCGCCGTACTGGCAGGCACAGCTACAGGACGCTGAGATGTGTGTTTAGTGCTGTAGGCTAAGTCGGGCGCTAGGTAGCAGCCATACACCTTCCGCGAACAGACATTCAATAGGGTAGGGGTTTCCAAGGACGACTTGCACTCACAACATACACACATTAGCAATTGTTTGACAATACTAGCGCATGGCCGTGCGGTCATGCGCAGTTTATATAGCAGCAGCACAGGAAGTGGCCACAGCACTTTTGCCCTTCTAGGACCTGCCAAGAGGACCAATGGAATGTGCTGCAGAGCCTGAGCACATGACCCTCGATCTCCAACGGGAGACCTTACGCTGGGCATGCTCAGTACATGCAGACAAGGACTTAGTCCCAGAGAAGTCCGCTCGCTGCTGACCAGCACAGACTTTAATGGCAGAGACTGGAGAAGCAGCACTAACTCTCAGAACAGAGTGAGAATGAGCAAGACGCTGGGACCGACGTCCTTGCTGAGCAGGCTCCACTGCGGCTGGACAAGAATGGGAGACCGCAGCGGAAGTGGCTCGAGATTCCCCCTGTGCAGAAGCGGGAACTCGACCCCTAACACGTTAAAAAGTCAAATTATATTTTTCTTTTTAGAGCTCATACTTTGTTGGTGAGGCTGTCGTTACATCTTGCATACTTTATGTGA
The DNA here is from genome assembly GCF_032444005.1 of Ranitomeya imitator. NCBI lineage: Eukaryota > Metazoa > Chordata > Amphibia > Anura > Dendrobatidae > Ranitomeya > Ranitomeya imitator. The sequence continues at coordinate 51,913,415 of NC_091286.1, forward strand.
TTGGGCAGCGATATAATCACACAGCCCACCATACATCATCTTTGCTAAGCCCACTAAGTTTAGCTTTGGGAAGTGGGATAATGGTGTTAATTGCATTGCTATGTACTAGAAGCAGAAATGTTTTCCTACACTAAACGTATGTGCCACCTACACAATCCTCCCTAATTGGCATTCCTTATTATAATTAATTCATACAAGAACTTAGTTAACAGGCGAGGTGGTAAAAGTATGAACAGAGAGAGGCCGTCTGGATTCCCCCACCTCTATAACATATGTTAGATCTGACAGAGAGCATTTAGCATAAATTATGCAAAAAATAAAAGCTGCTAAATAAAATATTTCTTAGGAGAGGTGCTTTACTTTCTTACAGAACTACTAAGATTTCTCAAATCTTTTTAAGTAAACATATGGTCAGTTAACGAGACCTTGGTCATTCCCAGGTTTGGTAAAATGGGAAGCGCGAAGCAGAAATATAAACACAATTTGTAAAAAATAAGTTTCCCTTATGGAGAAGACATCATTGACACAATTTATTAATTACTCCTCAATTCCAGTAGTTAATATTGTATTCATTTCTGCATCTAGTGGGTAGGAGACGACCAAAGGTGTTACGATAATATGTTTAGGAGTTGCAATCGCATCCAGACCCTGTAACTTAGTGGGGCTTATAAGGTCTTTTTCCAAAAGATTGTCACGTCACTCCTTAAGTAGATATGGTGCACAGACAAGGGTCGCCAGTCCCAATATATGAATAATTACAAAAATCCGGCACTCAAAAAGGAATTTCTTATTCAATATTTTATTAAATCATCCCAGTATATTTCACTGTAACGTTCCGGTCTTTATGACCTTCATCAGACAGATAAATATGAGAACTGTGCATAACGCTGTGGCTAGGGTAGACCCACCTATCAGGTGAATGACTCCATAGGAGTACGCTAAAAATTTGGTAATAAGTAACTCAGCTGTGGCTGGAGTAGACCCACCTATCAGGTAAATGACTGCATGCAGGTGATTTCCCAGTGCTCTGCATGCGGCTAGCTGTGTCACATACCACCGGACTTCATAGCGTACTCCCATAAGAGTCATTTACCTGATAGGTGGGTCTACCCCAGCCACAGCGTTATTCACAGTTCTCATATTTATCTGTCTGATGAAGGTCATAAAGACCGAAACGTTACAGTGAAATATACTGGGATGATTTAATAAAATATTGAATAAGAAATTCCTTTTTGAGTGCCGGATTTTTGTAATTATTCATATAAAGTCTTTTTGGCCCATATTTGAAGACCAATACTATTGAAGAACCATGAATGATAGATGGGGGTCTTGTTGGATATTTTGCTTAGAGGCCCATGCGCTTCAAGTTACACCATTGGAGATGACTGTGCACCATGTAATAATGTTGTGTCCATCCTGAAGCTCTCCAGATGCAGCTGTATCATTGCTTCATAATTCACAGATTGTCAGAGTATGATATTATTCCCCCATCTTAAAGGAATATTCAAGGAAAAACTGATATATTGCGTTAGGCATAGTGCAAACACTTTAATGGAACATGTCAAGAGCTCCTGGGTCACCAAATATATTATTTTGCTACTTGGTATAAATATATCTCCTCTCCACAAATGGATACTCCATAGATGGACATTATTGGACCTTTAGGTGAATGAAGCAGCAAGTATACCAAGGTCAGTCCAATTCCCTGCTTTGCATTAATCCACCCACAACCTCATCTTCACCCCTACAGCTTAAAAATACTTATCTTTGGCCCAGAATAAAATGTTGCAGCAGAAAATAAATAATCAATCACTGCTGGATGATTCTAGCAGCATCTCTCCCATAGAGAATACAACAGCGCTTGGCCAAAATGAGCATTGATGTGTATCGGGATGCCGAGAGGGATGGCAGTCAGTTGAACAATAATTTGGTCAACAGCTATCACTCCCAACTTCCCCCATGCAAAGAAATAATCGCCCCTGTGTTCTCTTTGAGAAAGATGCTACCACAATAATTGGTTCTTTGAGGAAGAGCCTTTGTTGAGTTGGGAATCATTGCGTAGTTGATTATGGTGCCAACCTCCAGGGGTAGACAGGATTTTCCAAAGGGATACACTAGGGGTAGTTTAGCTAATTTTTTTTATTTGGCCTACCCATTTAATTTGTTACTATTCTACTCATCTATCTATATAATTGTCTAAGGGTCACTTCCGTCTTTCTGTCTGTAACGGAAATCCCGTGTCGTTGATTGGTTGCGACTGACAGGCCGTGACCAATCAGTGACGGGCACAGTCCGGCCGAGAATTAGTCCCTCCCTACTTCCGTCCAGTCAGTGCCCGCTCCATACTCCCCTCCAGTCAGCGCTCACACAGGGTTAATGGCAGCGTTAACGGACCGTTTTATGCCGTGGTGTAACTCACTCCATTAATGCTGCTATTAACCCTGTGTGACCAACTTTTTACATTGATGCTGCCTATGCAGCATTAATAGTAAAAAGATCTAATGTTAAAAATAATTTTTAAAAAAATCGTGCTATTCTCACCTTCCATCGTCCACCAATGAGCGCGCTGCTGCTGCCAGCTTCTGGTCCCAGACATGCATTGCAAAATTACCCAGAAGACTTAGCGTTTTTGCGAGACCACTAAGTCATCTGGGTGATATCACAATGCATCTCTGGGAACTGAAGCTGGCGGCCTCAGCGTGCATCGGGACAGCTTTGCTGGATGGTGGAGGGTGAGTATATAACTATTTTTATTTTAATTATTTTTTAAACAGAGATATGGTGCCCACACTGTGTTATATACTGCGTGGGCTGTGTTATATACTGTGTGGATGCAATATACTACATGGGCAGTGTTATATACTGCGTTGGCTGTGTTATATACTGTGTGGCCTGTGTTATATACTGCGTGGGCTGTGCTATATATTACGTGGGCTCTGTTATATACTGTGTGGCTGCTATATACTGCGTGGGCTATGTTATACACTGCGTGGCCTGTGTTATATACTGCGTGGCCTGTGTTATATACTGCGTGGGCTGTGTTATATACTGCGTGGGCTGTGCTATATACTGTGGGGGCTGTGTTATATACTGCATGGGCTGTGTTATATACTGCGTTGGCTGTGTTATATACTGTGTGGGCTGTGTTAAATACTGTGTGGGCTGTGTTATATACTGTGTGGGCTGTGCTATATACTGCGTGGGCTGTGTTATATACTGCATGGGCTGTGCTATATACTGCATGGGCTGTGTTATATACTGTGTGGGCTGTGTTATACAGTATACTGTGTGAGCTGTGTTATATACTGCGTGGGCAGTGTTATATACTGTACTGCATGGGCTGTGTTATATACTGTGTGGGCTGTGTTATATACTGCGTGGGCTGTGTTATATACTGCGTGGCCTGTGTTACATACAGCATACGCTGTGCTATATATTACGTGGGCAGTGTTATGTACTATGTGGCCTGTGCTATATACTGCGCGGGCTGTGTTATATACTGTGTGGGCTGTGTTATATACTGCGTGGGTTGTGTTATATACTGCGTGGGCTGTGCTATATATTATGTGTAAATATACAGTGGGGCAAAAAAGTATTTAGTCAGTCAGCAATAGTGCAAGTTCCACTACTTAAAAAGATGAGAGGCGTCTGTAATTTACATCATAGGTAGACCTCAACTATGGGAGACAAACTGAGAAAAAAAAATCCAGAAAATCACATTGTCTGTTTTTTTATCATTTTTTTTGCATATTATGGTGGAAAAGAAGTATTTGGTCAGAAACAAACAATCAAGATTTCTGGCTCTCACAGACCTGTAACTTCTTCTTTAAGAGTCTCCTCTTTCCTCCACTCATTACCTGTAGTAATGGCACCTGTTTAAACTTGTTATCAGTATAAAAAGACACCTGTGCACACCCTCAAACAGTCTGACTCCAAACTCCACTATGGTGAAGACCAAAGAGCTGTCAAAGGACACCAGAAACAAAATTGTAGCCCTGCACCAGGCTGGGAAGACTGAATCTGCAATAGCCAACCAGCTTGGAGTGAAGAAATCAACAGTGGGAGCAATAATTAGAAAATGGAAGACATACAAGACCACTGATAATCTCTCTCGATCTGGGGCTCCATGCAAAATCCCACCCCGTGGGGTCAGAATGATCACAAGAACGGTGAGCAAAAATTCCAGAACCACGCGGGGGGACCTAGTGAATGAACTGCAGAGAGCTGGGACCAATGTAACAAGGCCTACCATGAGTAACACACTACGCCACCATGGACTCAGATCCTGCAGTGCCAGACGTGTCCCACTGCTTAAGCCAGTACATGTCCGGGCCCGTCTGAAGTTTGCTAGAGAGCATTTGGATGATCCAGAGGAGTTTTGGGAGAATGTCCTATGGTCTGATGAAACCAAACTGGAACTGTTTGGTAGAAACACAACTTGTCGTGTTTGGAGGAAAAAGAATACTGAGTTGCATCCATCAAACACCATACCTACTGTAAAGCATGGTGGTGGAAACATCATGCTTTGGGGCTGTTTCTCTGCAATGGGGCCAGGACGACTGATCCGGGTACATGAAAGAATGAATGGGGCCATGTATCGTGAGATTTTGAGTGCAAACCTCCTTCCATCAGCAAGGGCATTGAAGATGAAACGTGGCTGGGTCTTTCAACATGACAATGATCCAAAGCACACCGCCAGGGCAACGAAGGAGTGGCTTCGTAAGAAGCATTTCAAGGTCCTGGAGTGGCCTAGCCAGTCTCCAGATCTCAACCCTATAGAAAACCTTTGGAGGGAGTTGAAAGTCCGTGTTGCCAAGCGAAAAGCCAAAAACATCACTGCTCTAGAGGAGATCTGCATGGAGGAATGGGCCAACATACCAACAACAGTGTGTGGCAACCTTGTGAAGACTTACAGAAAACGTTTGACCTCTGTCATTGCCAACAAAGGATATATTACAAAGTATTGAGATGAAATTTTGTTTCTGACCAAATACTTATTTTCCACCATAATATGCAAATAAAATGTTAAAAAAACAGACAATGTGATTTTCTGGATTTTTTTTTCTCAGTTTGTCTCCCATAGTTGAGGTCTACCTATGATGTAAATTACAGACGCCTCTCATCTTTTTAAGTGGTGGAACTTGCACTATTGCTGACTGACTAAATACTTTTTTGCCCCACTGTATATGAATCATACTGCCAACATTAGGTAAGTGGAACAACCGACACATCTCACACCATTATTAGTGTTGGCACACGGTGCCACGTGACAGACAACTTACTCCCATATTGGGTATTAGTGGGGAGGGGTATTCATCACAATAAATAGGTAAAAAAGAAATTACAAGTGCATACACATTATTTCACCCTCTATACCACCACTATTAGTCAATCATATTTGACTCTCTCTCCATTACGTAACCCCCATCAAGACCACATTAGGCCTGTAATACGTGGGATGATATAATTACCTTAAATCAATGGAGTCTTCGCTGTCACTCTCACCGGGCTACGTGCGTCCGCCCCGACATGCGTTTTGGACTCCTTTTTCAAGGAGGATAGAACTCTGTGTGGCATTGACCTGGTCTCTAATCTGAGATGCTGTTAACCTGCAATTTCTGAGGCTGGTGACTCGGATAAACTTATCCTCAGAAGCAGAGGTGACTCTTGGTCTTCCTTTCCTGGGGCGGTCCTCATGTGAGCAAGTTTCTTTCTTTCTATGGTTTGTGCTACTGCACTTGGGGACACTTTCAAAGTTTTCCCAATTTTTCAAACTGACTGACCTTCATTTCTTAAAGTAATGATGGCCACTCGTTTTTCTTTACATAGCTGCTTTTTTCTTGCCATAATACAAATTCTAACAGTCTATTCAGTAGGACTATCAGCTGTGTATCCACCAGACTTCTGCACAACACAACTGATGGTCCCAACCCCATTTATAAGGCAAGAAATCCTACTTATTAAACCTGACAGGGCACACCTGTGAAGTGAAAACCATTTCCGGTGACTACCTCTTGAAGCTCATCAAGAGAATGCCAAGAGTGTGCAAAGCAGTCATCAAAGCAAAAGGTGGCTACTTTGAAGAACCCAGGCATAATTTCAGTTGTTTCACACTATTTTGTTAAGTATATAATTCCACATGTGTTAATTCATAGTTTTGATGCCTTCAGTGTGAATGTACAATTTTCATAGTCATGAAAATACAGGAAAATCTTTAAATGAGAAAGTGTGTCCAAACTTTTGGTCTGCACTGCATATACTGTACAAATTAAGAGATCATTTGGTGATTTGCTATATGATTCTTTTGGGAAAAACAATACTATTTCAAACGTAAAAGACAATAAAACTAGTTTTAGGTTTATGCATACAGTAAAAAGTGGATTATATGCCATGTAAATTCTGTACCTGGACAATCAGTATTTCATATGACTTATTATTGCTTTCTCTGCAGCTAGACCACTCTTAAGGTACTGTCACACTAGACGATATCGCTAGCGATCCGTGACGTTGCAGCGTCCTCGCTAGCGATATCGTCCAGTGTGACAGGCAGCAGCGATCAGGCCCCTGCTGGGAGATCGCTGGTCGGGGAAGAAAGTCCAGAACTTTATTTCGTCGCTGGACTCCCCGTAGACATCGCTGAATCGGCGTGTGTGACACCGATTCAGCGATGTCTTCGCTGGTAACCAGGGTAAACATCGGGTAACTAAGCGCAGGGCCGCGCTTAGTAACCCGATGTTTACCCTGGTTACCATCCTAAAAGTAAAAAAACAAACACTACATACTTACCTACAGCCGTCTGTCCTCCAGCGCTGTGCTCTGCTCTCCTCCTGCTCTGGCTGTGAGCGTCGGTCAGCCGGAATGCAGAGCGGTGACGTCACCGCTCTGCTTTCTGGCTGCCCGGCGCTCACAGCCAGACCAGAGAAGCAGAGCGCCGAGGACAGACGGCTGTAGGTAAGTATGTAGCGTTTGTTTTTTTACTTTTTAGGATGGTAACCAGGGTAAACATCGGGTTACTAAGCGCGGCCCTGCGCTTAGTTACCCGATGTTTACCCTGGTTACCGGGGACCTCGGGATCGTTGGTCGCTGGAGAGCTGTCTGTGTGACAGCTCTCCAGCGACCAAACAGCGACGCTGCAGCGATCCGGATCGTTGTCGGTATCGCTGCAGCGTCGCTATGTGTGACGGTACCTTTAATCAAAAGAGGCATTGAACAATGGGGTTTCAGAAGAGGAATGGAGAACATATGTTATGCAAGGTCAGGTAGAGCGACTGAATGCATAAGACACCACACAACCTGAGCGGTGAGATAAGAAGGATTCCTAAAGATTGGACAGACAGAAGAGAACAAAAGGCTTAAGATAGCATAAAAGGGGAGGACAAAGTGACACAAGGGAGAAAAAAAAAATATTCAGACAGATGATTTTATATTCAGTTCCTTTTCTAATTAAAATTTTGAACCAGATGGTTGTTGGCGCCATGCCAAACAACCAAATAACCTACAAAGCTAAGGTGCCACCGTATTAATGCTTCAGGCTTTGAATCGGATTTTCCATTAGCCTTTGGGAGCCTCTTTTCAATGAGCAAACAAAGTGGGAGTTTCATACAGATATCAATCCTTTAGAGACGTTACACATTTATAATGTTGTGATGGAAATGCACCTTCAAATGTCATGTCTAACAGATGCTTAACTCCTTCTGTGTCATGTACGTCAAGCGCTTGTTGTACTGGGATAGAGTCCTCTCGTTCTAATACAGAGGATTGTGGCTTTGCTATTATTATTGCTTCTATTCCTGTACCAGTGCAGTGAGTATCATCTCTTCAACGTTCTAAGTCTGGACTCACCCATACATGTATCTGAGTACGGAGTGTGACGTACGGACTATCCGAGGGTCTTCTGACATATATGAGGCATATATGAGTCTGTCGAGTTCAGGTCAAGAGATCTTCAGCTAGTCCGTACATAGCAGATTTTAACTGATTTGTGAAACACAGATGCGTCAAATCGGCCTTTCAATTAAAAAAAGTGCCTAAGTTCTCCTGTACATTTTCTGCTTTTTTATTTTTTGCATTAATCCTTTCCTGCCCGACCTCCACCGTACTAGTACGGCAGAGGTCGCATCTCTTCCTTTGATGCGGACTCCGACAGTGAGCCCACATCAAAGCCGGGCATGTCAGCTGTTTTGAACAGCTGGCATGTGCCCGCAAGAGCAGCGGGTGGAATCGCGATCCACCCGCTGCTGTTAACTAGTTAAATGCCACTATCAAACGCTGACAGCAGCATTCAACTAGCGCTTCCGGCCATCGAGCTGGAAATGAGCGCATCGCTGACCTCCGTTGCATGATCGGGGGTCAGCGATGTGTTGGCATAACAACCAGAGGTCTCATTGAGACCTCTTTGGTTGTTGATGCCGGATTGCTATGAGCACCACCCTGTGGTCGATGCTCATAGCAATGCTGTATCTCTCCTATATAGAAACAGTCTATGCTTCGCTCCTATGTAGCAGAGCCGATCGAGTTGTGCCAGCTTCTTGCCTCCCATGGAGGCTATTGAAGCATGGAAAAAGTAAAAAAAAAGTTTTAAAAAATATGGAAAATAAATAAATAAATAAATAAAAGTTTAAATCACCGCCCTTTCGCCCCCCATTCAAAATGAAACAATAAAAAATCACATATTTGGTATCGATGCGTTCAGAATCACCCGATCTATCAATAAAAAAGGATTAACCTGATCGTTAAATGGCGTAGCGAGAAAAAAATTTGAAACACCAGAATTACGTTTTTTGGTCACCATGACACTGCATTAAAATGCAATAACGGGCGATCAAAAGAACATATCTGCGCCACAATTGTTTCATTAAAAACATCAGCTCAGCACGCAAAAAATAAGCCCTCACGCAACTGGAGATCACGAAAAATGAAGACGCTACGGGTATCGGAAAATTGCGCAATTATTTTTTTTTTTTAGCAAAGTTTGGAATTTGTTTTACAACTTAGATAAAACATAACCTAGAAATGTTTGGTGTCTATGAACTTGTAATGACCTGGAGAATCACAATGGCAGGTCAGTTTTAGCATTTAGTGAACCTAGCAAAAAAGCCAAACAAAAAACAAGTGTGGGACTGCACTTTTTTTTGCAATTTCACCGCACTTGGAATTTCTTTCCCGTTTTCTAGCACATGACATGCTAAAACCAATGGTGTCGTTCAAAAGTAAAACTTGTTCCGCAAAAAAACAAACCCTAACATGGCTATATTGACGGAAAAATAAAAAAGCTTTGGTTCTGGGAAGGAGGGGAGCGAAAAATAAAAACACAAAAATGGAAAAGGGCAAGGTCTTGAAGGGGTTAAAATTGTTTTAACTTATTTTCTTATACTCTTAATTCTTTAATATATATATATTTTATATATATTTTTTATTATATTCTAAATTCTGTATTGGCTCAGTCCTCCACATGCTTTGAGTTACCACTTGGTGCAGATGAGAAACTTAGAGAAGCTCTCCTCCCATCAAAATGTTCATCCTTTTAATATATTGCAATCATCATATCATATGGCACTGTGCACTTACAATTGCTCATTTTGCCTTCTAACCAGCTCATTCTTCTCTTTTCCATTAGATCTATGACACCGTGTGCTTAAAAACTGACTAACTGAGTCCTTCTAAGCTCCATGTAGAAACAGGAGGTTAATTTTCCCTGTATCACTCAAGCATCACTGCAAAAGTCTCTGGCAGGAGGAGGGAGCAGCTGGGTCAGGAGGTGAAAAGGGAAATGATACTTCCTATTTCCACATAGAGCAGAGAAAAGAGAAGAATTACCTGGGTAGAAAGGCAAAATGAGCAATTGTACGTACAAAGTTCTGTATAATATGACGATTGAAATATATTAAGAGGATAAAAGCATTGATGAGAGGAGGAGGAGGGTACCTTGATGTTGTCTCATCAGAATGCAGCCCCTGGGTTGATCCACTGATTGGATCTGGCTCATAACAAAACCAGCTGTTTACAACAAGAGCAAATGTTGTGAACAAATGTGTTATTACCTTGTGGCCATTCATAAGAATGTCACGCTCTGTAATTCACCTGAGTCTGCTGGAATTGAAGCCATGTAGAATGCTTTTCCTTTTTATATAAGAAATGGGGGTACTAAAGTGTGCATATGCCTCTAGGAAATAAGGACGGGTGTTTTTAATACATCTCTTTTAATACAGATGAGACCATGATAATGGCAGGGTTTCAAAGGATTTCAGGCTGAAATCTGCTTCACTCGCGATTGAAAGTGGCCGGTCCTGGCTGTAATTCACAGCCATCTCCTGCCAGGTATGGGCGGGTTCACTGCTTGCGCCCACTCCATACACCCATTTCCGACATGCACTGTATATATATATATGTATATATTTATATATATATATATATATATATATATATACAGTATGCATGGTGCATGTCGTGAAAGGGTTAATTTTGCTTTCAGAAATCAATAATATACATGAAATTAAGACATTTTGTAATATATCTTATCAGAGAAATCTGCTTCTTTCTCCGTCCGGATTGATGTTTTCCTTTAACTTTATGGGTAACTTCTGTAAAATCTGTGTTCAGTGAAGACAGATTTTTCCATTATTGAGATAGGAGATAACGGTTGGTGCTTTTAAAATGAAATGAGAAAATGAGAAGACAAAGGAGCGGCTAGAGGCAGACAAAGACATTCTCCTGAAACGATAGTTTCAGTTCTCTGTAGAAGTTTATGAGCATCAACTGTCATCTCCTATCTCAGTAATGGGAAAATGACACCCCTCGTAAAAGCTACACGAGAAACGCGCGTCGGGGAGTCGGTCCACGCTTTAAAGGTAATGTGCCTCCGCCATTGAGCGTTACTTTTTAAGGGTTCATACTGATTCCTTTCTATTTGGGCTAATATGTTTTCCTGTTGCCACATTAGGCCATACATTACACTGTGATGATATATAACATAATAGTTCCTTCTATTTTCGGGCGCTGTGCATAACAGTCCTTTCTCATTTGCCCTTTTTTTACCACTTGGGCGCAGTGCACTATAGCACCTTGCTACATGTACTTACCATATAGAAGTGTCTTCCATACACTCCTGATTGCACACTGCACTTTCGCATAATTGTTGTTTTTGTAACTTAATACGCAACCCTTGGCAGGATTACTGTACAGTTTGGACCGACCATATTTTTTGTACATTGTGTCTGCACAGTTCTTTTTAATAATTTTGCCATTTTTTCTAAAAAAATTCTTTTACTTGTCTAAATTTATTGAAATAAAAATGTTATTTTAAGGCTATAGCTTTATCTTGTTCTCTTTTGGATGTATGTGTTTTCACTGAAGACAGATTTTAAACCTTGAATTGAGAATGCTGAGAACGAATGATCAGATCGGGAGAAGAAACAAGCACATTTTACTAATAAGATATATTACAAAGAATCTTATTTTCACGTGTACTACTGATTTTTTTTTTTTAAATGACAGCTACTTTGTAAAAAAAAACACTTCTGCCTACAGGTTGTGTGGGGTACAACTTCACTGTATTAATATTCCGTACCCCACAGTTGAGGATATTGCAGTCGTGTGCACGAGTCCTAAACTAATTTTTGGAGAACAAGCAAATTATTTTACTGGCTTTCCTGATAAATTCCCAATACATATACTACTTCAAGGAAGTTTCTACTTCAAATAAGTCCCATTTATAATTAAAAGTAGACACTGATGCCTCAAAGTGAAGCTAATAAAGTGATTTCTACTGATAAGAATCCAACTAGAAAGTTCATTGTAATTGTTTTTGCACTTTCATAGATATCAGATAATTTTCAAAGCCGATATTTTACTCTGCTGTATAGTTGTCATTTATCTCATCCAGCAGAGCTAAATTACAGAGGCATTGTACGACTGCCTATAAGTGTTTTACCAAGAATGAGAACATGTTCTGCTCAGGTGACACAGCAGTGGAGATATAATTAAAGCCACCAAGATTCCCTACGGGTTTAATTTAATTTCCATTATTTGAGAAAGGACAGCCAAGATCGATGCGCGCACCTTTTGGCTGCGGTATCTTTTTCTCTCCTTCTATGATGTCTTACCAGGAGTTATTGTACAGTTTGGAGCCTGGTCTTATCCCATACGTTGCTTTGTTCTTCAGGAAAATGTCAACCGCCATTAAAAACAAAGGATGAAGTCAGGATCTGACTCGGATTCCAGAGGGACTTTCAACAACTTTTGGACTTAATCTTGTATATCTGTAGAAGTTTGGGTTAGTCTACAAAATGTATCCTACACTGCCCTTACCCTATAATAAATGCACGTCGCTATTCCATTAAAGCATAAAAAATGGTAGATTTTTAAAGGGATTTTTGTGGCTTTGATTTTAATGAACTATCCTTAGCATTGGTGGGGGGACAACAACCGGCACCGCCCCGATCAGTTGTTTTCAGGTGCTACGGCGCCCAAATGTACACAACTCCATACACTGTGTATTGGGTGTTCTCAGGAACTCCAGCTCAGCTCCCGTTTACTCCAACAGGAGCTGAGCATCAGTACCTGAGAACGCCCACTACATGTCTTGAAGGCCCATGAAGAATACTGTAAAATTTATACAAATGTGCCCACATTTATTTTTACATAAATTGTTAAAGGCTCTAAATTTTATAGATTTTAGCTACATGTTAGCAAAACAGGTTGCGGCTCAGATAACAATTACTGGGTGGGCAAATATAAACATGTATGGCATAAACGTCACCCGGCAGAGTATCACAAAATCATTTTTTTTTTATTTACAGCTGAGCATAAAAGTCCACATATATATGTATTTTGCAGAGTAAGGCCGTGTGCCCACGTTACGTTTTTTATGCGTTTCTGCCACGTTTTTTCCACAGCAAGCGCTTAAAAAACGCATTCCCATGCAATCTTATGGGATTCTGCAGTTGCTGTGCCCATGCTGTGGATTTTCCCGCTGTGAAATCGCATTCATTATTTCTGCAGAATCGTGGAGATAGGATTGCATTGTAACTAGGGTTGAGCGAAACGGGTCGAACATTTTCAAAAGTCGCCGACTTTTGGCTAAGTCGGGGTTTCATGAAACCCGATCCGACCCCTCTGCGGGGTCGGCCATGCGGTACGCGACTTTCGCGCCAAAGTCGCGTTTCAATGACGCGAAAAGCGCCATTTCTCAGCCAATGAAGGTAAACGCAGAGTGTGGGCAGCGTGATGACATAGGTCCTGGTCCCCACCATCTTAGAGAAGGGCATTGCAGTGATTGGCTTGCTGTCTGCGACGTCACAGGGGCTATAAAGAGGCGTTCCCGCCGACCGCCATCTTACTGCTGCTGATCTGAGCTTAGGGAGAGGTTGCTGCCGCTTTGTCAGAAGCAGGGATAGCGTTAGGCAGGGTCCATTAACCACAAAACCGCTTGTGCTGCAGCGATTTGCACTGTCCAACACCACCCTCGGTGTGCAGGGACAGTGGAAGTTTTTTTTTTTTTTTTCCCCTCAGCGCTGTAGCTCATTGGGCTGCCCTAGAAGGCTCCCTGATAGCTGCATTGCTGTGTGTACGCCGCTGTGCAAACCAACTGCTTTTTTCAAAGCACAAATCCTCTTGTTCCTTCCTTTCTGCACAGCTATCTTTTTTGTTTGTCCACACTTTTTATTTGATTTGTGCATCAGTCCACTCCTTATTGCTGCCTGCCATACCTGGCTGAGATTACTGCAGGCAGGGAGATAGTAGCTGCCTGCCATACCTGGCTGAGATTACTGCAGGCAGGGAGATAGTAATTGTAGGACATTCCCTGTTTTTTTTTTTTTTTTGGTGGGAGATTAAGATTGGCAATTTGGCATTTCTGCTAGAGTGCCATCCCTGTGTGTGCCATCTCTCTCACATAGTGGGCCATAGAAAGCCTTTTCATTTTTCTGTATTTTTTTTTGTGGGGTGTATAAATTATCCCTGATAAAAATACAGTGGGAGATTAATATTGGCCTTTGGGCTTGTGTGCCAGTCCTGAGTGTGCCATCTCTCTCACAAATAGTGGGCCATAGAAAGCCTATTTTATTTTTTTTTGGGTTTTATAAATTCTCCCTGAAAAAAAGGGAGATTAATATTGGCCTCTGGGCTTGTGTGCCAGTCCTGAGCGTGCCATCTGTGCCAGCCCTGAGCGTGCCATCTCTCTCACAAATAGTGGGCCATAGAAAGCCTATTTAATTTTTTTTTTGGTTTTATAAATTCTCCCTGAAAAAAGGGGAGATTAATATTGGCCTCTGGGCTTGTGTGCCAGTTGTGAGCGTGCCATCTGTGCCAGTCCTGAGCGTGCCATCTCTCTCACAAATAGTGGGCCATAGAAAGCCTATTTAATTTTTTTTTTGGTTTTATAAATTTTCCCTGACAAAAGGGAGATTAATATTGGCCTCTGGGCTTGTGTGCCAGTTGTGAGCGTGCCATCTGTGCCAGTCCTGAGCATGCCATCTCTCTCACAAATAGTGGGCCATAGAAAGCCTATTTAATTTTTTTTTTGGTTTTATAAATTTTCCCTGAAAAAAGGGAGATTAATATTGGCCTCTGGGCTTGTGTGCCAGTTGTGAGCGTGCCATCTGTGCCAGTCCTGAGCGTGCCATCTCTCTCACAAATAGTGGGCCATAGAAAGCCTATTTAATTTTTTTTTTGGTTTTATAAATTCTCCCTGAAAAAAAGGGAGATTAATATTGGCCTCTGGGCTTGTGTGCCAGTTGTGAGCGTGCCATCTGTGCCAGTCCTGAGCGTGCCATCTCTCTCACAAATAGTGGGCCATAGAAAGCCTATTTAAATATTTTTTTGGTTTTTATAAATTCTCCCAGAAAAAAAGGGAGATTAATATTGGCCTCTGGGCTTCTGTGCCAGTCCTGAGCGTGCCATCTGTGCCAGTCCTGAGCGTCCCATCTCTCTCACAAATAGTGGGCCATAGAAAGCCTATTTTTTTTTTTTTTTGGGTTTTAGAAATTCTCCCTGAAAAAAAAAGGGAGATTAATATTGCCCTTTGGGCTTGTGTGCCAGTACTAAGCGTGCCATCTCTCTCTCTCTCTCAGTCAGTGGGCCATAGAACGCCTATTTTTGGTTTTATTTGTTTTCTAAATTCTCCCTGAAAAAATCATTTTATTTTATTTGGTTTCTAAATTCTTCCTGATAAAATCATATTTTTTTTATTATTTTTTTTTCTAAAGTCTCCCTGAAAAAAACAAAACAAAAAAAAAAACAAACAAAAAAAACAGTGGGGGATTAATATTGGCCTTTCTGCTTGTGTGCCAGTCTTGACTCCTGTGTGCGTCATCTCTCACTCAGTGGGCCATAGAACGCCTATTTTTTGTTTTATTAGTTTTATAAATTCTCCCTGAAAAAATCATTTTATTTTATTTGGTTTCTAAATTCTTCCTGATAAAATCATATTTTTTTTATTATTTTTTTTTCTAAAGTCTCCCTGAAAAAAACAAAACAAAAAAAAAAACAAACAAAAAAAACAGTGGGGGATTAATATTGGCCTTTCTGCTTGTGTGCCAGTCTTGACTCCTGTGTGCGTCATCTCTCACTCAGTGGGCCATAGAACGCCTATTTTTTGTTTTATTAGTTTTATAAATTCTCCCTGAAAAAATCATTTTATTTTATTTGGTTTCTAAATTCTTCCTGATAAAATCATATTTTTTTTATTATTTTTTTTTCTAAAGTCTCCCTGAAAAAAAAAAAAAAAAAAAAAACAGTGGGAGATTAATATTGGCCTTTCTGCTTGTGTGCCAGTCTTGACTCCTGTGTGCGTCATCTCTCAGTCAGTGGGCCATAGAACGCCTATTTTTGGTTTTATTTGTTTTATAAA
The DNA here is from genome assembly GCF_032444005.1 of Ranitomeya imitator. Classification (NCBI taxonomy): domain Eukaryota; kingdom Metazoa; phylum Chordata; class Amphibia; order Anura; family Dendrobatidae; genus Ranitomeya; species Ranitomeya imitator. The sequence goes on from NC_091286.1 coordinate 51,929,262, forward strand.
TTCTCCCTGAAAAAATCATTTTATTTTATTTGGTTTCTAAATTCTTCCTGATAAAATCATATTTTTTTTATTATTTTTTTTTCTAAAGTCTCCCTGAAAAAAAAAAAAAAAAAACAACCAAAAAAAACAGTGGGAGATTAATATTGGCCTTTCTGCTTGTGTGCCAGTCTTGACTCCTGGGTGTGCCATCTCTCTCTCTCTCTCTCTCCAATTGTGGTCCATAGAAAGCCTATATTTTTTTTCCTTGATTTGGGTTCCAAAATCTACCAGAGAAAATAACTACATCAATCATTGGTAGAAAAATATTGGCCTCTGGGCTTGTGTGCCACTCCTGACTCCTGTGTGCGTCATCTCTCAGTCAGTGGGCCATAGAACGCCTATTTTTGTTTTTATTTGTTTTATAAATTCTCCCTGAAAAAATCATTTTATTTTATTTGGTTTCTAAATTCTTCCTGATAAAATCATATTTTTTTTATTATTTTTTTTTCTAAAGTCTCCCTGAAAAAAAAAAAAAAAAAAAACAAACCCCCCCAAAAAATGGGAGATTAATATTGGCCTTTCTGCTTGTGTGCCAGTCTTGACTCCTGGGTGTGCCATCTCTCTCTCTCTCTCTCTCTCTCTCTCCAATTGTGGTCCATAGAAAGCCTATATTTTTTTTCCTTGATTTGGGTTCCAAAATCTACCAGAGAAAATAACTCCATCAATCATTGGTAGAAAAATATTGGCCTCTGGGCTTGTGTGCCACTCCTGATTCCTGTGTGCGTCATCTCTCACTCAGTGGCCCATAGAAAGCATATAGTTTGTTACATTTGTTTTCTAAATTCTCCCTGCAAAAATCTATTTTTTTTTTGGGGGGGGGGTTTCTAAAGTGTTCCTGAAAAAAATAAAAATAAAAAAAAAATAATAGTGTGACATTAATATTAACATTTGTGCTTCAGTGACAGTCCTGCGTGTGGGGCATCTCTCTAATTTGCAGCCACCAAAAACAGAGTGTGTAACATTGGGCCTGATTTTCGCTGTGGTCTCACCAACCTGTAAAGGGGTAGCTAAATCATACTGAAGTTATAGCTCACCGTGTAAGTTGTGTGACTGCAACAAATAACGTTAGTTTGGTTACGTTTTTAAAACAATGAGGAAGTCTAGTGGAAGAGGTCGTGGCCGGGGGCGTTCATTGTCAGCTGGTAATGAGGGTAGTGGTAGTGGTGGAGCATCAGGTGGTCGTGGGGAAAAAAATATTGCACCTAAGTCTGGAGCTGTGGAGCCAGGTTCGTCGTCCGGCTACACAAGGCCTCGAACGCTCCCTTTTCTGGGATTAGGAAAACCGCTTTTAAAGCCGGAGCAGCAAGAGCAAGTTTTGGCTTATCTTGCTGACTCAGCCTCTAGCTCTTTTGCCTCCTCTCGTGAAACTGGTAAAAGTAAAAGCAGCGCGTCGTTAGTGGATGTTCACGGTCAGGGACAAGTCACTTCCTTGTCCTCTTCAGCAAAAACAACAACAGAGAAGAATGCAGCAGGCGACACAATGGGTTACTCCATGGAGCTCTTTACACATACCGTCCCTGGCTTAGAAAGTGAAGCAGTTAACAGTCCATGCCCATTACAAGTTGAATCTGACATGGAGTGCACTGATGCACAGCCACAGCCAGACTACTATGCTGGTCCTTTGACTCAGACCACAACATTGCCCTCGCAGGGTGCTGATCAAGAATCAGACCCTGATGAGACTATGTTGCCCCATCACGAACGCTATACCACCGAACGACACGGTGACACAGACGAAGTTGCGCAGGAGGTACAAGAAGAGTTATTAGATGACCCAGTTCTTGACCCCGATTGGCAGCCATTGGGGGAACAGGGTGCAGGCGGCAGCAGTTCTGAAGCAGAGGAGGAGGAGGGGCCGCAGCAGGCATCAACATCGCCACAGGTTCCATCTGCCGGGCCCGTATCTTGCCCAAAACGCGTGGCAAAGCCAAAACCTGGTGGAGGACAGCGTGGCCATCCGGTTAAAGCTCAGTCTGCAATGCCTGAAAAGGTATCCGATGCTAGAAAGAGTGCAGTCTGGCATTTTTTTAAACAACATCCAATTGATCAGCGCAAAGTCATCTGTCAAAAATGTTCTACTTCCTTAAGCAGAGGTCAGAATCTGAAAAGTCTCAATACTAGTTGCATGCATAGACATTTAACCACCATGCATTTGAAAGCTTGGACTAACTACCAAACGTCCCTTAAGGTTGTTGCACCCTCGGCCAATGAAGCTAGTCATCAACGCAACATCCCTTCCGGCAGTGTAGGACCACCATTTAGCGCACCACCTGCTGTATCTGTGCAGGTATCTTTGCCAGGCCAAAGCAGTCAGGGTCAGGGAATCACCAGTTTCGTAGTAGGAAACACTGCATCTAGGGCACCGGCGGCAACAATACCATCTCCCACCGTCTCTCAGTCTGCCATGTCCACCGGCACCCCCGCTAGTTCCACGATCTCCAGCTCTCCAGTCCAGCTCACCCTACATGAGACTATGGTTAGAAAAAGGAAATACTTAGCCTCGCATCCGCGTACACAGGGTTTGAACGCCCACATAGCTAGACTAATCTCGTTAGAGATGATGCCCTACCGGTTAGTTGAAAGCGAAGCTTTCAAAGACCTGATGGACTACGCTGTACCACGCTACGAGCTACCCAGTCGACACTTTTTTTCCAGAAAAGCCATCCCAGCCCTCCACCAGCATGTTAAAGAGCGCATCGTCCATGCACTCAGGCAATCTGTGAGCACAAAGGTGCACCTGACAACAGATGCATGGACCAGTAGGCATGGCCAGGGACGTTACGTGTCCATCACGGCACACTGGGTAAATGTGGTGGATTCAGGGTCCACAGGGGACAGCAAGTTTGGGACAGTTCTGCCTAGCCCACGGTCTAGTAAACAGTTGTCTGTAGCCGTTCGCACCCCCTCCTCCTCCTCCTCCTCGTCCTCCTGCAGAAGCAAGAGCTCGTCCACAGACCGCAGTCGCACAAACACTCCATCCGCACCTGCCACTGTTGCACACCAGGTCTCCCATTATGGGGCAGCTACTGGCAAACGTCAGCAGGCTGTATTGGCTATGAAGTGTTTGGGCGACAATAGACACACCGCGGAAGTTCTGTCCGAGTTCTTGCAGCAAGAAACGCAGTCGTGGCTGGGCACTGTAGATCTTGAGGCAGGCAAGGTAGTGAGTGATAACGGAAGGAATTTCATGGCTGCCATCTCCCTTTCCCAACTGAAACACATTCCTTGCCTGGCTCACACCTTAAACCTGGTGGTGCAGTGCTTCCTGAAAAGTTATCCGGGGTTATCCGACCTGCTCCTCAAAGTGCGTGGACTTTGCGCACATATCCGCCGTTCGCCTGTACACTCCAGCCGTATGCAGACCTATCAGCGTTCTTTGAACCTTCCCCAGCATCGCCTAATCATAGACGTTGCAACAAGGTGGAACTCAACACTGCACATGCTTCAGAGACTGTGCGAACAGAGGCGGGCTGTTATGTTTTTGTGGGAGGATACACATACACGGGCAGGCAGTAGGATGGCAGACATGGAGTTGTCAGGTGTGCAGTGGTCGAAGATTCAAGACATGTGTCAAGTCCTTCAGTGTTTTGAGGAATGCACACGGCTGGTTAGTGCAGACAACGCCATAATAAGCATGAGCATCCCCCTAATGCGTCTGCTGATGCAAAGTTTGACGCACATAAAGGATCAGGCGTCTGCACCAGAGGAAGAGGAAAGCCTTGATGACAGTCAGCGATTGTCTGATCAGGGCAGTGTACATGACGAGGCACCGGGCGAAGAGGAGGTGGAGGATGAGGAGGATGATGGGGATGAGTATATTTTTAATGAGGAAGCTTTCCCGGGGGCACGGGAAATTGGTGGCGTGGCAAGGCCGGGTTCTGGTTTTTTGAGGGACACAAGTGACGTAGATTTGCCTGCAACTGCCCCTCAACCAAGCACAACCGCAGATTTGACAACGGGAACTTTGGCCCACATGGCGGATTATGCCTTGCGTATCCTCAAAAGGGACACACGCATTACAAAAATGATGAACGATGACGATTACTGGTTGGCCTGCCTCCTTGATCCTCGCTATAAAGGCAAATTGCAAAATATTATGCCACATGAGAACTTGGAACTAATATTAGCAACAAAACAATCAACTCTTGTTGACCGTTTGCTTCTGGCATTCCCTGCACACAGCGCCCGTGATCATTCTCACACGAGCTCCAGGGGCCAGCAGACCAGAGGTGTTAGAGGGGCAGAAATCAGAAGTGGCGTTGGCCAGAGGGGTTTTCTGACCAGGTTGTGGAGTGATTTTTCTATGACCGCAGACAGGACAGGTACTGCAGCATCAATTCAAAGTGACAGGAGACAACATTTGTCCAGTATGGTTACAAACTATTTTTCATCCCTTATCGACGTTCTCCCTCAACCGTCATTCCCATTTGATTACTGGGCATCCAAATTAGACACCTGGCCAGAATTGGCAGAATATGCATTGCAGGAGCTTGCTTGCCCGGCAGCTAGTGTCCTATCAGAAAGAGTATTCAGTGCTGCAGGTTCAATACTAACAGAAAAAAGGACTCGTCTGGCTACCCAAAATGTAGATGATCTAACCTTCATTAAAATGAACCACAACTGGATTTCAAAATCTTTTGCCCCACCCTGCCCGGCTGACACCTAGCTTTCCTATGAAAAGGTCTTGCCTGTGGACTATTCTGAATGACTTTTCCAATCTCGTAATTTTCTTCACCTGATTGTCCAGCATACGACATGTTTCCACCTCACGAAATGGCCAAACTCCCCACACGGGGCCGTGCTATCGCCACTTTGCGCTTGGACCCTTGAGAGTGCTGTTTGTCTGAAGAGGTGGGTGTGGCCGCTTTTGGTCGACGGCACTGCCACTGGGTCCCTCATAGTACAATAAAGTGTCTCTGGCGGTGGTGGTGCGCACCCAACGTCAGACACACCGTTGTAATATGAGGGGCCCTGTGCCTGTACCGCCGGCCACAAGACAGTTCCCCCCCCAGCTCAAACAGTGCTCTACCACTAGCAAAATTATCTCTCATAGCTTCACCAATGTGTAGTCTAGGCGCTGACATCCTTCAATGCCTGGCACTGACAATACCATTGTTTTGACATTTTTGTTATGTTAGGCCTTCGAAGCCTGTCTGCGGTCCCTTCTTTCTACAACTACTACACTGACCAGGCCACTGCTGGCCGTGTTACCCTGGAACCAATTTAAAAGTGCCTACAGTCAGCCCAATTTTGTTATGTTAGGCCTTCGAAGACTGTCTGCCGTCACTCCTTCCACTAGACTTCCACTGACCATACACTGCTGCCCATGTACCCCTGGAACCAATTTAAAAGTGCCTACAGCCAGCCCAATTTTGTTATGTTAGGCCTTCGAAGCCTGTCTGCGGTCACTCCTTCCACTAGACTTCCACTGACCAGACCACTGCTGCCCGTGTACCCCTGCAACCAATTTAAAAGTGCCTACAGCCAGCCCAAGTTTGTTATGTTAGGCCTTCGAAGCCTGTCTGCGGTCACTCCTTCCACTAGACTTCCACAGACCAGACCACTGCTGCCCGTGTACCCCTGGAACCAATTTAAAAGTGCCTACAGCCAGCCCAAGTTTGTTATGTTAGGCCTTGGAAGCCTGTCTGCGGTCACTCCTTCCACTAGACTTCCACTGACCAGACCACTGCTGCCCGTGTACCCCTGGAACCAATTTAAAAGTGCCTACAGCCAGCCCAAGTTTGTTATGTTAGGCCTTCGAAGCCTGTCTGCGGTCACTCCTTCCACTAGACTTCCACAGACCAGACCACTGCTGCCCGTGTACCCCTGGAACCAATTTAAAAGTGCCTACAGCCAGCCCAAGTTTGTTATGTTAGGCCTTGGAAGCCTGTCTGCGGTCACTCCTTCCACTAAACTTCCACTGACCAGACCACTGCTGCCCGTGTACCCCTGGAACCAATTTAAAAGTGCCTACAGCCAGCCCAAGTTTGTTATGTTAGGCCTTCGAAGCCTGTCTGCGGTCACTCCTTCCACTAGACTTTCACAGACCAGACCACTGCTGCCCGTGTACCCCTGGAACCAATTTAAAAGTGCCTACAGCCAGCCCAAGTTTGTTATGTTAGGCCTTCGAAGCCTGTCTGCGGTCACTCCTTCCACTAGATTTCCACAGACCAGACCACTGCTGCCCGTGTACCCCTGGAACCAATTTAAAAGTGCCTACAGCCAGCCCAAGTTTGTTATGTTAGGCCTTGGAAGCCTGTCTGCGGTCACTCCTTCCACTAAACTTCCACTGACCAGACCACTGCTGCCCGTGTACCCCTGGAACCAATTTAAAAGTGCCTACAGCCAGCCCAAGTTTGTTATGTTAGGCCTTCGAAGCCTGTCTGCGGTCACTCCTTCCACTAGACTTCCACAGACCAGACCACTGCTGCCCGTGTACCCCTGGAACCAATTTAAAAGTGCCTACAGCCAGCCCAAGTTTGTTATGTTAGGCCTTGGAAGCCTGTCTGCGGTCACTCCTTCCACTAGACTTCCACTGACCAGACCACTGCTGCCCGTGTACCCCTGGAACCAATTTAAAAGTGCCTACAGCCAGCCCAAGTTTGTTATGTTAGGCCTTGGAAGCCTGTCTGCGGTCACTCCTTCCACTAGACTTCCACTGACCAGACCACTGCTGCCCGTGTACCCCTGGAACCAATTTAAAAGTGCCTACAGCCAGCCCAAGTTTGTTATGTTAGGCCTTGGAAGCCTGTCTGCGGTCACTCCTTCCACTAGACTTCCACAGACCAGACCACTGCTGCCCGTGTACCCCTGGAACCAATTTAAAAGTGCCTACAGCCAGCCCAAGTTTGTTATGTTAGGCCTTCGAAGCCTGTCTGCGGTCACTCCTTCCACTAGACTTCCACTGACCAGACCACTGCTGCCCGTGTACCCCTGGAACCAATTTAAAAGTGCCTACAGCCAGCCCAAGTTTGTTATGTTAGGCCTTCGAAGCCTGTCTGCGGTCACTCCTTCCACTAGACTTCCACAGACCAGACCACTGCTGCCCGTGTACCCCTGGAACCAATTTAAAAGTGCCTACAGCCAGCCCAAGTTTGTTATGTTAGGCCTTGGAAGCCTGTCTGCGGTCACTCCTTCCACTAGACTTCCACTGACCAGACCACTGCTGCCCGTGTACCCCTGGAACCAATTTAAAAGTGCCTACAGCCAGCCCAAGTTTGTTATGTTAGGCCTTCGAAGCCTGTCTGCGGTCACTCCTTCCACTAGACTTCCACAGACCAGACCACTGCTGCCCGTGTACCCCTGGAACCAATTTAAAAGTGCCTACAGCCAGCCCAAGTTTGTTATGTTAGGCCTTGGAAGCCTGTCTGCGGTCACTCCTTCCACTAAACTTCCACTGACCAGACCACTGCTGCCCGTGTACCCCTGGAACCAATTTAAAAGTGCCTACAGCCAGCCCAAGTTTGTTATGTTAGGCCTTCGAAGCCTGTCTGCGGTCACTCCTTCCACTAGACTTCCACAGACCAGACCACTGCTGCCCGTGTACCCCTGGAACCAATTTAAAAGTGCCTACAGCCAGCCCAAGTTTGTTATGTTAGGCCTTGGAAGCCTGTCTGCGGTCACTCCTTCCACTAGACTTCCACTGACCAGACCACTGCTGCCCGTGTACCCCTGGAACCAATTTAAAAGTGCCTACAGCCAGCCCAAGTTTGTTATGTTAGGCCTTGGAAGCCTGTCTGCGGTCACTCCTTCCACTAGACTTCCACTGACCAGACCACTGCTGCCCGTGTACCCCTGGAACCAATTTAAAAGTGCCTACAGCCAGCCCAAGTTTGTTATGTTAGGCCTTCGAAGCCTGTCTGCGGTCACTCCTTCCACTAGACTTCCACAGACCAGACCACTGCTGCCCGTGTACCCCTGGAACCAATTTAAAAGTGCCTACAGCCAGCCCAAGTTTGTTATGTTAGGCCTTGGAAGCCTGTCTGCGGTCACTCCTTCCACTAGACTTCCACTGACCAGACCACTGCTGCCCGTGTACCCCTGGAACCAATTTAAAAGTGCCTACAGCCAGCCCAAGTTTGTTATGTTAGGCCTTCGAAGCCTGTCTGCGGTCACTCCTTCCACTAGACTTCCACTGACCATACACTGCTGCCCATGTACCCCTGGAACAAATTTAAAAGTGCCTACAGCCAGCCCAAGTTTGTTATGTTAGGCCTTCGAAGCCTGTCTGCGTCCCGTTCTTTCAACTACAACTACACTGACCAGGCCACTGATGGCCGTGTTCCCCTGGAACCAATTTTAACTTGCCTACAGCCAGCCCTATGTTATTATGTTAGGCCTTCGAAGCCTGTCTGCGTCCCGTTCTTTCAACTACAACTACACTGACCAGGCCACTGATGGCCGTGTTCCCCTGGAACCAATTTTAACTTGCCTACAGCCAGCCCAATGTTAGGCCTTTGATGCCTGTCTGCCGTCACTCCTTCCACTAGGCCTCCACTGACCTGTCTATTGCTGCCCGTGTACCCCTTGAACCAACATCATTAAATATAAAAAAAATTAATTTGATTATAAAAAATAAGATCGTGTTGAGATCTCAAATGCAGACATTTTAACAATCAAAACAAACACACAACAAATATCTGGAACTGTACTACAAAGGTCCAACAGCTACAATTTCTTTCTCCTGCAAGAAGTTAACTGAAAGTTTTTTGGAGTTGTTAACACAGATATGGCATCCACCGAGTGTTGTCCTGTCGCGTCTCCTTTAAATTATTTCCAATAAGATGTTAAACTATTAATTTAATAAAATCAATAATTAAAAAAATAATTGAGTAAGTCAAAAGCACATTGCAAATAAACATTAATTACAAATCAAGAAGCATGGCGCGTCCGAGGGTGAGTAGATACCGAATAAGAATATAATCACCCTCGGACGCGCAATGCTTATTTACAACAGCCTTCCTTCCTAAGAATCAGCCCTTCCGTGGTGTAGAGAGAGGTTGTGTTACACTCCAAGGTGTTCCCCAGGTTGCCTTTCCTGAGCTTCGATCTTCCGGCTCTCGTTTAGTAGCTGTTGGAAACTACGCTGCATTAGGCCTACTAATTGTGTATGGGTGAAACAGTGGCGCATCTGCGGTCCCTCCTTCCACTAGGCCTCCACTGACCTGTCTACTGCGGCCCGTGTACCCCTTGAACCAACCTAATAAAATATTTAAAAAATTAATTTGATTATAAAAAATAAGATCGTGTTGAGATCTCAAATGCAGACATTTTAACAATCAAAACAAACACACAACAAATATCTGGAACTGTACTACAAAGGTCCAACAGCTACAATTTCTTTCTCCTGCAAGAAGTTAACTGAAAGTTTTTTGGAGTTGTTAACACAGATATGGCATCCACCGAGTGTTGTCCTGTCGCGTCTCCTTTAAATTATTTCCAATAAGATGTTAAACTATTAATTTAAAAAAATCAATAATTAAAAAAATAATTGAGTAAGTCAAAAGCACATTGCAAATAAACATTAATTACAAATCAAGAAGCATGGCGCGTCCGAGGGTGAGTAGATACCGAATAAGAATATAATCACCCTCGGACGCGCAATGCTTATTTACAACAGCCTTCCTTCCTAAGAATCAGCCCTTTCGTGGTGTAGAGAGAGGTTGTGTTACACTCCAAGGTGTTCCCCGGGTTGCCTTTCATGAGCTTCGATCTTCCGGCTCTCGTTTAGTAGTTGGTGGAAACTACGCTGCATTAGGCCTACAAATTTGGTATGGGGTGTAGAGACAGGTTGTGTTACACTCCAAGGTTTTCACCAGGTTGCCTTTCCTGAGCTTCGATCTTCATGCTCTCGTTTAGTAGTTGTAGAAAAGTACGCTGAATTAGGCCTACAAAATGGGTATGGGGTGGAGAGAGATGGTGTGTTACACTCCAAGGTGTTCCCCAGGTTGCCTTTCCTGAGCTTCGATCTTCCGGCTCTCGTTTAGTAGCTGTTGGAAACTACGCTGCATTAGGCCTACTAATTGTGTATGGGTGAAACAGTGGCGCATCTGCGGTCCCTCCTTCCACTAGGCCTCCACTGACCTGTCTACTGCGGCCCGTGTACCCCTTGAACCAACCTAATAAAATATTTAAAAAATTAATTTGATTATAAAAAATAAGATCGTGTTGACATCTCAAATGCAGACATTTTAACAATCAAAACAAACACACAACAAATATCTGGAACTGTACTACAAAGGTCCAACAGCTACAATTTCTTTCTCCTGCAAGAAGTTAACTGAAAGTTTTTTGGAGTTGTTAACACAGATATGGCATCCACCGAGTGTTGTCCTGTCGCGTCTCCTTTAAATTATTTCCAATAAGATGTTAAACTATTAATTTAATAAAATCAATAATTAAAAAAATAATTGAGTAAGTCAAAAGCACATTGCAAATAAACATTAATTACAAATCAAGAAGCATGGCGCGTCCGAGGGTGAGTAGATACCGAATAAGAATATAATCACCCTCGGACGCGCAATGCTTATTTACAACAGCCTTCCTTCCTAAGAATCAGCCCTTTCGTGGTGTAGAGAGAGGTTGTGTTACACTCCAAGGTGTTCCCCGGGTTGCCTTTCATGAGCTTCGATCTTCCGGCTCTCGTTTAGTAGTTGGTGGAAACTACGCTGCATTAGGCCTACAAATTTGGTATGGGGTGTAGAGACAGGTTGTGTTACACTCCAAGGTTTTCACCAGGTTGCCTTTCCTGAGCTTCGATCTTCATGCTCTCGTTTAGTAGTTGTAGAAAAGTACGCTGAATTAGGCCTACAAAATGGGTATGGGGTGGAGAGAGATGGTGTGTTACACTCCAAGGTGTTCCCCAGGTTGCCTTTCCTGAGCTTCGATCTTCCGGCTCTCGTTTAGTAGCTGTTGGAAACTACGCTGCATTAGGCCTACTAATTGTGTATGGGTGAAACAGTGGCGCATCTGCGGTCCCTCCTTCCACTAGGCCTCCACTGACCTGTCTACTGCGGCCCGTGTACCCCTTGAACCAACCTAATAAAATATTTAAAAAATTAATTTGATTATAAAAAATAAGATCGTGTTGACATCTCAAATGCAGACATTTTAACAATCAAAACAAACACACAACAAATATCTGGAACTGTACTACAAAGGTCCAACAGCTACAATTTCTTTCTCCTGCAAGAAGTTAACTGAAAGTTTTTTGGAGTTGTTAACACAGATATGGCATCCACCGAGTGTTGTCCTGTCGCGTCTCCTTTAAATTATTTCCAATAAGATGTTAAACTATTAATTTAATAAAATCAATAATTAAAAAAATAATTGAGTAAGTCAAAAGCACATTGCAAATAAACATTAATTACAAATCAATAAGCATGGCGCGTCCGAGGGTGAGTAGATACCGAATAAGAATATAATCACCCTCGGACGCGCAATGCTTATTTACAACAGCCTTCCTTCCTAAGAATCAGCCCTTTCGTGGTGTAGAGAGAGGTTGTGTTACACTCCAAGGTGTTCCCCGGGTTGCCTTTCATGAGCTTCGATCTTCCGGCTCTCGTTTAGTAGTTGGTGGAAACTACGCTGCATTAGGCCTACAAATTTGGTATGGGGTGTAGAGACAGGTTGTGTTACACTCCAAGGTTTTCACCAGGTTGCCTTTCCTGAGCTTCTATCTTCAGGCTCTCATTAAATTGTGGTTAAATGGAACAACTGCATTTGGCGTACTAGTTGGTTTGGGGCCTACTATCGGTGTCTGCCACTCCTTGCTGTTCTCCTGGTTTCCTGTCCTGAAATTCCATTTTCAGCCTCTCGTTAAGTAGTTGTTAATGTTAGACTGCATTTGGCCTACTAGTTGGGTTGGGGCCTACTATCGGTGTCTGCCACTCCTTGCTGTTCTCCTCCACTGAACAAAGCTGTGCCGCCTGTTTACTACGGTTGCCAATTTTGAACTGCATTTCGACTACTTACTGATTTGGCCCTACTCTCTGTGTCAGCCTCTCATTCCAGTTGTCCTCCACTGCAATGCCCCCTGGTTATTCCTGTGTTACCAATTTTGAACTGCATTTAGCCCACTTTCTTCTTTGGGCCTATATCTGTGTTTCCACTTCATCGTGCCCATTGCCCAGCCAGTGATAGATGAGTCTGCTGGTACATTGACCCATAACGCAACATTCCCCGTGCACGCTACACAACAACATTGTGACCCTGCTGAAAGTCAGGTTGCTCTTCCCGCATACCATACCACCTTACACGGGGACAAAGAGGAAGGTGCAGATGAAAGTGCAGGTTCCTTCATCAGGTGGGGGGAGGAATACTAGTTGGCGACGTCACTGGCACAGGGCCTCTCATAGTACGCAAAAGTGTTGCTGCCGGTGGGAGGCGCCCCCGCCGTGCAAACACACCGCTGTACTTTGAGGGGCCCTGTGCCAGTGCCAATGCCAACGAGTGGGCCCCCCCTGCTTGCTCAGGTTCACAGCACTTGCAAAGTTGAAATACTTACCTCTCCCTGCTCCACTGCCGTGACGTGGTCCAGATTTCCTGGGCCCACTAACTACTTGAACCAGCCCTACCCCCCACAACTTTAGCCAAATGACCCCCAATTTCAAATGCCTTCCAATTATTATAAGGTAAATTACGCTTGACAAGCTTCATTAAGAAGAATGGATGGTTTTGACATTAAAATGGGCACTCTAGGTGTTTTCCTGGCCCCCACTCACTGCCGACTATGCTGCCCCATTGACTTGCATTGGGTTTCGTGTTTCGGTCGATCCCGACTTTACGTCATAATCGGCCGATTTCACTCGACCCGACTTTGGACATAGTCGGGTTTCGCAAAACCCGGCTCGACTCTAAAAAGGTCAAGGTCGCTCAACTCTAATTGTAACCCTCACTTTATGCATTTGGCTATGCCCACCATGTGTAAAGTGAGCGCTTCATGTGCAGATGGTACCCAGGGTCTGGAGGAGAGGAGACTCTCCTCCAGGCCCTGGGTACCATATACCTGTAAAAAAAAAGAATTAAAATAAAAAATAGGGATATACTTACCTTCCGATGGCCACAGGAGTCCTCCCGCCTCTCAGCGGTGCACACCGCGGCTTCCATTGCCAGGGATGCATTGCGCGAATCACCTGAGATGACATCGCGGTCAAGCGACCGTGATGTCTCAAAGGTTCTTCACGCAATGCATCCCTGGGAAAGTAGCGGGAGCACTGCTGAGGAGTCGGGGGCCGTCGGAAGGTGAGAATAACCATATTTTTTAAATTATTTTTAACATTCTATCTTTTAATATTGATGCCGCATTGACAAGTGTAACCAACCTGTCAATCACTTTTCCAAGCGATGCTTCAAATCGATTGGAAAAGCGCAAGCATTCTGCAAGCTAAAAACATTTGCAAAACGCTTATGTTTTGCGAGAAAATGCATGCGAATTCCACATGCGTTTTACCCGCCACAGGGAGTTGCGGAAATGCTGCGGACATTTCCACAGCATTTCTGCAACATGGGCCCATAGCCTATACCTTCATACATTGGATAAAATAGTTAACAAGTGGCAAATGCTAATCAATTCAAGGTAATTATAACATATCATATTGGTACTAAACATAATGCAAATGCCTAGAATGTTTAAACGAATTATGCCAGAAATTTGGCGTAAAACTCTTTGAAATGTCACAAACTTTTTGCGCAACATGGATTTTCTCAAAAATGTGGTGCCTTTTGGCATTTCCATACCAATTTCCACCAGATAAACAAAAATGGTTAAACTTGCGGCAGGATCGGAATGGTGACGACCGTTTATCAAATTTATGATGACGAGTAAGATTTGTGGTGAGGCGTACATAATTTTTAAGACACTCCCGATTCATTAAGAAGCGTGTGCCGGTCTTGATGAATTGGTGTCATAGTGACCACAGAGATGGTGACTAGTATGACTTCTTAAACAAAAGTAAGTTACAACTATGGGCTGGTGCCTCAATGAAGCTTGCGCTCTAATCCAACACTAGACATACATGACAGTGATATATGCATTTTGCGTTAAGGAATACAGAGGTGTCCATCTTTAACTTTCATCTTCGCTCAACATATGCCAGGATGAGTGTTGTCAGGAGATCATACTCTGTCGGAAGATGCTATATGTGGCCACTGAGTGGTTGTAATATGAATTATGGCCCTTAGAAGATTTTGCTGGCACAATGGGATATTGTATTGAATTTATATTTCCCTTAAAGGGATGCTGTCACCTGTTTTTTGCTACACTATCTGAGAGTGGCATAATGAAGGGACAATGCTTCTAATTCCAGAAATGTATCACTTAGTGAGCTACTTCCTGTATTTTTGATAAAATCATTGTTTTATCTGCTGCAGATCCAGCAGTTCTCTGAATGCCAAGCTTTATATAACCCCGCCCACACCACTGATTGGCAGCTTCCAATGTCCACTCTGCATTGGTAGAAAACTACCAATCAGTGGTGGGGGCGGGGTTATACAGAGAATATTGAGGACTACATGGCAGCAGGTTTATTAGTCCTCTAATGATCTCCTGCTGATTAAACAGTGATTTTAACAAAGCTATAGCAAACAGCCCAGTAAATGATACATCTCCGGAATCAGGCTTTTTGTCTGTAGATTATGCCACGCACAGATTAGGTGGCAAAAACCCGGTGACAGATTCCCTCTAAGGAAAATTGCAGAATGATAAAAATATACACATCTTTATGTAGTGCTAGAATACATAGTAATTTGATATAATTCCAGCATAACAAACGACCGCGCGTAGTCATTTATGAAAACGTACCTCTATGAGAATAATATCACAAAAAGGAAAAATACATTAGATGTGTCCATCACGTCTTCAAAATAACGTATATCTCGGAAACTTGTCAAGATATCGCGTTCTGGAGCCAGAAGAAAACATTCTGTCCTCATACTATTCTGTGTAGCCTAATTATAAAAGGGAATAGCTTGGGGAGATTTTACCGACTGTAGACTTCCTTCGGCGTTTGATAAATCTAGACTGATATATCCTTCCAGATTTATTCCTCTTTCCCTGTAGCATAGCAAACCATCTGAGAAAGGTGTGTTGCATAATAATATTTGGATGTGTTCGACAATCCAATACCACTGATTGATGGATTTTAATCAAAATAGAGAACTTGGCTCTTGGGATTTCCCCGCTCCAAATGGAGCTGCTAAAGCAAATATTAAAGTTTTTCCTACGTCCTTTGAATCATAGAGAGTTATGCCATCTTTGAGGGGAGTATGAGAAGCATGAGCTGCCTGATGAACCTATAATACGACATGTATATTAAGGCATTGTGTATATACACATTATATCTACTGTATGTGGAAAATCACTTATTGCATTGGCCGTAACCAAGACACTAAGCAGCATAAATACTGTAAAGTACCATATCGTATCGATAATCTTTAGATTTTCTTCCATGGCTCTTTTGGGACATATAATTAATGATCTGGCTCCAGATCAACAAGTAATATTCTAGTATGAACATATAACTGATAGTGACATTATTATTATTATTATTAATTATTATTTACCCGGTTGTCCACCCTTTTTATTCATATTGCCTCTCTATACAATTGCCCTGGTTCCTGACCAGTCACCTTATTTCCTCTTTTGGCAGAAATGTCACCATTGTGGCCAGTAATGGGTTGAAGTGGCCAACAACATCCAAACTGAAAAAGGCAACAAGAAGACCGGAGGAGGATCAGAGCAAGTAGGGAGAAGTAGAGGGGGATCGGTAGTCTAGTAGGTGGGGGAAATGTTTAAGACCATGGTGGACCCATTTTTCAATAATAAGGGGTGGACAATCCCTTTAACTCCAGGGCGCATGTAAAGAATCCCTATTAAATACCCTAATAATATGAAGGCTAAAATAAACAACTAAATCAACTGCATGGAATTTTTAGTGAAATGAATGGGACCTTGTCTTGTGTGTGACTTAAGGCCATTGAGGATTAAAGGGAATGTTACCAGAGTTTTCTTCCCCCATACGGGAGCAGCGTAATGTTGAAGCAGAGACCTTGATTCAAGTTATGTGTCACTTATTGGGATGCTTGCTGTAGTTTTGATAAAATCCTTGTTTTAGCTGTATAAGATTTTCACTATTTTTTAGCACACGGAGATGCAGCAGCAGCAAGCAGGATATTTTACTGCAATGCTGAGATGTCTAAATGTGAATCAGCTCTGGAGTAACATAAAAGAGTTGTTAGAAAGTTTGCAACAATCTTTTACAGTTAAGGTGCCACCAGATTTCTTGTAGTTTGGTTTTTTTGTGAAATAAAGCTTAAAATAGTAATTAAAATGTATTAATGCAGTGTTTGCACTGTTTGCAAACATTTCTATATGAAAAATATTATATATTTTTGAACAAATATATATAATTACCACCAGGGGGAGCATTTTCCATTTTAGACCTCAAGCAGCTATAGTAATACTTACCAGCTTTACTGTTAGCTGGAAAATTTGAGTAGAAACTGCTGACATCACCATTTCCCCTCCCCTTTTGGGTGGTGTAATATCAAAGGGGCAGAAAGTAGAGTAGCATCACAGGGCAGTGCCATTTTGTGGGTGACTGCCCTGTGATCTGCTATCACCAGCAGTTACTGTCTCTCTCTCTCCCATTACTCTTCATATGTCTCACTCACCCCCTCCACAAGTTCACTGCAGACCCTAAGCTCCTTATCTTATCTTACTGAGGGATGAGTCACAGTTCTTGCTGACAGCTCCTGCTGGGATAATGCTGATCGTACACTATTCCTCCTGCTTATGTTAGCAGATCCTAGTTTCAGGAGATGATAATCGAGCACAGTTGACAGCTGAGGGCTCCATGAAAATGGCAGCAGAGCACTCCCACTACTGTGAAATATGCAGCCCACAGAGGCGTTCCCAGTTCACAGAAGTGACAGTTCCTTTACAACAGATGGGGTCGGCGTCCGTCTGTTATCTCCTATGACCATGGGGTGCCTTATGATGACACTGATAGTGTCGTGCTGCTACTGTGAAAGCAAGATGTCAGCCTCCAGTGCCTTAAACTCCTATAACACACAAAATATGTTTCAAATGCAATCAAAACTTGCTTATAACAGCATGTTATGCTATGTTACATTGATTTATTAATGATCTACAAATGCGTTACGTTCCCTTTAATGGTTCCCTCTGCTTGTTTTCTCTCCCTGCTCCTCTTTCCTCTTCTCCCTTCCCCTATCAATAAGGTATAATGGGGCTGTCACATGACACCACAGAGAGCTAACAGTCTGGAGTGTATGAATTTGAGATTATTTTTTTCAGAGTGGATGACAAGTTCAGGGGGATCGGGGTGGGGATATCAGTGGTTCATAAGTGGGAAAATAACCTAATTTCTCGGATAATATACTTTGCAAAGTTTCTTATATTTGCCTGCAAAAATGAATTATGCAAAGTTTGTTGAAGGTACAATTCAATTTTAAGGTGCCTTCAGCAAACGCCTTCAGATACAGAAATAGGGAAAGGAACTCATTTGGTTCAATTCAATACTTTTTGTAGCTCTACTAATTTAAACTGGATCTGCCTCATATGTTTTTCGAACTACCGTATGTTTACAGTGTTATCCTGCAGCGTTTCAGACGTATCTGATTGCCAGCGTCTGATTCACGCCTGTGGTTTGGTCGGCATGAATCTGATGACAGGTTCCTTTTAATAATACACTTCAATCATCTTGATTGTGACAATTTATACCGCACATCAGTATCAATAAAGTTTCACAGAAAAAAGTTTATTATAGAAAATGTTTAGTTTCTAAACCAAATTAAAAATAAAGATTTCAGAAAGATTTTGTTTTGAAAAAGGATCGCAGTATTAGTATTAGATACAGAGCTTCTGTTTGGGGCCATATAGTGGTGATGTTCATGCTCTCATACATAAACTCTGTGTGGTGGCTCAGGTAGCAGCTACATCTGTGTTATGGAAGCACAGCCACGTTGTGTGCAATCTTATGATGTCTCTGTATGGAACATTTTTCTGTGCTGAAAGTGAAGTCTTGTGGTGAAAGTATTGCAGTCACTTTTTGTGACCGCAGACTTCTAATCCTTACAGCGTGTACATCACACACTGTCAAGATTCTCCGATGTTGCTGTACAGACCGGGTGATCACACAACAATAACTATGCAATTTCACTTGTATTGAGTGAGGTCAAGCACATCTACTCTGCACATGATGACCACATGTGAGCAAATCACAATCATATAGTCACATCGCCGCCTGGTCTCGGCAGCAATACTGGAGAATCCTGACAGCATGTGGTGTTCACAGTGTAAGAATTCATTCAGAAATACTTGGAGGTACATTATGAGTAAGGAATAGTGATGAGCGAGTTTGCTTGTTACTGGAGTTTTCCAAGCATGCTCGGGTGTTCTCCGAGTATCTTGGTCGTGCTCGTAGATTATGTTTGTGTCCTCGCAGCTGCATGATTTGTGGATGCTAGACAGCCTGAATACATATGGGGATTCCCTAACAAACAGGCAATCCCTGCATGTGTTCAGGTTGTCTATCAGCAACAAGCACACCCAAGCTACTCGGCAAACACCCGAGCATGCTCGGAAAATTCGAGTAACGAGCACACTGGCTCATCACTAGTAATGAATTATGCATACAAGATTCCTCTGTTTCTTGTTGTTCAACTTTAAGATTGATTTTAAACATGAAATGACATAAAATAATCCAAATATTAAAGCAAAAAAAAAAATTTAGACAAGATACTTACCGTATGTCAGCGACATTGTTTGTAACTCAAAACTGAGAACAGATAATGGGTCTCAAGGTCTCGAAGACAGCTTGATTGAGAAAATTAGTATTTCTCAAATCCAGTGGCTGTAAAACTATAAATATTGTGCTGTCATAATTAAGAAAAAAAAATCAATTTTTATGTGTGCAACTACCATATAATCTGGCTGCTAAAACTCCCTGAAGTCATGGAGATACAATTATTATTAAGATTTTTTTTTTTAATTGAATCCCTTTATGGTTTAATGTGATGGCGGCTTCGGCACATAATGAGACATTTAACAGATATATTAAAGAAAAAGTCCAAAATATTACCTAAGCTTTACTGCGGTGTGGGTGTCTGGAACTTCCATTAAATTGCAGAAAGAAGATCATTTGAAAGAATTAAAAGCAATATTATGTGTTATCTCTGGGGCAGTTTCCCTTGTTAACAACTGATTAACTGGAGGATTTCACCTTGGATTTTTCTTAAAGTAATTTTCAGAGTTCAGGAATCTTTCTTTGATGGAATTGCTGCGTAACCATTTTAATGTTGGGTTTATTACGTCTTAAGTGCTCTTGATTATTTTAATTGCGATGTAAAACTATAAGATGAAAATAAAGTAGAATTCACTTCTTTCATGTTTTTAAGCAGGGAATTTTTTCGTGAATTTGAGAAAGAAAGGCTGTAGAAGATGCAGGACATGGTTTATCTTGTTATTTTGTGTAAGAAAATTGCCAGTTTTGAATGAGCCATTATCTTGGCTCACCCTAGTAGATATGTTCACCTCCGCTAAGAGCATTTTCTTCATATATGGAGGTTGAATGGATCTTATGGTGGAAGACATTTCAGCTACTTGGAAAGAAGGTCTGATAACTGAGTGGATAGTGACGTAGATAGTTGTCTTGGGCTCACAGAGGTTTGACATGTAAGTTGGTGGAAGACATTTCAGCTACTTGGAAAGAAGGTCTGATGACTGAGTGGATAGTGACGTAGATAGTTGTCTTCGGCTGACAGAGGTTTGCTATGTAAGTGGTGGACTTGCGTTGGTTCGGTATGAGTTGCTGCCTAACCAGTAAAAGTTGAGGAATATCATCAAGTTGTGTGCTTAGCACAGTACATTTTTCTAAGTACTGTGGGAACAGTTAGCCTGGCTGGAAACCAGTGAAGGGTGGAAAGTTGAAAGTCAGAGAAGATTGTAGTTGAATCCTGTAGAGTTAAAATGAGCCTGGTAGATCAGTAGATACTAAAAAAAAGGTTTGGAAAGCAAAAGGTCTTTGACTAAACAAAACTTCTTAGAGTAGACATTGGGAAGGGTAGACTAGCTAGTGCCCTCAAGAGAGTTAGGGTCTAAGTGAGAGGTTTTCTAACTGTCAGTCTAATATTAGACCTCTCTTTTGGCTCTTATCTCTCACACTAACGCTACTGTTGGTAGAACCTGCCAATATCGTCAGTATGGCCAACAGTCTAATGTGTATAGAGTCCCGGACAAATGGCATGCTATACTTAGGGGAAATGAGAGTAAAGGATTGGATATGTCTGATTTCCGACTTCCAATTTGTTTGATCTCATGAGAAAAGCAGAGACAGTGGTCAACCATGGTTTCATAGAGTACACAGGCGCGCTCAGCGGAGCAAGCACTTCTTTGTGTGGGAAAGATGGTCGAGATAGCTACTGGTCAAATTATTAGCCACCAAAGGTATGTGGGGCCTTTAGTGTCATCTTAGACAGAACTTGTCTGCCTGTGGAGACCTAATCCGTGAAATGCAGAGAGCAAAGACAAAGATGCAAGGAATAGTGATAAAAAGGCATAACATTTGAGAATCAGGAAAAATAATGCCTGCACATACTGAACCTTTCAGAGGTAAGAACAGTGAGGGATGGAACAGAGAGGGTTCTGGCTAGCAGAGTCTGGTAGATAAGAGAAAGCCTATGGTAGAGTTTAATCCCTCACAAGTGACGGGACACAATGTTGGGGTGGTTTTTGCAAGGATAACAAGTTTGCATAAAAGACTTCTTTAAATTGCCTGGTGATCAATCATTTACCTTTGATTCTTCTATGATGTATCTCCTCACTTAAGTATGGAAATCATTATGTATTTTGTGGCTGTTACAGTGATAGTTACCAAAGTGTATTATGTATCACTGTGCCCGTAGCTGCGGTCAGTGAGAGCTGGACTATTTATTTCATTTGGCTTACACCTGTCTTCGCTGTTAGGGGTAACCCATTGTCTTGCCCATGTTATACTTGGGGGAATCCAATAACCCCATCTTTATATAAGTGAGTAAAATAAATAAAGAAATCTGACTCTACCTTTGATGTATTCGATTCTTATGTTTCATGTAATGCAATAAGAACTAATCAGACTATTTGGTTCCTCATGTCAGCACATATTGTCCCAGTGATACACATAGGAGAAGTCTTCCATAAGGCCAGAGCGCAGCGATTTGTGCACCGTTATGATTATGATAAATAGGGCAGTTGGTATGCACAACAGCGAGATGTGAGAGGGAAAATCAAGGCAAGCAGAACACAAGAGAATTACATTTTAATTGCTGCGAGCTTCTTTTTAAATTGATATGGTGAAAGAGTGGTCTCAGATCATCACTATATGAAATTTAGGAAGGTATTTTCGGAGGCCCCATAGACTGCAGTCACAGATTTAGTTATTCTTCCTGACAATGTGCAAGTCTTAATCCATATATGTTTAATATATATAACACATACATATATATATATATATATATATACATATAGTCACATACAGTACATACACTATATATGTATAGAATATGCACTATTCATATATGGCCACTGCTACATACAGCTAATCGATAGGCTGCCTGGTATTGTTCACGTGCTGACCTGATATTGACGATCTACCATGAAGAGTAACTGTCATTTCCATTTTTATGTCATAAAGCAATAGTACACATAAAAATAAGCAAAGTTGTAATATATCTTGTCAGAGAAATCTGCTTCTTTCTCCTCTTGGACTGATTTTTCAATTTAAAAAAATTAAATTCACTATTAAAATCTGTATACGGTGAAGACAGATTATTGCATTATTATAATTGATGACAGTTGGTGCCCATTAGATTCTATGTAGATGGGAGAGGGGGAGGAGGGAGGAGTTTTAACTCTAACTTCAGAATAAGCTTTGCCTCTACCTCTGGGAGGAGCTTTGCCACTACCTCTGAGAGCTTTGCCTCTACCTCTGGGAGGAGCTTTGCCTCTACCTCTGGGAGGAGCTTTGCCTCTACCTCTGAGAGGAGCTTTGCCTCTACCTCTGGGAGGAGCTTTGCCTCTACCTCTGAGAGGAGCTTTGCCTCTACCTCTGGGAGGAGCTTTGCCTCTACCTCTGGGAGGAGCTTTGCCTCTACATCTGAGAGGAGCTTTGCCTCTACCTCTGGGAGGAGCTTTGCCTCTACCTCTGGGAGGAGCTTTGCCTCTACCTCTGAGAGGAGCTTTGCCTCTACCTCTGGGAGGAGCTTTGCCTCTACCTCTGAGAGGAGCTTTGCCTCTACCTCTGGGAGGAGCTTTGCCTCTACCTCTGGGAGGAGCTTTGCCTCTACCTCTGAGAGGAGCTTTGCCTCTACCTCTGGGAGGAGCTTTGCCTCTACCTCTGGGAGGAACTTTGCCTCTACCTCTGGGAGGAGCTTTGCCTCTACCTCTGGGAGGAGCTTTGCCTCTACCTCTGGGAGGAACTTTGCCTCTACCTCTGAGAGGAGCTTTGCCACTACCTCTGGGAGGAGCTTTGCCTCTACCTCTGGGAGGAGCTTTGCCTCTACCTCTGAGAGGAGCTTTGCCACTACCTCTGGGAGGAGCTTTGCCTCTACCTCTGGGAGGAGCTTTGCCTCTACCTCTGGGAGGAGCTTTGCATCTACCTCCGGGAGGAGCTTTGCCTCTACCTTTGGGAGGAGCTTTGCCTCTACCTCTGGGAGGAGCTTTGCCTCTACCTCTGGGAGGAGCTTTGCCTCTACCTCTGGGAGGAGCTTTGCATCTACCTCCGGGAGGAGCTTTGCCTCTACCTTTGGGAGGAGCTTTGCCTCTACCTCTGGGAGGAGCTTTGCCTCTACCTCTGGGAGGAGCTTTGCCTCTACCTCTGGGAGGAGCTTTGCCTCTACCTCTGGGAGGAGCTTTGCATCTACCTCCGGGAGCAGCTTTGCCTCTACCTTTGGGAGGAGCTTTGCCTCTACCTCTGGGAGGAGCTTTGCCTCTACCTCTGGGAGGAGCTTTGCCTCTACCTCTGGGAGGAGCTTTGCCTCTACCTCCTCCCTGCTTCCTTCTCCCCTCCACAGAAAATTTTTATCAGTAGCATCTGCCATCTCCTATTTCAATGATGTAAAAATCTGTCTTCACTGAAGACAGATTTTACCTGTGAATTGAGAATTTCCAGAATGAAAGATCAGCCCTGAAGGAAAAAGAAGCAGATTTCTATGATAAGATATATTACAAAGCTGTCTATTTCCATGTGAACTATGGGTTTATGAAATATAAATTATGATCACAGTTAATTCTTTAAGGATATGTCATCAATTTCTAAGCTTTGGGCAACCCGTTTAAATGTATTGGAGACATTTGATCACTTTTGTTTTCCTGGTTCATACATTTAAAGGGAGGGTGTTTCTATATGGAAATGACAATGCAAAAACAGTATACCATGAAGGTTTTGTTCAAATAGACATTATTATTATTATTATTATTATTATTTATTTATATAGCACCATTGATTCCATGGTGCTGTACATGAGAAGGGGGTACATACAAATTACAGTAAACAGGCTAACAATGACAGACTGATACAGTGGGGAGAGGACCCTGCCCTTGAGGGCTTACATTAGACATTGTGCTAACATTCTTTGTGCTAACATTCTTCCCGATTGCAGTTTTTTAATAACAAAATTGCTATTTTCACACTCAAAAACAATGGGATGCCAACATATAAATTATAGATCCCATTATAAGTAAATTGCATCCATTGGGGTTTGTTGGTCAGTTGCTTTCCTGATGAAAGTAGCGTAAAAAAAAAGCCTAAAAGTAACAACTTTTTAAAAATATTTATTTCAGAGAATAATTAGCAACTGAAAATACACTGTATCCGAACTGAAACGTGGAACAAACCATTTGGTGTTTTCAAACACATACAAAAAAAAATTCAATGAGTAATCAAGTGGAAACATGATAACAGCTGTGTATAGTCTGATCAGCCTTTGAAGTGATTTTGCTCTTGAAAGTCAGCAGGCTGGCAAACTCTTCTATTAGGAAAGAATTGCTGATATTCAAATTATAGGTCTTCAAAGACAGAACAAATTGGTAGGAAACGAATGGACAGCAGACGATAATATCCAAAACTTATTCTTTCAGAACTTTCTATGGCTGCTGAGCTGGAAGGGGTTTACAATTGGACACAGAGCTGAAGTTGTCCAGACACCAATATGGTTATGTTAACAGGATTTATCATACTGGAAACAAAGGCTTTCATCATGACATAATGCATACTGCTGCACATCAACTTTTCAACAAAGATGCTGTTCATTGGTGAGCGTATGTGCTCCGAAAGCCTCCATGCATGAGAATATTGTTGGCCGAGTGCTTTGATTTCAGCAATACCTGTCATGGTAGTGTATGAAGAAGTAGAACTTGGCACTTAACTTAAATAGTAAATCCAGGAGTAATTTAATGCAGTCTATTCAATAAATGTTTTGGTCCCACATGTACCTTTGTCAGTCTCACTGGTTGAAGGAAAATGGATGGGAGGTATGTTTGAACCTGTAAAGGAATGCATATGTACGAGGGAGAATCCTGCCTGCACCAGCGTGGCGTCCACCGCTTGTCAACAAATGATGGACGCCGCATTGGTGCAGGCTGGATTCTCCCTCGTACATATCCATTCCATTACAGGTTCAAACATACTTACCTGCCATCGCTTTTCCTTCAAACAGTCGGACTGGCGAAGGTCCATGTGGGACCAAAATGTTTATTGAACGGACTGCATTAAATTATTCCTGGATTTACTATTTAAGTTGAGTGCCAAGTTCTATTTCTTTATACACTGGCTGCGGAACATACTTATGCACCGATACAAGGTTGTGCTACGATTAGTGTTGAGCATTCCGATACCGCAAGTATCGGGTATCGGCCGATACTTGCGGTATCGGAATTCCGATACCGAGATCCGATATTTTTGTGATATCGGGTATCGGTATCGGAAGTGTAAAATAAAGAATTAAAATAAAAAATATTGTTATATTCACCTCTCCGGCGGCCCCTGGACATCTGCGCGAGGAACCGGCGTCCGGCACGGCTTCTTTCTTCAAAATGCGCGCCTTTAGGACCTGTGGTATGACGTCCCGGCTTCTGATTGGTCGCGTGCCGCCCATGTGACCGCCACGCGACCAATCAGAAGCCGCGACGTCATTCCTCAGCTAAAGTCCTAGAATGAGCGCCTTTTAGGACCTGAGGAATGACGTCGCGGCTTCTGATTGGTCGCGTGGCGGTCACATGGGCGGCACGCGACCAATCAGAAGCCGGGACGTCATTCCACAGGTCCTAAAGGCGCGCATTTTAAAGAAAGAAGCCGTGCCGGACGCCGGATCCTCCCGCTGATGTCCAGGGGCCGCCGGAGAGGTGAATATAACAATATTTTTTATTTTAATTCTTTATTTTACACTTTAATATGGATCCCAGGGCCTGAAGGAGAGTTTCCTCTCCTTCAGACCCTGGGATCCATGAGGATACATTCCGATACTTGATGTCCCATTGACTTGTATTGGTATCGGATATCGGTATCGGCGATATCCGATATTTTTCGGGTATCGGCCGATACTATCCGATACCGATACATTCAAGTATCGGACGGTATCGCTCAACACTAGCTACGATATATGTCATATGGTAGTGTATGAAGACCTCCTTACTCTTCTCCATCAGATGACGTTAGATGAGAGAAAAATCAGATATGTTGAATTTCACCACTGAAATTTGCATTTGTATGGGAGATAAGGCCCCACTAGAGATCAAAAGGCAAATTACTCAAATTATTGCACTCTCTCCTTTGAAAGCAAATGCATGCTTGCCTATTCAGAATAAATGATGGCTGAAGGAGTGCTTTAAAAGTCTTTGGCACAAGAAGCATTAATTGATAAACGTTTAGCAACAGGGAGCAAAAATTTTGCCGCTGGGGGTGGAGTAATGGTGTGGTGAATGGATTCCACCTTCAACGCTTCTCCCTATGACTTCTGAAAGTGGATGGACTTTCGGTCAGTAGGGTCTACTAATGCATTGTGACTGACCAAGTCTGTCCCTTTATGGCAGCTCTTTACCGTACAGAAGAATTACACTATGAGCAGGACTATGCATCTATTCATCATACCACTAGTATCATATGGTCATGGATTGGTTTCAGGAGCATGACAGACATTTTTTCCTTGCTTCAATGGCTTTTAAAGTTAGTTCCCATATATTAATCTTATAAAGCATTTTTGGAGCAAGGTAGAATTGGCTGGTCAGAACACGTTCATACGTTCATCTAATCTGTGGCAACTGCAAGACGCTATCCAGAGCCAATATTCCTGCAGAACGAGCAATGGACACAGACAGATGATGACCTCTGCACAATACATGGGCCATCTGCAGTTCAAAATGCATAATTCCACCTGATTTGGAGGTGGAAGCAGACTCCTTTATATTTTGGGTTCCTGTGGGATGCACAGGTTGCACCAATGTCCGCTCTTGTGCAGACCGATTGTAACACTTAGTGGAATCTATATCACGATGAATTGCTGTTGTTCTGAAGGACAAATGAGGTCCAGTATGCTACTATAGAGGTATCTTGCAGCCCGATGGCTCAGTGGTTAGCACTATTGCTTTGCAGTGCTGTGGTCTTGTGTTCAAATCCCACCAAGGACATCTGCAAGAAGTTTGTGTGTTCTCCCCGTGTTTGTGTGGGTGTCCTCTGGGTTCTTCCTACACTCCAAAGTCTTAGTGATAGGGGAATTTAGATTGTGAGACCCAAAGGGGACAGTCATCATGTCTGCTAAGGCTTCTTTCACACTTCAGTTGTTTGGCATTAGTCTGCTCCGACATTGTGACGGATCCGTCAAAATTGTTGAGAAAACGGTTCTAACGGATCCATTTTTTGACGCATATGTGTATCTGGGAAAGGTATCTACTTTTTGGAGCATGCTCAATTGAAAAAGCGGATTGGGGTGACGGATCCGCCAAATGACGGTCGCGATGGATCCGTCGCCCATAGGCGGCCATTCTAGGAAATGGCAGACGCAACGGATCCGTCACGAACTGCCATTTCGGCAAAGACAAAAAACGTTGCAATGTCCATCAATGTGTAGACAACGTCCGCCAAATTTTGACGGATCCATCACATGGCGGATGGAACGGACGACCATCCGCCACAATCAGTCGCTATTGGGAAAATAGCAGATCTGCCCCAAAAAATGGCATGATGGTGCTATATAAGCAAAGCTAAATAAATATATATCTGTAATTTTGTGGTCATGCATTGCAAATGTCCTTGTAGTGAAGGAATAAAGCAGCAGAATAAGTTTTTAGTTTTTTTATGCTAAACAGTAAACACGTTCTTAACGATTTTGAACAGTCTTCAAACTTGTCGCGCTAAACCCGATTTCAGAAACACTTTATATTTATTCAGTGAGAAGATTTGCACATTAGGCCAAATTTACTTTTAATCTAAGGTGCAATAACCTAATTTTGCACAAAATATAACAAGTGGTAAGTTACATTATGCTGTGCTTACTTCTAGCACATGTAAAATATTCCCTTCACTTATAATAAGGTACAGAAATAACAGCACACTTTCATATTCAGCAACACTTGAGGGAACTTCAATTAAATATTACAATAAAAATATAACTTTGTAGTAAAATGCTCATGGATTTTATTACAACTATAAAAGAAAATATTTTAAAGAACAAAGAAACGTACCATCTGTACATCTCGGCTTACAGATGTATGCAGTCCCTAGGCACTTACCAGGAAGACGAAAACACCTTCAGGGTCCACAAAAGACACACAGGACACATACAGTGCTGCTATTCTATCCATATAACTATAATTAGAGATAAAACATTTGATTTTTTTAGCATGTTTTAAAGATACAGATGATTGCTTAAAAGAGTTGTCGAAATGTCTGTATGGGGCGGTTGCCTACATAAAAAGGCTTTGGACTGAGGTCTTTCAATACAGGTTGTCTTTTTCCAAAAAATGCATCCTGTGGACCTATTATTAAGTGTCTACAGTATTATACAGTAGATAGACTTTTCATCACAAATTCAACTTATTGTACTAGCCCTGTACCTAATTACCTAAACAAGGCAAAGGAGATTGTTGACTTCTTCAGGTACCCAATAACCAGGGCATGAGCCCCATGTGTCCCTTACCTACAAGTACTTGTATTCGTACATGTAGGTGGAGATGGAGCTATGGACAGTCCTTATAAGTAAGGTGCCTCATAAACGCCTTATGTTCTCCCTTAAACAGAAAGGCTTTGAGAGGACCAGATTTCCATAACCCAACATACGTTGGAACATGCCATCATTTTTCTTCATTACATTATTATATTTTTTCTTATTCTTTAGTAATAGACTAAAAATTAAATATTAATAGTAAGAGACCTAGCACTTAACTTTAGGTAAGAGGAGGTTGTCTCAAGGAGGAGGTGGTTGTCTCAAGCGGTGGATGCCACGTCGGAGAGCACTGCAGCTCCAGGAATCTTCCTATTTTCTCTTAGCAGGTTTGCCTACAACAACCACACTGAACTAATTTTGATATATGATCATGCAGCGATTATAATTCCTGGTACCGGCTTTTATTTAATAACCTCCTGTAACTGATGAAGGTCACAATTGACCGAAACATTTTCCTGTATTTACTACAATACATTTTTCCTGCTGCATCTTACCTAAAGTTGAGTGCTGGGTCTCTTACTATTAATCTATATGGTTTGGGAACCTGTCCTTAGCACCCCTTCTCTAGTAGTGCTCACAGTTAAATTTTCCACCTAAAAATTAAATATTGTCCAACAGAATACTATGGGCACTCTTATAGGGTTTTTTTTTTTTTGCCTTCCTCTGGATTAACATGTTAGGGCATGTTAGATTATCCTATGGGTTGAACTAGATGGACTTTAAGTCTTCCTTCAACCTTAAAAACTATGTTATGTTACTATGTATATTACATGCATTCTGAATGCAGTTATGTTTTGGAGGCCTCCATAACTGCTAACAGTCCCAAATTTTCAGATACAATCCCATTGAATTTGGGGCCTTCAATCATCACAAAAGGGAGGGAGGGTTTATGTAAACACTGCCAAAATTCGCAGTTCAGGGGCAGATCATGGGCATTCCCAGGTAGGTGGTGGCATCTTCTGGCTAGGTCAGGGAGCAGGACTTCTATATCCTTATACTTGGCTGAGAATTTTTCAGGACGAAAGACTGGCACTAGTGCTCCTGAAGTGTATGTGCTCGAATAAAGGACTGCTGTCTTAAATTCATGTAAGAAAAAAATCAGAACCGAAATGATGATGGAGAACAAAGATCTTGATGCAATAAGTAAATATTTTATTTTGATCTGGCAAGAAAAGGTCCAACGTTTCTACCAATAAAGGTCTTCATCAAGGAAATTTGTACTGCTGTAGAGGAGCCTGGTATCAGGTAGATGCGGCCTTGTGCAGCTCCCCTACAGTATAGATAAAGTCCTTTATTGGTCGAAGCGTTGGACCTTTTTTTGCTGGATCAAAATAAAATATTCACTTAATGGATCAAGATTTTTGTTCTCTCTCATCATTCCAGTGCCGATACTTTTTGCCTACATGGGTAACAATTTTTGTTTGGGGCAATTCAATTTAATTATTTGGGCTACAAAACATTCTGCTGCTAGAAGAAGTGTGGTATTGATCTGTCTATGTATACAAGGTCGTGTATCAGGTAAAATTGGCTGTATAAGTACTATAGAGGATTGGCCTTAGCTTTTAACGTCTGGCGTTAATACTTTTTTATGCAGATATATCAAATTCACATTGTAATATTTTACCAACGACTAAAACTTTCAATGATATACAATGATATATGTTATATAGTAAGACAAGATCATAACATTTATTTCTAACAAAAAAATGGCTCCATAAGCTAGGACTGTAAAGAAAAGGACACCTAGCAATAAAATATACTGCACCTGTCTTTTCTCTGCTCACTTTATTATCATGTGAAATAATTAAGCAATAAATCTTTATGCACAAAACACTTCCCGGTAATTATTTGTATGAAGAAAAGATAAGCATGACTAAGGAAATGTCATAACTGAAACCAGACACAAAAAGGGGTTATACGGGGGGAAAATAAAAACCTAAGCTGTTGACCAAATGAAAATTACCGTAATATACGGTACATTCATTGTGAATATTGCTTGAAAGTGCTGGCTCCATTTACAGCTTAGTTTCGAAATAGCTTACCCCACACTCCTTGTAGCTTGTAGGGGGCTTGACGACAAGTTCATTTCAATATCTATATGTTAGTCACAAGGGAAACAGGGCTCAGGTATTGAAATAAGCTAAAGATTCACACCGCCAACAAAAAAAATGGAGGGGTCTGCACTGTAAAGCCATGCTTGGGCTTGGATATTTGTATTCAGATTGGAAGTATATTAGTTCTTTTCAACATGAGTAATAAAACTTGATTACTTTAAATGAAATTTTGTAAAAAGAAAAAGAAAAGTGAAAAAAAAGAATCCATAAAACCTGTAAATATTGTCCTTCTGTTATTCAATATGGTACCTCGCAACAAAATCTGTCAATACCATTCACTGGATGGGCCAGCTGTTAAAGCGAACCTGTCACCTGAATTTGGCGGGACCGGTTTTCGGTCATATGGGCGGAGTTTTCGGGTGTTTGATTCACCCTTTCCTTACCCGCTGGCCGCATTATTGGATTGAAGTTCATTCTCTGTCCTCTGTAGTACATGCCTGCACAAGGCAATCTTGTCCCGCCAAAACTGGTCCCGCCAAATTCAGGTGAGAGGTTCCCTTTAAAGGGTGGTGTGAAAAGAAAGAGTGCCCCTGTTGCCCATGGCCAGTGGTTAGTTATCATCTCATCACCACTTTCTTAAGTGGGTTTTTTAGGGCTGCAGTTTTGATTGCTTATTAGAGATGAGCAAATTTTACTTTGGTTAGATTAGTTTAAGTCAGCCATCAGATTCAATTCAGTTGAAATAAAAAATGACTCACAAAAGTTCATTATACTCCAGACCCCAAAAGCATAATAAATGGGTAGGATAGACATGGTTAAAAATAATAAAAGATTATACTCACCTCTACTTAGTCCCCCTCACATTTCCTATTGCTGCAGTTCCCCGCCCAATCCTCATCCTTTATTCTTCAGATCTTATAGGGCTGATTAAGTATCAGAAGATCTCATGAGGTTCCTTGCACGTCATTAATGTCAATGCTGTGCGTAACAACACAAAGGGCCGCATTAGGTATATTCAGCACTGGACGGTTTGAAGACACTAACAGAGGACCAGGAGGAGAAAAAACATGAGGGGGTCGTAATACAGGGAGTGTAATGTTTTATCATTTTTTAACCCCTTTCCCATTCCTCAATATAAATCTGCAAGATGGTGGCAGGCTGGTCTCCAATTTCCTGGATGTGTGGAGGTTAAATCCCCCAAAATTCTGATTCTGGGAACCAAAAGATTTGGGGAAATTATCAACAAATCAGATTTTATTTACTCATCCCCACTGCTTAGGATAGGTAATAAATATTAGATTGGTGGGGGTCCAAATACTGGCACCTTGCCACTCAGCTGACTCTATTGTTTGCCGATCATATCACTATGCTTATGGAAGTGGCTGGCAAGTGGAGGTGCCCTGTGGTTTACTGCTCTGTCGCAGACACTGACTGGGTATGCAATGCTGTAATATCAATCACAGACTCTACGAGAAAATAAATATTGCAGTCCTATCAAACCCTTTTAAATAAAAAATGAGCAGCAATACTGAACACCGCATATTAGCAAGACTGGAACTGGTCTTCAGTACCCCCCCAAAAAAAATAAATAACAAAAATATACACTGACTACAGTGGCATGTCATGAATTGCCAGTGCCCAAGGCAAGTATTGTGGCCGATAGTCAAGTAATAACGACCCCTGAGTGCCCCCTTTTAAAAAGTGTAAATGACACCTTAGTGCCTTTTTAAAAATTAATGATGTACGGAGTGCCTGCTTTAAAAGAAATAATGTCAACTTTAAACCTTTATGCCATCACCAGCAAAGGATTTATACTCAAATAATCTGAGCGATCAAATCCTCTTCTTCCTTGTATACCGAGCCGGCTGGTTAAGGCTGCCCCGGGACGCTGACATTTCATAGCCTTCAAGATGGAAAATGGTGGGAAGAAGCCTACAAGGACGGACAAATCATTAGTGCAACTTGTTGGAATTGTGCATTATGATGAGCTATTGAACTATGAAGGGCCCATTTACTGTTCTTGCACAGGGGGCCCTTCTGTCTGTGTGCGCCAGAGATACCGTAGGATCTAATTGCTAACCAGAGATCCAGGGCATGCAGCCAGTCCAGGGCTTCTTAGGGGGTATAACATTTCAAAATAAAAAAATAAATCAATAACTTTTTTTTTTCCTTTCGAAACTTTGTATCCCTAGGACATTTGAGGCCACTTTGCCCCTAGCAATACCACTCACTACCAGACTGAACCTTTGGGCTTAAATTGTATTTTTATTTTATTTAGCTTTTTTTTTTTAATCTCCATAAGTCATCGTATGCCATGAAATGGTTTTATGCGGATTATTTACTGCTTAAAAAGTTTTCATCGGAGGTTAAAATCGTACCTTGATTTATGAAACTGCCTCTAATTAATACTCCCTCATTCTTTTACTGCCAAGCAGAGTTTTTTATTTTCTTGACAATGTGAGGTGGGTGACATTTACAGCACTTTTACTGTGCATTAAAGTGCCATATTAGAGTGTAATTATTGGCAATTATTGTGTAACCCGAAGACAAAGTTGTATTATTATTATCATAATGCCATCTTTCCATAGTGAACCTTCATTCAGATGAAGCAGAGCTAATTATGCTTAACGACTTAAGGCAGCATTAGGCGAGGAGCATCATGATAACCTCTCAAGGCTCCGTGCTCGGTGCAATTTTGCAAATGCATTAAAAAGAGCAATATCCAGGTTATTACTTTTACAAAATCCTAAATGATAATCACAGCTCTACTCCATCCAACAAACTCAGCTCTGCTGCATGTGTAACTCCAGCCCATACTCACAAATCACCCAGGGATTATGTAATATCTCCCAGGGCTGTAGAACGGTCATTGCAGAACAATAGAAGAAAAAGACAAAGCAAAGCGCTGATATCTCAAATCTCTGTTCATTTTGCTGGCTGCCACCTCTAATAAAGTTTTATCTTTTCCAGACGTCTGATATTGTTATAGCTTTAAGTTAACATTTGGTCTTTAGACGGCAGGACAAACATTTTAATGTCATATCGCATCGGCTATAGGGAGCAGCGCTGCGGCGGCATCTGCATGACAGTGGCGGTGTCCGTGGCATTCGCATAGGGCGCTGCTCACACTCTCCGTTAATTAATGGAGAATAGCGACCGCTAGCCAGATCCTTCCGAGCCATCAATCTGCCTTCTGTAAACAGCATTCATTATGCATTTCATTCCCAGAGTTTTCTAACTAATGTAATTCTTTAGCGGGTTATATCAACATATTTGTGAAAGGGGAGAAAGGAAGTTGATTGATAAATTAACTTGACACTTGACATAAGAGTTGGCAGGAAAAGAATTACAAAGCAGCCAAGCTGTTTTCTGGGTTTAGTCAGACATTGAGGTTCCCAAATGAATTATACCAAGGGGTTTTAAAGCTACGGTAACATTTTTCTTTGGCATTTTAGAACCCAGCACTGAAAATGCATCAACTTTCTTTCTTTCTCTTTCTTTCTTTCTTTCTTTCTTTCTTTCTTTCTTTCTTTCTTTCTTTCTTTCTTTTTTCTCCATCTTTTTTTCTTTCGTCTTTCTGTCTTCTTCCTTTGTGCCTTTCTACCTCATTTCCTTCCTTCCTTTCTTACCTTCCCTCTTACATTCCCTTTAATCCTTTCATTTTTTTGTCTCTCCTTCCTTCTTTCCTTCTTTCTTTCCTTCTTTCTCTTTCTTTCTTTCTTCCTTCCGTCCTTTCTTTGTCCCTTGCTCCCTCCTGTCTTTCTCCCATTCTCTTTCCTTCCTTCCTTCCTTTCTTCCCTTTCTTATTCCCTTCTTTATTCCTTTCTATTTTCTTTCTCACATTACTTCCTTCCTCTCTTTTTCTTTTCTCTTTTTCTTTCTTTCCTTTTTTCTCTTTCTTTCCATCTTTTTCGCTCTATCTTCCTTCCTTCATTTCTTTCCTTTGTCATTTCCTTCCTTTCTTTCTGCCCTCCTTCCTCCCTTCCATCCTCCTGTGTTTGTCACTATTTCTCTATTAAGTTGTGTCTTCATAAAATTAAAATGTTTGAGCATTTTGAATTCTAACATTTCCAACCTTTTTTCCACAACCTTCAAGGGAAAATCAGGATACTAGAAGACACATTAAATGGTCATCCAGTTCTGTGGAAATCTGCAGGTTTGGTCAAAATTAATTTAATGTTTACTAAAAACATAAAGCAACCCTCTACCATGGGACTGTGTATAGTCACCTTACCTGGTGCCCTCGATTTGTCTCCCAGGCCTTCACTGCACAGATTGGCATTCTATTTCTCCCACTTCCAAGGTAGCCATCGGAGTGGTAAGTCTAAACCAGGCCTCTCATGGCTTTCCTATCCCATAGCAAAGGGAAGGCATTATATAGAGAGAAGACTGATTTGAGTAGAGCGGATGGAAGGTCACCAAGTAGGGCGACCATACTTATGAATATATTTAGTCACAGTTGCAGGTTGGTGGGATGCTTTAAGCGATCAAGCTTGTTGAATATCAGAAATTGCTCTTGTCTAATCTGAATTAGTGTTTGTGCACAAAACTTGGCATGCTTTCAAATAAAGCCTACCCCAGGCTCATTGGCTTTCCTGCAGAAATTTCACCAATCTCATCATCCAGACTTGGAATCAGAACTGTTTTGATAAGTCTAGCGCTTCATGACAACATTGGCCACTGAACTGTTCCATGGCCTGAAGTTTACTCATTAGCGCTGCTACCTTGCACCACTATGGAAGTGAATGATGCCTCATTGCGACACCTATACTGCCATGTATAGCAAGTCAAAAAAATCAGACTCTGTAGGATTTTTTGCCACTTGCCTGTTGCTGTAGGATAGGTGTCACAATGCAACCTCAATTCCCTATTATAACACCGCAATGTAGCAATGGCATCGAGCAATCTTTGGTCGCATGACTGCTGTCACAGCCATTCTTGCTTAGGAGCCATAGCCTTAAAGAAGCACTCCAACAAGCATTTTACTGCTTAAATGGGGGTGTATATGCATGTAAAGTAGAGTGAGTGTATTAATATACTCACCTACCACCTCTCTCTCTCCAGTTTACAGTGCTTTTCTTCTGCTTTTCTGAATGACGTCACCTCTGCCGAATCCGCCAGGTAACACAGTGTGCAGGGTGAGCTGGAAGTGACTTTTACATTGTAAGTCTATGGAGCATCATAACAAGGTTCCATAGGCCTTCATTGTAACAGCGGTGTCCGGCTCATGCATAGAGTGTAGAATGAGTTGACAGGTTTCATTTGTGGTGACGTCACTGAGAAGAGCAGAACAGTGCTGGGCACCTGAGAGAGCAGTGGTAGGTGAGTATATTAACACACTTACACTACATGTACACACATTTGTGGGAGTGCTTTGTTAACGTAAACGGGAGAATTAGGATGCCCAATCTTCATCCAAGACGTCCAATTAGTCAATGAATAAGAGCTATTTCTCACATGTTTTCCCGATCACCCTATCTACTCCATACTAGCAGTAAATCCCTTAAGTTTTGAGCAAAAAATAAACTATAAAAATAAAATACTTATTTGTGGCCATTGTATTATTATGCGATATATCTTACTTTCCAAATGTTTACAGACTAATATATAATCACACATGAGTTTGTTTTTTGTCTTGAGCGTCTTCTCAACACTGGCAGAGATGTTTCTAGATTCGAGACGCCATTACCTCTAGAGAATTTCATCAATAAATAAATAGACATTCTGCCACCACAGCTGCTCCGCACCTACCAAACCCTTCATTAGTTGCCTAAGACGAAATAAATAATGAAAAATATTTACATCAACCATAGAACGGCTCCTTACTACTACTACTGCATCAATAGAGCCATATTCTCCCACCATGTCGCATGACACATAGACTACAAGGTTATAGCCAGCTTTTAATGTACACGTTCAGCACACAGATTGAAAATACACCCAGAAAAGAATCTGTTGGGCACAATGATAGGGTACCAAGGCTATTCATTTATTGTCTTCTACCGCCATCGATCATGCTAACGCATTGCCACAGCCATCTAATTCAATCCATTTGTTTTCTAATTGCTAGATTGTATTATATTTCTACCTGGCTGGATTGTCACCATGTCCCTGAGATGTATGAGCTGTGTATTCAGATCTAGTAATTGCTGTAATAAATACAAAAGATGAAATTGCCAGTTAGAGAAATGGGATCTCTCCTGTAATATATGTATGTTAGAGAACACAAGCATTTGTTGTAAATGGCTCATTATTCTTTCATTCTCTTAAATCCACATTCATGGTAAGACTGTGCTACTGTATGTACGATCTGCTATTAATGTTCATTATAATGTTTCAGTGTAAAGTCTATTCCAACAAGAATGAACATATAATAGACTGAGATAAATGGCATAACAAAAACAAATTGCCTTAGTGGGCAATAAAGGGCTTCTTTAAGTGACACTAAAGCCACTGGAGCCACGTGAGTGTGATCAAAGGTTTCGCACGGTATGTCCAATAGACTTTGATGTAACGTAAATTCTCATGTAAGAACACTTCTCCATCATAAATAGGGAATGTACACCTTTGTATTTCAGATCAGTGGTGTCCTGACAGTCAGACTTACTAATCAGACACTAAAGGAGCATTCAGACGTGCTGATCCTGGCCCGATAATGAGCGTCGATCAACTATTGATTGATTGGCGCTCATTTACTAGCCTGCTTACACAGGCTGATGAGCCCTGATGGGAACATAACCATTGTTAACCCCTTCGCGCCAGCCGCCGTACTAGTACTGCGCTGCCGGCACTGCATAAGTGCCAGCAGCAGTACTAGCACGGCGCACCGATCACCGCGGTCTCGCGCTGAGCGCCGCGGTGATCGGGTGCGGGTGTCAGCTGTATATGACAGCTGACACCCCGCAGCAATGCCCACGATCAGCGCTATCGCCGATCGCGGGCATTTAACCCCTCTGATGCCGCTGTCAGTAGTGACAGCGGCATAGAGGGGGATCGCGCAGGGACGGGGGCTCCCTGCGCTCTCCCACCGGAGCAACGCAATGAGATCGCGTTGCTCCGGTGACCCGGAAGGAGTCCCCGGATCCAAGATGGCCGCCGGACTCCTTCCGGGTCATGAAGTGACCTGGCTAGCCGGCGCCTGCTAAGAGCAGGCGCTGGAAAGCCAGCTAAGCTGCCTGTCAGATCGTTGATCTGACAGTGTGCTATGCACAGTGTCAGATCAACGATCTGATCTAATACAGAGATGTCCCACCCTGGGACAATGTTAGAAAGTAAAAAAAAAAAAATAGAATGTGTAAAAAAAAAATTTAAAAAAATCCCCAAATTAAAAAAAAAAAAACATTTCCCAATAAATACATTTATTTATGTAAAAAAAAAAAAAAACAATAAATGTACACATATTTGGTATCGCCGCGTCCGTAACGACCCGCTCTATAAAACTATCACACTATTTAACCCCTTCAGTGAACACCGCAAAAAAAAAACAAGGCAAAAAACAACGCTTTATTATCATACAGGCGAACAAAAAGTAGAATAACACGTGATCAAAACGACGGATATAAATAACCATGGTACCGCTGAAAACGTCATCTTGTCCCGCAAAAAAAAAGCCACCATACAGCATCATCAGCAGAAAAATAAAAAAGTTATAGCTCTCAGAATAATGCGATGCAAAAACAATTATTTTTTTATATAAAATAGTTTTTATTGTGTAAAAGCGCCAAAACATAAAAAAATTACATAAATGAGGTTTCGCTGTAATCGTACTAACCCGAAGAATAAAACTGCTTTATCCATTTTACCACATGTGGAACGGTATAAACGCCCCCCTAAAAGAAATTCAGGAATTGCTGGTTTTTGTTCATTCCGCCTCCCAAAAATCGGAATAAAAAGCGATCAAAAAATGTCATCTGCCCGAAAATGTTACCAATAAAAACATCAACTCGTCCCACAAAAAACAAGACCTCATATGATTCTGTGGGCCAAAATATGGATAAATTATAGCTCTCAAAATGTGGTGATGCAAAAACTATTTTTTGCAATAAAAAGCGTCTTTTAGTGTGTGACAGCTGCCAATCATAAAAATCCGCCAAAAAAACGCTATAAAAGTAAATCAAACCCCCCTTCATCACCCCCTTAGTTAGGGAAAAATAATAAAATGTAAAAAAATGTATTTATTTCCATTTGCCCATTAGGGCTAGGGTTAGGGCTAGGGTTAGGGCTAGGGTTAGGGCTAGGGTTAGGGTTAGGGTTAGGGCTAGGGCTAGGGTTAGGGTTAGGGTTGGGGTTAGGGTTTCAGTTATAATTGGGGGTTTCCACTGTTTAGGCACATCAGGGGCTCTCCAAACGCGACATGGCGTCCGATCTCAATTCCAGCCAATTCTGCTTTGAAAAAGTAAAACAGGGATCCTTCCCTTCCGAGTTTTCCTGTGTGCCCAAACAGTGGTTCCCCCCAACATATGGGGTATCAGCGTTCTCAGGACAAGTTGGACAACAACTTTTGGGGTCCAATTTGTCCTGTTACCCTTGGGAAAATAAAAGCATAGGGGATAAAATATCATTTTCGTGGAAAAAATTTTTTTTTTATTTTCACCGCTCTGCGTTATAAACTGTAGTGAAACACTTGTTGGTTCAAAGCTCTAACAACACATCTAGATAAGTTCCTTGGGGGGTCTAGTTTCCAATATGGGGTCACTTGTGGGGGGTTTCTACTGTTTAGGTACATCAGGGGCTCTGCAAATGCAACATGACGCCTGCAGACCAATCCATCTAAGTCTGCATTTCAAATGGCGCTCCTTCCCTTCCGAGCTCTGCCGTGCACCCAAACAGTGGTTCCCCCCAACATATGGGGTATCGGCGTTCTCAGGACAAGTTGGACAACAACTTTTGGGGTCCAATTTGTCCTGTTACCCTTGGGAAAATGAAAGCATAGGGGATAAAATATCATTTTCGTGGAAAAAAATATATTTTTTATTTTCACGGCAATGCGTTATAAACTGTAGTGAAACACTTGTTGGTTCAAAGCTCTCACAACACATCTAGATAAGTTCCTTGGGGGGTCTAGTTTCCAATATGGGGTCACTTGTGGGTAGTTTCTACTGTTTAGGTACATCAGGGGCTCTGCAAATGCAACATGACACCTGCAGTCCATTCCATCTAAGTCTGCATTTCAAACGGTGCTCCTTCCCTTCCGAGCTCTGCCATGCACTCAAACGGTGGTTCCCCCCCACATGTGGGGTATCAGCGTACTCAGGACAAATTGGACAATAACATTTGTGGTCCACTATCTCCTGTTACCCTTGGGAGAAAAAAAAATTGCGGGCTAAAACATCATTTTGTGGAAAGAAAAAATGATTTTTTAATTTTCACAATGCTACATTCTAAACTTTAGTGAAACAATTGGGGGTTAAAAGTGCTCACCACACATCTAGATAAGTTCCTTAGGGGGTCTTCTTTCCAAAATGGGGTCACTTGTGGGGGGTTTCCACTGTTAAGGCACGTCAGGGGCTCTCCAAATGCGACATGGCGTCCGATCTCAATTCCAGCCAATTTTGCATTGAAAAGTCAAATGGCGCTCCTTCCCTTCCGAGCTCTGCCATGCGCTCAAACAGTGGTTTATCCCTATATATGAATATCGACGTACTCAGGACAAATTGCAAAACAACTTTTGGGGTCCAATTTATCCTTTT
Source organism: Ranitomeya imitator (assembly GCF_032444005.1). Taxonomy (NCBI): domain Eukaryota; kingdom Metazoa; phylum Chordata; class Amphibia; order Anura; family Dendrobatidae; genus Ranitomeya; species Ranitomeya imitator. The sequence continues at coordinate 51,969,256 of NC_091286.1, forward strand.
ACCCTTGGGAAAATAAAAAATTTGGGGCAAAAAGATCATTTTTTGTGAAAATTAAATATAATTTTTTTTTTACGGCTCTACATTATAAACTTCTGTGAAGCACTTGGAGGTTCAAAGTGCTCACCACACATCTAGATTAGTTCCTTAGGGGGTCTACTTTCCAAAATGGTGTCACTTGTGGGGGTTTCCACTGTTTAGGCACATCAGGGGCTCTCCAATCGTGACATGGGCTCCGATCTCAATTCCAGCAAATCTCGCATTGAAAAGTCAAATGGCGCTCCTTCCCTTCCGAGCTCTGCCATGTGCCCAAACAGTGGTTTACCCCCACATATGGGGTATCAGCGTACTCAGGACAAATTGTACAACGTCTTTTGTGGTCCAATTTCTCCTGTTACCCTTGGTAAAATGAAACAAATTGGACCTGAAGTAAAAATTTTGTGAAAAAAAAGTTAAATGTTCAATTTTTTTAAACATTCAAAAAATTCCTGTGAAGCACCTGAAGGGTTAATAAACTTTTTGAATGTGGTTTTGAGTACCTTGAGGGGTGCAGTTTTTAGAATGGTGTCACTTTTGGGCATTTTCTGTCATATAGACCCCTCAAAGTCACTTCAAGTGTGAGGTGGTCCGTAAAAAAATGGTTTTGTAAATTTTGTTGCAAAAATGAGAAATCGCTGGTCAACTTTTAACCCTTATAACGTCCTAACAAAAAAAAATTATGTTTCCAAAATTGTGCTGATGTAAAGCAGACATGTGGGAAATGTTGTTTATTAACTATATTATGTGATATAACTCTCTAATTTAAGGGCATAAAAACTAAGAGTTTGAAAATTGCTAAATTTTCATAATTTCTGACAAATTTTTGTTTTTTTCACAAATAAATGCAAGTCGTATCGAAGAAGTTTTACCACTATCATGAAGTACAATATGTCACGAGAAAACAATGTCAGAATCACCAGGATCCATTGAAGCGTTTCAGAGTTATGACCTCATAAAGTGACAGTGGTCAGAATTGTAAAAATTGGCCCTGTCACTTAGGTGAAAACAGGCTTTGGGGTGAAGGGGTTAATTTGATTCTTCTTTACCCCTACGAGCATAATGTTATTGGCATCACATCTTCTGTTTACACGGGGATGTGTTGCCGTTGCCGATAATGATTTCTTTTTGCCTGGATAAATGATCCAATCATCTGACAAGAGAGCATTTTGCTCTTTCAACTATGATCGCCAACATGTTTACACAGTCTGATAATCGGGAACACTTATCTATTCTTCTTTCACGGTCCATCTAAATGCACCTTTAAAGGGAACTTGACAGCTGATATATGCTGCCCGATCTATAGGCAGCTTGTATCAGACACTGGCTGTATGATGTCCGCCAGATATGTTTGACTCTGAGACATTGCAGTGTTGAAGAGAAAAAACATACTTTACAAGCTTTGTACCACTCTGTTGTCCATGCACAACTGGTGGAACCCTCCACAAGGTTGTAGAAATATAGAGAAATCCAGAGACTTGGGCATCAGACGTCCTCCACAAGATTTCGGCCACGCAGGGCCTTTATCAAGCCATTTGTTATGACATGATAAAGGCCCTGCACGATTGAAACTTTGTGAATTATCTGTACTAATAAGGTAACCAAAAGGAGGACTTTTGGGGCCCTGATTCCTGGATTTCTCTATACTTTACTTTCTCTATACTTTCTTTATACTTAATATTCTTTCCCAGGGAACTGAGAAGAAGGCATCGAAAACCCACCTGTCTGCCTAGTCTCCCGTTAAGCTGGGTCCAAGGCGGCTTTTATAGTACAAGTCAAACGTACATGGCTGAAATCATACAGCCAGTGCCTGATACGTGTTGCTTGTAGATCGGGCAGCATGTATCAGTTGTCAGGTTCCCTTTCGGTTGTACTATTATATTTTCACCTATATCTATTAACCTTTATTTCCATACCTATTCAGGCGAATGCAGGTTTGGATTCTGAAACGTACTAAATCATGCAAAACCAAACTTTTAGGTTGTGATGCTTTTTGGGATGCTTTAGAGGTGCCTGAGATTAAGACTACCTTTTTTTTGAGGAGCCTCCTAAATGTTCTAGGAGAATAGGCAGGCATGAGATAAAAGAACTATCAGGGGAGTCTAAACAACAGAAGTCTGCAATTACAAGTCATGCTAAGCAATGGGGTCACAAAAATATCCAGCTGTGTTCAATTTCTACCAACCAACGAGTCATCGTTGTGGCCACTTGTGGTCTGTAAGACATTGCCATCCACTAATATTATATGCAATGTGGCTATGTGATGTGATCTTACATCGTTCAGCTACAAGTCGCTGAGTAACCCAAGCCTTATGAAGGCTCAAATGAGAATTGAGCATAAAGTTCCCTTGCAATCACATTAATATGATAAATATCAGAATATTCATCTGGGTTTTGTTGCGCATTTATGGCCACGGCCTATTAAACAAACAAGAAAAACATACAATATATATAACAAATATATATTTATGGTCATTTTAAGCAATTGGTTAGAGAAAAATATATAATTGCAGTTCTTGCCTGGGTTGTTAAGAGCTTCATTTACTACACAGTAAAAGATTACATCTAATTTGTTGCAGCTACCTTCTATCCATTTCGTGAAGTAACAGGATACATAAATCTCAGAACATTTACATTGGTTTTGAATACGGAGCATAAAATTGAATAGTAATGGGGAGTTGTTGCATTTTATGACAAAAACCTAATTTCATGCCTAAAGAGCAAAGCTGTGTTAAGCCCGGCACCCCATTGCCACAGTGCACTGCATGTATATAGAATTATGTAAAAAAAGGTTAATTTAGGTTATTTGCAACATTAACCATATTCGATATATCACGGAAGGAGAGAATAATGAAAGACTTGTAGAAACATTTGGAATTTTTTCGCTTATTGTGTTCGGCATTTCATTGTCTCCTAATCTAACATTGCAATATGGTGTTTTAGGTGTTAAGAATGGAAAGTCGAAAAAAATAATATCGTCACTTTCCGTACATGTTGTGGCAAGAATTCATAAATATTACCGACGTCTTCAGATTGGAAGCATGCTGATTTAATTATATGGCTGTATATTCATATTTCTTACAGCAGTGATTACTATTATATATGCTTTATATTATTTTCTGTGGACCGATGATTTCTCACTATTTTTAGACCACCAGTGGAATAACCCTCTTTGTGATACATTTTTTTGTTATTTATCACAACCTTAACTCGAAGTTGTTGGTCCCTTAGGACCCCACTTTTCGGTTGTGGTTTTATAATAGGAAAACAGGGTTATCCAATGCTTTTAACCCTTTTTGAGAACCAGACAATTTTCATTTTTGCAATTTTTTTTTCCTACACTTCTTCCAAAAGCCGTAACTTTTTTGATTTTTCTATTTTTTTTTGGGCAGAACGAGTATTAGTTTTGAATAACACCATTTACTTTATGGTACAATGCACAGGTAGTCCCCGAGTTTCAAACTAGATAGGTTCTGTAGCTCTGTTTATATCTTAGATATGCATATAAGTTATAACAGGGCCAGGAAAGAAAAACTAATAGTCACCTTAACACTCTAGCCGCACCGTTGTTGGTCATCTGCTATCCAGTCCTCTTTTTTTACCACCATCACACACTGCATCTCTGGTCTCTTCACCACAGACCTGGACTTCTGGCCACATTCAGGTCTCAGAGGTTACTGCATGACTTGACACACAGTGTCCTCAAGGGCCTCGATGTGGCCGGAAGTCTGGAATGCGTGGCACATGGAAAGAAATTGAAAAGACGGTGAGCAGTAGGGCAACTGAAGAGTTGAGTATTACTTTTTCATAACCAATACTCACCTCGCTATTCAGTCTTCTTCTTTCCGTCACTAATGGGATAACAGCAGTAACTGGAGCTCAGATCTGTTTGCAGCAGTTACAGTCAGATGCTGACAGTGTAACAGAGCCATCATCAGCCAACAGGTCCTGAGCCCACATCATACACCTAGACCTGACATGCACTATAAATGTATGGTAGTTGTCAGTAAGGGGGTTAAAGAAGATTTTGCCTGGTCCCCTATGAGTCAGTGCTATGGATTTGTAATCAATCCATGAAATGCCATATGGTAACCCTGTGTGCTACCATATTCTCAATAAGATACCCTTTAATATGACATGTGGCAAGAGCTGCTGAGCTCGGTGATTGGCTGCAGTAGTCACATGCATTGTAGTTGTGGCGTCACCACTGCAGCCTGTCTACAAAGATCAGAACAGAAGCTGAGATGCATCGCTAGAGGAATAGAGGATGAGTGACAGCTGAGTTTATTATTTTTACCTTGTAGAAGAAGATGGGGATGAAAACTGTATTCTCGGAAAATCCTAACATTAAAATGTTCTTGTTCGTTTAAAGACGTGTTGTTAAAAATTTAGAGTAACACTTTCAAAGCAAAGAAGGATGGGTAATAGGAATATGTTGGGATGGGAGGTGTTAGTCGATGTCTAATCTATCTGTAGAATTTTTGCACAAGCATTGTACCAACTTACCACATCTATCACAACCGTTTTCAGAATAATGACTTTCTGAAGCGCATATATCCATCTCTAAATATGGAAGTTCTAAGTAGATGGGGTCAGTCGGGAGCTTCTTCCTTCCTTCTAGTGGTGTCAAAAAACGATATAACCTCAATCACTTTCTGTTAAGCAGTTCTATTTATGAGCTGACAAGCTACTGATGAGTGATATCCTGGTGAAGAATTGGTGCTTAATGATTATTTCATAGACTCTAGTGACAGGACAGGTAATTTATCTAAAGGTGCATTTAGTCATCTAAGTCTCTTTAGCATAGGGCCTCTCCTGATAGGGATACATATGTACAAGTACTGCCATCTATCCTGCTGTGTATTACTGTATCACTTTCTCATAGCATGCTTATATTAGGTGTAGTATTAGGAAAGATGATGATTATATTAGGGTCTCTGTAAAGTGTAAGATATGGATATAGTTTTTCCATTGCCTTTCCGGTGTAGACAAAATAATATATATCATGTCTCTGCACATTAAAAGAAATTGAAGATCTAATCTAAAAGTGTTGTCCAGACAAAATATAGATCAATTTACATAGTTATTAAGGCCGAAAAAAGACATTTGTCCATCCATTTCAGCCTATATTCCATCATAATAAATCCCCAGATCTACGTCCTTCTACAGAACCTAATTGTATGATACAATATTGTTCTGCTCCAGGAAGACATCCAGGCCTCTCTTGAACCCCTCGACTGAGTTCGCCATCACCACCTCCTCAGGCAAGCAATTCCAGATTCTCACTGCCCTAACAGTAAAGAATCCTCTTTTATGTTGGTGGAAAAACCTTCTATCCTCCAGATGCAAAGAATGCCCCCTTGTGCCCGTCACCTTCCTTGGTATAAATAGATCCTCAGCGAGATATTTGTATTGTCCCCTTATATACTTATACATGGTTATTAGATCGCCCCTCAGTCGTCTTTTTTCTAGACTAAATAATCCTAATTTCGCTAATCTATCTGGGTATTGTAGTTCTCCCATCCCCTTTATTAATTTTGTTGCCCTCCTTTGTACTCTCTCTAGTTCCATTATATCCTTCCTGAGCACCGGTGCCCAAAACTGGACACATTACTCCATGTGCGGTCTAACTAGGGATTTGTACAGAGGCAGTATAATGCTCTCATCATGTGTATCCAGACCTCTTTTAATGCACCCCATGATCCTGTTTGCCTTGGCAGCTGCTGCCTGGCACTGGCTGCTCCAGGTACGTTTATCATTAACTAGGATCCCCAAGTCCTTCTCCCTGTCAGATTTACCCAGTGGTTTCCCATTCAGTGTGTAATGGTGATATTGATTCCTTCTTCCCATGTGTATAACCTTACATTTATCATTGTTAAACCTCATCTGCCACCTTTCAGCCCAAGTTTCCAACTTATCCAGATCCATCTGTAGCAGAATACTATCTTCTCTTGTATTAACTGCTTTACATAGTTTTGTATCATCTGCAAATATCGATATTTTACTGTGTAAACCTTCTACCAGATCATTAATGAATATGTTGAAGAGAACAGGTCCCAATACTGACCCCTGCGGTACCCCCCTGGTCACAGCGACCCAGTTAGAGACTATACCATTTATAACCACCCTCTGCTTTCTATCACTAAGCCAGTTACTAACCCATTTACACACATTTTCCCCCAGACCAAGCATTCTCATTTTGTGTACCAACCTCTTGTGCGGCACGGTATCAAACGCTTTGGAAAAATCGAGATATACCACGTCCAATGACTCACCGTGGTCCAGCCTATAGCTTACCTCTTCATGAAAACTGATTAGATTGGTTTGACAGGAGCGATTTCTCATAAACCCATGCTGATATGGAGTTAAACAGTTATTCTCATTGAGATAATCCAGAATAACATCCCTCAGAAACCCTTCAAATATTTTACCAACAATAGAGGTTAGACTTACTGGCCTATAATTTCCAGGTTCACTTTTAGAGCCCTTTTTGAATATTGGCACCACATTTGCTATGCGCCAATCCTGCGGAACAGACCCTGTCGCTATAGAGTCCCTAAAAATAAGAAATAATGGTTTATCTATTACATTACTTAGTTCTCTTAGTACTCGTGGGTGTATGCCATCCGGACCCGGAGATTTATCTATTTTAATCTTATTTAGCCGGTTTCGCACCTCTTCTTGGGTTAGATTGGTGACCCTTAATATAGGGTTTTCAGTGTTTCTTGGGATTTCACCTAGCATTTCATTTTCCACCGTGAATACCGTGGAGAAGAAGGTGTTTAGTATGTTAGCTTTTTCCTCGTCATCTACAACCATTCTTTCCTCACTATTTTTTAAGGGGCCTACATTTTCAGTTTTTATTCTTTTACTATTGATATAGTTGAAGAACAGTTTGGGATTAGTTTTACTCTCCTTAGCAATGGCTTCTCTGTTTCCTTTTTGGCAGCTTTAATTAGTTTTTTAGATAAAGTATTTTTCTCCCTATAGTTTTTTAGAGCTTCAATGGTGCCATCCTGCTTTAGTAGTGCAAATGCTTTCTTTTTACTGTTAATTGCCTGTCTTACTTCTTTGTTTAGCCACATTGGGTTTTTCCTATTTCTAGTCCTTTTATTCCCACAAGGTATAAACCGCTTACACTGCCTATTTAGGATGTTCTTAAACATTTCCCATTTATTATCTGTATTCTTATTTCTGAGGATATTGTCTCAGTCTACCAGATTAAGGGCATCTCTAAGCTGGTCAAACTTTGCCTTCCTTGTTATGTTTGCTAATGACAGGTGTTATGAAGGCAATCCAGAAACACAGTGTGCTTAGCGATCAGAGCGCACACAGTGATCTGACAAATACCCAAAAATACAAGAACGAGCTCTGAGACGTGGAAACTCTGTAGACTGCACACCTGATCCTATCCTAAACACAACTAAAAGCGGCTGTGGATTGCGCCTAACAACTACCTAGGCAACTCGGCACAGCCTAAGAAACTAGCTAGCCTGAAGATAGAAAAATAGGCCTGACTTGCCCCAGAGAAATTCCCCAAAGGAAAAGGCAGCCCCCCACATATAATGACTGTGAGTAAGATGAAAAGACAAAACGTAGGGATGAAATAGATTCAGCAAAGTGGGGCCCGATATTCTAGGACAGAGCGAGGACAGTAAAGCGAACTTTGCAGTCTACAAAAAACCTTAAAGCAAAACCACGCAAGGGGGCAAAAAAAACCCACCGTGCCGAACTAACGGCACGGCGGTACACCCTTTGCGTCTCAGAGCTTCCAGCAAAACAAAAGACAAGCTGGACAGAAAAAAAGCAACAAAAAAAGCAAAAAGCACTTAGCTATACAGAGCAGCAGGTCACAGGAACAATCAGGAGAAGCTCAGATCCAACACTGAAACATTGACAAGGAGCCAGGATAGCAGCATCAGGCGGAGTTAAGTAATGAAGCAGTTAACGAGCTCACCAGAACACCTGAGGGAGGAAGCTCAGAAGCTGCAGTACCACTTGTGACCACAGGAGTGAATTCAGCCACAGAATTCACAACAGTACCCCCCCCTTGAGGAGGGGTCACCGAACCCTCACCAGAGCCCCCAGGCCGACCAGGATGAGCCGCATGAAAGGCACGAACAAGATCGGAAGCATGAACATCAGAGGCAAAAACCCAGGAATTATCTTCCTGAGCATAACCCTTCCATTTAACCAGATACTGGAGTTTCCGTCTAGAAACACGAGAATCCAAAATCTTCTCCACAATATACTCCAATTCCCCCTCCACCAAAACCGGGGCAGGAGGCTCAACAGATGGAACCATAGGTGCCACGTATCTCCGCAACAACGACCTATGGAATACTGTTATGGCTGGCAATCAGGCAACACAGCGTGCAGTAATCAGCGCACATACAGAGATCTGGCAATAACCAAAAACAATAGGACGAGCTCTGAGACGTGGAATCTCTGTAGACTGCAGTACCTGATCTATCCTCACACAACTATAAGCAGCAGTGGATTGCGCCTATCACTACCTGTGCAACTCGGCACTGCCTGAGGAGCTGACTAGCCTGAAGATAGAAATACAAGCCTGACTTACCTCAGAGAAATACCCCAAAGGAATAGGCAGCCCCCCACATATAATGACTGTTAGCAAGATGAAAAGACAAACGTAGGAATTAAATAGATTCAGCAAAGTGAGGCCCGATATTCTAGACAGAGCGAGGATAGCAAAGAGAACTATGCAGTCTACAAAAAACCCTAAAACGAAAACCACGCAAAGGGGCAAAAAGACCCACCGTGCCGAACTAACAGCACGGCGGTGCACCCCTTTGCTTCTCAGAGCTTCCAGCAAAAGATAATAGCAAGCTGGACAGAAAAAACAGAAAACAAACTAGAAGCACTTATCTAGCAGAGCAGCAGGCCCAAGGAAAGATGCAGCAGCTCAGATCCAACACTGGAACATTGACAAGGAGCAAGGAAGACAGACTCAGGTGGAGCTAAATAGCAAGGCAGCCAACGAGCTCACCAAAGCACCTGAGGGAGGAAGCCCAGAGACTGCAATACCACTTGTGACCACAGAAGTGAACTCAGCCACAGAATTCACAACAGTACCCCCCCCTTGAGGAGGGGTCACCGAACCCTCACCAGAACCCCCAGGCCGACCAGGATGAGCCACATGAAAGGCACGAACAAGATCTGGGGCATGGACATCAGAGGCAAAAACCCAGGAATTATCTTCCTGAGCATAACCCTTCCATTTGACCAGATACTGGAGTTTCCGTCTAGAGACACGAGAATCCAAAATCTTCTCCACAATATACTCCAATTCCCCCTCCACCAAAACAGGGGCAGGAGGCTCCACAGATGGAACCATAGGTGCCACGTATCTCCTCAACAACGACCTATGGAATACATTATGTATGGAAAAGGAGTCTGGGAGGGTCAGACGAAAAGACACCGGATTGAGAATCTCAGAAATCCTATACGGACCAATAAAACGAGGTTTAAATTTAGGAGAGGAAACCTTCATAGGAATATGACGAGAAGATAACCAAACCAGATCCCCAACACGAAGTCGGGGTCCCACACGGCGTCTGCGATTAGCGAAAAGCTGAGCCTTCTCCTGGGACAAGGTCAAATTGTCCACTACCTGAGTCCAGATCTGCTGCAACCTGTCCACCACAGAATCCACACCAGGACAGTCCGAAGACTCAACCTGTCCTGAAGAGAAACGAGGATGGAACCCAGAATTGCAGAAAAATGGCGAAACCAAGGTAGCCGAGCTGGCCCGATTATTAAGGGCGAACTCAGCCAACGGCAAAAATGACACCCAATCATCCTGGTCAGCGGAAACAAAACATCTCAGATATGTTTCCAAGGTCTGATTGGTTCGTTCGGTCTGGCCATTAGTCTGAGGATGGAAGGCCGAGGAGAAAGATAGGTCAATGCCCATCCTACCACAAAAGGCTCGCCAGAACCTCGAGACAAACTGGGAACCTCTGTCAGAAACAATATTCTCAGGAATGCCATGTAAACGAACCACATGCTGGAAGAACAAAGGCACCAAATCAGAGGAGAAAGGCAATTTAACCAAGGGCACCAGATGGACCATTTTAGAAAAGCGATCACAGACCACCCAAATGACCGACATTTTTTGAGAAACGGGAAGGTCAGAAATGAAATCCATCGAAATATGTGTCCAAGGCCTCTTCGGGACCGGCAAGGGCAAAAGCAACCCACTGGCACGTGAACAGCAGGGCTTAGCCCTAGCACAAATTCCACAGGACTGCACAAAAGCACGCACATCCCATGACAGAGACGGCCACCAGAAGGATCTAGCAACCAACTCCCTGGTACCAAAGATTCCTGGATGACCGGCCAGCACCGAACAATGAAGTTCAGAGATAACTTTACTAGTCCACCTATCAGGGACGAACAGTTTCTCGGCCGGACAACGATCAGGTTTATTAGCCTGAAATTTCTGCAACACTCTCCGCAAATCAGGGGAGATGGCAGACACAATGACTCCTTCCTTGAGGATACTCGCCGGCTCAGATAACCCCGGAGAGTCGGGCACAAAACTCCTAGACAGAGCATCCGCCTTCACATTTTTAGAGCCCGGAAGGTATGAAATCACAAAATCAAAACGAGCAAAAAATAACGACCAACGGGCCTGTCTAGGATTCAAGCGCTTGGCAGACTCAAGATAAGTAAGGTTCTTATGATCAGTCAAAACCACCACGCGATGCTTAGCACCCTCAAGCCAATGACGCCACTCCTCGAATGCCCACTTCATGGCCAGCAACTCTCGGTTGCTCACATCATAATTACGCTCAGCAGCAGAAAATTTCCTGGAAAAGAAAGCACATGGTCTGAACACTGAGCAACCAGAACCTCTCTGTGACAAAACTGCCCCTGCACCAATCTCAGAAGCATCAACCTCGACCTGGAACGGAAGAGAAACATCAGGTTGACACAACACAGGGGCACAGCAAAAACGACGCTTCAACTCCTGAAAAGCTTCCACGGCAGCAGAAGACCAATTAACCAAATCAGCACCCTTCTTGGTCAAATCGGTCAATGGTCTGGCAATGCTAGAAAAATTACAGATGAAGCGACGATAAAAATTAGCAAAGCCCAGGAATTTCTGCAGACTTTTTAGAGATGTCGGCTGAGTCCAATCCTGGATGGCCTGAACCTTAACCGGATCCATCTCGATAGTAGAAGGGGAAAAGATGAACCCCAAAAATGAAACTTTCTGCACACCGAAGAGACACTTTGATCCCTTCACGAACAAGGAATTAGCACGCAGTACCTGGAAAACCATTCTGACTTGCTTCACATGAGACTCCCAATCATCTGAGAAGATCAAAATGTCATCCAAGTAAACAATCAAGAATTTATCCAGATACTCACGGAAAATGTCATGCATAAAAGACTGAAAAACAGATGGAGCATTGGCAAGTCCGAACGGCATCACCAGATACTCAAAATGACCCTCGGGCGTATTAAATGCCGTTTTCCATTCATCTCCCTGCCTGATTCTCACCAGATTATACGCACCACGAAGATCAATCTTAGTAAACCAACTAGCCCCCTTAATCCGAGCAAACAAGTCAGAAATCAATGGCAAGGGATACTGAAACTTAACAGTGATCTTATTAAGAAGGCGGTAATCAATACACGGTCTTAGCGAACCATCCTTCTTGGCTACAAAAAAGAACCCTGCTCCCAATGGTGACGACGATGGGCGAATATGTCCCTTCTCCAGGGACTCCTTCACATAACTGCGCATAGCGGTGTGTTCAGGTACGGACAAATTAAATAAACGACCCTTAGGGAATTTACTACCAGGAATCAAATCGATAGCACAATCACAATTCCTATGCAGAGGTAGGGCATCAGACTTGGACTCTTCAAATACATCCTGAAAGTCCGACAAGAACTCTGGGATGTCAGAAGGAATGGATGACGAAATAGACAAAAATGGAACATCACCATGTACTCCCTGACAACCCCAGCTGGTTACCGACATAGAGTTCCAATCCAATACTGGATTATGGGTTTGTAGCCATGGCAACCCCAACACGACCACATCATGCAAATTATGCAGTACCAGAAAGCGAATAACTTCCTGATGTGCAGGAGCCATGCACATGGTCAGCTGGGCCCAGTACTGAGGCTTATTCTTGGCCAAAGGTGTAGCATCAATTCCTCTCAACGGAATAGGACACCGCAAAGGCTCCAAGAAAAATCCACAGCGTTTAGCATAATCCAAATCCATCAGATTCAGGGCAGCGCCTGAATCCACAAACGCCATGACAGAATACGATGACAAAGAGCACATTAAGGTAATGGACAAAAGGAATTTGGACTGTACAGTACCAATAACGGCAGAGCTATCGAACCGCCTAGTGCGTTTAGGACAATTAGAAATAGCATGAGTAGAATCACCACAATAGAAACACAGTCTGTTCAGACGTCTGTGTTCTTGCCGTTCTACTTTAGTCATAGTCCTGTCGCACTGCATAGGCTCAGGTTTACTCTCAGACAATACCGCCAGATGGTGCACAGATTTACGCTCGCGCAAGCGACGACCGATCTGAATGGCCAAGGACATAGACTCATTCAAACCAGCAGGCATAGGAAATCCCACCATTACATCCTTAAGAGCTTCAGAGAGACCCTTTCTGAACAAAGCCGCTAATGCAGATTCATTCCACAGAGTGAGTACTGACCACTTCCTAAATTTCTGACAATATACTTCTACATCATCCTGACCCTGGCATAAAGCCAGCAGATTTTTCTCAGCCTGATCCACTGAATTAGGCTCATCGTAAAGCAATCCCAGCGCCTGGAAAAATGCATCAACATTACTCAATGCAGAATCTCCTGGTGCAAGAGAAAACGCCCAGTCCTGTGGGTCGCCGCGCAAAAAAGAAATAATAATCAAAACCTGTTGAATAGGATTACCAGAAGAATGAGGTTTCAAGGCCAAAAATAGCTTACAATTATTTCTGAAGCTCAGGAACTTAGTTCTGTCACCAAAAAACAAATCAGGAATCGGAATTCTTGGTTCTAGCATCGATTTCTGATCAATAGTATCTTGAATCTTTTGTACATTTACAACGAGATTATCCATTGAGGAGCACAGAGCCTGAATATCCATGTCCACAGCTGTGTCCTGAAGCACTCTAATGTCTAGGGGAAAAAAAAGACTGAAGACACAGCTAAGAAAAAAAAATGATGTCAGGATTTCTTTTTTCCCTCTATTGGGAATCATTGGTGTGGCTCCTTGTACTGTTATGGCTGGCAATCAGGCAACACAGCGTGCAGTAATCAGCGCACATACAGAGATCTGGCAATAACCAAAAACAATAGGACGAGCTCTGAGACGTGGAATCTCTGTAGACTGCAGTACCTGATCTATCCTCACACAACTATAAGCAGCAGTGGATTGCGCCTATCACTACCTGTGCAACTCGGCACTGCCTGAGGAGCTGACTAGCCTGAAGATAGAAATACAAGCCTGACTTACCTCAGAGAAATACCCCAAAGGAATAGGCAGCCCCCCACATATAATGACTGTTAGCAAGATGAAAAGACAAACGTAGGAATTAAATAGATTCAGCAAAGTGAGGCCCGATATTCTAGACAGAGCGAGGATAGCAAAGAGAACTATGCAGTCTACAAAAAACCCTAAAACGAAAACCACACAAAGGGGCAAAAGGACCCACCGTGCCGAACTAACAGCACGGCGGTGCACCCCTTTGCTTCTCAGAGCTTCCAGCAAAAGATAATAGCAAGCTGGACAGAAAAAACAGAAAACAAACTAGAAGCACTTATCTAGCAGAGCAGCAGGCCCAAGGAAAGATGCAGCAGCTCAGATCCAACACTGGAACATTGACAAGGAGCAAGGAAGACAGACTCAGGTGGAGCTAAATAGCAAGGCAGCCAACGAGCTCACCAAAGCACCTGAGGGAGGAAGCCCAGAGACTGCAATACCACTTGTGACCACAGAAGTGAACTCAGCCACAGAATTCACAACAGAATACATTATGTATGGAAAAGGAGTCTGGGAGGGTCAAACGAAAAGACACAGGATTGAGAACCTCAGAAATCCTATACGGACCAATAAAACGAGGTTTAAATTTAGGAGAGGAAACCTTCATAGGAATATGACGAGAAGATAACCAAACCAGATCCCCAACACGAAGTCGGGGACCCACACGGCGTCTGCAATTAGCGAAAAGTTGAGCTTTCTCCTGGGACAAGATCAAATTGTCCACTACCTGAGTCCAGATCTGCTGCAACCTATCCACCACAGAATCCACACCAGGACAGTCCGAAGACTCAACCTGTCCTGAAGAGAAACGAGGTTGGAACCCAGAATTGCAAAAAAATGGAGAAACCAAGGTAGCCGAGCTGGCCCGATTATTAAGGGCGAACTCAGCCAACGGCAAAAAGGACACCCAATCATCCTGGTCTGCAGAAACAAAACATCTCAGATATGTTTCCAAGGTCTGATTGGTTCGTTCGGTCTGGCCATTAGTCTGAGGATGGAAAGCCGAGGAAAAGGATAGGTCAATGCCCATCCTACCACAAAAGGCTCGCCAAAACCTTGAAACAAACTGGGAACCTCTGTCAGAAACAATATTCTCAGGAATGCCATGCAACCGAACCACATGCTGAAAGAACAAAGGTACCAAATCAGAGGAGGAAGGCAATTTAGCCAAGGGCACCAGATGGACCATTTTAGAAAAGCGATCACAGACCACCCAAATGACTGACATCTTTTGAGAAACGGGAAGGTCAGAAATGAAATCCATCGAAATATGTGTCCAAGGCCTCTTTGGGACCGGCAAGGGCAAAAGCAACCCACTGGCACGAGAACAGCAGGGCTTAGCCCTAGCACAAATCCCACAGGACTGCACAAAAGTACGTACATCCCGTGACAGAGATGGCCACCAGAAGGATCTAGCCACTAACTCTCTGGTACCAAAGATTCCAGGATGACCAGCCAACACCGAACAATGAAGTTCAGAGATAAGTTTATTAGTCCACCTATCAGGGACGAACAGTTTCTCTGCTGGACAACGATCAGGTTTATTCGCCTGAAATTTTTGCAGCACCCGCCGCAAATCAGGGGAGATGGCAGACACAATGACTCCTTCCTTGAGGATACCCGCTGGCTCAGATAAACCCGGAGAGTCGGGCACAAAACTCCTAGACAGAGCATCCGCCTTCACATTTTTAGAGCCCGGAAGGTACGAAATCACAAAGTCGAAGCGGGCAAAAAATAACGACCAACGGGCCTGTCTAGGATTCAAGCGCTTGGCAGACTCGAGATAAGTCAAGTTCTTATGATCAGTCAATACCACCACGCGATGCTTAGCTCCTTCAAGCCAATGACGCCACTCCTCGAATGCCCACTTCATGGCCAGCAACTCTCGATTGCCCACATCATAATTACGCTCAGCGGGCGAAAACTTCCTGGAAAAGAAAGCACATGGTTTCATCACTGAGCAATCAGAACCTCTCTGTGACAAAACCGCCCCTGCTCCAATCTCAGAAGCATCAACCTCGACCTGGAACGGAAGAGAAACATCTGGCTGACACAACACAGGGGCAGAACAAAAACGACGCTTCAACTCCTGAAAAGCTTCCACAGCAGCAGAAGACCAATTAACCAAATCAGCACCCTTCTTGGTCAAATCGGTCAATGGTTTGGCAATGCTAGAAAAATTACAGATGAAGCGACGATAAAAATTAGCAAAGCCCAGGAACTTTTGCAGACTTTTCAGAGATGTCGGCTGAATCCAATCCTGGATGGCTTGGACCTTAACTGGATCCATCTCGATAGTAGAAGGGGTAAAGATGAACCCCAAAAATGAAACTTTCTGCACACCGAAGAGACACTTTGATCCCTTCACAAACAAAGAGTTAGCACGCAGGACCTGAAAAACCATTCTGACCTGCTTCACATGAGACTCCCAATCATCTGAGAAGATCAAAATGTCATCCAAGTAAACAATCAGGAATTTATCCAGATACTCACGGAAGATGTCATGCAAAAAAGACTGAAACACAGATGGAGCATTGGCAAGTCCGAACGGCATCACTAGATACTCAAAATGACCCTCGGGCGTATTGAATGCAGTTTTCCATTCATCTCCTTGCCTGATTCTCACCAGATTATACGCACCACGAAGATCTATCTTAGTGAACCAACTAGCCCCCTTAATCCGAGCAAACAAGTCAGATAACAATGGCAAGGGATACTGCAATTTAACAGTGATCTTATTAAGAAGGCGGTAATCAATACACGGTCTCAGCGAACCATCCTTCTTGGCTACAAAGAAGAACCCTGCTCCCAGTGGTGATGACGATGGGCGAATATGTCCCTTCTCCAGGGATTCCTTCACATAACTGCGCATAGCGGCGTGTTCGGGCACGGATAAATTAAATAATCGACCTTTAGGGAATTTACTACCAGGAATCAAATTGATAGCACAATCACAATCCCTATGCGGAGGTAGAGCATCTGACTTGGGCTCTTCAAATACATCCTGATAATCAGACAAGAACTCTGGGACCTCAGAAGGGGTGGATGACGAAATCGACAAAAATGGAACATCAACATGTACCCCCTGACAACCCCAGCTGGATACCGACATGGAATTCCAATCCAATACTGGATTATGGGTTTGTAGCCATGGCAACCCCAACACGACCACATCATGCAGATTATGCAACACCAGAAAGCGAATAACTTCCTGATGTGCAGGAGCCATGCACATAGTCAGCTGGGCCCAGTATTGAGGTTTATTCTTGGCCAAAGGTGTAGCATCAATTCCTCTCAATGGAATAGGACACCGCAAAGGCTCCAAGAAAAACCCACAACGTTTAGCATAATCCAAATCCATCAGATTCAGGGCAGCGCCCGAATCCACAAACGCCATGACAGAAAACGACGACAAAGAGCATATCAAGGTAATGGACAGAAGGAATTTGGACTGTACAGTACCAATGACGGCAGACCTAGCGGACCGCTTAGTGCGCTTAGGACAATCAGAAATAGCATGAGTGGAATCACCACAGTAGAAACACAGACCATTCAGACGTCTGTATTCCTGCCGTTCAACTCTAGTCATAGTCCTATCGCACTGCATAGGCTCAGGTTTAACCTCAGGCAGTACCGCCAAATGGTGCACAGATTTACGCTCGCGCAAGCGTCGACCGATCTGAATGGCCAAAGACAAAGACTCATTCAAACCAGCAGGCATAGGAAATCCCACCATGACATCCTTAAGAGCCTCAGAGAGACCCTTTCTGAACAAAGCTGCCAGCGCAGATTCATTCCACTGAGTGAGTACTGACCATTTCCTAAATTTCTGACAATATACTTCTATATCATCCTGACCCTGGCACAAAGCCAGCAAATTTTTCTCAGCCTGATCCACTGAATTAGGCTCATCGTACAGCAATCCGAGCGCCAGGAAAAACGCATCGACACTACTCAATGCAGGGTCTCCTGGCGCAAGAGAAAATGCCCAGTCTTGAGGGTCGCCGTGCAAAAAAGAAATAATAATCAAAACCTGTTGAATAGGATTACCAGAAGAATGAGGTTTCAAGGCCAGAAATAGCTTACAATTATTTTTGAAACTTAGAAACTTAGTTCTATCTCCAAAAAACAAATCAGGAATAGGAATTCTTGGTTCTAACATAGATTTCTGATCAATAGTATCTTGAATTTTTTGTACATTTACAACGAGATTATCCATTGAAGAGCACAGACCCTGAATATCCATGTCCACACCTGTGTCCAGAATCACCCAAATGTCTAGGGGAAAAAAAAAAAGTGAACACAGAGCAGAAAAAAAAAAAAAATGATGTCAGAACTTTTTCTTTCCCTCTATTGAGAATCATTAGTTAGGCTCCTTGTACTGTTATGTTTGCTAATGACAGGTGTTATGAAGGCAATCCAGAAACACAGTGTGCTTAGCGATCAGAGCGCACACAGTGATCTGACAAATACCCAAAAATACAAGAACGAGCTCTGAGACGTGGAAACTCTGTAGACTGCACACCTGATCCTATCCTAAACACAACTAAAAGCGGCTGTGGATTGCGCCTAACAACTACCTAGGCAACTCGGCACAGCCTAAGAAACTAGCTAGCCTGAAGATAGAAAAATAGGCCTGACTTGCCCCAGAGAAATTCCCCAAAGGAAAAGGCAGCCCCCCACATATAATGACTGTGAGTAAGATGAAAAGACAAAACGTAGGGATGAAATAGATTCAGCAAAGTGGGGCCCGATATTCTAGGACAGAGCGAGGACAGTAAAGCGAACTTTGCAGTCTACAAAAAACCCTAAAGCAAAACCACGCAAGGGGGCAAAAAAAACCCACCATGCCGAACTAACGGCACGGCGGTACACCCTTTGCGTCTCAGAGCTTCCAGCAAAACAAAAGACAAGCTGGACAGAAAAAAAGCAACAAAAAAAGCAAAAAGCACTTAGCTATACAGAGCAGCAGGTCACAGGAACAATCAGGAGAAGCTCAGATCCAACACTGAAACATTGACAAGGAGCCAGGATAGCAGCATCAGGCGGAGTTAAGTAATGAAGCAGTTAACGAGCTCACCAGAACACCTGAGGGAGGAAGCTCAGAAGCTGCAGTACCACTTGTGACCACAGGAGTGAATTCAGCCACAGAATTCACAACACTTCCTAAAGTTCAGTGTTTTTGTGACTCCCTGACAAGTCCCCCTAGTGAAAGACAGGTGAAACTGTACAATATTGTGGTCGCTATTTCCTAGATGCC
Organism: Ranitomeya imitator; assembly: GCF_032444005.1. Classification (NCBI taxonomy): domain Eukaryota; kingdom Metazoa; phylum Chordata; class Amphibia; order Anura; family Dendrobatidae; genus Ranitomeya; species Ranitomeya imitator. The sequence continues at coordinate 51,988,098 of NC_091286.1, forward strand.
CGACCACCTGCAGATTTGTTATTCTGTCAGGTCTATTAGATAGTATTAGGTCTAAAAGTGCTGCTCCTCTGGTTGGATTCTGCACCAATTGTGAAAGATAATTTTTCTTGGTTATTAGCAGAAACCTGTTGCCTTTATGGGTTTCACAGGTTTCTGTTTCCCAGTTAATATCCGGGTAGTTAAAGTCCCCCATAACCAGGACCTCATTATGGGTTGCAGCTTCATCTATCTGCTTTAGAAGTATATTGATATATATTGATGACCTGTGATCTAAATAGGTCATCAATATCAGATTGTTGGGGTTCGACACTCGAAATCCCCACCCATAAACTGAATAAGAGCTGTTCGGCAGTGCCTGTCAACGGCCACCACATATTAAATAGAGCTGGGTGGAGCAACTCCACTCAATGGTTTTACATCTGTCCGCTGCCAGAGCATGTATCTGCTGCTTGGTGGTGGTGCCAGGTGTCGGACATCTACGAATTTGATACTGCCTATGCAGCATCAATAGTAAAAAGATCTAATGTTAAAAATAATAAACAAAATAAAAAATCATTATATTCTCACCTTCTGTCGCCTTTCCCGATGTTCCTCACGACGCCCTGGTCCATGCATTGCGGTCTCGCGAGATGATGACGTAGCGGTCTCGCGAGACCGCTACGTCATCATCTCACGAGACCGCAATGCATTCTTGGGACCGGAGCGTCGCGAGGAGCAGCAGTAAACACCTGGGCTGGATCCGAGGGCTGACGGAAGGTGAGTATATAACTACTTTTTATTTTAATTATTTTTTTTAACAGGGATATGGTGCCCACATTGCTATATACTACATGGGCTGTGTTAGATACTGCATGGGGTGTGTTATATACTACGTCTCTGTACTATATACTACGTGGCTGTGGTATATATTAAATGGCTGGGCAATATACTACATCGCTGTGCTCTATACTACATGGCCTGTGTTATATACTGCATGGGCTGTGTTATATACTATGTGGCTGTGCTATATACTACGTGCCTGTGCTATATACTATGTGGCTGTGCAATATATTACGTAGCTGTGCAATATATTACATGGCTGGGCAATATACTACGTGTCTGTGCTATATACTACGGGGGCTGTGCTATATACTACATGGGCTGTGTTATATACTATGTGGGCTGTATGCTACTTGGCTGTGCTATATTTCTCTGCTGTATTTGTGCATAAGGAATCATGGTATGTGTTAAAGAGGGGGGCTCACTGCAAAAGTAAAAGGTGGCTACTTTGAAGAACGTAGAATATAGGACATAATTTCAGTTATTTCACACTTTTTTTGTTAAGCATATTATTCCATATGTGCTAAGTTTTGATGCCTTCCATGTGAATGTACAATTTTCATAGTCATGAAAATACAGAAAAATCTTTAAATGAGACGGTGTGTCCAAACTTTTGGTCTATACTGTACATACCTACATATATTAGAATACCCGATACGTTAGAATCGGGCCACCATCTAGTATGTTATAAGCTCTTAGATTTCTATTTGTTTTATCTACCGATATGTTTTAATGAAGACACATCAAGCCGTCAGTGAAAGATTTACATTCTGGAGATCAAATGGAATTCATGCAGAATAATAATATTTTCTTATCACTTATTGGTGCCAGTTCATGTTCCAGGATCCAAATTAAACTACTAAAAATTAAAGTGCGAAGAAACCTCCAAGATAATACAATCCTCAATATAAATGCAGATATTCTAAAAAAGCAATTTGCACTTCAAAAATGCTGCAATAATTTAAAATATAATGTCAGAATCACATTGCAGAGTTACTGTGTTCCTATAACATAGAACAACTTTATCAAGAATCACTTGGACAAGTCAGTCAATGCAAGAGTTAAAATCAAAATCCTCCCTGCTGGCTGTATTTTATATATATACTGCCTCTGATGTCGTATACTGCTGCTGGAAGATGATTTTGCTGGAAAAGACCTCCCGAGTTAATAAAAAAACACCCAGTGCGTGGTTTAGATCATCTTGACAAGTCAATATGTGCATGTGACCTTAGTTCTTTGATTTTATCTTCATCTTTTTGTCTTGCCATCCAGCTTGCACATACATCAAATGTTGTATCTGAGTGCAATTTAAGATCTCATCATTGGGTTATTGGTTCTTCTGCAGAATGGGGGATGTTCGTTAATAATGGTACCTAAAGCTTTTTATACAATGTGAAATGTCACTGTCAGACGTATCTCAGGGACTAAATCCAAGTTAGCACTACCTACCATACCAGTCTTTATTACCAATGTGCTAGCTCTGATATAGAAATCAACACCAGGCAATCTAAACATCTAACCAGTCAAAAAGTTCTTCTAAAGGATTTGAAATATTAAAGTTGATGTATATTATCTTTTAAAAGCACAGTAACATTTTGATAACTTTGAAGTGTTTGATTACATTTAATAGGTGTCGGTGATACATGTAGGCAAAACTCAAACTGTAGGTCAGTTGCCAAAAATAATCGAACCCTGTACAATTACGTGGAACATCATTGTGAAATAATGAGTAGTGAAAAAGATATGTTAATATTGATTTTTAGATGAATATTTTGAAGACAAAAATAAGAAGCTTAAATTGGATCTCAAAAATCTTAAACACAATTGAGAAACCGAAACGACCGAAATAGAAGACAGAATATTCTGAAGAAACTGTCCGTAAATTGACCAAAAACATAAAATTAGGTCAGTCATAAGATTTTGGAGTATTGTAACGTTTACTCTACCCCACACTTAACTCTGCCCATAAGCCTGGGAGCATGCAAGTTGTTACATTTCTAACCAGCAGAACCAGCTGAGATGTTGTGACTTTCACTTCATCATGTTCCCAAAGTGTAATAACGCACCAAGTAAAATGCTAATGAAGGCCTTTCTAAGGTAATCTAGTAGGGTTCTGGACTGAGTTGTCTGTGTCATGACTTTAGCCGAATATAGAGGTCATTTATGGCATAATAGGGATAGTCGAACAGTGGAAGTAAGCCCTTCGAATTACGAGATTATTAGCAAATAGCATATAGTCTTCAGCCTATATATTCTATCTTCTACAAAACACATAATACCCATTGAGACCTTTAAAATGTATCTGGTATATGTGTTTTTTTTCAGATTATCATTTATGCTTAAAATATGACTCAATTGGTGACCAGTTGCTTTTGGCATGGTCTCATCTTACTGTAGAATAGTTCACGTATGGGGACCGAAGCTAGGATCTTCACCACACACTCTTATTTCATGGATGCAAGGATTTTATTTCCACGTGAAAGTAAAAAAAATACATGTGATGAAACTTTCAAAGGTTCAGGGATTGAAGGGACTTATTATTACGTTTCGACCCATTACCAGGTCTTTGTCAGACTGTCACTTATTAAGAGGTAGTGACCGGTGATCTCTCGCAAAAGTCTTATGTCCATGGTGGTGTAGGACAACTGCACCATGATGGACATAACTTAGGTGCAGGAGCGCCTTGCACTACCTCCCATTAGAGAGCACTGCCATCCCCCTACATCATGATGGATATGACTTAGGAGCGAAATCACCAGTCACTACCTCCTAATAAGTGACTCTGTGACAAAGACCCGGGACTGGGTCGAAACAGAATAATATGTTGCTTCAATCCCTGAACCTTTGAAAGTCTGAACACGTGTCCTTTTTCACTTTCACGTGAAAATAAAATCCTTTCATCCATGAAATAGGAGTGTGTGGTGAAATCCCTAGCTACGGTCCCCAAATGTGAGCTATTCTACAGTGAGATGAGACTGTGCCAAAAGCAACTGGTCACCAATTGATTTTTCGTTTAGGCATAAATGATACTCAGATAAATTGGAATGGTCTCAATGGGATATGTGTTATGTAGAAGATAGGAAAGATAGGCTGAAGAGTTTACGTTATTTGCTAATTATAATTGCATTCAGGAAATAAGAGTGTGTGATGAAATTCCAATCTATGTTTACCAGGGGCTTGTGCCTCACAACTTTGTGTGCACGCCAATTCTCCTCACTACTTATGGGGACCATGGGTCAGCTTTCAATAGTTACATCTATTTGTCATATAATACTTAAAAAAAGTATCAAAAATATGTTTTTTTATGTGCATCAAAGAGGTCTCAGCATTTTAATTTAAAAAATGTAATGATCACATCTAAATAACAATTAACAAAGGGTGGCCATATATCATGTGTTGGGGAAGCCAGGAGGAATAGGTGTCGACCTACCTATTCATCCTGACCCCTTCCCATACACATGGACTCTCTGGCTAAGCATGAATACAGTATGTTTTCAATATAATTGGAGAAATAATTAGTGATGAGTGAATATACTCGTTACTCGAGATTTCTCGAGCATGCTCTGGTGTCCTCCGAGTATTTTTTAGTGCTCGGAGATTTAGTTTTCATCGCCGCAGCTGAATGATTTACATCTGTTAGCCAGCATGAGTACATGTGGGGGTTGCCTGGTTGCTAGGGAATCCCCACATGTAATCAAGCTGGTTAAGAGATGTAAATCATTCAGCTGAAATGAGGAAAACTAAATCTCCGAGCACTAAAAAATGCTCGGAGGACACCCGAGCGTGCTCGGGAAATCTCGAGCAACGAGTATATTCGCTCATCACTAGAAATAATCCATTTAAAGACACCCATAAAAGCAACCAATAATCTTTGAGGACAAAGAATTGGGCATGTTGATATCCACCATGCCTAGTCCTTCTTGAGAGCAGATGTTAGGGGAAAGATGGGACACCTCATACTCATTAGATTGGCTGGTCAGCCGGTAGGTTTGGCTGATGTTTGTCTAATATGTATGGCCACAGACACATCCAAGGATACTAACAAGCTTTAATTAGCCTGATTAAGTCTCCCTAGTATCTACAATCACTAAAAAGGATCAAGGGTTTTCCGAAGAGCATGCAATTTAAATGATAAATAGCAGAGCCACATACAAATGGCATTGTGACAGAGACAGATCGCAAATTGTGTTTGCTTTGGATTACATATTTTCAAGGCAAGCTAAAATATTTGAACAGCGAAGAATCCTTCACATTTAAAATACAGTATCAATAAATCTCAATGAAATTCTCCATAGACTCTAAGTTTGATTATAATGCCGGACTGCTCACTGATATGTTATATATTCTCTCATAAATACACATGAAATCAATTGAATGAAATCATTCTGCTCTGGGAAGTTAATAAATAATACCGCACACAGCAGGATTATCCAATAACCAGAATCAATCTGTACAGTGCGCTTTTCGTCTGACTGCTCATTTCCTAGCACTTAATGGCTACGTTTCATTTGTGATTTACTAGAGCGAAATTAAGACAAAACCTACTGTGCCCCAAATCAGCCTTAAGAATGAAAAAACACCAATTTCTTGTACTTTTATTCATTATAGCTTTGAAATGGTAAAACACATAGGTTTTTGCTAAGGTTAAAGGGGTTGTCCGCTTCAAATCAATAAGTCTGCAGTCAGTCTGTGTGACTGCAGACTTATAAATCCCCCCAGGTGCGCCACCAAAAAGGTCCCAAGCTCTGTGTCTTACTATCCCGATGCCGTTTTGCATTGCTTCTCTCGGGGGCATGTGAAGAAGTGGGGCGAAACGGCATCGGGGCGGTGGGTGAGACGCAGAGTCTGGGACCTTTTCAGTGGAGCATTATTTTAGGTAACAAACCATTTATAGACTGTTTAATGTATACTACCTGAAGGCAATGCTACATATGAGACCATTGCACAGCTAGCCATCTAGGTGGAATAATTATACCCTTCTAATAGTATAGCACTTGCACTTTAGTAATTAATACCCTTCGCTCCTTTATGCTTATGGATCTTTATAAGATATTTTGTATGATACTCTGTGTCTCTGGAAGTTTATTTTCCCTGTCACTTTACTAAGTATGTTATTTTTTGGATGCATTTAATAAACATATATTGTTTAATATATATCCTTGGAAACTTTTCATATCCTTGGACAAGTATTATTCAATTTTTTGTTTGGTTGCTTAACTGCGATTTAAAGAGTTGTAATTTTTTTCGTTTGTATTTTTTGTGCCTTTAGTTCTTGGTTCATCGGGCTTCATTTTTATATCGCTGTCATATTCTCCCATTTTTACTGTTTTTTTGCTAATATCGTAAAATAAGTGCCTGTTTTTCTCATTGTGTTACGATCTAAAAGAATGACTAATATACATTTATCAATTTGTTCCACATTTTGAAACAGATATTTTTATGTATTGGATATATTTCTATATTTTATGGGGGCAGGGCTAGTAACCAATTATTTTATTTACTTATTTATTTTCATTTATTTTAGAAATTGTGCCCCTGAAAAGGTCATAAAAGACCATTGAGGGCATTTTAATAATGAACTATTTTTATTTTCATCTTATTTCCCTTGTAACTGAGGCTGGTATTTTAGCCCAAGTTACAGGTGAAATGCACAGCAGAGCTGCCTGCGTCTCCTATGATCCAGCAGATCCTGCTTCTTCCCTATACACAGCAAATACATTTCCGCTATGTATGAGGGAGGAAGCACCGGCAGTACTTCCTGTTATTGCATAACCTCTGTTTCTTTAGAGCTGTGTGTACAGCGACAGAGATGGCACAGATGGTATTAAACCATTTATGCCTTCTCTATGGGGATTCTGGCTTTCTCTGTCAGCCAGATCTCTGCTCCCAAAGCTACAGGATCACATGCAGTTACGCTCCTATGCACAACATCACTGCAGAGTAGGAGCGCCCGAACATTGAAAGCCAATGGGTGGTTCTGAAGCCATTAATATAAAACATAAAATAAATCAAAACAAAAGGAAATAATATTAGTAAATGTGCATCCACATGACAATCCAAATTCAATATCTACTGTATAATTGTCTAAGAATCACTTCCATCTGTCTGTCTGTCTTTCTGTCTGTCTTTCTGTCTGTCACAGATATTCATTGGTCCCGGCCTCTGTCTGTCATGGAAATCCAAGTCGCTGATTGGTCTCGGCAAAACAGCCACGACCAATCAGCGATGAGCACAGACCGGAAGAAAATGGCCGCTCCTTCCTCCCTGCAGTTAGTGCCCGGCGCCCACATACTCCCCTCCAGTCAGCGCTCACACAGGGTTAATGGCAGCATTGACCGTGGTGTAATGCACTCGGTTAACGCTGCTATTAACCCTGTGTGACTTACTTTTTACTATTCATGCTGTCTATGCAGCATGAATAGTAAAAAGATCTAATGTTAAAAATAATTTTAAAAAAATTTAAAATAGTTATATACTCACCCTCCGGTGGCCCCCCGGATTGAAGCAGTTTCCGATGCTCCTCGCGAGGCCCTGGAGACCGCTCCATGCATTGCGGTCTCGCGAGACCGCTACATCATCATCTCGCGAGACCGCAATGCACTCTTCAGACCGGAGCGCACGAGGAGCGTCGGTAACCGCTTCGATCCGGGAGGCCAACAGAGGGTGAATATATAACTATTTTTTATTTTAATTCTTTTTTTTAACAGGGATATGGTGCCCACATTGCTATAGACTGCGTGGGCTGTGTTATATACTACATGGACTGTGCAATATGCAACGTTGGCTGTGCAATATACTATGCGGGCTGCGCAATATACAACGTGGGTTGCGCAATATACTACGTGGGCTGGGCAATATACAACATGGGCTGCTCAATATACTACATGGGCTGCGCAATATACTATGTGGGCTGTGCAATATACAATGTGGGCTGCCCAATATACAATGTGGGCTGCGCAATATACAACGTGTGCTGCACAATAAACTACGTGGGCTGCGCAATATACAACGTGGGCTGTGCAATATACTACGTGGGCTGCGCAATGTACACCGTGGGCTGCGCAATGTACTACGTGGGCTGGGCAATATACTACGTGGGCTGCGCAATATACTACGTGGGCTGCGCAATATACAACGTGGGCAGCGCATTATACTACGTGAGCTGCGCAATATACTATGTGGGCTGCGCAATATACAATGTGTACTGTGTGGGCTGCGCATTGTACTGCGTGGGCTGCGCAATTTACTGCGTGGGCTGTGCTATACACTACGCATACATATTCTAGAATACCCATTGCGTTAGAATCGGGCCACCATCTAGTCTACTATATAATTGTCTAAGGGTCACTTCCGTCTTTCTGTCTTTCTGTCTGTCTGTCTGTAACGGAAATCCCAAGTCGCTGATTGGATGCGGCAAAAAGGCCACGACCAATCACCGACGGGCACAGTCCGGCGGCAAAATGGCCGCTCCTTACTCCCCGCAGTCAGTGCCCACAGTCCATACAACCCCCCAGTCAGCGCTCACACAGGGTTAATGGCAGCATTAACGGACCGCGTTATGCCGCAGTGTAACGCACTCCTTTAATGCTGCTATTAACCCAATGTGACCAACTTTTTACTATTGATGCTGCCTATGCGGCATCAATAGTAAAAACATCTAATGTTAAAAATAATAGAAAAAATAAAAAATCATTATATACTCACCTTCCGTGGGCCCCCGGATCCAACTGAGGCCTTTCCCGCTCCTCACGACGTTCCGGTGACTGGTCCATGCATTGCGGTCTCGCGAGATTATGACGTCGCGGTCTCGCGAGACCGCCCGTCATCATCTTGCGAGACTGCAATGCACTCTTGGGACCGGAGCGTCGTGAGGAGTATCGGTAAATGCCTGGGCTGGATCCAGGGGCCGAAGGAAGGTGAGTATATAACTATTTTTTATTTTAATTCTTTTTTTAACTGGGATATGGTGCGCACATTGCTATATACTACATGGGCTCTGTTAGATACTGTGTGGGCTGTGTTATATACCACATCTCTGCGCTATATACTATATGGGCTGTGCTATATACTATGTGGCTGTGGTGTATATTATGTGGCTGGGCAATATACTACATCGCTGTGCTCTACACTACATGGCCTGGGTTATATACAGTACTGCATGGGCAGTGTTATATACTATGTCTCTGTGCTATATACTACACGGCTGTGCTATATACATGGCTGTGCAATATACTACATGTCTGTGCTACATACTACATGGCTGGGCAATATACTACGTGGCTGGGCAATATTCTGCGTGGCTGGGCAATATACTACATGGCTGTGCTATATACTACGTGGCTGTAAACTACATACATATTCTAGAATACCTGATGCGTTAGAATCGGGCCACCATCTAGTATCTTAACCCATTATCTACCAATGTCCTTTTTTTGGGATGCCTAATCTGTAGCTTCTAGCTCTAAAGGTACCGTCACACTAAGCGACGCTGCAGCGATACCGAAAACGATGTCGATCGCTGCAGCGTCACTGTTTGGTCGCTGGAGGGCTGTCACACAGACAGCTCTCCAGCGACCAACGATCCCGAGGTCCCCAGTAACCAGGGTAAACATCGGGTTACTAAGCGCAGGGTCGCGCTTAGTAACCCGATGTTTACCCTGGTTACCAGCGTAAACGTTAAAAAAACAAACACTACATGCTTACCTTCAGCTGTCTGTCCTCCGGCGCTGTGCTTTCCTCTGCACTGTCAGCGTCGGTCAGCCGGAAAGCAGAGTGGTGACGTCACCGCTGTGCTTTCCGGCTGGCCGGCGCTGACACAGGATGCAGGAGGAGTGCAGAGAAGCAGAGCGCCGGGGACAGACAGCTGAAGGTAAGTATGTAGTGTTTGTTTTTTTAACGCTTACGCTGGTAGCCCGGGTAAGCATCGGGTTACTAAGACCGGCCCTGCGCTTAGTAACCCGATGTTTACCCTGGTTACCAGTGAAGACATCACTGGATCGGTGTCACACACGCCGATCCAGCGATGTCTGCGGGAGGTCCAGCGACGAAATAAAGTTCTGGACTTTCCTCAGCAACCAACGATCTCCCAGCAGGGGCCTGATCATTGATCGCTGTCACACAACGATTTCCTTAACGATATCGTTGCTACGTCACAAAAAGCAACGATATCGTAAATGAAATCGTTATGTGTGATGGTACCTTAAGATTTTATAATTTTTATAATTAGGTCCAATTCTGTGTGTTGTGTTTGTAAAATGAATGTTTTCAAAATAGAAAATCATGTCATTGTCATTTTTAATTGAATATTGGGACGCCCTTTTCTGAAAAATCCGAACTTGTAAAAATTTTAATTTGGCAAGTAATGGGTTAATAAAGAAGCATAGGTTATTTTTTATGCTAGTTGAATTTATAGGTGCACCAATTGTTCTTTTATGAATCGATTCCTAGACTTATTTAGTACAACAATTTTAACCACCTGCCCAAAAAATTAATAAATAATGCCGCCCTATGAGCATGCTGTAATTCAAGTAGATTTATGGGAGTAATGCAAAGTTCACTACATGCTGAACACACAAAGCAATCTGAGGTTATGATTAAAGTTGAATTGGATATTGACACGTTAAATAATTTATTGTTGGATTAGCTGAATGTTAAGATCTCACCGGGAAAATTATAAAAACAAGAGAGATAAAGGGCCGAAGACTACTTTATGTGAAGGAGTAATACTTTGCTAATAATGTCTATAGTAGAATTATGGTTTCTTAGCTATCTGTCTTGCTTGAGGTAGCACCTGTATATATTCTAGTACAGTGTTCCCCAACTCCCATGCTCAAGAGCTACCAACAGATTATGTTTTCAGGATATCCTAAGCATTTCCCAGGAAATAATTTCATGGGCAATAATAAAGAAATCCTGAAAATATGATCCATTGGTGACCCATGATGACGGGAGTTCTGGAACCAATATTGCCCTGATAAAAAAAAACATAAGGGATTAAGGGAGAGGAATAACTTGAAGCTCTTGGGCCCCAATGCAAAATCTTAAACAAGGGTCTCCAATTACTAAGTGCCACTTTTAAAACTAGTGTCAAGTTATGTTACCGAGGGACCTGTCTCCACCTGTTATAACTATGGTCATGTTGGAAAGGTTCTATGATCAGAAATGTCTGGCAGAATATGTGGACCAGAAATAGTTCATTTCAAGGGCTTTGTCCCCTATCTTTTATCAGTGTAAAAACAGAAACCTGGTGGTAACAGAAAAACACATACCCACTGGACACCGCCACTCCTCCGCACTGCTGCCAGTGTCCACCACAGTCTCCAAAAGGTACCGTCACATTAAGCGACGCTGCAGCGATATAGGCAATGATGCCGATCACTGCAGCGTCGCTGTTTCGTCGTTGTGTGGTCGCTGGAGAGCTGTCACATAGACAGCTATCCAGAGACCAATGATGCCGAAGTCCCCTGGTAACCAGGGTAAACATCGGGTTACTAAGCGCAGGGCCGCGCTTAGTAACCCGATGTTTACCCTGGTTACCATTGTAAATGTAAAAAAAAAAACACTACATACTTACATTCCTGTGTCTGTCACATCCCCCGGCGTTCTGCTTCCCTGCACTGTGTAAGCGCCGCCGTAAAGCAGAGCGGTGACATCACTGCTGTGCTCTGCTTTACGGCCAGCCGGCGCTGACAGTGCAGGGAAGCAGAACGCCGGGGGACGCGACACACACCGGAATGTAAGTATGTAGTGTTTGTTTTGTTTTTACATTTACACTGGTAACCAGGGTAAACATCGGGTTACTAAGCGAAGCCCTGCGCTTAGTAACCCGATGTTTACCCTGGTTACCAGTGAAGACATCGCTGAATCGGCGTCACACACGCCGATTCAGCGATGTCAGTGGGTGATCCAGTGACGAAATAAAGTTCTGGCCTTCTAGCTCTGACCAACGATGTCACAGCAGGATCCTGATCGCTGCTGCGTGTCAAACACAACGATATCGCTATCCAGGACGCTGCAACGTCACGGATCGCTATTGTTATCGTTCTAAAGTTGCTCAGTGTGAAGGTACCTTAACTCTTACTGTGAGGGGTATCAGTTGACCAACGCAGCCAATTAGCATCTACTCATTATCTACTGATTGGCTGCAGCACTCATGTTCCATATAGCCAGGAGAGGACACACCAACAATAGAGGAACAATAATAACAGAACAAAGGAGCAGCGGGGTTCTGGTAGGTATTTTTTTTCTTGTTAGGATCAAAATGAGTGCACTTTTACATTAATAAAAAGCAGTGGACAACCCCTCTAAAGTGTTTTAATGTAAGTATAGTAAGATCTTGACACCCAACAGCTCCGAAATCCAATCTATAAATCTAATCCACACTAAGGTCACATTTAAGTGTAAGTAAGAGTTATCCTTTAGTTTTAAAAAGCTATAAAGTGTAATGAAGCTTATAGAGCTAGAGCTTTTGCCACAATAAATTTCCAGTGAGTCCATGACCTGCTATAAATCCAGCATTGCAGACGTCTATGGTGTATGACTTAAGGGTTATTAACAAAATACAGTTTCCAGAACCATTTTGCAATGTGGTGTCCCAATGTTTTAGGTATCTCAATAACTAGTAAAAATAAAGCCTGATAAAAATAATGTGATAAGTACAATTACACACTTTGCTTAAACCTAATTTGAGAAATTGAAGTCGATGCTTGCCATTATTAAGGATGTAAATGATCAGATTGTGTAGTAAAAATCCAGTGAAAATGAAGTAAAAATTCAATCATAAAATATATCTGATGTCGTTTCTTAGAGTGAAAAATTTAACAAAAATACATTTAAAGTAATGGAAAAGATAATGACATTTTTAATACTGAGGCATATTATTGCAAATGAAGGAAAATTACAAGAAAGTCAATTATAGGCAACTTAAAAGATTAGAATGTTATTTGCTACGTAGAACAAAATGCTAATCAACAGCCCCTCTTTAAAAAAATTGCTTGATCTGCATGCTCTGCAGTCCGATATCTGCAAAGCAGTCAAGGGTAATGTGTTGCCAATAGTATCGTAGCGTAGTATCGCTAGGTGAGACTGTCATGTGACTACAGCAACCAATTGCTTGCCGTGTATCGGAATATACTATATTTCTATAAACTATATACTATATACAGTATATATATATATATATATACAGTGGGGCAAAAAAGTATTTAGTCAGTCAGCAATAGTGCAAGTTCCACCACTTAAAAAGATGAGAGGCGTCTGTAATTTACATCATAGGTAGACCTCAACTATGGGAGATAAACTGAGAAAAAAAAATCCAGAAAATCACATTGTCTGTTTTTTTATCATTTTTTTTGCATATTATGGTGGAAAATAAGTATTTGGTCAGAAACAAACAATCAAGATTTCTGGCTCTCACAGACCTGTAACTTCTTCTTTAAGAGTCTCCTCTTTCCTCCACTCATTACCTGTAGTAATGGCACCTGTTTAAACTTGTTATCAGTATAAAAAGACACCTGTGCACACCATCAAACAGTCTGACTCCAAACTCCACTATGGTGAAGACCAAAGAGCTGTCAAAGGACACCAGAAACAAAATTGTAGCCCTGCACCAGGCTGGGAAGACTGAATCTGCAATAGCCAACCAGCTTGGAGTGAAGAAATCAACAGTGTGAGCAATAATTAGAAAATGGAAGACATACAAGACCACTGATAATCTCCCTCGATCTGGGGCTCCACGCAAAATCCCACCCCGTGGGGTCAGAATGATCACAAGAACGGTGAGCAAAAATCCCAGAACCACGCGGGGGGACCTAGTGAATGAACTGCAGAGAGCTGGGACCAATGTAACAAGGCCTACCATAAGTAACACACTACGCCACCAAGGACTCAGATCCTGCAGTGCCAGACGTGTCCCACTGCTTAAGCCAGTACATGTCCGGGCCCGTCTGAAGTTTGCTAGAGAGCATTTGGATGATCCAGAGGAGTTTTGGGAGAATGTCCTATGGTCTGATGAAACCAAACTGGAACTGTTTGGTAGAAACACAACTTGTCGTGTTTGGAGGAAAAAGAATACTGAGTTGCATCCATCAAACACCATACCTACTGTAAAGCATGGTGGTGGAAACATCATGCTTTGGGGCTGTTTCTCTGCAAAGGGGCCAGGACGACTGATCCGGGTACATGAAAGAATGAATGGGGCCATGTATCGTGAGATTTTGAGTGCAAACCTCCTTCCATCAGCAAGGGCATTGAAGATGAAACGTGGCTCGGTCTTTCAACATGACAATGATCCAAAGCACACCGCCAGGGCAACGAAGGAGTGGCTTCGTAAGAAGCATTTCAAGGTCCTGGAGTGGCCTAGCCAGTCTCCAGATCTCAACCCTATAGAAAACCATTGGAGGGAGTTGAAAGTCCGTGTTGCCAAGCGAAAAGCCAAAAACATCACTGCTCTATATATATACAGTGGGGCAAAAAAGTATTTAGTCAGTCAGCAATAGTGCAAGTTCCACCACTTAAAAAGATGAGAGGCGTCTGTAATTTACATCATAGGTAGACCTCAACTATGGGAGACAAACTGAGAAAAAAAAATCCAGAAAATCACATTGTCTGTTTTTTTAACATTTTATTTGCATATTATGGTGGAAAATAAGTATTTGGTCAGAAACAAAATTTCATCTCAATACTTTGTAATATATCCTTTGTTGGCAATGACAGAGGTCAAACGTTTTCTGTAAGTCTTCACAAGGTTGCCACACACTGTTGTTGGTATGTTGGCCCATTCCTCCCTGCAGATCTCCTCTAGAGCAGTGATGTTTTTGGCTTTTTGCTTGGCAACACGGACTTTCAACTTCCTCCAAAGGTTTTCTATAGGGTTGAGATCTGGAGACTGGGTAGGCCACTCCAGGACCTTGAAATGCTTGTTACGAAGCCACTCCTTCGTTGCCCTGGCGGTGTGCTTTGGATCATTGTCATGTTGAAAGACCCAGCCACGTTTCATCTTCAATGCCCTTGCTGATGGAAGGAGGTTTGCACTCAAAATCTCACGATACATGGCCCCATTCATTCTTTCATGTACCCGGATCAGTTGTCCTGGCCCCTTTGCAGAGAAACAGCCCCAAAGCATGATGTTTCCACCACCATGCTTTACAGTAGGTATGGTGTTTGATGGATGCAACTCAGTATTCTTTTTCCTCCAAACACGACAAGTTGTGTTTCTACCAAACAGTTCCAGTTTGGTTTCATCAGACCATAGGACATTCTCCCAAAACTCCTCTGGATCATCCAAATGCTCTCTAGCAAACTTCAGACGGGCCCGGACATGTACTGGCTTAAGCAGTGGGACACGTCTGGCACTGCAGGATCTGAGTCCTTGGTGGCGTAGTGTGTTACTTATGGTAGGCCTTGTTACATTGGTCCCAGCTCTCTGCAGTTCATTCACTAGGTCCCCCCGCGTGGTTCTGGGATTTTTGCTCACCGTTCTTGTGATCATTCTGACCCCACGGGGTGGGATTTTGCGTGGAGCCCCAGATCGAGGGAGATTATCAGTGGTCTTGTATGTCTTCCATTTTCTAATTATTGCTCACACTGTTGATTTCTTCACTCCAAGCTGGTTGGCTATTGCAGATTCAGTCTTCCCAGCCTGGTGCAGGGCTACAATTTTGTTTCTGGTGTCCTTTGACAGCTCTTTGGTCTTCACCATAGTGGAGTTTGGAGTCAGACTGTTTGATGGTGTGCACAGGTGTCTTTTTATACTGATAACAAGTTTAAACAGGTGCCATTACTACAGGTAATGAGTGGAGGAAAGAGGAGACTCTGAAAGAAGAAGTTACAGGTCTGTGAGAGACAGAAATCTTGATTGTTTGTTTCTGACCAAATACTTATTTTCCACCATAAAATGCAAAAAAAATGATAAAAAAACAGACAATGTGATTTTCTGGATTTTTTTTTCTCAGTTTGTCTCCCATAGTTGAGGTCTACCTATGATGTAAATTACAGACGCCTCTCATCTTTTTAAGTGGTGGAACTTGCACTATTGCTGACTGACTAAATACTTTTTTGCCCCACTGTATATATATATATATATATATATATATGTATATATATATACTACATTTTTGTGACCTCATAAATAACATAATTAAATAAGTGTTTATATAATGTAAGTTTTATATAAATCATTATTGATGTATTATACAAACAATCAAATCTTATTAATGGATACAACCATATCCATTTGGTATATAACTAAAGAATCCCAGCCTATTGGGGGAGTGCACTGTCAATGGAAGGCTTGCAGCCCTTAATAAATCTTCCACAGACATGCTTTGGGCAAGCTACTCTATCTAGTAGATTCCAGAGGAATGGACATCAACCTTTAAGAGTTATACAGGGACATGGACTTATGCAGAAACCTCTGGCTTACGTTCTCGGATTGGCTGTTGGGCCAGTGGAGCTGCTGGCAAAGGTTGAAAGTTGGATCAGCACTAAGATGTTAGAATTTGGGACAAAATTGTATGGCAGTAATAAAATAAACACGCAGGTTGTGGTAAAAGACAGGAAAAAACAGGTTGAATATGAATTGGAAAGTTGGAGTGAACCAGGGCAGGTATAAACCATAACTGACAACTCCCAGCAGTATACTGGGGGGTTAATTAGGGAGTGGTTATGTCCCATTGACCAAAATAGGGAGCTGATTCCTCCTGTTGGAGAGCACAGACATCCATATTGCCAGACTGGATGGCACCACTGATCCCAGGAACTCTGGGATATCTGGCTGGATGAAGACTGCACTGCTCTGAGCTTCTGGTTCTGATATTTCCTCCATCACTAGCACCATATACAGAAAGAGAATGGCGGTGCCTGTTGACTGAAGCAAACTTTGCATGAGCAGAGCCAGGTGGAGATGTGACATAAAGATTACCACACCTTCTCCCTATACCAAAAAGTACATAATGTCCTCTGTGAAATTAGAGTAATTTAAATGACAAATATGTTTTCAGCATCAAAGTTTGCAATTTGTGTTAAGTAATCCAGTTTCTACAAATTCAATATATTCTTACAAATGCACATAGAGCTCAAAAGATTGTTTGTATTATCAAAGTCAACTGGCACCACTAAACTTGTGATTTTTTAAGCCAAGAGAAAAGGTAAGAAAGGACACACATCAAAGAAGGAAAGGTATCCATCAACAGATCCATCGGTGAATAATTATTTAAAAACAAAAATCTCTGATGTATAACATGGTTAAAATTTTGGTATAAAACCATTAGTTTAGAAAAAAGGCAAGTAACCTGGGGAACCCATGGCCTTACGTGTTTCAAACCAACAGGTTCTAAATCACAGTTCAGAGTGTTCCCATACTCAAAGTATCCCTCAAATAAATAAGGGACTGGAAGGACACACTGTATGTCTACCACTTCTCTAATGATGAATGATTCTTGTTTTCTTTTCTATGTTGGGTTTAATTGGGGCAGAATAACACTTAAGTGGGAAATATGATGGGATAAAAAAATGCCATACTTACACTATGGAAAATGATTTATAGGAAGTAAGACATCTTAATGGGAAACTACAGTTTTAAAAAGTCTTTGATATGTTACAGCTCTTGTTTTGTAGTGTTTATTGGTGAGGTTCAGTGTTCAAAATCTGGCCAGCCGTAAACATGAGGTAGCTGTCAACAGAACATTTGTTTTGGCACACAGTTATCTTTCCCAAGTCCCCCACACACATGAGCATTCAGTTTAGCAGCCCATTCATGTGTGTTTGCCAAGGAGAGAGGAGAAATTTGCTGCTAAACATCTCATGTATCATCTTCTCTCTCCTGAGAACAACAGGATATATCACTAAAATTCCAACAACCCAAACGTTTCTCCTTGAACGTCATCATCTGTGTCCCAGCCACATCACTTGGTCTGCTAATCCCGCCAAAATCAGTAGGTTGTTCAACTTTCATCTAATGTGTATGGGGGGCCTTTAGTCACCCACGATAGCTTAAACCAAGAGACTGTCCACACAAAAGCCTGTCCTCAACTGTAAAAGGATTTGTGTATGACCAAGTTGAATATAAAGTCCTTAGAGCCATAAGGCACTTTGCTCATACTCTAGGATAAGTTAAGTTGAGTGCTTTGTGACCTTGGTTATAGAAATCATTGAGGGTTTCAGGATTCAGAACCCAAGAAACACTAATAAACAAAGGAGATAATATACCAAAAAATGTTTAAAACTTTTGTAACATTTTATTTCTGTTTTTAAAGAGTATGAAGGAAGCTTATGTGACCATGAAAATTACTTGAAAATTCTTGACGTTCACTGTTGATGAAAAGCGAATCAAGGACTCCAGTAGTACAAGGCAGCAGTAGAAGTCTTAGTGCAACTAAAAATTAGTGATCCCACCAATTATTTAACTAAAGCCACTTTAACAATTCTTGATCATTGAAAACGAATGTGCGCATCATATTCTTCAAATGCATTTGGAGTCCATCAGCTACAAGAAGACCAGATATAATGAACTGGAATGACCCTTCTCTGTTTACTGCATTGACACAAAGCTTCATTTGCTTCATTACCGGAATTGAGACAAGAGTCCCTGTGCACCCACTTCACACTGTCCGATGAGCAAATAAACACTGGCACTAAACCTGTTGCAATGGATTTTCAAGGTCACTGTCAAATTCACTTAACTTAGATGTCAAAAATCTGAAGCAGAGTTTTCAATATTTATTGAAGCTTTATTACCTAGGATTAGGTGACATTACTTTTTGCAGTTGGACCGCACACCGTGTCTTGGCTCCCTCTGATAATTTGTTACGATTCTCATCTCTCTGAGGTTTGAAATGCAAAGATATTCAGAAATTTGCTGATGCCGATGAAGCAAAATGTATGAAAATGACCTTAAAATATTGATTAAAGGGTGACACCAATTTAATGTTCATGTACAAGACTCAGATCAATGTTTTGCATTTGCTCTAACAGATTGTTTTTTTGCAAAATAGTCAACTTTTTTGTGTTAACAATACATCTTTTCCTAGGAAATATTTTACATTTCGTATCAAGTTCCCTGAAGCAAGAGTTAATATCAGAAGGTGACTCCCTTTCTCTGAAAGGTTTTTTTTTTTCCGTTTATGGTTTATCTACAAGATATTCGTCTGGAAACCAGTCTCCCACTGTCGGCAATAGAAAAGAAGCTGTGCAGGCGCTGCTATCTCTATTCATTTCTATACGAGTAGCAAAATAGAAATTTATGGAATATCTAGTGAGTAAGCCATAAATATCTAAGATGAGAATATCCATTTATGGACGCAGACAAGGAGAGATTTTTATTCTGATTGTACGCCTGCATGTGACAGAATACATGCGTTTATTCATGCGACATGCCCTTGGTAATACATCTGCACCACATTGGGGTAAGAATGAATCTGTGACTTAGGATGGATTTCAGGGAGTTTTTTTATTCTATAAAATAATTTCATATTATGAGAATAAGCAATCCCTGTATAATCCATGAAGGAACCCTACTAATCATGAGAATCAAAGTGGTACAGAGCTGGTGTAATATTGCACCCCCTGCACTGTTTTTTGTCCTGCACAGGAGTCTCTAAACATCCAGTTGTAAAAGAAATTGCAGCATAATCTTAATCAAGCAAATAGTTTTGGCTGCAGTTCACTACACATCTGTATAACCTGGGACACTTCTGTTCTCGAAAAAATTTGTACTGTGCTGAATGCCTTTGATTCGCAGGTTAGGTTGGGGTAACAGAGGTTGGACCACCACAGATGGCATATCCAATGATATGTTACAACTTTTTGAGATGGAAAAACCCTGTTAAATTTTGTTCTCCACAATGGGGTTCTACCAATGCTATGAATAATGAGGCCACAGAGTCCTATATTTCACATAAATCACTTTAGTGGTGACTATGCTAAATGCCAACGACCATTGATCTGATTTTTTAAAATATAATGCCATTTTAAGAAGACAGATAAAAAATATTCCATTATCAGGAACAAAAGGGGGATCACACAAGCGCTAATCCTATACACAAAGTCCCTAGCAGCTGGAGTCAGGGCAGGTGAGTGCCAATCCTGCTATAGAGGTACTAAAAATAGAAATTACAGCTGAAACCGCGCATAAAGGGACCAAAAACACGTGTGAAAATATGGAAACACACGTGCAAACAATGTGGCGGGCCCCCTGTCATTGCGGGTCATTGGGTCGCTTTTTAGCAGCGGCCACGGGTGGACCCTTGGTGCTTCTGTCTGCTTCTTGGTTGGTTCTGTTCAGCCTCCAGAAGCCCCCCAGTTGCCATTTCCATTGTTTGCACGTGTGTTTCCATATTTTCACACATGTTTTTGGTCCCTTTATGCGCGGTTTCAGCTGTAATTTCTAATATTTCATTATCACCTATAGAGGGGAGTTTCTGTCTTCTAGTAGTGGTAAAACCAGAGGTTGAACAGTGGTCATGACTAGTGATGAGCGAGTATACTCACTGCTTGGGTTTTTCCGAGCACGCTAGGGTGGTCTCCGAGTATTTGTAAGTGCTCAGAGATTTCGTTTTTGTTGACGCAACTGAATGATTTGCAGCTGCTAGACAGCTTGAATACATGTAGGGATTCCCTAGCATCCAGGCAACCCCCACATGTACTCAGGCTGGCTAGCAGCCATAAATCATGCAACTGCAACAACAAAAACTAAATCTCCGACCACTCACAAATACTTGGAGACCACCCACCTGTGCTCGGGAAAACCCGAGCAGCGAGTATACGCACTCATCACTGGTCATGACATTTTGCTATCTCAGGAACCATATTTTACCATTTTTCTCCCCTAGAAGCAATGCTGGATAGGAGATACATGATGAATCTTTGTGGTTTCTACAGATCACCTGAAAAGAGAAGTCGCATCACCTGTTCTCCTCTACCTGTAAGACCATAGCCAGGAGAAGCCCAGGGTTTGAAGTTCCTGTAATGTCTATCTGTGCCATGGAATGTATCCAAAGATAGCCAAGCTCTGAAATTGCCTATCTTTGGAGCCACATGGCAGTCCTGGTTATCAATGAAGGTTCCAGGAGTTGGACTTACACTACTCAACAGTTATCCCCTAACCTAGTGGATAGGGGAAAGCTTTTTAGACTGGAAGACCCTTTGGATTGGAGGCATTTAGAGGAATAGCTGGGCCCCATAAAAGGCTCTTGGTGCAGTATTATGTCTTCCTAAAAATGAGAAGTTGCATGAAGTCATAGTGCAGACACATGCAGGAGGTCTTAATGTCAAAACTTGTTCTACATTTTCTGGTGGTTCACACGTAATATTTTATCATAGGATGGTAGTACTGTGATATTTTTTTCTCTATATTAAAAATAAAAATCAGCTAGGATTCTCATGGTGCCATACTGTACCACTACCGGGCAACAACCGTGTCAAACTAATCAAAGAAAATGTAACGATTTTTCCATGTTGTATTTTTTTTCTATGAAACATCTTCTATATTTTAGCACTGGTAATTCACAGCCAGAGGCGATATGAACCGAGCATCACAAACGAAGGAATAGCTTCAGAAATTATGCAAATTGCCTCCTTTCATGTCAGTGTCAGTTTGCATCAATATGTCAGAGTTCTTGGTGCCAATTTTTGTTCTGCTTGCTCCGATGCATACTACACTTGTGGTAATGGAGACCTCATCTCTTGTAAAGTCAAGCGTTCCACCAAATGATTCACAGATAATCTTAGGAAGACTAAGAACAGTTAAAAAAAAACGAGTTGGTGCCGTATTCAAATGAGAAACAACAGAATTTGCATCTGTATTGCAGGCAGTTAGCGTTCTTTTTAAGCTATTGAAATGTTCACACCTGTTCAATGAATATCTGTCAAGTAAAATAAACCAGATTGGAAAATGTCAGTGGAAAACGTACATTCTTTTATTCTTTCGATTTCCATGCATTGTTCAGGGATCATAGTGGTAGAAAGTCTTTCAATATAATCGAACATCTCAGCAGTTATTATCATGTGATTTTAAAAAGACCCGTCACTTGCCATAAATCTCTACTTTTTTATTTGGTGTAAATGCCACGTTCTCCTGAATCTGGTAATATTTTTATTTTGTTTATGCCTCTTGGTCTCAAAAAATTTGCCTTCTTTACCTTGTACACACATGGTCAAAATTGTTTGAACCCCTCGTTTAATGACAGAAAAACACGCAATGGTCAAAGAAATAACTTGAATCTGACAAAAGTAATAACAAATAAAAAAATCTATGAAACTGAACAAACGAAAGTCAGACATTGCTTTTCAACCATGCTTCCACAGAATTTTAAAACAAATAAAACTCATAAAATAGGCCTGGACAGAAATAAACCCTTAACTTAATATTTTGTTGAACCACCTTTTGAGGCAATCACTGGAATCAAACGATTCCTGTAACTGTCAATTAGACTTCTGCACCTATCGACAGGTATATTGGCCCACTCCCCAGGATCAAACTGTTCCAGTTGTCTCATGCTTGAAGTTTGCCTTTTCCAGACAGCATGTTTCAGCTCTTTCCAAAGATGCTCAATAGGATTTAGGTCAGGGCTCATAGAAGGCCATTTCAGAATAGTCCAATATTTTCCTCTTAGCCATTCTTGGGTGTTTTTAGCTGTGTGTTTTGGGTCATTATCCTGTTGCAAGACCCATGACCTGTGACTGAGACCAAACTTTCTTACACTGGGCAGCACATTTCTCTCTAGAATCCTTTGATAGTCTTGAGATTTCATTGTACCCTGCACAGATTCTAGACACCTTGTGCCAGATGCAGCAAAGCAGCCCCAGAACATAACAGAGCCTCCTCCATGTTTCACAGTAGGAACAGTGTTCTTTTCTTGATATGCTTAATTTTTCCATCTGTGAACATAGAGCTAATGTGGCTTGCCAAAAAGTTCAATTTTTGTCTAATCTGTCCATAGGACATTCTCCCTGAAGCTTTGTGGCTTGTCAACATGTAGTCTGGCAAATTCCAGTCTGGCTTTTTTATGATTTTTTTCAACAATGGTGTCCTCCTTGGTTGTCTCCCAAAGTCCACTTTGGATCTGACACTGATGTTCCTTGAGCTTGAAGTTCACCTTTAACCTGTTTTTCTGGGCTCTTTTATTAACATTCGTATTATCCGTCTCTTTGATTTGTCATCAATTTTCCTCCTGCGGCCACGTACAGTGAGGATGGCTACAGTCCAATGGATCTTAAATTTCTGAATAATATGTGCAACTGAAGTCACAGGAACATCAAGTTGCTTGGAGATGGTCTTATAACTTTTACTATATGTTTGTCTATAATTTTCTTTCTAATCTCCTGAGACAACTCTTTCCTTCGCTTCCTCTGGTCCATGTTGAGTGTGATACACACCATGTCACCAAACAGCACAGTGAGTATCTGTAGCCCTATATACAGGCCCGCTCACTGATTCCAAGATTGTAGACACCTGTGATACTAGTTAGTGGACACACCTTGATTTAATATATACCTTTTGTCCCATTATTTTCAGGTGTACCATCATTTCTGTCCAGGCCTATTTCATGACTTTCATTTATTTATTTTAATTCTGTGGAAGCATGGTTGAAAAGCAATGCCTGGATTTCATTTGTTTATGGTCATATTTTTTTTATTACTATTACTTCAAGTTATTTCTGTGACCATTGTGAGTTTTTCTGTCATTAAACAACAAAAATTTTGACCATGTGTGTATGTAAAACTAGACTTGTTGGCTAAGGGGTTATGGCCCTCAACTTTTCTCTATAGACTTCTTGAGGACCACACCAAGTTGACAAAAAACACAAGATTTACATACGTTGAACCATATCTCAAGAACAGAAAGATGGAGGAACTGAATAAAAACAATGACAAGTTCAGGATAAATTTATGGCATGTGACACGCTAGTGTTTTCCTTTTTTTCACCGCTGGAGTGGTGCAACTAATATAAGTTCCATGATCCTAGTATTATGTTTATCAGCCGTTGTCTTTAGCTCTTCCTGACACAGCTCTGGTCCCACGCCACTATCTTCTGCCCATAACTTCTGATTAAGCAGAAGTCAGAGGTAGCAGTAACAAGCGCTCAATGTAAGACTAAGAGACCCTCATTCTGGGCTCGTTCTGGCTCTCATAGACTTACAGTGAGCTGTGATTTCCGGGTTGCTCCAACAAACACTGGCGCAATCCGGCAGGTCGTAGTTGCAGAAGCCCAACTGGAGTGGAGCCGAGAACAGATGAAGACAGCAGATGGTAAGTATTAGACTTGGCGTAGGGAACTTAGATTAGTTGTACCACTCCAGTGCTGCAATAAAAAACACCGGAGTGGTGCCTTGAAGAGGGCCTGTCATCAGAAAATTTGACCCCTAACTAAATGTATGAGTGTAAATGCTTATCACACTCATACCTTTCTAGCGGAATTTATTTGGGCACTTACAAGCTCTCCTGTACTTTACCACCCACTGCTCTGGTCATTGATTGATACTTCTCCCCTGTCTCTCCTGCATAGGAGCCATCATTGCCCAGATCTGTTTCATCAGAATGTGTAGCGCCTGAGCTCCTGATGACACTTATTTCTAAACGTCATTAGGCGCTCACTGTGCAAGTGCTGTACCATCTGATGAAACGCTGAAGGAACAGGGACCTGTCAATCAAAGTCCAGGGTTGGGTGATGAGGTTCAGCAAAGTCGGTGAGTGAAGTCCCCTCCTGAATGCAATTGAGAATGGCATGAATGTAATTACAGGAGTTGGGATGTATATATAATGTTACCTAGGAAACTATTTTTATATGTATTTGTATTTATTTCTTTATGTCTATTTTTAATATTGGCAAACATTTATTTCTGTAAGCTCTCTTGTGACCCTGCCTTGTTTTAGCCCTGTCATGTCCGATGGTCTTAGCTTTGTGTCAATTGTAGAAAGAACTGAAGACCTAATTGCTAGCGACTTTCTGCCATTCAATTTCAAAGGTATTGTATCTTTAGTAACTGATCAATCCCATTTCCTGCCGCGACCATTTTTTTTAAGATCCCTTCTAGCCCTCATTAACCCCTTCATAACCTTGGGATTTTCCGTTTTTCTGTGTTCGTTTTTCGCTCCCCTCCTTCCCAAAGCCATAACTTTTTTATTTTTTTGTCAATTTGGCCATGTGAGGGCTTATTTTTTGTGGAACGAGTTGTACTTTTGAACGACATCATTGGTTTTAGCATGTTGTGTACTAGAAAACAGGAAAAAAATTCCAAGTGCGGTGAAATTGCAAAAAAAGTGCAATCCCACACTTGTTTTTTGCTTGGCTTTTTTGCTAGGTTCACTAAATGCTGAAACTGACCCGCGATTACGATTCTCCAGGTCATTACGAGTCCATAGACACCTAACATGTCTGGGTTATTTTTTATCTAAGTGGTGAAAAAAAATTCCAAACTTTGCTAAAAAAAAAAATTGTGCCATTTTCCGATACTCGTAGCGTCTCCATTTTTCGTGATCTGGGGTCGGGTGAGGGCTTATTTTTTGCGTGCCGAGCTGGCATTTTTAATGATAGCATTTTGGTGCAGATACGTTCTTTTGATCGCCCGTTAATGCATTTTAATTCAATGTCGCGGCGACAAAAAAAACGTAATTCTGGCGTTTTGAATTTTTTTCTCGCTACGCCGTTTAGCGATCAGGTTAATGCTTTTTTTTATTGATAGATCGGTCGATTTTGAATGTGGCGATACCAAATATGTGTAGGTTTTATTTTTTTTAATTTATTTATTTTGAATGGGGCGAAATGGGGGTGAAACCTTTATATTTTTTTTATTTTTTTCACATTTTTTTAAACTTTTTTTTACTTTTCCCATGCTTCAATAGCCTCCATGGGAGGCTAGAAGCAGGCACAATGTGATTGCCTCTGCTACATAGCAGCGATCTTATGTTCGCTGCTATGTAGCAGAAAATCAGGTGTGCTGTGAGGGTGGCGCTCACAGTTACCGGTGATCAGTAACCATAGAGGTCTCAAGGACCTCTATGGTTACTATTCAGAAGCATCGCCGACCTCCGATCATGTGACGGGGGTCGGGGATGCCATCATTTCCGGCCGCCCGGCCTGAAGCGGTAGTTAAATGCCGCTGTCTGCGTTTGACAGCGGCATTTAACTAGTTAATAGGCGATTCTGCCCGCGCCTATTGCGGGCACATGTCAGCTGTTCAAAACAGCTGACATGTCCCAGCTTTGATGCGGGCTCACCACCATCAAAGAGGGGCTTCTGACCTCGGACGTACTATCCCTTCCGAGGTCAGAAAGGGGTTAATATCCCGTGCGACCATTGATTGAATTTTTTAAAACCTCAGATTACCCCTTTAAAACTTTTGGCAAACTATTATCATGATTTCAAGCTGTATAACAAATCTAACAAATATTCTAACGTATAAACCCCGAGTGATCTCGGCTCCGCTACACCTGACAAACTTCTCACAACTACGTCTGCAGTCAGGCAGCTGCCGTTAATAAAAAAATATGGCCTATTACTAGACCTGTGAATATTTGGAAGCGCTGCCCTAATTTCTTAGTCCCGTGATATATGATGTTATTTTCCACCTTGCTCTGTGTAAACCCGAGAAGTCTCCTTCAACAGAGGTGTTGTTTGGTTGCTGAAAGTCCCATATTAATCTTCACTATGGGCTGATGAGCGCCTGGTATTTGGACTGCAAGCTACGTGACACGGTTATTACTTGTGACCCTTGGAGACATTAGCAAGAGGCCGCGTTCAGTCACAAACATTTGGACTACCGACAACCCTAATTGGCTCCCTGCAGCTGTGTCTTTTGTTACTGGAAGTAATAGGAGGTGTTTCCTGCGAATTGTCAAGTGTCCTCGGACGCGCGCTGCTATTCTGAACCTGGCCGAGCGCGGTGTAGCTATATTTTTTTTTTTTGGCGCACGCTGCTATTAGTGTCTTGGATGCATGCACGATTTGTCCTTCAGATAGAACAGGCAGAATAGAAAGCAGATGTGAAGAGGGTAATCAGGTGTGATACACTACCTATTCAGTGCTGATCCCTTCCGCCCAGGGATTCGCACAGAATGATGGCATGATAACGCTTGGTAACAAATAAGCCGGAGAACTGGGACTTCAGGATAATTAGACTGGTGGGGACTTGTGCAGCCTCGCGGTACGTTCAGTGACTGCAGTGTATGCTGTATACATAACACTCAGGAACAGGGGGAGCATGAAACCTACCGGCCGCATACAGATGTGCGCTAGTAGGCAGGAAATTAACTATCTGTAGCCAAATTGGTCCTATCGTACTGCAAAAGCTTAAAGGGGTATTCCCATCTCCCGAATCTTATCCCAATATGTAATAGATGTAACAATATTAGAAAATACCTCCGATTAGAAATCTAGCATAGTTCTTCTGATTTTCTATATCTGATTTTCTATATCGCTTACTCCATATGCAGGGTTAGGACACCACTAACAGCTAACTGACTGTCACTTTATGAGTGGTCATAACATGGGTTAAGTTGACATAGAAAATCAGAAGAACTATACTACATTTCTGATTGGAGGTATTTGCGAACATTATTATTATTAAACCTAGTCTATATTAGGATAGGATCTTGGAGATAGGAATACCCCTTTAAGGGCTTGTTTAGAAATCTGATTTTTTTTTGCGTACCAGCGCTACCCATGATTTTCACGCTGAGATAATCTACGGGGCCATTCATATGTCCGTGATTTTTCACAGACCATGAGATCCACGGAAAATGGTGGAGGCATGTCCAATATTGATCCGAGTGGGCAGATCAAAATCTGCAATGCAAATCAATGGCATCCAAGTGCGGTGCGATTTTCATTGACTGTCAGAATGGAGAGAGCGAAGAGGTTTTGTTTTTCTCCTCGGATGACACTCGTATCACACTCTGAGCAAACTGGTCCGATTTTCTCGTAAGCAAAAAAATGGGACGTCTGAATGAGCCCTTAAGGGATTGCTGCCGCAGTACCTACTAGAAAAGTGCAGGGTGCAAGACCCCCAATCATATGATTCGATATCGATGGAAAAAGATCATCAATATGTTGAATGCTGAGCTCTGTATAACCCCACCTACATCACTGATTGGCAGCTCTCTACCCTTGTAAAGTGTGCACAGAAAGCTGCCAATCAGTGGTGTGAGTAGTTATACAGATCTCATGAATATGCTTAACGACCCGGCAGAAGGTTTACTAATGATAGTCTCAAGCCAATAAAACAGTCCAGTAAGTGATACATCGCTAGAATCAGGGTCTCCGCTCCTACATAATACTGTGCAATAAATTAGAACTACACTGGTTCACTGGGGTTTGGTCCTGTTGAAAAGTTTTGAAAACCATGAACTGTGTTGGCATAATAAACCGCATTCATGCCTCACCTCTGTGTGATCATATCTTTGAATCTTGGGCAGCGCGGACTCTTAACCACCGTATTCCCCATTTATTGGAATGTATCCCCTTGGGGGTCCTCTTGCAGCCTTTATATGCTTCTATAGGAGTTGTGACTGCTACAACCCCATCAGGTGAGCGTAGATATAATATTTTATACCACTTGGTAATCATATTTGCGTTTTTTGGTCTCTCCGGTTTTACCATTTGACCTTACTGTACATAATGCTGCTTTCAGATGAATGGAAAAAAACAAGCGGCAAGTCTCTTTAAGGACTCATTCAAATGTGCGTGTTTAATCACTTACATGAAAAAATAGTGCTGGTGTCATCAGTGTTTTCTATCAGTGTGTCATCAGTGTGTCCATTCTTCCCATCAGTGTGTCATCCGTGTGTCTTCAGTGTGTCATCAGTGTGTCCATTCTTCCAATCAGTGTGTCATCCGTGTGTCTTCAGTGTGTCATCAGTGTGTCCATTCTTCCCATCAGTGTGTCATCCGTGTGTCTTCAGTGTGTCATCAGTGTGTCCATTCTTACCATCAGTGTGTCATCCGTGTGTCTTCAGTGTGTCATCAGTGTGTCCATTCTTCCCATCAGTGTGTCATCCGTGTGTCTTCAGTGTGTCATCAGTGTGTCCATTCTTCCCATCAGTGTGTCATCAGTGTTTTCTATCAGTGTGTCATCAGTGTGTCCATTCTTCCCATCAGTGTGTCATCCGTGTGTCTTCAGTGTGTCATCAGTGTGTCCATTCTTCCAATCAGTGTGTCATCCGTGTGTCTTCAGTGTGTCATCAGTGTGTCCATTCTTCCCATCAGTGTGTCATCCGTGTGTCTTCAGTGTGTCATCAGTGTGTCCATTCTTACCATCAGTGTGTCATCCGTGTGTCTTCAGTGTGTCATCAGTGTGTCCATTCTTCCCATCAGTGTGTCATCCGTGTGTCTTCAGTGTGTCATCAGTGTGTCCATTCTTCCCATCAGTGTGTCATCCGTGTGTCTTCAGTGTGTCATCAGTGTGTCCATTCTTCCCATCAGTGTGTCATCCGTGTGTCTTCAGTGTGTCATCAGTGTGTCCATTCTTACCATCAGTGTGTCATTAATTTGTCTTTTCTTACCATCGGTGTCTCACTTATGTGTCTGTTCTTGCCATCTGTGTGTCATCAGTGTGTCATCAGTATGTCATCAGTGTGTCCATTCTTACCATCTGTGTGTCATCCGTGTGTCCATTCTTACCATCTGTGTGTCATCCGTGTGTCCGTTCTTGCCATCAGTGTGTGATAAGTATGTCATCTATGTGTCCGTTCTTGTTATCAGTGTGTCATCAGTATATCAACTATGTGTCCGTTCTTGTTATTAGTGTGTCATCAGTATGTCATCTATGCATCCGCTCTTCGCCAGTCGTTACACTGGCTGCCCATTCATTACAGGATACAGTTCAAAGTACTTGTTCTCACCCACAAAGCTCTCCACAGTGCGGCACCCCCGTTACATCTCCTCCCTCATTTCTGTCTATCGGCCTAGCCGACCGCTACGCTCTGCAAATGACTTTCGACTAACCTCTGCACTAATCCGTACCTCCCACTCCCGACTCCAAGACTTCTCCCGTGCTGCGCCAATCCTCTGGAATGCTCTACCCCAAGATATTAGCTCATTTGTTCAGAGCGGCCTACCATGTTAACTAATCAAAGTCATTTCATGTTTGTGTGTGTGTGTAGCCCATTCACTATCTCCATCTATCCCCCACCCCCTGAAGATGGCTGGACCATCCTTGTAAATACATCATTGTAAATACACACCTGTACTTTGTACCTCCCCCACCTCATTGTAGATTGTAAGCTCTCACGAGCAGGGTCGTCTTATTTCGCTTTAATTATTGTATTGTTAACGTTGTTACCTATGACTGTTGTGTTTGAAACTGTTAAACTGTAAAGCGCTGCGGAATATGTTGGCGCTATATAAATAAAGATTATTATTATTATTATTATTATTGTTGTGTGAAAACAACTGCACTGCAGATTGAGACACACAGGCAGCAATGTAGAGCGCAATCTAAATCCTGCAGATATAAATATCGACATAATGTTATAAACAGTTATTAGAATTTATTAGGTTCTGAGAGCTAATTATTTTTATTTTTTTTTTTAGAATTTTTATTGAGAATATAAGATAAAAATACTATTAGGAACATTTGTCTGAACTCATGATCTTAATTCAGGGAATTGTCAGTATGGAAAAAGATGCATCCAACGCCATTCAGCTCTGCTCCACGCGGAAGTCTGCAATGAAGCCAACTGCAAAGCTCCACTTAGCAAATCCATCCATTATCGGCTAGTTAAGGACTTGCATTAAGGGCTGTACTCGTAGCATGAAAACACCTTGATTGTATAATTTATAGGAATTATTTATAAATTCACAGCCACTTCTGATAAACTGGAAATAGGTAATCAAAATACATCTTCCTATAACTGGCCGTTGCTTACGCTGGGTAGATCTTCTGCAGATTATGCGTAAAATAGCTGTTTTAATTTGTTTTTTTCAAACATTTCATTAAAAGGTTCTCCTCTTCAAAGAATCTGTATATTTATTTCTCTAAAGTCTGTAATCTGTAGAAGCTGGGTGACAACCAGTAAGCATCAGATTTTGTGTCCCAATTTTGTGAGCGTAAAATCAACAGGGTATTACTGTACCAGAAAGTGAGGAGGGGGTGTGAAAAATAGGAATAGGGATTTTAGCAACATAACAGAAAGGGACAGAAAAACTTGCCTCAATTTAGAAATGCAGTAATTTTAGTAAGAATTCCGTAGCCTCTACTAGCTGGCTTCAGTCGGTATTTTTCAGCCAACTCTATATATAATCAGTCATGGATGGTTATTCTCACAGTTCGGCGATATGACACGAGTCTAATACATATTCTGCTTTGGAATCAAGTAATTTTATGATGCAGAGATGATTTTTTTTTCGAATTCAAGGAATCAGAATCTTCATTGAGATGACACCATGTTCGTCGCACACATGACTGCTGGAGCCTGTGATTATCCCTGTTTGGAATGGGACAACATTATCAATAGAGTGACCTGTGCTGGGTTATTATTAGAGATGGGCGATCCCGAGTAGTAAAGTTCGGGGTACGTACCGAAGACCTACCAGGAATTCTTTTCTACTGTTCGGGTCCGTCAACCCAAACACCGGCAGCTCTGATCAACAGTAAGATTAATATCACTGGTCAGAGAGTTGCAGCTCCCATGCTGTCATATGAAGCATGTGCCCACAGCTGTGACCATTTTTGACAATCAGCCAAGCTCATAGATGTGCCTTGGGTGGCTGCGGGCTGCTATTGTTAGTCTGGGGGAGGTCCAATATCCAGGGCCCCTTACCAGCTAGAGAATACCAGCTCTCAGTTGTCTGCTTTAACTTGGCTGGTTGTCAAAAATCCGGGGACTCACATCATGTTTTTTTTTAATTATTTATTTAAATAATTTAAAAATCGTAGTGGGGACCCCTCTATTCCTGATAGCCATCCTTTGCTAAAGCTGACAGCTGAGGGTTCCAGCCAACAGCTGTCAGTTTTGCTATGCTGGTTATCAAAAATACAGGGAAATCTACTCAATTTTTTTAAATTTATTATTTATTTAGAGCGCAGGTGCCAGCTGATGAATACTCCCATCAGCCGCCCCCTGCGCTCCCTGGTAATAGCAGCAGCAGGCATAGTCTGATGGGAGTAGTAGTCTTATCAGCTGACGCCAGTGACCAGAGGTAAACTTTTTACCTCTGGTTAAAGCTGCGGGCTCATGCTGTCATTCAACAACGTGGGAGCCGCAGCTCTCTGACCGGTGGTAATGATTTTACCGCCGATCAGAGACACTGTTTGCCGTGCTGTCATGCAGATGACGGAGTGGCAAACACAATGTTCGCGCCCCCCATTCACTTGGGTTCAAGTTCAGGTATAGTTTTGGTACCTGAACGGAACCTTTTTTAACTGTTCGGCCAAACACGCTGGACCCGAACATCTAAGTGTTTGCCCGTCACTAGTTATATCTTCTTTTCTCATTTTTTAACCAAGTGGTTATTCGAGACTGTGATATAGATAGCCTAGTATGGAAAGGAATCTGTCAGCAGGATTTCACACCCCAACTGATTTATATGTGCATGTAGCTATTTTAAAGACAAGTCTAGCAATAGTTTTTCATGGCTAGTCCATTCCTCCATTAATGAGAGATCAACGTTTCAATTGATTTGCAAATGAGACTAAAGAGCTATGGGAGATCTGAATCCTTTGTCACTCCAGCTCTATTCCCTGCTCAGGACTGCCTCCTGCTTGACTCACAGCCTCTATGCAGTGTGACTTTAGGCTCGGCAGCCATCACTCAAGCAGGAGAAGGCAGCACTGGGCAAGGAATAGAGCCAGAGTGACACAGGCTTCGCATCTACCATAGTCCTTAAGCCCTATTTTCACCTTTATCGAAACACTAATTTCTCAGTAACAGAGTAACAAGTATGGCCACTATAGATTGTACGGAGCTGTGGTGCCCATTTTGGAGGAACTGGAAAAACTAGCAGGGAAATACCAAAAGTCACAACATTTTTTGCGCAACTCAAACTTGCGCCAAAAGTTTGCAACTTTTCAAAGTAATTTATATCAGAATTGTGGTGATAGTGTATTGATGTATCGGGGCGTATGTACCCCCAGCAGCAGTGAGACCCACTAACAGCTGATCTGGTAATATTGACCTATCCTAGGAACAACTCTAAGTTATTCAATACCTTGGTGCTTTCCTATAGATTTCTGTAGATACATCTACTCTCGATATTTATTCACAATATCATAACAGAACACTGACAGAGCTGCCCTTAAGGATTTTGAAGACGTCAGCCCAGCTACGTCCGTACACAATCTGAAGAAGAAATAGGAATACACAAAGCACTAAATGGGAATTAGGCTTCCAATGGTGTTTGCTTCGCGAATCCCCTAATTGTAGTACTAGAGATGGTTCCTGTAATTACATGGACTGTGTGTTACATGTAAATTACATACAGGAGAACTGCATGCCCATTACAAGCAGCTCCCTAGAGCAGCAATTACTACCAAGCCTTATAAAATACAGAACAGGCGGCATGCAATGTAATCACACATCCAGTATGTTATTTGGTCAGTATTTTTTCTCAGCATTTGTAAGCCAAAACCAGGTGAGGAACAATCGGAGAAAAGGTATAATGGAACAAATGCGCCAATTCTGCATGTTTGACCCACTCCTGGTCTTGACTTACAAATACTGATGTGAAATACTGAGTGCGACCATAGCCTAATTCCTTTCCTTCACTTTTACTTCACTTGATAACCACTATGTCACTAATAACATAGTCCCTATTTACTAAAGTTGCCCATTCATCTTTAATACCTCGGCAATGTACAGGTAAAATGATGAATTGCATGGCATGGTGAAATGAAAGGCAGTCTGCAAAGAATGGGAAGTGAAGAAATTCTGGGTGCAAATTCTTAGAAGAGCAAAAATTAGAAAGAGAAAAAACAGTAGTATTGGCGTTGCTAGCGCCAATGATCCAAGGCAGTTCAGGCGCCCCAGATTTCTGGCCGCGGGGCAGCTGGCTTCTGCAGACTTATGACATAAAATGGCAGTATCACTATAACGTATCACATGCGCCACAAGGTTGTTTGTATTAGGTGAGTATCAGAAATATTTTTCGGAAGTGGCATTATTATTTTTTTTCTTCATTTTTGTATTATTACTAAAACTGTTACTAGTACCGTTTATTATTTTTACTGTTATTTTTGTTTATGTTTAGAGCACCATTGATTCCACTGTTATTGTTGTTATTACATTTTTTGTCATTACAGTTAGTATTATTTTTATTATTGTTGTTGTAATTATTTTCATTATTATTATTAGGAAAAAAAAAATCAAAAAATATTTTCTAAAGTTGGCACTCTGTTTGAAGGCGTTACTCACACCATTACCGGGCTAAGGCCGGGGTCACACTTGCGAGTGCAATGCGAGAAACTTGCGCATCAAGGACCGGAGTGTGCGGTTGCGTGTATTTCTATGCAGCTGAACGCTCCGGTCCGAACCACCGGTGGCAGTGCCGGATATTGATGCGAGAGACTCTCGCGAGTTTCTCACATTACACTCGCAAGTGTGACCCGCGGCCTAAAAGTAGCAATACTTGCCATGCCTGGGGCGATGACCGACCACTGATCTTGTCCCATGCATTAGGCCTTTCACAGCTCTCTAAATGCAACATACAATGTGATATAGAGCACTAAATAATGGAGCTGATAATGAGGCGGCTATAATAGAGATATCGGGAATCGTTTCCTTTTATTAACTTTATTTTGTTTACTTTTTTTTTACTATAAAATATAAATCATAGTTATTGTTACGGAACAAATTCTTGTAGCCTCAGGAGGTAATAAGATGGCTTATATGGGATGGGACCGCGGAAGGACAGATGATTCTATATGTTTATCTGGGAATTGGGACCTGGATGCTGGCTGGATACGAGTAGAGTCTTGGAGACATACGGTATATTAACTGCATATATTACATGTCTGTGACATGAATGACACATCTTTATACCAAGGTGTATTTATCAACTACATACATGGCAAAATCAGCCATCTGAGTCTTGTAGTGCTTCATATACTTTATACAAGTGCTGTCAAGTCGTAATCTGTTGTCACCAACTAGTATATAGTGCCAAAGTCATTTAGCTCTGCTGCCTCCCTGCTCTGGGCACATGTCCCTTTTTCTGCTCTGAATATCAATCAATTTTTCCCACCCAAAGTTTATCTTTGCAGTTATTTCGATGCCCCCTAAGTCTATATCTATACTAATATGAAATTCAGTGGTTGTCCATAGCAACCAATCAGAGCACAGCTTTCATTTTGCCAGAGCAGTTTAGAAAATGAAAGCTGAGCTTTGATTGGTTGCCATGTGTAACCAAGACACAGTTGATAAATGAGGCCTAGTTTGTTAAGAAAGACAACTTATAAACGTCGCTTCAAGTCTCTTGATTTTGTGTTAATTGTGCCACACTGATAACTGCATAATATAGTTTCCATAAATCGTGCTATACTAGACAATCTTTTATTCCTTATATCAACTCATTGCTATGGTACATATTGGTCGCAAATCCATATTCATTTGGCACAATTTAAGAAAAAATATCTTAACCATAGACATCGAAGAGCAAGATTATAAATGGAGGACCTATGTCATGAGTCACCTGTGCCACTTTGCAATGTATTAATTAATTTGATATAAAATGTTCCTTATTTATTAAATGGAGCTGCAGATACATAGCATATAGAGAAGATGGGGCCCCAGAGTAAGGAGTGAAATGTGACCCCTTCCGATGCTGGCTAACACCATAACACCGCCAGGACTTAATATATACTGTAATATATGGCATTGGTGTATGTTTGACACCATCTCCTTTCTATAATCATTGGGTTAACCCTTTAAAGGGGTTGTGCCCAGATTGGAAGTTAATCAATATTCATAGGATCGAGGATTAAGCCCCAGTCACTGGGGTCCAACCACCGGGTACACAACCAATCCTGAGAACAAATCACAGCCCCATGTGAATGGAGCAGAGGTTGAGCATGCGGACCTCCGTTCTAGTCATTGTTAATGAAAGCGTAGGAGACACAGGTGAAAAGATGAAAAAAATTGCAATGTCATCATTAAATTTTGGGTTTCGTTTTTACGTTGTTCATTGCGTGGTTAAAATGAACTGGCAACATGATTCTCCGGGTTATGTAAGATTATGGAGATATCAAACTTGTATTTTTTTTTTTTCAATAAATATTATTTTAGTGTCTTAAGAAAATAAAATTGGTTTGTGTTGCTATTTTTTTTGTCATTTTTATTAATACTATTTTGGGATAAACATGGTTTGATCTCTTTTTACTGCAATTTTGCGTGGGCAAGTGGGGTCCAACGAAGGATAAAAATTTGAGCATTTTGTATTTGTTTCCTCCATTTACCTTATGGCTTAATTAATTTTAGATTTTGATAGATGGGACTTTTACAGATGCAGTGCTAAGAAAAAATATATACTTTTTTAATTTATTGAATTTCTTTATATTCAGAAGGGGGAAAAAGGGTATTATTCAAATTAGTATGTTATTTTTTTACTTTTCACTTTATTTTCTATAAGGGGGCTTGAACTTACTATTGGTTCAATACTCGTGCTATACAATGCAATGCTTCAATACTTTAAGTAAATATTGAAGATTGCTGTCTCCTAGGAGTACGGAGATGTGAATACTGTAGGACTACATACAATAGGTCTTCAACTGAGATGACAGCTCATCAGTAGAAATGAGCAAACCCGAACTGTAAAGTTTGGGGTTCGTATGGGACAGCTATTTTCCAGGGCTGAGCTCCGAACACAAACTTCCCTTAGAAGTCCGTTTTACAGTTCGGACGTTCGGAGAGAGAGAGAGATTTTCCAGATTCAAGGCTCCGGTACCCATTGATTTTTATCAGGTTCAACTTCAGGTATCATTGATTTGAGGTTGAAGTTCATGTTCAGTTCTGGTAGCCAAACCGAACTTTGAACTAACGGTCGGTCGAACCTGACGAACCCGAATGTTCACATGTCCTCTCATCCCTACTCATCAGCACCCAACAATCAGATCCTGGAGGTAGTGGGCACCTGAACAAATGCCCCAGCAGGATAATGCCTTTTAGTGACAGACAGCAGCATTTAAGTGTTTAAACAGCAGCAATCAAAGACAGCTCTGATCGCTGCTGTTAGAGGCAAGCAAAGGCTGTATAAAACAGCTGACACCCGCCCTGTTGCTTATTTCCCAGTACAAATGACCTGGGAATGTTTGACACCATCTCCTTTCCATAATCATTGGGTTAACCCTTTAAAGAGGACCCGTAGAAGCGCTGTTTCAAGCGCGAAACGGACGTCGTCTGCTCCTGCACACTCCTCTCACTGCCCTTTTCCCCCGAGCCGTGAAGATGTTTATCTATATCTGAATAAAGGAACTTCTGACTACAGGACCGGTGAGTGTTGCCGCGTGTGTTCTATGATTTACCATAACCCTTTAAAGAGGTTGTGCCCAATTTGGAAGTTAATCAATATCCATAGGATCGAGGATTAAGCCCCAGTCACTGGGGTCCAACCACCGGGTACACATCCAATCCTGAGAACGTATCACAGCCCCATGTGAATGGAGCAGAGGTTGAGTTTGAGGACCTATGTTCTAGTCATTGTTAATGAGAGCGTCGGAGACACAGGTGAAAAGATGAAAAAATGTGCAATTTTGTCATTATCTTTTGGGTTTTGTTTTTACGTTGTTCATTGCGTGGCACAAATGAACTGGCAACATGATTCTCCAGGCTCTGTAAGATTATGGTAATACCAAACTTGCTTTTTTTTTCAATATAATATATTATTTTCGTGGTCCAAGAAATAAGAACATTGTAAAAAAAAAATTGCTGCCCACTTCATAATGGAGGGGAAAGAGGTTGATTCCTGACACACTTGTTGGGTTCCTGCCCAGTTTCTCACCGCCCATTACATAAAGAGTGAAGCCAACTTCATAGTAGCCACTTGATCTCATCACTATGATCTCTGGGACTGCAAACGGAAGGTAGAAGTGTGCGCTACCCTTTTGGATGCTGTTTTTTTTGCAAATCTTTATTCCAGGATCGAATATCCAAACCTTTCTTTGTATCAATAATAAGGCTGGGCTCTTAGAGTGAAGATTTCAGAGTGGCTATCACAGCCCCGACTCCCATTACCGTCATTAAATGGTAATCTGACGGCGTTTATAAGCCGCATGCTGCAGCCAGAAGGAGCTGGATTTTATTTTTGCCCTTAATATTACCTTCCGTGCCATATTCCAGTTATTAATGTGAGAGCAAGGGACTGAATAGTAATAGAAGAAGCATTAACCACGAGTAACACTATCCCTCGCCTACTGATGCAGGCGGCACAGAACACTGGGAATCAACATAATTACATACTAATAGCCCGGAAAATAATTTGGCAATAGATTAAATAAAACCGGCAAAATTAAGTTTATTAGTCCTTGTTGGAAATGAGAATATATGCAGGTACTAAAGGGTTAAGCTGAGCATAATTTATTATTAAAGCGCATTGGAGTGCATTATTAATATTAGGGCCATTAATCATTTATTAACGCTAGTCAAGAACGGGCTGCTAAGGATGAATATATACCAGTAAGAAGTAGAGATGTAGCAGCGCAGTATATGGGAGAGATGAGGTTTTTTTTAGATTTGTGGATGGGGCTACAGAGCTAAACAACTTAAAAAAGTACATGGATGATATATGTTAAGGGTGTAAGCCTGACCTAAAAATCACAGGACGGAAGAGCCAAAGTGTACGGTCACGATGCTATGTCAGAACTGCTGCTCATCAATAGAAGGGTCCTCAAAGGTTAAACACCCGCCCAATAAATAATTGATGATCTGTCCTAAGGATAGGCTATCAATACAAGATAGAAGAACGAAAGGTAAACTCATCTCTGCTACATATAACTTTATGAAGATCTTAATCTTGATCTATAAGGGTCATCTAGGAATGTTGTTGTGTTATTAAAGCACATTCCAGCAACTTACCGTCATTGCTATTTCAATCAAGACCTAAGTGAGGAATTTACTGAAGACAATAAAAAAAAGAAAAAAAACCCTCCCTCCTCATTGGCGTACGACCTTCATTTGACTCTCGTGTAATTAGTTGCTAAAATAAATCACCGTCCTCATAATGTGCAAAACTACCACTAAAAACCGTCATTGAACCTCATTTAATTATACAATACACTAGATACCAACGACGTATTAAGAAGAGGCAGAAATATGGTCTGTGCCGATGACACTAAATTGGGCACATTGTTCTATATTTCTGCGATTTGTATTCAAGGTTGAATGCTGTAATAAGGTCAGGGTGATAGGACGCAAAGAAGAAAGAATAAAAGGGAAAAACAGCAAACATGGAGAAATAAATGAGTATATCAGAAAAGATAGATAGATAGATAGATAGATAGATAGATAGATATTAGATAGATAGATAGATAGATAGATAGATAGATAGATAATAGATAGATGATAAATAGATAGATAACAGGTAGATAGATATTGGATAGATAGATAGATAGATGATAGATAAATAGATAGATGATAGATAGATAGATAGATATTAGATAGATAGATAGATGATAGATAGATAAATAGATAGATGATAGATAGATAGATAGATAGATAGATAGATAGATAGATAGAAAGATAGATAGATAACAGATAGATAGATAGATAGATAGATAGATAGATAGATATTGGATAGATAGATAGATAGATAGATAGATAGATAGATAAATAGATAGATGATAGATAGATAGATAGATAGATAGATAGATAGATAGATAACAGATAGATAGATACTGGATAGATAGATAGATGATAGATAAATAGATAGATAGATAGATAGATAGATAGATAGATAGATAGATAGATGATAGATAGATAACAGATATAGATATTAGATAGATAGATAGATAGATAGATGGTAGATACATAAATAGATAGATGATAGATAAATAGATAGATGATAGATAGATAGATAGATAGATAGATAGATAGATAGATAGATAGATAGATAGATAGATAGATAGATATGGGATAGATAGATAGATAGATAGATAGATAGATAGATAGTTAGATGATAGATACATAACAGATAGATAGATAGATAGATGATAGATACATAAATAGATAGATGATAGATAAATAGATAGATAGATAGATGATAGATAGATAGATAGATAGATAGATAGATAGATAGATAACAGATAGATAGATGATAGATAAATAGATAAATGATAAGTAGATAGATAAATAACAGGTAGATAGATAGATAGATAGATAGATAGATAGATAGATAGATATTTGATAGATAGATGATAGATAGATAGATAGATAGAGATATAGATAATAGATAGACACTGTACATAGATAGATATAGATAGATGATAGTTAGTTAGATAGATAGATAATAGATAAATGTTAGATAGATGATAGATAGATAGATAGATAGATAGATAGATAGATAGATAGATAGATAGATAGATAGATAGATACTGTAGATAGACAGATGGATACAATCAAATTTTATAATTTTTTATACCCATGTGGCAAAGTTTGGGATCAAAAGGATGATCTTTTTTCAAGCCTTTGAAAAGATTCAGGGCCAAATTCGTCAAAGCTTTTACGACAGAATTCTGGGGTTAAAAGCTTTGAAATGTTGCACGATGTTGTTACAACTGAAGGCTGTGCTAAAATTTTGCGACTTTTGTCATTTTCACTCAATTTTCCACTAGCTCCGACAAATTAGTTGGAGCTGGTTGGGTCAAATTCATGACGAGCAGCAGCATAGCTTACGCCACAAATCCTATTCCAGTCCCCTATTGAAGATTACACACAAGGGTGCATGCCACTTTTCAGGCGCTACGGATTCATTATGGTTGTGTGCGCACATTGTAATTTTTCTGTGTTTTTCTCAGTGTCAATTTGTCACCATACCTAAAGGGAGTCCTGATGGCAGCACAGTGAATGAGATCTCTGAAGCCTCGTACACACGTTGCTTATTTGTGACTTGCAGATTTGGTGCAGATATAAATAACAATTATTTTAGCGTTTTCCCCTACTAATGAATGGGGGAAAACCTGCACTAAAAACATAAGTAAAAAATGGAGCAAAAATGTGACAAAAACACGCTATTTTGCTGCTGCATTTTTCCTGCCATGAGACGCAGGAATGGTTTAGAAATTTCTGCAGCAGATTCTTAATTTGGGCACATATCCTAAAAGGCGTGGGCCTCTTAATGAATTAGGGACATCTGATTGGAGCACAAAACCTCATCAAGACGGGCATGAAAAACTCTGGTCTTGATAAATATTGATGAATTGGTTTGCGTTGTGTTGCTTTAATTTTTGGATAGATTTATTGCAGCAGTTTATTCCATAGCTCGATACCTCTGCACCCCTATAAGTTTGATAACCAATACTGCTTCACTTTTTGCCTCTTTCTTTTTTTTTTAGATAGGTTGTATATACAGAAGCTTTTTGATCATATAGTTATAGGACATTATATAAAATGTATTAGTACAAATATTGAAAAGTCCAATTAATTATGCTCATTAAACCAAAAAGTGAGAACTAATCAGAATTCATTTATTATTATTTTGCTTGATTATACAAGAGAGATAATTCAATAACATCAAGCGATAAAGCAATCAGCCTACAGTGCACTGTATGTATCAGCCAAAGGTATTGATTGGAAAATGAGATCTGACCTTGACAGTGGAGGAGTAAATTGAACATTAGTGCAGTCACTTTTAATTTCCCAAAGCGCTGAAAAATGAAAAGCTTCAGTTTTATTGAGGCTGGGTTAAGATCACAGTTGCCCTTGAACATAAAAGCCCATTTAAATGTGAATGAAAGATGAATGACTGATAATTGTAGAATTAAGTCATATACTGAGGCTTCATAGGTGGAAGCACAGCTCCATAGCCTTGGGGTCAAGAGTGGAAAGATCGGAGCACCTCAATGGAGTTTGAGGGTGCAGGAGATGTAAGGTGGGCTACAGACCGATGTTCAGAGAGGGAAACGTAGCGCTTGTTCCCATACTCCTGGGCCCCTCTGCATTCAGATTTGCATTGGGAGAGTATAGGGGAACCCTGTTCTGGAGATATAAGAAGTAGAATGGGCATTTATGGCATGTCATACACTGGAGGACATAGACGGACTAGGGCCCCGTGCAAGAACAATATATGGGCCCTTTGCAGCTAAAGAGTTCCTGAAAATGCAAAAAAACACCTTCTTTGCTGGTATAAATGGGCCCCCCTTACCTCTTGGACCTCTTTCCATTCCTGTCTTGGACCCCTGTCCGTCCCTAATGTAAACAATAGAAAGGAACAGCATCCAGTCCAGGTGATGAAAAAGAAAAAAGCCTTTACTCCGCCATGATACGATGTTTCGACCATAAATGGTCCTTGATAAAGTCCAATTGTGGTTGAAACGTCGTATCATGGCGGAATAAAGGCTTTTTCTTTTTCATCACCTGGACTGGATGCTGTTCCTTTCTATTGTTTGTATCATTTGATGTCCGATTGGGTAATTGGCCTTGGAACATCTGGAACACCAAGGGGCGGCACAGTGGCGCAGTGGATAGCACAGCAGCCTTGCAGCGCTGGAGTCCTGGGTTCAAATCCCACCAAGGACAACATCTGCAAAGAGTTTGTATGTTCTCTCCGTGTTTGCGTGGGTTTCCTCCGGTTTCCTCCAACATTCCAAAGACATACTGATAGGGAATTTAGATTGTGAGCCCCAGTGGGGACAGCAACAATAATGTGTGCAAACTGTAAAGCGCTGCGGAATATGTTAGTGCTATATAAAAATAAAGATTATTATTATTATTATCCTGGGACTGACGTGCTGTCAGCTGATTTTTCTGTGCTATGTCCGTCCCTGATATCATACGA
Source organism: Ranitomeya imitator (assembly GCF_032444005.1). Taxonomy (NCBI): domain Eukaryota; kingdom Metazoa; phylum Chordata; class Amphibia; order Anura; family Dendrobatidae; genus Ranitomeya; species Ranitomeya imitator. Next base: position 52,030,829 of record NC_091286.1, read on the forward strand.
TATATGTCATAAATTTGTAATCTGGGAATCCACTCCATACTGTTTTATTATTATTTAGTTTAATGTGTAGGTTGTGTGCATTAACCTCTTAGGGCCCTATCGCGCTGCGTTCTTTACCACCTTCAGTGGTCCTATGGGGGCCAACACCCAATACTTCCACAAAACAGGATTCAGGGGTGTACACCGATAGGGCCATTAGTTATAATGGTGGACCGTGTGCTCGGTATTGCATAATTTTCGGGCGTATACGCCTACTGGGGGTGGACTCTCAGAAGTAGTAGACTGTGTCTTAGTGTCCTCCTCCAGTAAGTGTATAGAACTGAAAACGATGCACGACAGAGCAGACGGTTACTCCATTGGCACCATTATAGTTAGTGGCCCCATCAGGATATATGACCTAACCGGTTTTGGGGGTAAAATCCAATGGGATCAATGAATCTTGGACAAAGTGCAGTGCAAAAGCTTCCTCGGGTTCCCCTATTGGCAGCTACAGTAGGCAGAATTTGATTTAATTGGTCATTGTACTTTCAGACAACTTGTCATTGGATAAATAATGAAAAATGGAAAATCTACAAATCACTTTCTGTAAGAGTTAAGCTATCTTAACACAGAAAAAGCATTCCAAAGTGCCAACCAATAGGTGTTTCCCTTATTTCTAGCACACTTCCCCCTGCCTGTTGTAAAGTGTAATCTGGTTCTATCAGTAGTCTAGCAGCGGGGACAGTCTTTTTTCCTGATATTTTTAACTACATATAGCATTACAGAGTGGCTAGTTTTCAGTTCAGTGCAGCTAAGCTATTGAAAAATGGCAGGAGCCATGCAATCTAGAAAGTTAGGTAATGGATGTTCCCGCACCCTTAGTGCTGGTAGAATGTCAATGAAGAAAATCTGCTCTCTCAAAAATAATTGATAGCAAGTTACAAGGCATGAGAATCAGGACAGTTCTAGAACTTGATATGCTGGTATGTATATATGTGGAAAAAGCAGTGTTGGTTACTGGGGGTTGAGGGCAGCATGGCTATGTTTTACAAGTTTTGAGTAAAATGATGGGCATCCTTAAACTGATTTTTTCTTAGATCGTCTAATATATGTATTAGTAAAGCTGACTTGTAATTCATGAGATAATCCAGAAAATACCAACATATATATATATATATATATATATATAACACTTTTTTTTACAATGCAAGTTAAAAGGACATGCATGTATATGTATGACTCTAGATTTATCATGACCATGTATGAAAAAATAAAAGTGAAATGTGAAAATGATTTTAAAAGCTATGTACAACTTTGCATAGAATTGTGTTTTCATTTGTTCATTTGCTTCCAAAATTCAAAGTTAAGCAACTTTATAAAGAATCCTCTTTGAAAATCTTCATCCATTTTGCTGTACCAGAGTGATGTCCAAAAAGGTTAAAAATTTTCAGAGCTCCTGCTCAGTTCATAAGGGACTCTCTGCTCTTCCATTACCTGCTGCAATCTCTAACACTGAGAGAAAGCAGGTTGTACAATAACAGAGAGAGGGGATTGTACAAAGACCTCAAAAGTGGAGAGAAAGGAAAGCATTTGCAGGCTCAGGTAGGGCAGTGAAAACAGAAAACAGGCCGTGTAAAGGGAGGAAAGCACATGAAGCAAAATTAAGTACAGGATAGATGGTGTGTTGATATATGAGCTAATTGTAATGCCTGTTGCAGCGCAGTAGCACACAACCTCCACCAGGGGGTGTAGGTGAAGGAAAACAGGCACACTCACAGAGAAATCATAGAGCCGCAGGCAGAAGCCACTAGATGGCGAAAGAGTAGTCAGAAAAAGCCAGGCCAGCAACAGAGAGGGAACGAAGTACCAGAGATCACAGCAACACACGTGGTCAGAAACAAGCCAAAAAGTCAAAGCCAATCGGGAGCAGAAAAGACAGAGACACAAGACAGTCAAACAGGTCAGAGGACAAGCCGAGTTAAATACTAAGGGGTCATAATACAGAGAGCGGGTACTACAATGAGCAAATTCACAGGGGAACACAGGAACGGGACCTAGGTAAACAGGCAGAGGACAAATCAGGGTAAAATGGGGTCAGCTGCTCAAGCCAGAGACAGGAACTATAACTGACACTGCTTGCAGGTAACAGCAGACTGAAATAGCCTGACAGAGCCCAAAACGAGGCAAGGAAGATTAACCCCCTCATGACCATCCCAGAGAGAGAATAATCAGAAACAAACCCCAGACTGGATCATGACACAAATAATAAAGAAGCATACAGAAAGACTTCACATCCAGCCTGTATTACTCTGAGGGACACTCCCATCTGATTAAACAGAGATACACTTACATATATTCATCACCATAAACTAGGGTTTCAAATGACAAATTGATTATAGTGTAATCCACTGCTGGAACCTATGATGCAACAAGGCAGAAAGTGTGGCATCAATTTTATTGCAGCACCCCCACAGGGGAGATGAAGCATTACACTGCTCATATTAAAATCAACAAGCTGTCCTTGTAGTGCGCAGAGTTGCCAGGTCCTCCAGATCTCTGCAGTAAAGCACTCAGAACAAGTGGACTTTGTTAGCTGACTCAACTTTCTACACCAGAAAACTTACTTAAACCTATTTAGGAGATGTAGATCCACATTTATTTGAGATTTAGCTTGTTCATTTCACACTTGACTGTCGCTGTCTGAATAGCAATAAAGATAAATCTGAATATTGTTGTTCTATGCACTCCATATAAACAAGCGTTTTCCAATCCATATGCAGCTTCAAATCCTTCATCCATCCAACCCCTAAACTTTAACTATAGTATAAAATCTATACAGGAAAAATAAATTCCACATTATCGGGACAATTCCTGTACATGCTATATTTTTCTTCTGGGATCAATAACTTTAGGCCTTTTTGACATTTCTCAGCTTAGATCATTTCTTGTCTGCATCGGCTTTGATTTACAAGATAGAAATTGATTTTGTAACCTATACTGCTTTGAAAGCATGTAACGGTTTTACTAATCAACTTTGCTTCCGAATAAATTGCAGCTTCTTAATGGTTCCCATTTTTAAAGCTCTCAGCGCCTGGACACTTTCTGTAAAATACTTTAATTATGTCGTTTTTACTATTTTTTTTAACATTAAAAAAAAATTAATTTGAGATATATACGAACTGACCAGTAAATGATTTATCTTATACAATGTAGTACCACATTATAGCCTGTAGGTGTCAGTAGATTAGGACTGAAATTTTCTGGAATCCTCTACAGAAGCCTGATCAATACATAATAACACATAGTAATTCTAAAAGTTTCAAAAATAGTATAAAGGTTCACGTTCTTCTGTTATATTGGAATAAGTGACATAATAACCAAAGACCCTATTTCTATTTCAATCTCATTAAATTGCTTACTGATCTAGCAATCCACCAGTAATTGACATCCTTGAATGTGAACAACAAGAAGTGTAGTCCTTTCATACAGTCCGCTATATTCCTCAACAGTAAAGGTACAGGCTGCAATTATGGTACAGAAGAGTCAGCCTTTACATTTCTGCAAATTTCTACTAGTGCTCTCATTACAATGCAAACTATATACAATACAGAGAAAACCATGATGGGCTACAATCTACTCTTTAACCACTAGGTGGCAATATATAGACACATATAGCATAAACATCTCCAAACAGAGCATCACAAAGTCATATCCCCCCCCCCCAAAAAAAAAAAAAAAGATTATTCAGGGATGTAGAACCAAGAGAAAACGTAAAGGACAGCCAGGACCTTTAATCAAAATTTCAGATGATGCCACTGATTCACCACCGATTACCAAAAATATTACATCAGTGTAAAGACACAATACAGTTGGTCCATGTATCATACTGTATATAAGACCGAGCTATGCTTTTTTTTAGTCTTTTTTGTCATTTTCTTTGTCCATAGTTTTTCATCAAAGCCAGTAAGAATCTCCTCTGCCATTATTGTATATAAATAGACATTATAAAACACGGTGCAATGAAATGGTTAATACATTCAATGAGATTATGCTATTTTTTTATATATATTTTTTAATGTAAATATTTATTTAAAGTATTTGATACATTCTAACAATATAAAGTAAGCACAAAGCCCAACAAAAAAACTTATAGGGGTGATCTCAAGTTTAAAAGTTATTCCCTATCCAGTGCATAAGGGCAACTTTATGACTGCTGGGAATCCGATGGAGATGGCCATCCCTGATCCCAAGAACCAGGCCCCAGCTGATTGGAGCAGAGAGCGATCATGAGCACTACTGCCCCAATCATTCTTAAATGGAGCGCCGCAGATTGCAGAAGACAGCGCTTGAGCTGATCTTCGACGTCCTCCTATTAATATGAATGGAGAGTCAATGCGCATGATCCACCTCGGTTCCATTCAGCCGGGGCTTTCATAGCCATCGTTCTCGAGATTGGTAGGGGTCATGATGGTTGAACCCTCAGCTATCGAGAAGTTATCCCATATCTCATGGATAAGAGATAACTTTTAAATTCGAGAACACCCTTTTAAACATAGGGCGAGGTGGATGAGCAATAAAGTTCAAAGGTAGGGATGAGTGGACCTGTCGAGTTTCAAGTTCTGGTACCCGACTCGAACTTTATTCAAAAGTTCACTTTGGTTACCAGAACTGTATCCAAACTTGAACCAGAACCTGAACCTCATTAAAAACAATAAGGACCCAAACTTGTAAGCTGAAAAATGTTCTCTTTCTCTCCCTGGAACTCTGATCATTGTAACGGACTCCAGGGAGAAGTCGGCGTTTAGCACCAGACACTAACTGTTCGGTAGGAACCCAAACTATTGAGTTTGGCTCATCTCTGTTCAAGAGTCATTTTAGGGCCAGCACTAAATGTCCTCATGAGATCTTCCCCGTCTTCACAGTCTCCCTAGGATCTATGAATGTGAATCAACAGGAACAATTTGGGTGTCATCCAGGATTCCATGGACCTTCTGGCCAAGGTCTTAGCGATAGCGGACATTTCCAGGGACAAGTCTTTAATACCTAGGATCCACCAATAATTGACGATGAACCAAAGGTCAGATGTACTCCTCCAGCACCACCACTGAGTTTACCATTTAAGCTCCATGCAAATCTTGTTATTGAAAATCACATACTTTATTTTCATCATAACCTGTTCCAAGTGCAACAATTGAAAGCTGCACGACTCAGTGATTTAAGTGCGATAAAGCCGCCAGCTATTATCCTAACCTTGACGAGCGTTTCTGTTCACATACTAAGGAAACAATGAGGTAGACACAATCACATGCATTATACACCAGGAAAAAGCAGCATGGCCATTGCCCATAAAAAAAAGCAATATCATTAAATGTCAATTAAAACACTCAACAGCTTCAATTCGGTCTTTTATCTAAACAATAAATATGTAGAAATGTCGGAATAAAGTACATTTTAATGATCATTTTTGTTATTTCCAGAAAATATTAGGTCCTGAGCCATCTTATTTTAGCCTTGGCTTGTATATCAGGTGCTCCTTCCAGACGAAAGCAATTAGAAGATTGGAAAATAGCACAAGGAGCGCTCCACAGAATTGTTCCACTGAGGGATAGGGGAAAAAAATACACACGCGGCACCAAACAACTCTATTCTCCCCTGGCGCTACAGCGTACAAGAATTATTGCTTGTCAAGCAAAGCAATACACAGGTACGTGCGCAGAACCTTGCAAATAAGTAGTGTAGATGTTGCATTAGTCACTGGACACCAGAAGGTCTTGATTTATAAATATATATATAGTGTATATATATATACCGTATATATATATATATGTATTTGCAGCGTGTCTTATTATAGGGCCTCATTCAGACATGTTTTCGTGCATACCGTGTTTCCACTGATTTTCATCAGTGATCAGTGAATGTGGTCAGATAAGGTGCTATCTGAGCATGCTCTGGTGCCAACCGAGTGACTTTGGCGTGATTGAAAAATATGTTCAAGTCCCTGCGGCTGCATAATTGTTAGGCAAAAAAAATGCTTTCATGGTCCAAACTTGCAAAGAAAAAATTAGCATTTATGGAGGAGTTTTAGCGTGCCAGCAGCAAGGTGTGGGAGTGACGCCGCAACTACTACTCCAAGCACCCTCTCCCATTAACCAGCATTAACCACTATTCCGCAACTGGGGATTATCATCCTTCTCCATTTATCCAATAGTTCAAACCCCATCCAGCAACAAACAACAACGTTACGAGTAAGACCCAGGATGGGTCGAAACGTCGGCAATGTAATATAGTCGCTTTGCATTATTAGTTTTCTTCTCCCTCTTGCTCCTTCGTTGCTTGACGGACTCAAATAAAATAAGGTTTTGCATCGCTAAAACCAAAGAGTGTGCAGTGAAATTTGACTACAAGAAAAAATAAAACGCATGTGCATGAGATATCATTCATTCATTCATTATGCATTCATGAACTAATGGTGGTTCTAGTGCCGCACTCATGTACTGGCAGTGGATCTGGCTCTGCAATCATGTACAAATCACATTCATTTTTCTTTGAGTCTAAATACCCAGCATATGAATTTTATGAATATACATAAATTATTATTATTATTTATTATTATTTATTATTAATAATTTAATATATTAACATATTATTAGCTATATAATTATTAATAGTTTTTATGAATAGTCTAAAAAGCTAATTATAGTATAAATAGCAGGAAAATATCTCCTAAATTGTATATTTTGTAAATCAACATTCATGATAACATACTTTTATAATACGTCAGTAAGCCATATCGGAGCACTGTGTTTTGGGGTTAATACGACAGAACAATGAATGAGTCAATCAACCTCACATGGATAGTAAACCATCCAGATTACTCTAGAAAGCACATGGTCACGTGGCTTAGTGTGCATTGGGCGAATTTGACCGATTGACGGGAGAAACAAAAAAATATGGACGTCTTACTTGGATCTATGTTAGAAACCAAAGTCGAGTGTATGGGTGTATGAAAAAAAAACAAACAGAAGCCATCTGTATGTCATCTGAGTGTTATCTGTTTTCAATAGAGAAGTTTCATAAGAAAAAGATAGATCACAAGCATAAAGACTGAAACATGGACCCAGAGTGGATCCAACAAAATTGATAAAAAGTCAACTTTTCACATAAGAGAAAAAAAACTGGTGATTAGATTCAGGATTGCCTTATGCAGATATTTTTATATCTCCTCTATAGTTCCTCATAATAACTATAGCAATGTAATTAAAAAGTACAGGTGGACAAGAAACTTATTCCAGCATGATCTAGTGCAGATTCTTCAGAAATACAAACTTTAATCTTGAAGTGCTAATGTGATTTAGAGAACCTATGTAAAATAAATACCTTATTGGCAAATTCTCTATCAACTCGCTTGGTCAGAGTCTTTGGAGGACCCGAGACATGTAATGCTTTGTTAGCCCTGCGGAGGTGCTGTAGGAAAATGTAACACACTCTGTAGAGTTCTCTCGCAGATTGCAGCTATAAAGTTGAGGGTCCTATCAGTGAAATAAGTAACAATCAGCTTATTTTTGGGGAACCCTTCTGGTAAAATGGTTTGTAAGAAGTGGCCTACCCCTTTTAATGATGTCCTAATCGCTGATTGATTTCCTTCTTTTATCCTAACCTCAAAGTGGCCAGTTCAAGGTACCAGTTTATATTGGAAACTACAGGAAATATATCCCTTTTCTTCTAGCCGCTGGAGTCTAAGCCCAGCTACGCATGCCGTGCCCGGGAGTCCAAGGCCAGCTACGCATGCCGCTCCCGCTTACCATTGTGTTGCAATGATCACATTTTAGTGAATTAGTCACCCCACATGAAACCAAACACCTATAAAAGCCAACATTATTTTGTTTTTCTCTTTCCTTTTGCATTCTGCTGCATTTTGTAAGACAAGGTGACGATTTAGCACATGGCTGTGAGGCTGTCAGCCACCAATTACAGAGACAATCTCTGTACACGGATACACACAGGGATCTGTCCGCAAACTACGAGAGAAAATGGTCTATGCGGGGAACATCTTAACTTAATGCATCACCTGCCGCACCATTATCAAATCATGCCTGGAAAGATAATATCACATAAAAACACAGCATTAAAGGTGTTTGCGTTATCTCTTTTGTTTCCCTTTTTTGTTAGCTTTTTTTCTATTTTTTCCTTCTTTTTTTCTACCTTTTTTTTTCTTCTTGCTGTTTTTTTTCCCCTTCCAAACAAAGCAATCACAAGACGCCAGAAAGCGTGAGTCATTTTCTTAATGCGCTACCCCCTTGGACTCAGGAAGTGGGACCGCTATGAATCTAGAGGGCTTAATAGCGCATCTGCTGCTATTGTCTATAATTTATTTAGCATTATCCAAGGTAATACAGACAATAGTCATAAATGCAGGAATCGGTCGCACTCCTTTCTGAAAAATATTAGCCCTATTGTAAAATTAAAAATGACACAAATTATTTCATGGACCCAAGGACCGGAAATCCTACATTATATGTATCATAGAATGAATGACTAGAATTGTACAGTTAACAAGGTGACATTTGAGTAATATTGTAAAATATATAAATGTATTAGATTTGTAGAATAAGGCTGCCGTTGACATGTATGGCGCAGCGTGGAGTTTGTGGTGAATATAACTGAACAATAAATATGAACAAAATCACAAACTTTATTGGAAATACATTGATTAAAAAATATTAAAATCCAATGGAAATAATCTATACAATGAAAAGTTGCCTCTTGTTGCCTCTACATATATTTACAACATAATAGCCATAATGCTAGCCTAAATAATATTATTAATAGTAATAATGATAGTAATAATAATAATAATAATGACAACATAAAGCAAATAGACGCACATACATAGACCTAATACAAACTAAAATGGTGAATCAAAGAGCCCACAAAATTCAATGAGCGTTTCGCACAAGGAGCTTCATCAGGACTAAATATCAAGCAAATTTAGAACAGACTGTCCCTGGCATCTGCGTGATTTTGGATTTGTGGTGTTAAATTGTAACATCGCATGTGCCGATTTATTATTGTGTCACAGATGTTTCCAAATGTGTTTAGTTTTCTATCGATGGTTGCAAGTTGTGAGCTACTCACAGCATAGTCTTGTATTAGTCTTGCATAGAATGCAATTCAATATGAGTTTGATTTTCATGTGAGAAGTTGGTATTTAGCAGGGTTTTTTACAGCAAAATTGCAATTCATATGCTAGGTTCACATTGCGTTAAGTGCAGTCCGTTCAGCGCATACGCTAACGTACTGCGTTAACGCAAGTGCTGAAAAAGATCGTGTTTAAGCGATCACGCTAGCGCAGAAGCTCTATCTGTGCTAGCGGTGATGGACCCAAAAATGCTGGAGACTGCGTCCAAGGGTCCGTCACAGAATGACGGCACATCACTAACGCATGCCGATTATGACATGTGTTATCGATGTGTTACATAATGGCAGTCAATGGGTGCGCTAACGCATCCGTTACATAGCGTTTGTGCCGCTATGTAACAGATGCCGTCAGCGGACTGCACTTAATGCAATGTGAACCTAGCCTAAGATAGTCAAAAATCTTTAGACTGGCTAGAAAAAATAAAAGAATAGATACTCCTCATCTGCGTTGCTCCTGTAGGAACAATCATAAATTTCAACTCAGCCAATCATTGGCCAGAAAATTGACCCACCTCAACCACTGAGGCAATTCTAGTTATTTCCAGTGTGATGAAGATGGTACCGGGAGCCACAAACCAGCAGGGACCAGACGAAGGCCAGAATAGGATCTGTGAAGGTCGAGGAGGGTATGGTGTTTCCCTTTCAGATAATGTTCTGCCCCGATTTCAGTTTGTTGAAAAATAACAAACCACACTAGACCCATCATCCAAGGTGTGCCACCATATCTGCTCCTATTGTCTGGCACTAACTGTGGTTCTGATATCACATCAAGAGCATGGCAACCAATAAATAAGCTCAGTGACTCTGCCAGTGTAGACCGCATGAGCCTTCAGAGCCGCTGAGCTCAGTGAATGGCTACCGTGTGTTTGCAGTCAGTGCCACATACTACTACTGCAGTAGAGGCTCACCAGTAAGCCCAGGGAAGGTGAGTACCATGGTGTAAGGCAGTGAGGGGGTTCATATTCGAGGGTCGTTTTTTATCCCCCAGGATGCGCAAAGAAGCGTATTGAGTCCGCAAGAGTGCATTACAGTCACAGACATAGCTGTGGTTGCCGTGCAAAATAAAAGTAAGTTTGGTCTTGAGCAAGCTATTTGCCAAGGCAGATTTAAGAAAACCCGGCATGGGCTTTTATTTTTGGAGCGAACTACAGGATGGTAGTGGGCAACAAAGAAAAAACCACGACAAAAAATTCCAAATACAGAAAATAATTAGCAAAACATTATTTTATTAAAGTGACCAGGTATAGGTGACATGGGAGAACAAATAGACGGGGAAGAAGAGAGAGAACAACACCCTCTCACACATGTCAGAGTTGAAACGCTCACAGAAAAACATTACATTCCAAATAGGTAAATGGGTATGAATATATTGTAAAATAAACTGGCCATTATTGCACATAAGCCCATATAGCCTAAGAAAGAAAATACAACACCCCTATATAGCGACTAGAGATGTAACCAGATGGCTAATATAATTACCAATAGAGCCAGGGGTGTAGCTGTGAGCGTCCTTCCCGACGCGCGTTTCGGCGATGTGGCCTTTCTCAAGGGATACCAACAGAAGGGAAGTGCAGGGTATAAAAAGCCCCCCAGACCAATCAGATTCAAAGTACGCTACTCAGAGCGATTAGCCACATATGTGCGCCATATAACCTATTGACTTCCGGAATCATGACCGCTTCCTGTGACGCGTGCGATACCATGGCAGCGGGACGCCGCGGCGGCGTCAAGCACCGCGTGACAGATGTCACGTGACCGTAGTCATAGTGCAGAAAGACGCCGCAAGCCGACGAGGGGGCCGAGTCCATGGCACGCATGCGTACTGCGGTAAAGAGATCACAGGTGCCTACAGACAAACAGATGGTTTTGTACAGGGTTTTATCTTAAGACGCTCACCACATTAGGCAGGATATAACGGTAGCCCAGGGCATATATATGCCCCATCTTATTTGAGCACCCGGAATAGCATATTTATATATAAATCCGATAAATCACAAACAGAGACCATCAATCAAACATGTACAGGATATACATATAAATGAAAATATCTATACATCAAGAAAAACCAATCTATATATTAAATCCTAGGAGATGCACATATAAAATAAAGGTATAACAAATCTCCATATATTGGTGACACCATCGAGAAACCATATGGTGTCTAAATACGCATCATGCTTGTGATGGTCTGTAAGTGCTGGCATAGGAATGGCGTAGATACGAGACAGGATATTCTCCATGCTGTATGAATCATGATGAGTAGAAGGAAACTAGAGGGGCTAAATAAAAACAGTAAGTTAAAACCAACATAAAACACAAAAACACATGCCCTCAATACATCAGCTGAAATTTTTAGAGAAATGGTACAAAACTAATATTCTCATTTAACCCTTTCGGATGGACCGTGTCAAGTGTCCAGATCCATCTGGTTTCTTTTTGTGCGAGCCTGGAGCTAACTTTTCCACCCCGAATCCCCGGATCAATAGAATCAATCCCCCTCACTCTAAGTGTGGAACTGTCACTATTGTGGAACAGTTTGAAATGGCGTGGCAGAGTACGAAGCGTGGATGTGTCATCATGTCCGGCGGCCGCCTGAATACCGAGTACGTGCTCACGCACGCGCACTTTGAATTGCCGCGTCGTGAGCCCTATATAAATGAGATTGCATGGACATGTAGCAAAGTAAATCACATTCCGAGTATTACATGTAATGTGCTTTCTAATCTCGTATATCCTTGCTCCCGAAGAATTAGTAAAAGTGTCAATGCAATCAACATTAGAACAGGCGACACACCGGCCACAAGGTACACATCCACGCCTCGGACCCCTGCCATCAATGAAATTAAATCTAGGATCCACTTGATAGTGACTTCTAACCAAACAGTCCTTAAGGTTCTTGGACCGCCGAATAACCACACTCGGAGTGGCAAGGAGAATCTTTTTGAGGATTGGATCCGTTTGTAGTATAGGCCATGCTTTTTCAAGACATTGTTTCATCCGAGAAAACTGGGCATGGTAGTTTGTAATAAATCGTATCTTATTAGAATTATTTTTTTGTTCATCACGAGTATATAAGAGGGATTGTCGTGTCGAATATTTGGCCCTATGGTAGGGCCCTATGGATCTGGACACTTGACACGGTCCATCCGAAAGGGTTAAATGAGAATATTAGTTTTGTACCATTTCTCTAAAAATTTCAGCTGATGTATTGAGGGCATGTGTTTTTGTGTTTTATGTTGGTTTTAACTTACTGTTTTTATTTAGCCCCTCTAGTTTCCTTCTACTCATCATGATTCATACAGCATGGAGAATATCCTGTCTCGTATCTACGCCATTCCTATGCCAGCCACTTACAGACCATCACAAGCATGATGCGTATTTAGACACCGTATGGTTTCTCGATGGTGTCACCAATATATGGAGATTTGTTATACCTTTATTTTATATGTGCATCTCCTAGGATTTAATATATAGATTGGTTTTTCTTGATGTATAGATATTTTCATTTATATGTATATCCTGTACATGTTTGATTGATGGTCTCTGTTTGTGATTTATCGGATTTATATATAAATATGCTATTCCGGGTGCTCAAATAAGATGGGGCATATATATGCCCTGGGCTACCGTTATATCCTGCCTAATGTGGTGAGCGTCTTAAGATAAAACCCTGTACAAAACCATCTGTTTGTCTGTAGGCACCTGTGATCTCTTTACCGCAGTACGCATGCGTGCCATGGACTCGGCCCCCTCGTCGGCTTGCGGCGTCTTTCTGCACTATGACTACGGTCATGTGACATCTGTCACGCGGTGCTTGACGCCGCCGCCGCCGCGGGGTCCCGCTGCCATGGTATCGCACGCGTCACAGGAAGCGGTCATGATTCCGGAAGTCAATAGGTTATATGGCGCACATATGTGGCTAATCGCTCTGAGTAGCGTACTTTGAATCTGATTGGTCTGGGGGGCTTTTTATACCCTGCACTTCCCTTCTGTTGGTATCCCTTGAGAAAGGCCACATCGCCGAAACGCGCGTCGGGAAGGACGCTCACAGCTATACCCCTGGCTCTATTGGTAATTATATTAGCCATCTGGTTACATCTCTAGTCGCTATATAGGGGTGTTGTATTTTCTTTCTTAGGCTATATGGGCTTATGTGCAATAATGGCCAGTTTATTTTACAATATATTCATACCCATTTACCTATTTGGAATGTAATGTTTTTCTGTGAGCGTTTCAACTCTGACATGTGTGAGAGGGTGTTGTTCTCTCTCTTCTTCCCCCTCTATTTGTTCTCCCATGTCACCTATACCTGGTCACTTTAATAAAATAATGTTTTGCTAATTATTTTCTGTATTTGGAATTTTTTGTCGTGGTTTTTTCTTTGTTGCTCAGCTTTTTTGCGACATATTCCCAGTCTATGTCTATTGACATCACGGTATATTATTTTATCCTATATATTTTGTTGTGTGATGTTGGTTTTCATAAGGCTTGTTATAATTACGTTTGCTGTGTTATGCACAGGTTTTGTGTCCCTTGTGATTATGGACTTTCGTGCCAGGGATAAAGCCTGGCTTGGTACCATCGACCAGGTATTCGGAGTTGGAGGGGGTGAACCTCAATCATCAGCTGACCATACTTGGGAAAAACAAGCTTTCGATATTGAGAAAATGTTAATACAGCGCACCAGGTTATGGTGGAATCGTGCCTTCCTGGAGAAGTATATTTCTCGTAAACTTATTCCTCGTGGTTTACGTATACGCACCATCCCCGCATTTCCTGTTGAGGATGAGGAATTTATATTGAGGTGGGAGGAGGCGTGCAGTAATTGCTCTGTTATATTCATGCAGCTGTTGGTGAATTTAAATACTAAGAAAATTGACAATCTCGATCAGTCTATAGATGAAGCTCTTAAAAAACTTAAAAGTGAGTGCTTGCCGGACAAGTTGGCTGTTTTCGAATTACAGATTGAAAAAAGTTTGGACTCTTGTGTCAAGAAGATCCATGACACACAAAGCACTAAAATACAAAGGGATGTTAAAGACTTTGCTAACAAAAATGTGTATCATTGGAGAAAATCTAATATACAGAATGCAAGGCCATCTCGTACTCCGTCAGTGAATTCTTTGTCTAATATGAGTGATTCATCTGAATGGTCTAATTCGTCAATGACAACTCGTTCTGGTACCCGATCTGGGCCTCGTCCTAATCGTACAAGAGATACTAATTTCCACCCGTATCGACGAACCCAGTATAGGTCACCTGATCGTAAGAATGACAATAAAAAGGTAATTAATTTGAGCTCTTACGCACTCACAGATAGTGACCTTTCACTTCTTGGTAAAGGGCTGACTTTCTCTCCGAAATCTCGCTTTGACGCCTTTACCGCAACTAAAGACCTTCATCTATTTGCTAGGTCCCTTCTTTTTAAAAGATATTTTTTTGATCCTCAACTCCATTCTTTGTTTCCCACAGAGGAAGAACAACTAGCCCTCCAGGATTTGGAGGAGTTACATGCTGAGCATCAATTGGGCGAAGGAGGTAAGATTCCACCATCTATCAGAGTTAAATCCAAGAAGTTCCCCCCTCTTGCCACCTGTCCCAGCATTGATCTCTTTGTCCGGGTTGTCTCGGAGGATTTTCTCCATATTCCTGGGGGGATCGTCCGTGACAACCTGACCAGAGATGAGCGTGCTAGGTTGGACGTCCTGGGGGCCCTCCCTGAGGTGGTGTTCAAACCTGCTGATAAAGGGGGTAATATTGTGGTTTGGCCTACAGCTCTTTATGAAAAAGAAGCAATGAGACAGCTTAATAATAAATCTTGCTATAAACGCCTCACATATAACCCCCTTTCATCATTTACCAGCCAATTATTGAAAATCCTGAATTCTGCAGTGGCCGATGGAGTTATTACTAAAGATCTTGCAACGGCACTCCAGGTTCAGGAACCTATGATTCCCACCATGTATTTGTTACCTAAAATACATAAAAACTTAGAGTGTCCCCCAGGGCGTCCGATCATATCGGGGCCGGGGAACTTCTTGGAGAATACCAATCGCTGGATTGACTCTAAATTAAAACCTCTGGTTGAGAATCTCCCCTCCTTCGTCCTAGATATGGGTGAGTTCTTGAGGAGAGTGGATGGCCTCCATTTGGATGAGGACATGCTCATGGTCACAGGAGACATAGAATCTCTCTACACCAGTATTAGACATGGTGATGGCCTAGCAGCAACCAAGTATTTTCTTGAAAGATCAAATTTACCGGGGGGTATCGTCCGCCTCCTTCTTGAACTCCTTGAGTTTTCTTTAACTCATAACTTTTTTGTTTTCAAGGGGTCCTTCTTCCTACAGCTCCAGGGCACTGCCATGGGGGCTTCTTTTGCACCGGCATATGCAAATCTGTTCCTGGGGCTGTGGGAGGAGGACCTCGCCCTGTCAGATCATTCGTCGATGGACCGCATCCCTATTTGGATGCGGTACATCGACGACATTTTTCTGATCTGGCAGGGTACCTTTGAATCTTTACAGGTTTTTGTTAATACTATTAATACCAATGACAGGAACATCTTTGTCACTTATCAAAGTGGCAGAGATGTTATTAATTTTTTGGATGTAACAGTATGGAAGGATGGGAACAACTTGTTGCAAACTACCATATATAGGAAGGAGACATCGACCAACAGCTTACTGCACGCCTCGTCCTCACACCCCAAATATATGATCAATTCTGTTCCTATCGGACAGTTCCTTCGCCTTCGAAGGATCTGTTCGAATAATGCGGATTTTGAGGTTAAGGCCAAGGACTTGTGTAACAGATTTTCCGAGAGAGGGTATGCTAGACGGGCCATTAAACGGGCCTACCATAGGGCCAAATATTCGACACGACAATCCCTCTTATATACTCGTGATGAACAAAAAAATAATTCTAATAAGATACGATTTATTACAAACTACCATGCCCAGTTTTCTCGGATGAAACAATGTCTTGAAAAAGCATGGCCTATACATGGCCCTACAAACGGATCCAATCCTCAAAAAGATTCTCCCTGCCACTCCGAGTGTGGTTATTCGGCGGTCCAAGAACCTTAAGGACTGTTTGGTTAGAAGTCACTATCAAGTGGATCCTAGATTTAATTTCATTGATGGCAGGGGTCCGAGGCGTGGATGTGTACCTTGTGGCCGGTGTGTCGCCTGTTCTAATGTTGATTGCATTGACACTTTTACTAATTCTTCGGGAGCAAGGATATACGAGATTAGAAAGCACATTACATGTAATACTCGGAATGTGATTTACTTTGCTACATGTCCATGCAATCTCATTTATATAGGGCTCACGACGCGGCAATTCAAAGTGCGCGTGCGTGAGCACGTACTCGGTATTCAGGCGGCCGCCGGACATGATGACTAGTGTTGAGCATTCCGATACCGCAAGTATCGGGTATCGGCCGATACTTGCGGTATCGGAATTCCGATACCGAGATCCGATATTTTTGTGATATCGGGTATCGGTATCGGAAGTGTAAAATAAAGAATTAAAATAAAAAATATTGTTATATTCACCTCTCCGGCGGCCCCTGGACATCAGCGGGAGGATCCGGCGTCCGGCACGGCTTCTTTCTTCAAAATGCGCGCCTTCAGGACCTGTGGAATGACGTCCCGGCTTCTGATTGGTCGCGTGCCGCCCATGTGACCGCCACGCGACCAATCAGAAGCCGCGACGTCATTCCTCAGCTAAAGTCCTAAAATGAGCGCCTTCTAGGACCTGAGGAATGACGTCGCGGCTTCTGATTGGTCGCGTGGCGGTCACATGGGCGGCACGCGACCAATCAGAAGCCGGGACGTCATTCCACAGGTCCTGAAGGCGCGCATTTTGAAGAAAGAAGCCGTGCCGGACGCCGGATCCTCCCGCTGATGTCCAGGGGCCGCCGGAGAGGTGAATATAACAATATTTTTTATTTTAATTCTTTATTTTACACTTTAATATGGATCCCAGGGCCTGAAGGAGAGTTTCCTCTCCTTCAGACCCTGGGATCCATGAGGATACATTCCGATACTTGATGTCCCATTGACTTGTATTGGTATCGGATATCGGTATCGGCGATATCCGATATTTTTCGGGTATCGGCCGATACTATCCGATACCGATACTTTCAAGTATCGGACGGTATCGCTCAACACTAATGATGACACATCCACGCTTCGTACTCTGCCACGCCATTTCAAACTGTTCCACAATAGTGACAGTTCCACACTTAGAGTGAGGGGGATTGATTCTATTGATCCGGGGATTCGGGGTGGAAAAGTTAGCTCCAGGCTCGCACAAAAAGAAACCAGATGGATCTGGACACTTGACACGGTCCATCCGAAAGGGTTAAATGAGAATATTAGTTTTGTACCATTTCTCTAAAAATTTCAGCTGATGTATTGAGGGCATGTGTTTTTGTGTTTTATGTTGGTTTTAACTTACTGTTTTTATTTAGCCCCTCTAGTTTCCTTCTACTCATCATGATTCATACAGCATGGAGAATATCCTGTCTCGAATCTACGCCATTCCTATGCCAGCCACTTACAGACCATCACAAGCATGATGCGTATTTAGACACCGTATGGTTTCTCGATGGTGTCACCAATATATGGAGATTTGTTATACCTTTATTTTATATGTGCATCTCCTAGGATATAATATATAGATTGGTTTTTGTTGATGTATAGATATTTTCATTTATATGTATATCCTGTACATGTTTGATTGATGGTCTCTGTTTGTGATTTATCGGATTTATATATAAATATGCTATTCCGGGTGCTCAAATAAGATGGGGCATATATATGCCCTGGGCTACCGTTATATCCTGCCTAATGTGGTGAGCGTCTTAAGATAAAACCCTGTACAAAACCATCTGTTTGTCTGTAGGCACCTGTGATCTCTTTACCGCAGTACGCATGCGTGCCATGGACTCGGCCCCCTCGTCGGCTTGCGGCGTCTTTCTGCACTATGACTACGGTCACGTGACATCTGTCACGCGGTGCTTGACGCCGCCGCCGCCGCGGCGTCCCGCTGCCATGGTATCGCACGCGTCACAGGAAGCGGTCATGATTCCGGAAGTCAATAGGTTATATGGCGCACATATGTGGCTAATCGCTCTGAGTAGCGTACTTTGAATCTGATTGGTCTGGGGGGCTTTTTATACCCTGCACTTCCCTTCTGTTGGTATCCCTTGAGAAAGGCCACATCGCCGAAACGCGCGTCGGGAAGGACGCTCACAGCTACACCCCTGGCTCTATTGGTAATTATATTAGCCATCTGGTTACATCTCTAGTCGCTATATAGGGGTGTTGTATTTTCTTTCTTAGGCTATATGGGCTTATGTGCAATAATGGCCAGTTTATTTTACAATATATTCATACCCATTTACCTATTTGGAATGTAATGTTTTTCTGTGAGCGTTTCAACTCTGACATGTGTGAGAGGGTGTTGTTCTCTCTCTTCTTCCCCCTCTATTTGTTCTCCCATGTCACCTATACCTGGTCACTTTAATAAAATAATGTTTTGCTAATTATTTTCTGTATTTGGAATTTTTTGTCGTGGTTTTTTCTTTGTTGCTCAGCTTTTTTGCGACATATTCCCAGTCTATGTCTATTGACATCACGGTATATTATTTTATCCTATATATTTTGTTGTGTGATGTTGGTTTTCATAAGGCTTGTTATAAGGATGGTAGTGGGGTAGTTCGCTACCTCCAGACCAGGTCTTTGAAGTAGCCCATGGCCACAGATTCCATTTAAAAAACTCTTTAGCAAGGGTTGGGTGTGTCAGTCTTGGTTTGTAAGCTGCAGAGCAGGTAGCTCTGCAAGATTCATCCTGTGTGAAGTAACACTGAGCCAAGCAAAGCCAAAACGCTTGGCACTCCTCAGTATGGCACGGTGGTGCAGTCGCCCACGACAACTGGTCTCAGATACGGACTATCTTGCCACACCAGCTGCGATCCTGAGGACACAGTTTGTTTTCCAGTTGTGAGTTTCTTTGGACAATAAAAGACATTTGCTTTGAACTTTTCTGTGGTCCCTGCCTATCTGCTGCACTACATATGGTTTATTATTATCTAAAAAGCTGCACACGGGGAAGAACATTATCCGAACGGGAACAACCCCTTTAATACTTTTATACAGTCCAAGGATGTTGAACAATGATTTTTTTTTTCTCCAGTCTAAAAATTATTGAACCAGAACATAGTAATAAACAAGTAAAAGAATCTAGGCACGTGTATTAAATTATACAACAAACTTTCTTTATCTTTCATCTAAACTTGTTGGCAAAAAAAAATTACAATATAAAGAGACTAAAATGAAAAAAAAAATTGTGACAGAAGTTGTATGACCTTGCCCCAATGACAACTAGTGGTAGAATCAATTAGGAAAGGACCTAATGTAGTGTGAAAAAGGGAAAGTTGGTGCAAGGCTTGACAGCAAGAGTAGTGGCAGAGAAACTCAAATGACTTTGCAAAAAAAATGAAAGGGGAAGACTAATAGCCAAGCCCTGGAGTTTTATGACAAGTTGACCAACGTCTGCTGTATATTAAGAAGTTATTCCACCGAGTGCACAAGTTCAATGATTGTCATTAAAAGTTAGCCCTGGGTAATAAACCTTGAATTAAAATAAACATTAAATGAGTTACTGGTACAATTAGCAGTGACATAAGTGGAAATTCTAATAAGCATCATATAACACATGATGTAATTCAATAAAGTATGCTAATCTGATAATTTACTTAAGGCCTGGCAGTGTTTTATGAGTACGAGCATTTCTAACACTCATTGTAGATTCTTTAGATTCATGTTACATCAAATACATTAAAGGGAAATTGTCATTGGTTTTTGCTAAGTAATCTGACAGAAGCCAGAGGTAGGGGCAGTGACCTTGATTCCAATGATGTATCGCTTAGTTTACTGCATGCAGCAGTTAGGATAGAATCACAGGTTTCTCTGCTGCAGATCTAGCAGAGCTTGGAATGCTGAGCCCTTGTAAACCCGCCCACACTATTCATTGGCCACTATCTGTGTATATTTACAGAAAGCTGCTAATCAGTGGTGAAGGCGGGGCTGGACTAGGAGGCACGAGTCAGCTTGTCTTGCAGTGATAATCTCCTGCTGATAAAACACTGACCTTATTGAGACAGCAAAACACAGCCCAGTAAGTGACACATCTCTGGATGTCTGCCCCTACATTACACAGAAAAAAAAGAAAACCCAGATCCTGCCATATTAGAAAGCACATTCCAATATGTTGTATTGTCTCTTCCCAAGTGCCCAATTTTATTTTTACCACTTAGATTTGCACAAATTTTTTTTGTACACACAATATGGACCAGGTTTTCATCACTGATAGGTCAGTGTGTGAGTTTTAACTATTTGTGTTTTATCAGTTTTTCTTTGAGTGTGTTGTCCCACTTTTTCACTGACCTATAAACCTGCATTGACGAGTTTGATCCATGACTGCCAACAAAATTGGGCATATTTTGGTTCTTACTAGTGATGAGCATGTATGCTCGTTACTTCAGTTTCTCTGAGCACGCTCAGGTGGTCTCCGAGTATTTCGGCATGCTCGGAGATTAGGTTGACGAGGTTGCATGATTTGCGGCTGCTAGACAGCTTGAATACATGTGGGATTGCCTGTTTGTTAGGGAATTCCAAGATGTAGTCAGCCTGTCTAGCAGCCGCAAATAATGCAGGTGCGTCGACCTAAACTTAATCTCCGAGCATGCCGAAATACTCGGAGACCACCTGAGCATGCTCGAAGAAACTCGAGTAACGAGCACACTCCATCATCACTAGTTCTTACTAGGGTTGAGCGACTTTTGTTTTTTAGGGTCGGGTCGGGTTTCACAAAACCCGACTTTCTCAAAAGTCGGGTCGAGTGAAATCGGCTGATCCTATTAAAAAGTCGGGGTCGGGGTCGGCCGAAACACGAAACCCAATGCAGTGCAATGGGATACTAATGGTTCCCAGGGTCTGAAGGAGAGGAAACTCTCCTTCTGGCCCTGGGATCCATATTTATGTGTAAAATAAAGAATAAAAATAAAAAATAGGGATATACTCGCCCTCGGACGCTCCCTGGTACTAACCGGCAGCCTTCCTTCCTAAGAATGAGCGCGTGAAGGACCTTCGATGACGTCGCGGCTTGTGATTGATCACGTGACCGCTCATGTGACCGCTCACGCGACCAATCACAAGCCGCCACATCATCGAAGGTCCTTCACGCGCTCATTCTTAGGAATGGAAGCTGCCGGTTACAGCGGTTAGTACCAGGGCGCGTCCGAGGGTGAGCATATCCCTATTTTTTATTTTTATTCTTTATTTTACACATAAATATGGATTCCGATACCACAAATATCGGCCGATATTTGATACTTGCGGTATCGGAATGAAACGTGACTTTTGCGCGAAGATCGCCGACCCCACACAGGGATCGGGTCGGGTTTCATGAAACCCGACTTTGCCAAAGGTCGGCGACTTCTGAAAATGGCCGACCCGTTTCGCTCAACCCTAGTTCTTACCACTCAGTCAACAAAAAGCACAGGAGTTTTATCTGTGAAAAACATGGCTAGAACTCGTATATGGAAAACTGAATGTCTGAATGAGCCCAATTTCAGATTCAGGGGAATTGTTGACCTTTAACCGGCAATTCAAAATGGCTGGTGGCTACGAAAAAGAAGCAATCACATGAACCATGCACAACACTCTCTCGATAGGGGTTATGCAAAAAGTCAAGGTATATGGCCTATAGACTACTTGTGCATATTTCACTAGTATCTTATTGCTCATATGGTCTTTCTTCAAGAATTATACCATATTGATTATTAATCTAATAATACTATACTGAACTGTTTTGGCACAATGACCTGAGAAACACCTAAAGGAAGTTTTTGTGCTCCTTTTTTCAAAATGTATGAAATCAGCCATAGCCTATAGACAGATGGATGGCTTTTGTGGAAAATCTTTAATACAATTGCTACCAGCAGTTCCCACGTAAAACCCAATATCTATTGGTTAGTCACACTTGCGTGTCCGCTTTGAGGGAAAAATCAGACAGATTGGATTTGTAGATTATTTTTCCATGAGATAAATGGAAAGGTTGGTCTCCATCTGCTGCTCGCCTTTCCACCTTTGTTGGATAAAAACATATTAACGGAGGAATCTATGATGTTACTAAATAGCCGAAAGGTCTTCTTCTTGACGTCAGCCACCTTTTTAGGCTCCTGAGTTTGGCCAGTGCAGAAGTCAGACATCCATAGAACCTAGCTTTCTAATTGAACATGGGATCGCTAAACTCAATGGATAAATCAATAATATATAATGTATACATATGAAATCATATTACCCTTAGGCACGCTTGTTTGCCTGAATCAACCATTGTCCAAAGTTTTGCTTTTTTTTTGAGTTATGAAAGAAAGATTCATTTATAAACCAGCAACAGAAAACTATCCTGCAGACGTTATCGAGAAGGAATTAAAGGTTTTTGCTAAAAGCTTCTATACATAGAATTTTTATATTCATTTTCTGTATTATTATTTTTCAGTAGGAAACTACAGCTTGCAAACTACCATGGGAACTGCTGCTATTCTTTACTACTGTACCGTATAACCTATAATGAGTAAAATAAAAAAAAGAGAGAGAATAGAAGCCCGCAGACATAATAAGCCACATGCAATTCTATTCATACATAATAACTATTTACTGTTGGTAATTCACCGTCCTGTGGATATTGCTTTTTGCTAATAGAGCATTGTTCTTATAGACTGAATCACATTTTAGTAATGAATATGTTCTATGAAAGTTTGGTAACAGCAATAAATTCCAAAAGAAAAAAAAAATCTAGATTTGGAATAGGCATGTAAAGGTTCTTCGACAATACGGCATTGCGGGTCAACTAATGTCCCCTACAGGGATCTAGAGCTAAAGAAATATATAAGGTATGAAAATATATAGTAATAAACATACAGCCTCAAAAAAAAAAAAGAATGACCAATGAGTATAATACAAGTCTGAAGATAATCCGGGAGAGAAACATAAGAAGAAAAATAAAGAGAGAAAAAAAAAACAGTCGAATTGAGGAGTTATTTTTTATACCTGAATATGTGGTTGGGCATCTAAGATCATGGAGAACCCATCCATGAGATAGTCAGGAATACGTTAAGTGGTTAACGCTACACATAAACCCAGACTCATAGTGAACAAGGTGGCCAAAGACAATGTCTAGGCCCCTATAAGTACTACTCCCAATAAGACATGTATACACATAGGAGGACAACGGGAGCGTTTTAACAAAAGTGCATGCACCGCTACATACAGCCTGGTTACCACCCGGTCACATGATCATCACGTGACTAGGGGATTGTGGGATATAATGTCCTGGATGGTAGGAAACAACACTTCCCCTTGATAAAGCAGCAGGATAGCAGCGAAACGCGCGTCGGGGGTGGCGCCCAATCCAGGGACTCTATTATTGGGTAAGATCCGTTCATAACTTGTGCTCTGGTAGGGGTGTCTTTATGCCTGGTGGCACTTTACCTACATTGCTCCTCTGGGCACTCCTCTTCACTACCCTCATTTGGGATCACGTTCTGGCCGGCTCCCCTTATATTTCCAGCCACATTGGCGATACTAATTAGTTACGGGATATAGAAGCAGGTCTGATATGGTTTGGTCCTTCGTTTGGGGGGGTTTTGAGGGCTATGGATCTTTTTCTCATGCATTAATATATGCCAACAATTTTGTTGTTAACAAAGGGGCACTGATATTGCTCTCTGGTGCTTTCATTTTCTAAATAAAGTTTATATTCACTTTTGCTAAAATGCTCCCGTTGTCCTTCTATGTGTATACATACTTTAAGTGGTAGTCTAAGCTAGGTCATTTTTCAACACTGCCATTCAAATGGAGAGAGTCGTGCTTGCATGCTCAGTCATCTCTCTATACTGTAGTGTGAACAGCGGCGGCATGTCAAAGATCATATCAGAATGTTTTATTTATTATTATTATTAATTATTTATATAGCACCATTAATTCCATGCTGCTATACATGAGAAAGGGGTTACATACAGGGTTATAGATATCGTTTACAGTAAACAGGTTTACAGTGACAGACTGGTACAGGGGGGAGAGGACCCTGTCCTTGCGGACTTACATTCTGTGGGGTTTTAAAGGGGTTCAATCATTTTCACTATTTGATACATAACTAATTAGGTTTGCAGTAAAAGTATTAATGTTGTGGCAGTTTAGACCATTCCCATTAAGATCACCTGACCGGCTAAAGGGGTATTTCAGTAAGAAGAGTTATCACCTATTCATAAGATAGGAAATAGTTTCTAATCCAACCACTTGGACTTCCATTGATTATAATGGGGCCCTTTTATCCTTGAGCCTGTGGACTGCTGCTACACTCATACTCTAGGAAAATTAGTCTAGAGGTGGTCGAGCAGGCTAAATGCTGCTCCATTTTAGAGAGGAAACATTTTAAACATTTTCACCAATTTGGGCCATTGGTTAAGGTTCCAGTGACTGGACCTCAATTGGCCACCAAGAAGATAAGTCAACATTCCGCAAGAAAACTTTGTGGATATACATATATGTAGGCATTGAACATTGTTAAATATTAAGTATTGGTTATTGATTTATTCTTATTCTCAATTCTGTACTGAGCACATTGCCACATGGAAGTATTAGCTGACATTACATGTGTTATTCCTGTGCATTGAGCTCAGGGTAGAAGTTAACACCATAAACAGAGAACACATGCTATGTGGGACGTACTGTATATAACATATAACCCACAGGAAGGGGGGGCAGACACTTCAGGCACACTTTACTCTGACACCAGGTTGAATGGACAGCTGGGTACGTGAGTTAGCCTTGTGCCTCTTTCAGCCATGCATTTTCTCTAAGTACTTCCAAAAACATACTGATAAATTGGCCTTTTAACTGGCATTACTGAATTAGGTTGTAAGCTCATTTAAGACAGGGACAAATGCAGGGATGAACAATACCTTTGTAGTGCAGTACAATTCATGCTGCTTGAACAATGGGCAGCAAGAATCAGACATCAATTGCATTATTGCAGCCATTTCTGGCTTACTCTGTAATGCTGTGGTACTTCATAAAAAACATACTTTGAAAAGCCAGAAAATAACTATGAGGGAGATTCTTCAAAGATTTTACGAACGCTTTGAAAAGTTGACAAAATTTGGCACAATGAGGAGTTGTGCTGATATTTTGTGACTTTTGACATTTTCACACCAGTTTGAAGCCGTTCCACCAAAATGGACAGAGCTGGAGAGGAGCTGGGGTGGGACACGACACGAATATGCAAAAGTGCCAATGTAATTTTTTTTGCTAGAAATGCTAGACCCGTCCTTGATAACTTCTGGCTAGGTGCACGGAGGCGCACACCACTGAGAAGATTAACCAAACTGATTAAGTAGCATGTGCATAATAATTATTTTATTGCATCATGCTCCATCGAGCCTTTCATTAAGACTGGTGTGTGCAGTGCCAATATAAATGAATCGGCTATGTGCCCGAGACAATTCCCTATGTGTCTAGGACGACTAATCCGAGGCAGGGGATGTGCGTTTTCCCTCCACCCCTCTTTCTCTGACTAACAAGTCTCTCCCTTTCTGCCAGCCTAGGAGAGCAGAACCCAAAGAAGTTCCCTTAATTAGTCATGGAAGAAACAGTCCTTGGCCAGCTTTTGAAAGCATGTTTTTTCTAAAATAATGCAACATTCGGGCTTGGGCACACACCCGTGTTTTTGGTAAAAGCGCAATCCAATATTATTCCATGGGGCTGAGCACATGTCCAATTTTTTTCTCAGGCTGAATGGGCCCAAGGAAAAAAATCACAACATGCTCGATTTGCATCTGATGTTCGGATGCAAGTCAATGAGTCAGTGGAAAAAATCGGAGTGTTCTTGGATGACAACTCAGTGCAGCCGGATGTTTATGGACTTACAGAATGGAGAAGATGGCGATTTTTTTTCCATCTTTTCCACATCTGAAACAATTCGAACATACTGTGATCACACTCTGATCAGAGTGTGATCAGAGTGTGATTAGCATAAATGGCCAGATTTTCTCGGACGTTGTCTTACCCTAGCCCTACAGAGTAAAACCTACACGGTTGCAATAACGACGCCGGAGTCTGATTCATGCAGCCCGTGGTTCATACAGCACCAACCAATCTTTTGTCACGTTCACGTTAGATACATTTTCTAAATATTTACAATTTATCCTTTTTTATTTTATTCATAGGCTTTTATCTCCAATATTAATCTAAGGTGAATGTGAGATTATTACTTCCAGTAGTCTATGTGGGAAATCCATTTATGAACTCCCATTGATCAGTGTTTTAACTTTCATGACTTTCCTCAGTTTCTTCCATTATTCAAAACAATTAATGTACAAATATAATAGGTTAAGTTCCAGCCAAGTGTAACAAGTAAATGCATGCAATATTTATGTAACTAATTTCATTGCTGCAACCAAAGGTGTTTTTCTCTTCACCTTGACAGTGCAGCAATAAAGGGCGTATTTATTTATATTGCACTCTTCCGGGCATTGATACTGCCTCGCCATTATCATAGAGTAACTGTTATTATGTACTGGTCCTTACTCTATAGATCGAATGAAATATTGTTCAGATAACATTATTTTCCAGGTCTGGGCTAAAAAAAACCCAGAATTGCCTAATGCTGTGCTTGCTGACTGGAGTTCCTGGTGCTGTCTCAACAGAGCTTGTCATGGAGATATCTAAGAGTGATCAATACTGAACCTGAGAACATGGCAGAGCCACAGAACAGCCACATTAGGTCACATGAAGGATAAATATAAGAAAGTGTATACTTAGAGTGAAGCTATAGTCCTAAGATAACAGGCAACAATCAACCAATTAATTACCAAACCAACTGGCCTGGCCAAACATGTCTATTCCCGGAAAGGAAGGATGTGAAGATGAATAGTCAGATCACACTTGCTGAAGACAGGTTAATTAATGGACCTAATTTATTTCTCCCTCCATGAATGAATGACTGAAAGAGTAGAAATCCAATAGAAATTACAGTTTTGTCAAAAACTGCAGCTCCTCATGAGAAATGATCCAACATTTATCGCAGGACACATACACATGTGGGACGTGCCATCTTCACGGATGACACAAAACTCTGATGATATATTGCACCATGGTATCTATCACCTTTTTGTTATGTATTCACTATGAGGTAATGAATGGTCACCTACACTAATAGTGCAGAGGATCTAACCGTTCTATGATATGGCTGTAGAAAGCATTGATCCAGGGATGGACATAAACAGTAGAGGGCCCTTGTGCATGAACTTTACAGTATATGGACCCCTCATTCCACAGCTCATCATAAAGTACCCAAATAGCTCTACCAATCCACCAGTAATTTTGAGATAAGATTTCTAATAGTTCATACCCTTACATGCAATCCAAATGGTAGTAGGAAACTGCTTTTAAGATGACCGTTGGCCTCCTAACCTATTGGCCGCCTGTGCGGATGCACTGATTGCACCAAAGCTACGTCCACCTCTGCCATGATAATTCTCTTGAGGACTGCTACACTCATGTGCAAAGCTTTAGCATTATTGTTTCCAATGTTGATTCTCAACTTGTGGTATTTGCACTCGAGGCGTAATAATTCCACATTTCTAGGAGGCTACTCGCACTTTGCACAGTGTTTGACCATAACCTTTGGAGTTTTGTAATTTCTGTGAATAATGAGTTCTAGGTGTGTGAAAGTTGAGAATTACCGTATCGCAACATACATTATGCCACAATAATAAAGCATATACAAAAAACTGGTGAATAGCATCTAACGTGACTGTAGGAGACTGTAGAATTGCATGCAGTATGTTTCCCAGGAGAAACTACTTGGAAATTGGAGTAGGAGTATTTTTCCTAAAGCAATAAATGATAAAAATTCCTTAAGTTATAGTTTTACCTTTAATAAATCTTTCTTATGAAAATGTTAATAGCTTTTCTTCTACATAATGGTACTATCAATTTCACTCCCTCTTGGTATGGAGGAAGCATTAATATGGAATGTTCTGCCAACTGTGTTGGGAGTCATGGAGTGGTTATGATCTGGATTGTGGCCCATTGAGGTTTTGCTACTACATCAAAAGAATGTCTATGCTTTTAATAGTGTCTTAGTTGAAAAATCTGGGACCACTATTGGCTAAAATTAGTAAAGGAAACTGCAACTAAATTCAGAAATAAAAATAATACAAAAATTTCATCAAGTCTTAAAGAAAACCTGCCAGCTAACACATGTTGCCCAATCCACGGTCAGCATGTATCAGGCACTTGCTGTCAACCAGGTAAGTTTAACTCTGAAATGCTGTGGCGTTTCAGAAAAAAAAATAATTTAAAAGCCTCTGGGGAACAAGCCGCACTGCAGACTAGTCTGACCGGCGGGTATCCGGTGGCTTATCCTTGCCCATTGACTTAGATTGACAGGTCTCTGCCTACATAAATGGATAGCCAGAAACCTGTCAATCCAGAGCAGCAGATGAGGAGAGCCGCCTGTATGAATAGTCTACAGCGCAGCATGGTCCCTGGCGGCTACCAAAGTATGTTTTTCTCTGAAATGCCACAGCGCTTCATAGTTTAACATACCTGGATGAGCTCATACAGTCAGTGCCTGGTACATGCTGACCATGGATTAGGCCGGATGTATCGGCGGTCTGGCTCACTAAAGGGCTTACTGCAGTATCCTGGACAGTATGGTTGGTTACCTGGTTGGGAAACATTCTTCTGATCAGTTCTGTAAAATTATATTCAGATTGGGCCACTGTCAATAAACACTAGAATGGACAACTTCGTTATACCAAGAAACAGAAAGATGATCGGCACAAAGCTTCACTATAGCGCAATTGGAGATTCGCTTAAACGATCTGTTTCAGAAGGACAGATGAGGTCTCCCTTGCTGTGAGCTGCGGGTGGTGCTATGCAATCGTCAGAGTTTTGTACAAGACCATATAATGAGAAGAAAAATGATGCCGCACTCACCCTTGCGCTTCTCCTCACTCCCGCTCCCTCACAGATCACTGCGTATGCCGGTTCATACTATGCATAGTATGTTTTGCTGAATAAAGAGCACACTTGGAAGAAGTGCAAGGGTGAGTGCTGCATCATTTTTCTTCTCATTATATGGTCTTGTACAAAACACTAGAATGGCATTTGATTCTCAATTTTCTGTAATTCACTGCTTAACAGACAAATTATTTATCTGATTTACCTTATAGACCTTCCCCGGTTGCAATTGTTTTTATTTCATGATTGTATATACGGTAAGTACATGTTGTGCAGCAATGTGCAGAGAACATTGGTAGAAGTCCCCATGTAGCTCACACATTCCCTATCGCAAGTACTTTAATTATTTGCAGTTTCAAAAGAAGCAAATTAGACTAAGTTTTATATTGGAGAAAAATACAGGAAAACAAGTAAAACACGGGGAGGATATTGCAATGGTCAGATTAAAACCCATAAGCAAGGCAACATTGGTATCACCAGTGTCACAATGGCTTGTTTCTTCCATTGAGCGGAATGTATGATACTGTTATTCCTCAGGGCATTACTTCAAATCAGAAGGTGAAACTAAAAGTAGATGAAGTTAAAAGGCAGGGAAGGAAGAAACAATTGTTCTTAACATGAGTAATAAAAGTTTAATGACTCATATTAATTATTAAGTGCCGAGGGAAATTGTGTCCAACAACCAGGGAGCTCTTTAGTGCGAGACAGGTCATCCTTTGGAAAGTCTGACACCATAAAGTGGTGCAGCTGTTAGGGTTTAGGAATTTTATAAGGATATTTAGCCATGGTTTGGGCGGAAAGTACGCTTAAAAAAAGTAAAAGAACTGCATTAACAAATATTCAAGAATGATTTTAAACTTGCCATCAACTTTGAAAACGTATTATTTTCTTTTCTGTGCACGTATTTGATGCAAGTCAATTAAAACACTAGAACTACCGATGGAGTTATTTTGACTCCTCACAATTTTTATTTCTCTTCTGTGACTACATTTTTCCGAATTCCGGCTTGAGACTCGATGACTTTTACTCATTTAGGATGCGAAAAAGATTTTGTGACAATAAATAATTTTTTAAATAAAAGAGTACTTTTTTTGAAAAAATTTACCTTTAATTACCAAAGGGAGTCATTTTTATTCCCTACTATATCTTGCTAGTCTTTGTCGTTAAATATTATTATCTCTTTTAGTTTTCATTTTCTTGTATGTTTAGAATAAATGTTGGTTTAGACTTAGAATAATTAGCATTTTTGAAAATATACTTGACATACACAGGACATATACAGGACATCCGTCAGTGAACCAGTGAACTCTCGAGTGGACTACATAATTTCTGTGGAATACGGCCTGCAGTTTTGCTAATTGCTAATATGGCTCAAAGAACTGCGCTAAAGCCTGACGATATTCTGGTTATTTTGAATTCTATATGCATTCTATACATTCTATAAATTAAAGTTACAACAATACCAAGGGCAAGAAACTCTAAAAATAAATGAAAACAAGCCAGGAGCCAAAATGACTCTATTCGGTAGTTCTAGGGGGGTTGACCAGTCCGGTAGTCCTAGTGTTAAGAAAAAATAGAAAAACGATGGTGCATTCTTATTCTATATTCCAATTCTAAATTTACCCACCATTCCACTTGGATCACTTTACATCATGTTCCTTGAATCTAATGTTTCTCATAACCTGCAAAGTCCTGAGAGTAACTACTTAACTTCTTAATTCAAGCCCCTGTGGATTACTGGCTGCATACTGCGTCTATCGTCCTCACAGCGGCCACCATTCTACAAGGACGTGTTCTGTAGTATTGCTTCTGAATGACCTTTTATATTTTATGGCCATTTTATTCATTGCTTTCGTATTTCAGCAATCTCCTTGAATGTTAACAATAATTAACAAATGTTAAGCTTTACTGCATTCATTCCTGCTGCACGTCTTAGAAATATTAGTCGGGCATTTACCGAATCTGGCTATTCATTCTTTTTCATTCATTTACGCTAACTATATGTTACACTAACACCATGCTGTCACATTTTTAGCCTTTGTTCTTTGCATTGTACGACACGGAGGGTGATTTCTCTATGGTTATAATGTTTCCAAGAACTTGGGTTGTTTTCTATGATGCGATTGCATATACTGAAAAACTATAATTCTAGTCAAATAGATTATTATATCTTTTCTGCATTGCATGGAAAACTTCTGCTATTTCTATTTGCATTCATATCCCCAAAAGAGAGTAAAAAATCTGTTGCAGAGTTTTATGCAGAACCCACTTGTGTCGCCTCCTAGGATATTATTAAATAATAAATGACTTGTGGGTAATGAGTTATGCTTCGAGCGACCAGTTTTAGTTTACCACCACTATTTGCAATTTATATAATATTACATATGCACTCAACATTTGCATGTAGCATATGTTCTACTGAATCAATAAAAGGCTGTCTATCTTGCTTTATGTTAGGCTTGTTTTATTTGACTTTCATTGACCGAGTATGGACCATGATGTTTGGACCTGCTGCTTGGCTCCTACTGATTGGTTGTAGTTTTTTGAGACTGGTGAATTTGCGCCAGGAGACTCGTGGCTAGTCAATAGATCATGGTCCACACTTGGACCATGGACATCAGATATGTGAAGTATTCCTCAACTAAAAGCTAATCTGGAAGTGTCCTGCTGTTGGGGCATCAGTATGTGTTCTATGACAGGGTGTATGAAAATGGGTTTTCTGAACCATACATTCCATTTATAGGAATATACTCATGTTGTACTCTAGCCAAGGGTATCCGACCGCCAAGGTCTCCACAGAACCAAGGCCCTGAAGAGCGGAGGTCGATCACGCACACTACCTCAGCATTCAATCTTAAACACAATGATCAGCTGATCTTCAGTGTTTCTATCAGAATGAATGGAGAAGAGATTGTGCACGTGATTGAGCTTCACTTCATTCAGCCGGGGATCTTCAAAACCCTGTTTCTTGGGATCAATAGGGGCCGCGGTGATGGAACCGTCAGTCATCGGAAACTTATCCTTCATTCTTTGGATAGGAAATAACTTTCAAACTTGAGAACACTTCTTTAATTATAGTTTCCATTTAGCATTTTAAGGCATTTCTAATGCTACAAAACTGAAACTGTATCATCCAACTACAAGTCTGTCCTCATGCTAAGATCTCAAGGACTTCACTGCATGGATCTAAAGTAGGTCCTTTAAAACAGAACGTGTAACCCTGGAAAGAAAGTATAAAGAATCAAAAAGTATTTCATTTCTCTAATTTGCAACTGGATAATTCGACACCACCTTAAGATGTCCATACTCTACATAACTGTTGGGCCGTTCAACTGACAGCTCAGGCGGCAGCTGCTTATCTGCGTAACTTTCAGGGTGCATTTATACTGGACAATTATCACAAACTAGCAATCCTGAGAAAGCTTATTTCTTGATAATCTGTGAGTGCAAATAAGCTGACAATGAATGAGCAAAATACTCGCTTGTAGGCTGAAATTATTTTTAAGCTTGCTAAAGACCATAGTTCATGGCAGCACTCCGTCCTATATAATTAATAACAGTGTATGTGCACTGAACAATCTGTTACCAATGATTCTGTGCACATGGGATGGTTGGTTTGTCTAAATCAGCTATTAAGCAACCACTGATTGGCAAACATGTAGCCGGTAAGTGGTTGTTTTATGCCGTATGACAGCAAATGTAAACACACCCTGGCCCATCAGACATGATGTCAGGTATAAGTTAGAGGTACCATATTCAATAAAAGTGATCCCAACAGAGGTTTTGGAAAACTTTTATGTGGCTTGAATGGAGGCCTACAACGTCTCAATAGTCATTGACTCATCATGACCCACAAGTTCATTTGTATCATACACATGTATGTTGTATGTTTAAAAACAGCCTACAAAATTATCTTATAAAGCTGAATGTGTAACTATTATATCTGCCAACTACTCTGAAAATATCTCCATAAAACATCGACAAACACATTCAAACAATAAGGAGAAAAAATATATTTTATTATAATGAAGAAAATAAAAGATGTCAATATCATCCTAATAAAACCGTAATAAACAAAAAGGAAAAACATAATAAAAACAAGAAAAGTGCAACCTTCCCGGCTGCTTGCTGTATCTCTCACTCAAGACCCCATTGATTTGTAATCGGTCTGTCAGATTTTAAGAACAGATTACACTACTCAAACCATGAAAAATCAACAGAAACCTGATGGAACGGATCCTTATAGTATTGTGAACACGACCAGGGATAAACATAAAATAATATATAATATATATACATGTTTAGTCTATGATGATATTGACTCTCAGATGCTCTTGTATCGTAAGGAACCATATGTTCACAAATCCATCCCCCACTCACTCCTAGAGATAACACATGTGTCCATTTTGAATCAAGCTTCAATCCATATTTTTAAAACGCTGAGTTTGCATTTCAAGCTGATAAATAATGTGGATAAGAAAAATGGGGATTACTGAAATTGAAAATGCAATAATCCACAGAACAATCTAGAAGTGTTTGTGGCACGTGAGCTGGACGGATATTTATTTTTTACCGTTTTTCCATGCTTTTTTATATATTTTATGCTAGTGATAATGGAAACTCCAGAAGTATGAGGATTTGTACACTTTCTGTATTAAGCGAATTCAATCAGGAATGCATGAATCAGAAGAAAAGCTATAGATGGGGAAAGTACATTAAAGAGAATAGTCATTGTTTCACCGTAACCTCGGCTACTTAAGGACCACAAGAAACGCGTTTCAAAATAAAGGTTCACCGTGACATCTTGGACAGAAATATCCACCTATGGACTTATCTACTTTGTCTACATGCGAAGAGCTTTGTGATTAGATTAGGTGAATATACTCCACCAAAGTGTCTAAATCCCTTCATGAAGGCATTTAAATATTAGCGCACAATGCAGCAATGCTGCTCTCTGGCCTCGATATTAAACAGCTTTGTGCTGGTTTTTAAATTCACCATTTGTTCCCCAGGCATTAAGCATTTAATTAGCGAGACAACTAGTTTCCAAATGCAAAATATGGGTCAATATTTAAAATGCAGGAGATAAGAAATCTATCCTTTCCATACTTGCAAAGATCCGGATATTCATTAAAGGAACCTGAGATGTGATCAATATAAATGATATGGATACTATAATATAGCTTTAGAGGGCACATATCTTACTATATTAACCAGGGGTGGACACAGATAGAAGAAGGCCCCTGTGCCAGAAAAGTATAGAGTCCAATAGCTTATCATAATGCAGCGGTCCCCAACCTTTTTGACCTTCAGAGCCACATTTAGCACTGAGAGAGGGTCGTGAGCCACATTCAGCTCCTGAGAGGTGGTCACGAGCAACATTCTGCTTCTGTCCCCCTCAAAGTTGTGTCAACCAAAGCCACCATTAGGGGTATAATGATAACTGAAGCTTTTCCACAGAAATCACTCCAAAGCAGTACACTGAGATCCAGAGGTTCCCACAATGCCCCAATTCAGTATTATCCCATCAAGGACTCCCAACACACTGTTGCATCCAGCTTTAAGAACCTCCTCTAATAGGTAGTATCATCCTCCAGCATACCACACCTAAAACAACTCTAAACCCCTAAGACCAGTATATGTGCATCCAGATCTGCTCTTCTGTGCTGGGCTACTCAAAAATTCACAATTTTGAGATGTACTCTTCATACCTGTTTGCTAGACCTGGAGCTAATGCACCAAGCTGGCAGACAGTCGCGAGCCACAATTCCTGGGAGCGCGAGCCACATGTGGCTCCCAAGCTACAGGTTGGGGACCCCTGTCATAATTATAATTTCACCTGCTTTTGGGGTGCAAATGGTCCCCCTTACCTCTTGAGCCCCTGAGCGGCTGCACAGATTGCATCAGTTATATGTCTGCCCCTGATATTTAGAGGCACTTTTCAAAGCACTCTAACAATTACTTTGGTGGTGGCTATAGGGGTCCAAACTTTGTGGGTGCACCTGGAACTTGTAGCAGACCGGTATTAGTTGTGGGACTGACTATATACATTAATGTAAGTTTCTAACATAGTCTATAGGGATAGCTAGTCAGTCCCATATATATTGAGTTAGTCAGTAATGCACTTGCTCAAATTCTACTCTATCTACTCTGGACGCTCAATGATCTAGATGTTATCAATAGTGATGAGTGAGTGTAGTCGTTGCGCGCGTTTTCCCGAGCACGCTCGGGTGACCTCCGAGTATTTATGACTGCTTGGAGATTTAGTTTTCATCGTGGCTTCTGAATGATTTACAGCTACTAGCCTGCCTAAGTACATGTGGGGATTCCCCAGCAACCAGGCAACCCCCACATGTACTCAGCCTGGCTAATAGCTGTAAATCATTCAGCTGAGGTGACGAAAACTAAATCTCCGAACACTAACAAATACTCTGAGATCACCCGAGCATGCTCTGGAAAACCCGAGCAACGAGTATACTCGCTCATCACTAGTTATCAACTGTCTTTTGGATATATGATTGCTTACTTATGGTTTTATTCCTACAGGAAACAAGGAGCCCAAGTCCACCTAAATATAATAAAATCCCAAAATGTTTATTGTATCAATACAAGGCATAAGAAAATAGAGCAAGAGTCATAAAAGTAAAAAAAACCAAAGACTCAGGTATTTAGGACAGCTGGTCATTGATAATGTCACAGGATGGCATTATAGTGGGCCCGTATATAATGTATAATGTGTGCACACACACACACACATCGTGCACCAGTGCCACCTCAATTATTCACAATGCTAGTACAAAGCTATGACCAGGCATAAACAGCCCATAGCTTGAGGGAAAGCACACATCTGCACAAAGAACAGCAATCCACTTAGGGAACAATGATTAATGTTCCGGAGGGTGCTGTGACACGCATGCGCTGGCTGTGGCGCTGACTCACGGCTACCTGTGATGACATATAGTTAAAGTTCACCTGACACACAGATAGTTACAGCCCCTCTTAAGGAAGCCCACGCGAAACGCGCGTTGGAGCAGCAGATACAGCTCATCATACAGGTGGAAGTATGCGTAAGTGGGTCCTATACATGAGATTACGTTTTTGGATGATATAAGAGTTGTAGGAACCCCACTAACATAAACTTGAAGGTGATCAGTGGTAAATGTACAGTAATTTAATGGATTAAAAGTGTAACTTTTGTTTATTTTTACATATTTTTTTAATTCATATTTTTCATGGGGAAAACCCTTTTATGGTAACATTCTCTTGGTCCCCTCCTATTATTTATTACATTTATGATTTTTTTTAAATTATCAATATGTATGCAAATGAATAATGTATACAAAGGATCAACATTAACATACATTTCATTTCATTGCAGCAGAATTAGATCTAAAGACTGATAAATAAGAAAAGCTTATTAACCAGGCTGCAGCCATTTGATAAAATAGTCATTAAAGAAGATTAATGATAGCAGCCTACAAATATCAAATAGCAGAAAGATGTATAACAATAGCAAGTGGGTGAAAAAATTGATAATTGCTTTTGTAGGATTGGGTTATGAAATCAGAGAAGACCTATATGATTACGATTTAAAAGGCTGAAGCTAAATGGACCACAGGAATGTGTAACGGATCCGGCTAAGTGTTTATTGTCCAATTAGTCGTCTCACTGCCTAAACAATATACCACGGCCCAATAGAACAAGTAATATATTTTTAGAATCAGTTACTGGACCAAAGTATTACATAACACTGCAATGATTAATATGTAATAAATGCATTGTGTACCTCAGATAGGAATAAAAATAATATAGGCTCAAAGGGGCTCCTAAAGGATCGTTTATAAGTTTTATTTGCTTTGGCAATATTGATTTGCACATACACTTAGATGACCTGGAGGTAGAATTTCTTGATCCACAGCCATTTCTTTTCACAAAACCGAATTACTCTATGCATCAGTAATTTAATGCCGAGTTCCAGGAACAAACGCAGTCTTGGATCAAAAGCTGTCCAACAAAATATCACCGGAGCATTCTATGCAAAGCCATGCATAATAGAAAATTCATTTATTACACATGTCAAACAGCAGATCAACCATCAAGGTTATGACTCTGATATCATCGCTTGATATTCACGCAATCATACTGAAAATAGAAATGATATTAACAGACTGCAAGTGTTGTACAAGACTGAAGAGCGCAATTCTTCTTGTTTTACAAGCATTTTACCCTTCTTGAGACCGTGGTGAAGCTTTTTATTTGGCTTAGATAAGAGTTACCTCACCGCTATCAGCTTTTATACATTACAATGCAAAAAAAATACACATATTACACGATTTGGATAGGGCTATCCTCAGCTCTTTTTGCCTATATTATATGTGTAGTATAAACATGTGTCCAACCCCTCGATCAGCTGAAAACCGCTCTGGCAGCCATCAGAACTAAGCAACGCAAGTGGCGAAATACAGTAGCATCGTGCATTGGTTAGTGGCCATTGCTGAGTACTGGACTTTATCTTCCATTCACTTCATTTCACTTGAATGGGAGATAAAGAGAAATAGTCAAAAAGGACAAAATATCAGCTCACCCAAAGTACTGAGGAAGTCCCAATTGCACAGAAAATCGAGACATATGGCAAGTTCACTAGCAGAAAAAATCCAGCATAAGGATCCTTAAAAATAGTAGTATTCATTGTAAATGCATTAAAATGCAATCCATCATCATAAGAAACCGCACACAAGTTTCAGACTACGTCTTTACTCATTGCAATGTGTGGGTCTACTGTGTTCTTCCCCATGTATTGCTTAGTTCTTAGCCATTTTCAGCTGACTGGTCACAGTGCCAGTGGTTGGACCCGATCCTAATGCAGTTATCAACTGATCAGGGGGAGTTCTGGGTGTCAGACCACCATCCAGAGCAGTGTTCAGCTGTTCGGTGAAAGTGCAGGTATGTCTGACCCCAACTTATCTCATAGATGACCTATCCTCTGAAGAGGTCATCAATTTTAAGCTCATGGTCAACCACTTTTATAAGTCCAGTTTCTGGGTGTCGGAAACCTCCAAGACTTCTCCCGAGTATCCCCCATCCTCTGGAATTCTGTGCCCCAACACGACCAGTTATCCACCACATTTGGATTCTTCAAAAGAAACCTGAAAACCCATCTCTTCAAAGAAGCTTACACCCTGTAATGACCACACGGCCACCTCAACACCATCGGAGCGACTGCAACCCTCGAACTACTGTCTCCTTCCCCATAATCCTGTAGAATGTAAGCCCGCAAGGGCAGGGTCCTCTTCCCTCTGCACCAGTCTATCATTGTTAGTTTTGTTTACTGTAAGTGATATTTGTATTTTGATGTAACCCCTTCTCATGTACAGCACCATGGAATTAATGGTGCTATATAAATAAATAATAAAAATAAAAACCCATTTCAAAACATTATAGTAACATGGTAGAAAAAACATCCAAGGGCTGTGTTTCATATTGTATATAGACACATATAACATAAACATCTCCCAACAGTGTAGTATGAAATCATGTTTTTTTTTAAAGCTAGTCATTTCACTCCACTTATCTGGCAATATGAAAGAAAATGTAAGACGGACAATTCTATACATATTGATTATGTTCACATAGCTATACAGTAAAGAGGTTACAGCAATATCTTTCCACCTTTGGAATTATTAAAACTGGTCACTCTAGCCTTGTCTAAGATACAGGGCTGCATGCTGATGAGTGTTTTGATTACAGCGCAGAGGAAAAGAGTGGTGTGGATGATAGCCATTGTTTAAAATGTCCTTGTTTAAAAGCTGTAATGGGAAATTTTTGTAAAATTTCAATATCTAAAAATTCCATTTTAGGAATCATATGTCAGATGGGAATGTCAATGGAATAAAAGAAAACATTCCAGATTTATTAGAGTCTAATATAAGCTGGACAAATCATTTCCTTAAATTACTTTTTGATTGGCTTCCCTTCGATATTGACAACACTTGGACCATTTTATACCAAATCACTATTCTTTTTATTATGGACTCATTTGGACACTTTCAAAACTAGTAAGGCACAAACAGTGTCTAAGATACAGTGGGGAAAAGCATTTAGTCAGCCACCAATTGTACAAGTTCTCCCACTTAAAAAGATAAGAGAGGCCTGTAATTGGCATTGTAGGTAGACCACAACTATGAGAGTCAAAAAGAGAAAACAAATCCAGAAAATCACCTTGTCTGATTTGGCAAGATTTATTTTGCAAATTATGGTGGAAAATAAGTTTTTGGTCACCTAAAAACATGCAACATTTCTGGCTCTCACAGACCTCAAACAGTCACACTCAAAACTCCACTATGGTGAAGACCAAATAGCTGTCGAAGGACACCAGAAACAAAATTGTAGCCCTGCACCAGGCTGGGAAGACTGAATCTACAATAGGCAAGCAGCTTGGTGTGATGAAATCAATTGTGGGAGCAATAATAAGAAAATGGAAGACACACAAGACCACTGATAATCTCCCTCAATCTGGGGCTCCACACGAGATCTCACCCCTTGGATTCAAACTGATCACAAGAACGGTGAAGAAAAATTCCAGAACCACACGGGGGACCTAGTGATGGACCTGCATAGAGCTGGGACCACCAGAACAAAGGCCACCATCAGTAACACACTACACCATCAGGGACTCAGATCCTGCAGTGCCAGATGTGTCCCCCTGCTTAAGCCAGTACATGACCGGGCCTGTCTGAAGTTTGCTAGAGAGCATTTGGATTATCCAGAAGAGTATTGGAGAATGTCATATGGTCTGATGAAACCAAAGTAGAACTGTTTGGTAGAAACAAAACTCGTTGTGTTTAGAGGAGACAGAATGCTGAGTTGCATCCAAAGAATACCATACCTACTGTGAAGCATGGGGCAGGCAACATCAAACTTTGGGGCTGTTTCTCTGCAAAGGGAACAGGATGACTGATCAATGTACATGAAAGAATGAATGGGGCCATGTATCATGAGATTTTGAGTGCAAATCTCCTTCCATCAGCAAGGACATTGAATATGAAATGTGGATAGGTCTTTCAGCATGATAATGATCCCAAGCACACCACCAGGGCAACGAAGGAGTGGCTTCGTAAGAAGCATATGAAGGTCCAGGAGTGGCCTAACCAGTCTCCAGATCTCAACCCCATAGAAAACCTTTGGAGGGAGTTGAAAGTCCGTGTTGCCCAGCGACAGGCCCAAAACATCACTGCTCTAGAGGAGATCTGCATGGAGGAATGGGCCTACATACCACCAACAGTGTGGGCCAACCTTGTGAAGACTTACAGAAAACGTTTGACCTCTGTCATTGCCAATAAAGGATATATAACAAAATACTGAGATGAACTTTGTTAATGACAAAATACTTATTTTATACCATAATTTGCAAAATAAATCTTGCCAAAACAGACAAGGTGATTTTCTGGATTTGTTTTCTCATTTTGACTCTCATAGTTGTGGTCTACCTATTACAGGCCTCTCTCATCTTTTTAAGTTGGAGAACTTGCACAATTGGTGGCTGACTAAATACTTTTTTCCCCACTGTATAAAATACATTTAATGGAAGGCATGTATGCCAGTCTTATATCGCAAATTAATCCAGAATTCTGGCACATTTAGCTTAGGAAATTTCTCATAATGTGTGTGGCCACCTTCAGAGTAATCATCTCTACAGTTAAAATACCACATTAAAGTATTGATGCTTTAAATGGTTAATTCACCGTAAAAATAAACCATACTGATGTAATATGCATCTTATGCTATTTTCCAAAATCCCTTGATGAATTTATAAAACACGTCTCATGTCCAATTCTCAAAAAAAACTCAATATAGGTGTAAGGCAACAGTGAATTGTCAAGACACCTAGCCAGTGCTTATATGTCTTTAGAAACAGCTTGAAGGAAAGAAACATGCCAAAATTTGCGATCTCTGCCTTCTAATACATTACAAGTTTAAAGCACACTGTTTTCATTATACATTGTAAGTTCATCCCTGGGACCAACAATGGAATACCTTTTGGGAAAAATAAAAGTGTATAAAACCTTCAAAGTAAGCTGAAATAAAAATGAAATAAATGTTCTAAAAAAGTGAAATAGTTTCTCTATGGTATCCCAACATACAATAAATCAGTTTTAATTTTTCGAAAAAGTCTGACCACCAATCAATATTCAAACAAGGATGGTTGCATTTATTTCATAAACTATTTTTTTTCTATGTATCATAAGAATGGAAGGTAAAATTGCATGCAATGCAAAACTGGAAAAATCAATAAAAAACGCACATAGTATAGTTGTCT
This sequence comes from Ranitomeya imitator, assembly GCF_032444005.1. Taxonomy (NCBI): domain Eukaryota; kingdom Metazoa; phylum Chordata; class Amphibia; order Anura; family Dendrobatidae; genus Ranitomeya; species Ranitomeya imitator. Next base: position 52,072,427 of record NC_091286.1, read on the forward strand.
ATTTTGTTATTCTTTTGAAATATGAATATGCAAAAACGTAAATATTTATTTAGATTCTTTTCTGATAATATCACAGATTTACATAGCAACCCTACATAATTAAGACATTCTTTCAACTTTATTTTCTCACTTCTTTATTACACCAATGTATTAAAGTATAACTCTGCTCAAAACTAAAAAAAAAGCATGTTTGTTTTTTTCAAGGGATCCTGGAAGATGAGAGAAAGTGGCCGTTAGAGATCACCGGATGTGAAGAGATTCAATTTATTCTCTGTGAGTTGAATGTTCCTTATTATGCGCTGGGGTCTGAAGAGACCAAGAGCTTGATAAACATAACATGTGGAAAAAAAACAACCAATTCTCAATCACCACTCAATTCTGCTGCTCATTGTCTCATATATGGTCCTCTTCTTACAGCCAACATCTTAACGCTAGCCATGACTGGGCGCAAGATGTCTTGGTACATGCACAGTGACTTCCCAGACTATTCATGACCGAAATCCCATCCTAAAGTGCCCATTTGAAGGTCATGGAGAGCATCGTGACATCAAGTCCTCTTCTAGCTTAAGAGGCCCTGGATTTCTGCACACAGTGATGGTAAGAACAAGGTGGCACGGACAGTAAGGCAGTGTGCAGCAGAGGTGGGTGGGAGGTATTAGTTTTTCTATTTTTTTCAACAGTTTGTCAACTTCTGCTGTTGAGCAAAATGACAACCCGCCGGCCAACATCTTCCTGAATCGCACTGGATGAATTACAAAAAAATCGTTCTTTTTTGGAGAATAGGGTTTTCTGTAAATTTGAGTATTATTCAATTCCACTTGAATAAATTGGCTAATTTCTAGTGGCCAAATACATACAATAGCTGTTAGCCTAGCAAACTTCTTTGGGTGTCCATACATGAAGGTAATCTAAATGAAAGAGTATCGTAAGCCACTTTCAGATGCTTTGATAACGGATTATATCTCTTAAAAACAAAATTTCAACTTGACAATTCATTTTTTCCTCAGCTTAGGCCACCACAGAACATCAAAAACACATTAGATAGCCTTCAGTTCCATCAAAATCTTGTGGATGGTTTAGATCACCTTAGTCTAATTTGTCCCACTTAGTTGAACTAGCTTAGTATTCTTTGTACCTGACTTTGAAATAACATGACCACCAGCAATTTTCTTGAACAACTATTTAGTCAGGGAAAATATATCACTATTGACCAATGTGCTTCTCTCAAGTTGCACAGTGTTGGCATACGTGATTCACCAATAATACAAAATAGGTCCCCATGCCCCAGCCTACTAGACCCATATGACAGTGACCTCAGAGAAAAGAAGAATTGAGCTTTAGTGAATTTGAGAACTTTCATCAATTATGATTTTTTTTTCAACTATATACATTCTTTTATTGTAAAAATCTCCTCTATAGAAGACCAATTTTCAATGTATTTTTGCTCATCATCTGAAGAATGTTTTATTACGTAATATAGTATGTTAATAATGTAATAGCTGAAACATCTGCTGATTTAAGAATGTCCTTTAAGCACATGTTACTGTAATATAATAATTATTTCCAAATAAGAATATATTACTTACAATGTGCAGCTCTAAGTAATCACCCAGTCCCGTAGAGCTGTCCACTCGAACCAATACTGCTTCTTTTTGTACAGTGCTAAACCCTATGGCCAGTCTGTCTGCACGTGTGCTGGGCCGATCGTTCGGTGGCCATGTGTATGTTATTTGTCCTCCTCCTTTACTAAAGATGTATGTTGTCCCAGCTGTGGACGAAACAGAAAGATATTCATGATATAAAATATATGTGAAAAGAGAAAATCAAACATGGAACACAACTTTTGCAATGACCCTCGGTTATAAATATAACAAACTAAATGGTACCTTAAGTATGCAAAAAAAATGCCAAAAATGATACAAATAATTGAGAACCATGTGGGCATAATATCAACCTGCAAATACAAATATTATTATTATTTCAGCAATAATTTTCAATAATAGTATTAATTTCCATACATTTAATTGGGATTATGGAACACTAGTATCATGTAGGTATCACTACAGAGTTTAGCATTTTACTGCCAACTTTGAGAGAACTTAGGTTGGAGACTAAATCTAGTGTTTTTGAACCCAAACTTCAGCATGTGATCAGACCATGGTATAATGACTCCACTATAGGCTAAGACCTCTGCCCACTGCTGGTTCTGGATAACTGTTGGGTTTGGATACTCTGATAATATTGAACTGTCCAGTGCATTGCCAGTTACAAGGCATGAAGAGGTTTTCACACCATAATGGTGACCTGTCAAAATGAGATCACTGGTCTCCGTCACCTGGCACCCACATGATCAGCTGAAAACAGCTCTGGTGGCAGACAAGTGTAAAATGTAATGGAGCCGTAGAACGGAGATCCATTCAATGTGCTGAGGTTGTTGTCGGGTGCTGCCAAAGAGCTTCTTTTCAACAGAGCTCCAACCAACGTGTTACTAAAAAGAATTGAAGCTGTTCTACTGTAACCAACAGCGGCCGCTAAGCTTTGAATGATGCCACGTTTCATGTATTTACATCAGGAGCAAATCACAGTGGATCGTTGAGGGTGCCGGGTGTCGGACACCAAACAATTTCATATTGATGACTTATCCTTGACCAATTCATATAAATTAATGGGGCTATCCGGTGACACCACATTGATGAACTATCCCTGGGAGTCTAACATTAATGTATATCAAAAGGGCAGGCCCTTTAAATGCTACTAATATTACAAATAAATGTGGTCAATTTATAAAAAAATAATAAATCTATACAGTAAATATCAGGATATTAATGGCCCACTGATTGCTGCAAGCTTTATATCTATTGTTTTTCCATGTTTCTCTAAAAGCTTGACTACTGCACTTCTTCCTTTTCTTCACCCTGCATCAGCCCATCACTTGTCACTCCATTTTGTTTCTTCACTCTTGCTATGACACATAATTAAAGTGAGTTGCCATAGCAATACACGGAAATATATCCTCTTTGATCTACCATGGGGCTAGATGGAATCAAGAACCTTGATAACTTCTGTAGCAGAGGAAATGTTTATCTAGGCATACATTTTCTTCTTTTTAAGGCATTAATTCCTGCTTTTTTATTTTGCTTTCTTCTTTTTTACATTGCACGGTCAATTTCTTTTATTACTATATAATTGTTAGGGCTAGCGGAACGCACCAAATAATAAGACAGATAGAGTATGGTGCGTTCGCAGCCCAGGGTCCACCGTGCAGAGATGGAACCTGCTGCCAAGTAATGACGGACTATATGGCGGTACTCATAAGTATACACACGTGGGTTAAACTTCACCCAGCGTGAAGGAAGCGATCCTGTTGCGTCACAGGACCGCGGTACAGCACATAGAGCGCGAGCAAGTAGTCAGCGAACTCAACCCCAACTAGGATTGAAGTCCGATTAGACCCTTGCTGGCACAAAACCGCAACTGGGTGTGTAAAGAAACTAAATAACAATTTTAAGGCACAAGAGTGCATGCGGTGCCGCACTGACGAACGCCACTAACCACCCAGGCTTGGGTAAGGAAAGCACAGAGGAAGTGCACGGCGCCGTACTGGCGGTCACAGCAACTGGATGCTGTAATGTGTGATTAGTGCTGTAGGCTAAGTCGGGCGCTAGATAGCAACCATACTCCTTCCGCGAACAGACATTCAATAGGGTAGGGGTATCCAAGGACGACTTGCACTCACAACATACACACATTAACAATTGTACACTAGCGCATGGCCGTGCGGTCATGCGCAGTTTATATAGTTGCAGCACAGGAAGTGGCCACAGAAACTTTGCCCTTCGAAGACCTGCCAAGAGGACCAATGGAATGTGCTGCAGAGCCTAAGCACATGACCCTCGATCTCCAATGGGAGATCTTGCCCTGGGCATGCTCAGTGTGTGCAGACAAGGACTTAGTCCCAGAGAAGTCCGCTCGCTGCTGACCAGCACTGGCTTTAATGGCAGAAGCTGAAGAAGCAGCAGTAACTCTCTGTACAGAGTGAGACTGAGCAAGACGCTGGGACCGACGTCCTTGCTGAGCAGACTCCACTGCGGCTGGATGAGAATGGGAGACTGCAGCGGAGATGGCTCGAGATTCCCCCTGTGCAGAAGCGGGAACTCGAGACCTAACATTACCCCCCTCCTAGGGCCCCCCCCTCCTTGGGCCTCGCTACGCTCGAAGGCAGCAATGAGCTGTGGGGCCCGAATGTTTTCAGCAGGCTCCCATGACCTGTCCTCCGGGCCATAACCCTTCCAATCCACCAGATAGAACTTTTTGCCGCGTACCACCTTGCACCCCAAAATAGCGTTCACCTCGTAATCGTCCGTAGACGAACCCGATGTCCCGGCAGATGACTCGGAAAACCGGGACATGTATACGGGTTTCAAGAGGGACACATGAAAGGTGTCGGTGATACCCAAGCGTGGAGGAAGAGCCAAACGGTAGACCACAGGATTAACCCGTTCGAGAACCTTGAAGGGACCCAAGTAGCAAGGAGCAAACTTAGTGGACTCAACTCGCAGCCTGATGTTACGGGCGGAGAGCCACACCAAGTCGCCAGGAGCAAAGGTCAGAGCGGGGCACCAATGAACATTGGCGGAGGACCTCATTCTCTCCTTGGAGGCCCGAATGGCATCCTGCGTGCGGTCCCAAATGTCCCGTGCCTCCACAGCCCAGTCTGCCACCCTGGAGTCAGCAGAAGACACAGGCATGGGCACAGGAACACGCGGATGCTGGCCGTAATTTAGGAGGAATGGAGTCTGACCGGTGGAGTCGGCTACGGCATTGTTAAGTGCAAACTCTGCCCACGGTAGCAAGGATGCCCAGTCATCCTGCCTGGCAGAAACAAAATGTCGTAAATATGTGACCAAGGTCTGGTTGGCCCTCTCTACCAACCCATTCGTCTCGGGATGATATGCCGAAGAGAGATTTAACTCAATACTGAGTAGACGACAAAGCTCTCTCCAGAATCGAGACGCAAACTGGGGACCCCGGTCACTAACAATTTTGTCTGGCATACCGTGTAGGCGAAAGATATGCTTGACGAACAAAACAGCCAACGCCCGTGCAGAAGGTAGCCGTGGAAGAGGCACCAAGTGCACCATTTTGGAAAAATGGTCGGTGATCACCCAGATAATGGTGCAGTTACGAGACTTGGGTAAGCCCACCACAAAGTCCATCCCGACCATCTCCCAGGGCCTGTCCGCCACCGGCAGAGGATAAAGCAAACCAGCTGGCCATTGCCGAGGAGTCTTGTTCTTGGCGCAAGAGACACACGCCCGAACATACTCTGCGACATCACGAGCCATATGCGGCCACCAGTATGTCCTCGCCAGTAACTCAGATGTCCTTTTGGTACCAAAATGTCCACCCACCCTGGACGAGTGTGCCCAAGAGAGAACCTCCGGTCGCAAACTGGATGGAACAAAAGTCTTGCCCGGGGGCACAGACTCTAGCAAAACCGGGGCTACAGTTCTCAAGCTCTCGGTGGGGACAATAAGCCGAGGCTCCTCCTCCTCCTCCGCAGATGACACAACGGAGCGAGAGAGAGCGTCGGCCCGAATGTTCTTCTCCCCAGAAAGAAAATGGAGGGTGAAATGAAACCGGGAGAAGAATAAGGACCATCTGGCCTGGCGAGAATTCAACCGCTGGGCTGTCTGCAGGCACACCAAATTTTTATGGTCTGTGAAGACTTGGAAGGGAAAACGTGCTCCCTCCAAGAGATGTCTCCACTTCGAGAAAGCCAACTTCATGGCTAGCAACTCCCTGTCCCCGATGGAATAATTCCTCTCTGCTGGTGAGAAGGTCTTGGAGAAAAAGAAGCAAGGATGCTTCCGACCTTGAGCATCCTTTTGGAAGAGGACTGCTCCAGCACCAACAGAAGAGGCATCCACCTCCATGATAAATGGCTTATCAACATCGGGGCGATGTAGGATGGGAGCGCTAGCGAAGTGTGACTTTATAGAGTTAAAGGCCTTGGAGACCTCCTCAGACCACAATTTGGGATTCGCCCCCTTCTTGGTGAGGGCAACCAAGGGAGCTACCAAAGTTGAGAAGTGCGGAATGAACTGGCGATAATAATTAATGAACCCCATAAAGCGCTGCACCGCTTTAAGAGAATGGGGTTCCTGCCAGTCCATCACAGCCTGTAGTTTAGCAGGATCCATAGCCAATCCCTGGGCAGAGATGATGTAGCCTAGGAAAGGTAAGGACTCCTGCTCAAACATACACTTCTCCAACTTGGCATAGAGGGAGTTTGCCCGTAGAAGGTCGAAGACTTTGCAAACATCTCTCCGGTGGGAGTCAATATCTGGAGAGTAGATGAGAATATCATCCAGATAGACTACGACCGAGGTGGAAAGCATATCCCGGAAGATATCGTTCACAAAGTCTTGGAAAACGGCCGGGGCATTACAGAGCCCGAAGGGCATCACCAGATATTCATAGTGCCCACCCTGGTGTTAAAAGCCGTCTTCCATTCGTCCCCCTCACGGATGCGAATCAGGTTGTAAGCACCCCGCAGATCTAGTTTAGTAAATACCCTTGCTCCCCGAAGCCTATCGAAGAGCTCAGATATCAAGGGCAAAGGATACTTATTTTTAACGGTGATGGCGTTAAGACCCCTGTAGTCTATGCATGGACGTAGTTCCCCATTCTTCTTCTGCACGAAGAAGAACCCTGACCCAGCAGGTGACACTGACTTCCTAATGAATCCTCTTGCCAGATTTTCCTGGATGTACTGTGACATTGCCTCCATCTCCGGGAGAGATAGCGGATAGACTCGACCCCGGGGAGGCTCAGCACCAGGCAAGAGATCAATAGGATAGTCATAGGGGCGATGGGGCGGAAGGATCTCCGCCGCCTTTTTGGAGAACACGTCTGCATAAGACCAATACTGCTTGGGGAGAGAGGAAAGATCTGCGGGTACCTCAGTAGTAGCAACCTGAACGCACTCCCTCTGACACCTACCCCCACAAGATTCGCCCCATCCCAGGATTCTGCCAGAGGACCACTCGATATGAGGAGAGTGGTACCGTAGCCAAGGTATTCCCAACAGGACCTCATCAATTCCCTCAGGAATGACGAGCAGACATATAATCTCCTGATGAGATGGCGACATGGACAGAGTAAAAGGGATGGTCTGGTGTGTTATCTGTGAGGGCAGTGTCGACCCATTCACCACTCGTACCGTTACTGGTTGAGCTAGCATAACCAGGGGTATTGCGTGACATTGGTCGAAGGCAGAAGACATAAAATTGCCCTCCGCCCCAGAATCCACGCAGAGCTCTACCGAGTGGGAGAATGAGCCTATAGTAATTGTCCCCTTAAAGGACAGGGGTCCACCGTGCAGAGATGCAACCTGCTGCCAAGTAATGACGGACTATATGGCGGTACTCATAAGCATACACACGTGGGTTAAACTTCACCCAGCGTGAAGGAAGCGATCCTGTTGCGTCACAGGACCGCAGTACCGCACATAGAGCGCGAGCAAGTAGTCAGCGAACTCAACCCCAACTAGGATTGAAGTCCGATTAGACCCTTGCTGGCACAACACCGCAACTGGGTGTGTAAAGAAACTAAATAACAATTTTAAGGCACAAGAGTGCATGCGGTGCCGCACTGATGAATGCCACTAACCACCCAGGCTTGGGTAAGGAAAGCACAGAGGAAGTGCACGGCGCCGTACTGGTGGTCACAGCAACTGGACGCTGTAATGTGTGATTAGTGCTGTAGGCTAAGTCGGGCGCTAGATAGCAAACATACTCCTTCCGCGAACAGACATTCAATAGGGTAGGGGTATCCAAGGACGACTTGCACTCACAACATACACACATTAACAATTGTACACTAGCGCATGGCCGTGCGGTCATGCGCAGTTTATATAGTTGCAGCACAGGAAGTGGTCACAGAAACTTTGCCCTTCCAAGACCTGCCAAGAGGACCAATGGAATGTGCTGCAGAGCCTGAGCACATGACCCTCGATCTCCAACGGGAGATCTTGCCCTGGGCATGCTCAGTGTGTGCAGACAAGGACTTAGTCCCAGAGAAGTCCGCTCGCTGCTGACCAGCACTGGCTTTAATGGCAGAAGCTGAAGAAGCAGCAGTAACTCTCTGTACAGAGTGAGACTGAGCAAGACGCTGGGACCGACGTCCCTGCTGAGCAGACTCCACTGCGGCTGGATAAGAATGGGAGACCGCAGCGGAGATGGCTCGAGATTCCCCCTGTGCAGAAGCGGGAACTCGAGACCTAACAATAATACCGATAATTTTCTAAATAGTTTCGTATTCATTAATTGTGTTATTTATTTTCTAAATGATACATTTCGCGTCTTCCAACTGTGAAGTTTCACAACAATTTTTTCTCTTCTACAGTTATGTGTCAAATTATGATATTCATGTGTTATAGGTCCACAAATAAATTGTGCACTTGTTAATACCTTCAGAAGATCTGTATCTATTTTTACTTAGCTTTAAACATATATTAAAAGCACTGGAACTTTGTAAGAAGCTCCCTAGCTATGACCAGCCATCAATGCATTCTACATTTTGTTGTGGAAATCAGTAAACTTCATGGTCTTCCCCAATGTTGCCTTCAGAAATATCTCAATGGAATATCAGAAAGTAAGTCATATTTCCATTTATTTTCCTCCTTTTATGACCTGGTGATGATGACATATAAATAGTAGAAGCACAAAAACAGAAGAGGCAGCATTCACCAATCCTTCGAGTCGGTATTCTTTATTTGCTTACAAAAACATCTTCACGGCCGGGGGTGCAATAATACAGAGTGCGGCAAGTTTGACGACAGCTGTTTCGCGCCTGCCTGGTGCTTCTACAGGTCCACTGACCTGTAGAAGCGCCAGGCAGGCGCGAAACAGCTGTCGTCAGACTTGCCGCACTCTGTATTATTGCACCCCCGGCCGTGAAGATGTTTTTGTAAGCAAATAAAGAATACCGACTCGAAGGATTGGTGAGTGCTGCCTCTTCTGTTTTTGTGCTTCTACGTTGGAATTGTTCACTGGCTCTTCAGGCACGAGCACCCGAGATCCGGCTGTTTCACTTCAGACGCAGGTGAGCAGGCGTCGCTATACCCATAAGCAGTGGTGCGGTCTGCTTTTTCTCTACTTAGACTGACATATAAATAGGGTGTAAATTGAGAATAATAAGTATTTAAATGGCTGCTAGAAACAAAGCGTAGGTTCAAAGCCACTTCCTAAGCAAATGCTGGGCAGAAACCATGGAAAGTAACTCCACATGGATTTGAATGTGGACTCACAGAAGTCCAAAGGGCAGTCTTAGATTTCTGTTGTTGGGTCCACTGGAGTTATGTACTAGATTTGCTTGTACAGGAAAAATTGTAGCATGAATGTTCCCTTAGGGTAGGTTCACACAGAGAATTTTGGCAAAAACCCCAATGCAGTGATCGATTTAGGTTTTTTCAGCCAAATCCAGAAGTGGATCTTGCAGAAAGGACAAACATAAATCCTTTCTTTATATTTAACATTCCTTTTGAATTTGCTTCTGAATTTGGCTAAACTGCATCAGTTGAGTGAATTTAAAAAAAGAAGAGAATGTTCAGCTTCACCATAAGGGTAAGAATCTCAACGCGTTTCTGGAGACTAAGCTCCCTTAATTCCTTGATTAAGGGAGCTTAGTCTCCAGAAACACGTTGAGATTCTTACCCATGTGGTTCGTGCTGAAGTCTGTATCCTCTATGTTTAAAGTTTGTGAATAAAGAAAACCCTTTTTTACGGATTCGGTGAAGCTGGACATTCTCTTCTTTTTTGGACTTTATACGCCTGGACACAGCGGGTCCGTGCTCCCGAGGTTTGGTTTATGCATCACGGGTGAGCTGGCTTCTTGAGTAAATTTTCCCAAAAATATTAACAATGAAATCACCCGGAAATGGCCACTAAATATTACTGTAGGGAAGCATTAAATATGGTTACTATCTAATATTTTAAAATATAGTTATACATGGAGGTTTTAGAACTGAATGTATAAGATAAAGTATTGATCATAGGGAAAACATACTCTTGGACTCACTTCAGGTAATCTCATGAAAGACCACTACAAGCAACTTCTACCCAGGCTGCAGTGATTGACAAAATAAAATAAAATCAAGATTATAATCAACTGCATTGCAAACGTGGAGAAAATTGGGACAGATTTATAATGACCATTTTAAGCTTAGACAACTTACAAGTAGTCTTCTGAAAAATGGATCCCATGCTGTGTGATAGATTTAATGGATCTTGTTAGAAATGCAAACTTTTTTTACATGGACCAAACTATAAATATTTACAGATCGATTGGTTGTGTAACCCCTTAGTGACAGAGCCAATTTTGACCTTAATGACTAAGCAATTTTTTACAATTCCGACCACTGTTACTTTATGAGGTTATAGCCCTGGAACCCTTCAATGGATTCCATTGATTCTTAGAATGTTTTTCGTGACATATTGTACTTCATATTAGCAGTAAAATGTATTTGATATGACTTGTGTTTATGAAAAAAACAGAAATATGGCATAACATTTGAAAATTTTGCAATTTTCAAACGTTTAATTTTTGTGCCCTTAAATAAGAGTCGTGTCACACAACATAGTTAATAAATAACATTTCCCACACGTCAACTATACATCAGCACAATTTTGGAAACTTTTTTTTTTTAGGACGTTATAAGGGTTAAAAGTCAACTAGCGATATCACATTTTTGCAACAAAATTCACAAACCATTTTTTTAGGAAGCACCTCACATTTGAAGAGTGTTTGGGGGGTCAATATGACAGAAAATACCAAAAAGTGACACTATTCTTAAAACTGCACCCCTCGAGGTGCACAAATCCACACTCAGGAAGTTTATTAACCCTTCAGATGTTTCATGAGAACTAAATAAATGTGAAAGGAAAAAAATGAACATTTTACTTTTTTGACAAAAAAATTACTTTGGACCCAAACTTTTTTATTTTCCGAAGGGTATCAGGAGAAAATGGACCGCAAAATTGGTTGTGCAATTTCTCCTGAGTGCGCCGATACCCTGTATGTGGATGAAAGCCACTGTTTGGGCGCAGGGCAGGGTTCAGAAGGGAGGGAGCACCATTTGACTTTTTGAATGCAAAATTGGTTGGAATCAATGGTGAATGAATGAACACAGCCCTAACTCCAACACACTCCTAACCCTAATCCCAACCCTAACCACAACAATAACCCCAACACAGCTAGCTCTAACCCCAACCCTAACCGTAGCCTCAACATGAACTCCAACTGCAAAGAATGGCAAAAAATACATTTTTTACTTCAATATTTTTACCTAACTAAGAAGATGACAAAGGGGGTTTGATTTACTATTTTTTTATTTTGAGCACTGTGATAGGGTCTATCACAGTGATCAAAATGAACCAAAAGGAATTATCTCCTATTGTTGCCAGGTGCCGGCCAGCAGATCTTCGCGGGCGCACTGTGTATGCGTCCGCCATTTTCTCCCAGAAAGATGATGCGGAGGGCCGGGGGACGGAGATAGAGTGTCTGGGGATGGCAGAGGTACTGTGAGAGGGCTTTATGGGACCCCATTTCTCTCTCCTCTAGTATGCTAGATCATATCAGAGGAGAAAGAAATGAATGGAAAATCAGACTTTTTTTGCAATCGCAATTATTTGGCGCATAATGGTGATCACAAGACTGGGGACTGTAAAAACTGACCAGAATCATTTTCTCCAGGGTCACATCTATGCCTGGTAGCCTAAACCCAGGAAATTTTCTGTCCAATGCTGGGGAACGCTATACACTTATTTCTCAGCACAGTTAAAAAGCGGCGCTGAGGAATAAGGCCACTTAACTGATGCTGTTAAACGGCGTAGCGTCAGTCGTTAAGGGGTTAAAAGCCCGTTTACACAGACAGACTGCTCTGCAAATGTGCATTGAGCAATGTGCAATACATCTTTCAGTGTGCATCGACTGCCATAGTTCTCAGGAGCACAAGTCCTGTTTACACAGGTCAATGTGCTGCCGAGAACAATGATCTTTTGTACTGGACAAAAGATAACTTCACCGAATGATCACAAATCCTAACAGAGTAAAATGCACATTTTAGAAAATAGCCAGGTATTCTTGCCTCTTCGTTGCACTGTAGTTCAGTATTTTTCAATTTTGTAAAATTAAACAATTTTCCACATTGATATTTCACATAAATAACTCCCAGTTGATAAACTAAACTATCCTTCATGTTAGTAAAACAAAACCAATTGTTTCTGTACTATTACAATTCATGCACCAGGCAAACTGTGTTTAATGTAAGGTGAAGAACGAATTGAGTATGTGACAGTGTTAAAAATTCAATGTGCTTTCAAGGCAGTCACCTAGGAATAAATGGTCCCTGTCTCTGATTTGAAAGGGATTTAGTAGTGTTGCACTTGCCATAGACAAGTAAATGAGGGATTAAATTATAATCTCATATAGTCAAAGGACTTTGTAGCCCGGCCTGGATTTGTAGCAGTAATACACATGGCTTAGTTTAGGATGGTGAAAGGGCTAAAATGGCAACTCTGCACATTTTTGCATATTGTATACAGAGAGATTGGGTCTGGAGACCAGAAAATAAACTAAAATTGTGCTACTCAAAGTTTAATAGTTTCCACTGTTGCATAGCACCATACAATAAACCTAAATTAATCTTTAGAAAGCACCTGTCACCCAGTCAAAAGAAGACAGTTTCCATTTTTGCTTAATTTTCACTTATTCCCTGAGTATTGTGCTTTTTTTTCTTTTATTAAAATCCACCGTATGGTTCCAGAGATTTATACCTTTTTATTGAGGGCAAATTATTTTGGTCTTTACCTCGAGGGCGGTGCTCACAGGGAAATTATGCTAAACAACCTAAAGACCCCTCCCAAGAGAATCCTTAGAGTAACACACTCTTGTTATAGACCATAAAAATTAGCCCTAGTTGAAAAAGCCCACATTTCTGGAACTGTATGGTGTATTTATTAAAAAAAACATAGATTATTAAGGGGGAAGTAGGAATGAAATAAGAACAAAAACTTTCCAATGTTGTCCCAGTGACAGATGCTCATTTAACATGGAGGCATCCCAGACATCAGATGGATGTCTGCGAACTAAGGCAGATAGAGCTGTTGTGAATTCCGCTCTTGGACTCCCTCCGGTGGTTGTAAGTAGCATTTTTGTGAGTTCTGCTCTTTGGCTCCCTCCTGTGGTTTTCAGTGGTATGGCTGCTTCTTGGATTTAGCTTCAGCAGCTGTTTTCACTGATCGTCTTTCTGGCTCGGCTATATTAATCTGGCCTTATCCCTCATTCAATTCCAGTTGTCAATTGTTCCTGCCTGGAGTCATTGCTCTTAGGACTTTCCTGACACTCTGACCAGTTCATCAAAGCTAAGTCCTTGCTTGTCCTTTTGCGGTTCTCTTGTTGTGGATTTTGTTGTTCAGCACTTTCTTTGTTTTTGTTCATTTGTCCAGCTTTTCAGTATGGATCTATTCAGTTAAGCTGGAAGCTCTGGGCAGCAGAGTTTGCCCTCCACACCTTTAGTTAGGTGTGGAGATTTTTGCATTTCTCTGCGGTGGACTTTTTCTAGTTTTTATTACTGACCGCACAGCGTTCTGCCCTGTACTATTTCTGTCTAGCTAGAAGTGGCCTCCTGTGCTAAATCTTGTTTCATACTACGTATGTCATTTCCTTCTCCTCTCACAGTCATTATTTGTGGGGGGCTAATCTATCCTTTGGGGATTTTCTCTGAGGCAAGATAGTTTTCCTGCTTCTATCTTTAGGGGTAGTTAGCTCTTAGGCTGTGACGAGATGCCTAGGCAGAGTTAGGAGCATTCCACGGCTACTTCTAGTGTTGTGTTGAGCTTAGGGACTGCGGTCAGTATAGTTGCCACCTGCTCATAGCTAGACGCATGTCGCTCCTTAATCACCAGAGCATAACATAGAGCGCCTCTAATAAAAAAAAATATAATCCTCTATCACATACACTATGTTGGAGATTTTCATATGAAATTATTGGCAAAGCCGTTAATGATATGATGACACCATCTGGGCCTCAGGTTGACATATGATGGTCAAACATCTACAGTGCTTTTAAGCCTTTTCAATGGAGCATGTAAGAACAGCTCTAAAGCTAGCCAGAATAATTGTAGAGCATTGGTAACTGATGATTCAGGCCAACTTTAGGCTCTGATGGTACAGAGGCAAAGCTGCCTCATATAGCAGCATTGGAAAACACACAGTTCAGACCTGTAGCTTCATGAGACTGTTGGCCTGAATTGTCCATTAAGAAAGAGGACATTTGCGTCCAGCAAGCAGCAAGCTGGGAACCTGGGGAGCCGTGTGCTCCTGAAAAGATGTCCTAGGACAAGCCCTTTCATTTTTTCACTCTACGGCTCAATGGGAATCTCAAATGAATGAAATCTTAATAAGTACCTAAAGTTTAAAAACATTTGATATGTTATAGTATCCATTTAGCAATCAATCAATGGTGGTTCAGATCCTAAGCCTTCCATCGGTTACTCATAGGAAGGCAAGCAGAGGAGTGTATGAAAGTCTATAGTTCTGTACATCTCACACCTCATGCTGAGGGTAAGTTGAGCACTTCTGCCCTTTCCACTAATCAGGGGTATTTTCTTTTTACCTGATCCCTACATTGATGAAAAATCACTGAATAGTAACATAGTAACAGAGTTATGTTGAAGGAAGACTTTAAGTCCATCTTGTTCAACCCATATCCTAACCTAACATGCCCTAACATGTTGATCCAGAATGGTGGCCATATAGTTTTCTGAAAGTTTAGTAATCCTTTATATGGGTTGTATGGGATTAGATGAAGTTATTACATGTCAGGAGACAGGTTTAGATGGAATTTGCCATTAATCGAGTAAGTTCAGTTCACCTTTAGTGACTTCAACAGAAAATATTATTACCTAAAGGTACCTTCACACATAACGATATTGTTAACGATATCGTTGCTTTTTGTGACGTAGCAACGATATCGTTAATGAAATCGTTATGTGTGACAGCGACCAACGATCAGGCCCCTGCTGGGAGATCGTTGGTCGCTGAAAAAAATCCAGAACTTTATTTTGTCGCTGGACTCCTGCTGACATCGCTGGATCGGCGTGTGTGACACCGATCCAGCGATGTCTTCACTGGTAACCAGGGTAAACATCGGGTACCTAAGCGCAGGGCCGCGCTTAGTAACCCGATGTTTACCCTGGTTACCATCCTAAAAGTAAAAAAAACCAAACACTACATACTTACCTACAGCCATCTGTCCTCCAGCGCTGTGCTCTGCACTCCTCCTGTACTGGCTGTGAGCGCCGGTCAGCCGGAAAGCAGAGCGGTGACGTCACCGCTCTGCTTTCCGGCCGCTGTGCTCACAGCCAGAGCAGGAGGAGTGCAGAGCACAGCGCTGGAGGACAGACAGCGGTAGGTAAGTATGTAGTGTTTTTTTTTTTTTACTTTTAAGATGGTAACCAGGGTAAACATCGGGTTACTAAGCGCGGCCCTGCGCTTAGTTACCCGATGTTTACCCTGGTTACCGGCATCGTTGGTCGCTGGAGAGCTGTCTGTGTGACAGCTCTCCAGCGACCAAACAGCGACGCTGCAGCGATCCGGATCGTTGTCGGTATCGCTGCAGCGTCGCTTAATGTGAAGGGGCCTTAAGAAGCAATTTTCTGATTGTATATTATGAGAGTCACCACCTTTAGTTATAGAACCAACAATTATACTTTAAAACCTAGTTTTCAGTACATATCTGTGGATATGTTACAGTTTCAATTAAATGAACCTTTAGCTATTCTTAATTAATACATTGGATACATCTCAGATCTATGAGACTATGTTACTACATGTATTTTTGAACGTTTCTTTATTTGAAGTCAGGTATGAAATGAAAGACAATTAGTAGTCAGTGCATACAGCACAACTCTCAAAGTCAAGAGAAGAAACCAGGCTTGGAGCCAAGTGACCTGAAACGCTGACAGACCCAATGGATCAATAAGTACTAGCTCCCTAGATACAGAACATAGCACTAGGGCAATCTGAATCTACCTATCAGGCAAACTGCCATCATTGTGCAAAGACAATGAGTTTAGGCAAGTGAAAGAAACTCTGCACAGTCGTCTTGTTTTACACAAAGCTATCGATGGTAATGATATATGTTAAGAATTTTTATTTACACAATATATTCAGCACCTCTGTAGGCAAAACCTCAGCTACAGAGTGTACACATTCCTAGCGTAACCAAAGAGATCTGTAAAATTTTAGTTCAGAATATATACCACCTACATTAGCAATATAAGGACATGTATCTTCATTATAGCTGTCCAACCACTTTCAAACATACTATTAAAACAAAAGATAGGCCATCTATAAAAATGAGAACTCAAATATCCTAACGTATGCTTGTGCTTACCTCTTGGTAAGAATATTTTTTTAGAAAACAGGGACCCCTATTCATCAAAGCTTAAATGCCAAAAATATGTCTTAAAAAACTTTTAAAAGTTGCAATTTTTGTTTTCACAACTTTTGGCATTTTTACACCAGTTTCTCCGGGTTCTGCCAAAAAGGACAGAGTAGGGATGCAACAGGACGAGGCAAACAAGGGCATGACGCCACAAGTCATCTAGTTCATGATGACCTGTGGCACACCTTACATCATAACTCTTCCTTCATTGATGAGGTGAGGCACACTTTGTCATGAATCAGAAGAACCTGACTCCACCACACCTTCTCAACAAGACCTGCGTAAATATTGCTGATCTTGGTGAATTAGGGCCATAATGGGTTTTTTTCCCCTTTGGAGATTATCAATGAATTTTCTAATTTAAATTAGATGTTTTATCAAAATGTCGCCACATTGGTGAACAACACTGAACCCTGCTCTAACCGCTACACCACAACCATAGTTGACCTAGTTGGAGAAAGAAAGCCTAAGATAAAAAGAAAATGAGCAAATACCCTGCAGTAAGGCCCCCGTCTCACATAGCGAGATCGCTAGCGAGATCGCTGCTGAGTCACAAGTTTTGTGACGCAACAGCGATCTCAGTAGCGATCTCGTTATGTGTGACACGTAGCAGCGATCAGGCCCCTGCTGTGAGATCGCTGATCGTGTCGGAATGGCCTGGACCGTTTTTTGATCGTTGAGGTCCCGCTGGGTAGCACACATCACTGTGTTTGACACCTTACCAACGACCTCGTTGACAGAACGTCCCATTGAATCATCATGAAATAGCATCGTTCTACAGGTCGCTACAGGTCGCTACAGTTCGCCGCATCGCTGCTGCGTCGTTGGGGAGATCGCACTGTGTGACATCTCACCAGCGACCACATTGCGACGCAGCAACGATCCCTGACAGGTCGTATCGTTGTCGGGATCGCTTAAGCGTCGCTATGTGTGACGGGGCCTTTAGTCAATAAGTAAATAGTAATAGTGCATGTAAATAACATAAGGTACTTAGCCCTATTTTGATCAAAAAAGCGTAAAAGCCATGTTACCGCGACAAGGTGTACCCAATGGGGAAGATCACTAGGCCTTGTTGGAAAATGTATGTCCACCTAGCAATTTCCCTTGAAGTGGCTACTGTAGTGTACTTGTAGTAATAGCTGGTCACACTGGGCAATAGTTATCTTTCAAATCATTTTAAGAGGTTTTCCTAAGAAACTAAGTTATTCACTATCAAAAGGATAAGGAATAACTTGCTGATTGCTGGTGGTGAAACTCCTGGGAGCCCCGGCGATCCAAACATCTTGGCTTTGCAGCGCCCTTGTTGGATTGGAGAGGAGGTCAAGCATGCACAACTTTGCTTCATTCATTGTCTATAAGATTGTTGGAAAAAGATGAGCATTGTATTCTGCTACCTCTGACAAGCTAACACACAATGAATGGAGTGGAAGTGCGTATGTCTAACCGCCCCTACAAACAAAGCTAAACTATTCCGAATTATTTCCTATCCTGTTGATCATGTGATAACTAACATTGGTGTTTTTTAAGACTTGTTCCCTCACCAGCTCACCGATCCTATTTGTCCCAATACATATTAAACATCAACTGCACAAACCGGTATCTCTCTATGTCTTGGTATTCTGAGGAACCTAGATGTCCAAATTAGTTGTCTCCTACCCATAAAGACATTACAGAAGAACCATGTAAATAGACAATCTTCCCTGCTGTGTGCATTCTACATGTTTTTGTTCTGGCTACAGTATTGCCCAATAACAAAAGATTTATTGGTCCCAGAAGTTGACATATTATGTACATGGATCATGCATTTAAAGCTGTTATCTCATACCCCATACACTATATTCCATAGTCTAAAAATGAGTGATCAATATAATATATTCGTACTGTATATGATTTTACTAATCTGCTTGATTTAGACAATAAAATAGTCTGGACCATTTCCATTAATAAACGAAAGAAGTGAGCAGATGAAGTCTTACAGTTGCCTTGCCCAGACATGCTTACGTTCCTCTGAAATATGCTCTTACGGGCAAAGGTGACAAGTGTAAGGATCAGGGAGAAAAGGAAAATTGATGAGTACAAGGAATTAGAGCAGAAGGGACAACACTGAGGTCGCTCTCAACCATATGTGCAGAACATGAGATTTACAATACATGGGTGAATAGCAATCTGACAGCCCACTTCCCTGCTGGTCTGTAATTATCCCTATAGCCATAAACCTACATAGTTACTGTGTCTATTGATAACTGTGTATGAATATAAAAGAGACCATTTTTTATTAACAGATTATACATCAAAATATTTTTTAATAAGTAGTAATACATTATTTATATATCATTATAATAGGACTGTTCAGTACTTATACTCCAGTCCAGTCAATGGCCATAACACTAAACTATTGGAAGCAAAGTCACATGTAAAGATGAAGCATAGCTATAGTTTTTATTTCTTACACTAACATTGTAAAGCTTGTGTATCAGGACAACTTTCTGAGTTAGATGTCATGTCCATGGCTGAGTGGAGTCTATGGGAGGTATACTTGACTTTTGACAGCCCCCTATCTAAAATGCTTGTATAATTAAACATCTAATGGAGCTTAATCCAATTATTTTCTGGTGGATTATGTAGGCTATAACATTGTTATGTGTATAAGCCCTTAAGGTTTTTGCTACCCCATCTGACAGCAACCTGATGTAGGCAAAGAGAAGCTGAATCCAATGATGTATCACTTACTTTACTTGGTGCAAAGGTTGTGACACAATCAGAGTTTTTAGATTTAGCATTACAGCGGAGCTGAGGAAGCTAACCCTGCCCACAGGTTCTCCATATACAATGTCTATAGACAGTAAGGTGCCTATCACAGGAGAGGGCATGTCGGACTAGCATGTGTGTGCTGCGTTGTCACAGCAATGATAAGCCCCTGGTGCTAAAGCAATCATTGGTAGCAAACAAAACTACGGAGCTTGATAAGAGAGGCATCGCTGAAATCTGTGTTTCAACTCATACTTTATGCTGTCTTAAAATTACATAGCAAAAACCTGCTGACGGATTCTCTTTAAGAAAATGCAAAAGGTTGCCCATCAGTCCTATTGAAAACAAGGTCATAACGAGTTGGCCAAATTAAGATTTCAATCTCATGCATCCAGTAAGTTTAGCTCTATTATATGTATCTATTATTATTTATTATTACAGCGCCATTTATTCCATGGCACTTTACATGTGAGGAGGGGTATACATAATAAAAAAAACAGTACAATAATCTTAAACGATACAAGTCACGACTGGTACATGAGGCGAGAGGACCCTGCCCGCGAGGGCTCACAGTCTACAATAGATGGGTGAGGATACAGTAGGTGAGGGGAGAGCTGGTCATGCAGCGGTTTGGTGATTACTGCAGGTTGTAGGCTTGTCGGAAGAGGTAGGTTTCCAGGTTCCTTTTGAAGGTTTCGATGGTAGGCGAGAGTCTGATGTGTTGTGGTAGAGAGTTCCAGAGTAGGGGTGATGTGCGAGAGAAATCTTGCATGGGATTGTGGGAAGAGGAGAGGAGAGGGGAGTAGAGAAGGATCTTGTGAGGATCGGAGGTTGCGTGTAGGTAAGTACCGGGAGACGAGGTCACAGATGTATGGAGGAGACAGGTTGTGGATGGCTTTGTACGTCATGATTAGGGTTTTGTACTGGAGTCTCTGGGTAATGGGGAGCCAGTGAGGGATTGACAGAGGGGAGAGGCCGGGGAATAGCGGGCGCATAAGTGGATTAGTCAAACAGCAGAGTTTAGAATAGATTTGAGGGCTGCGAGAGTGTTAGAGGGGAGGCCACAATCTATACATCACTTTGAATAGAGGAGTAATTAGAAACTTAAGAGCCCTAACGCAAAATCTCTAGCAGGAGCCCCATCTATCACAGTTCTTTAATATCATTGGTCACAGGGCCAGGGTGCAACGCCTGAATCCCATATGGTTATTGATGTTCAGTTTTAACTTGTGGGTGATTAGGTCAGCAGTACCATACTTACTCTAGTTTTGAGTGAAAGGATAGGTACATTATATACAGTGCCACATGGAAGTTCAAAACAAAACCGTTTCGTAGCACAATGGAGGCATGCATTATATCATATGGCACTTTGGGGACTTTTTAAAGAAAACCTTTGTAGCCATTATTAAATATGTGATTGGCTCCGTTAGAACATTAAACGGTTGCTCTTCTTGCTGATAGAGGTTATAGAAACAGGCTCTCTGCCACTAAATTAATAAATATGTAATTTAAAAATATAAAATAATTTCTTAGTCTTTGAGCAATGTTTTTGGAAATCACACTCTCAGCATTGTAACTAAAATAATAAAATAATGTTTATATAATTAACCTTTTAATATATCATATCTATAGAAGAAGAATTCATAGAAGAGCAGTGTTAGTTGCTAAGCAACTGCATAGTGAATTGACTTCATACTGCTATCTACCGGTCGTACAATTTGGCTTCATTATATTATGCTTAGCTATTAGGAATAAAAACTTCAGATTTAAAATGCAGAAAGGTTTGAGATGATATCATTTGTAATGTAGTAAGAATTTGTAAGGAATCTTTTCTAATCTGAAGGCAGATCTGTGTCTGATTTCATTGTCTTCTACAATTCTCAGTCTATTAGATTGTAAAATCTTGTCCAGGTCCAGTCCAGGTGTACAGTCTGCCATATATTAAAGGGGTTGTCCACTACTCAGACAACCTTTTCTCAATCACAATATTTCCATGTAATACTATACTGACCTCCGATGCAGGCGATATCGGCGCCAGGTCTTCCTCATTGTGTCCCGTGACCCCTGAAGCCAATCAATGTTGGCCTCACTTTCACATCCTGTGGACAAAACTGACAACCAGAGAAGACCCAGACCAGCAGCAGTTCTCACCCCTTCCGGATGTCTGTTTTATCCGATGGAAGTGAGAGTGAAGCCATGGGAGACCGGGCGCTGACATCGTTGGAACTGCACTTGCGCTGGAGGTGAGTATAGCGGTCATTATTTTACATAGGGAAAATATAGTGATCGAGAAGGGTTTATCCAAGTAGTGGACAATCCTTCTAAATAAACTGCTCTGGATTTAACATAATCACTATAAATTTCCTTATGCCGATTGTACCTTGTTTTTAGATGTTAATAACTGAACTTGTATCCAACGCCTTAAATACAATTATACGGACAGCAGTCAGCAGGTCTGATGCTAATGTGAACTATCAAGTAGAAAAATGTGGCCAGATGACTTCTAAATTATATTTGTACTGATTGGTACAAATTGTTAGCAGGATAGTGGAAAAATACTGACTCGGGTATAAAATTCATAAAATCACACAGGTGAGGCGACCGACTGTGCTACGTGCAGCAGCATGCGTACCACAAGCGGTGTGCAAATCCAGATCACTGTAGTAAAGGAAAGATGACTGGTTGGCAATAGTTAAACATCATCTTGAGATAATAGAAAGCAACTGAAAAGATAGAAGCAGGATACAAAGGGCTAAGAAATGTTGCCATCATCATCCAGGACATTTCTAAATTACTGGTATGCAAAGGCGTCATAATACAAAAGATAATGCTGGCATCCAATATAGATTTTACAATCGAAAACTATTGTACATTCCGTTTATCATTCATTTGATCTCATCCAGTGACTGCAATTTGTCTGTTACAGGGTCTGATATGGCTAAAGAAAACCAAATCCATCACTACAGTCTCCCATTGTTCTGAACCTCCTTTGTATTAACTATTAATATTTCACCATCTATTGTATTCCCATATTCTACTTGAAAAGATTCCCGTGCACTACTCTGACGGTGATTTACATGTAAAATGAACAGCATGACACATAGAAATATGGCATCGTCAATGTATCATTAATTTTATCCAGAATGCTTAGTTTTTATTGAAGCACGTTATTTGTCTCTCTAGCGTAGAGCACTGTGAAATGACAGTCAATTAACAAATTATTGATTAATTAGCTCATCGATTCCATGCACAGTGACAACAGGCTGGCGGGAAAATATGGTTTTACGAAGGCAAAAAAAAATCTACTAAACAGGTACAAATAGGAAATGACTGTGGTAGCTGCCATTTGCTTTATGTTAAAAAAAAATTGTTAATCTCTTCTCCTTCCCTGACAGATAAGGAAGCCTCTGATAAAATGCAGATCAAAATCGAAATTAAAACTGTCAATACAAGAGGAGTGAAAGTTTCTCATTTCTACCCAACGCGCTTCGCTTCACTGCAAAATTCCCGAATAAATTTTTAGCGCATGACAAGGTGCCATTTATAAAATGCTGATAAAATAATGATAGATCTGCACTTCCAACTGAAAAAAAAATAATCAAAAACCACAGTAGTAGAAGAAATAGCAGCCTTTAAAAACATTTTAAATTGGAATATGAACAAGCGTTTACTATTTGAAGCACAAAAAAAAGGGGAAATGGAATTGTCAATTGAAATGTCAGCTTTTCAATGCCTGTAATAATACAGTGCCATCTAACATACTTTTATTGCTAAAGTTGCCTATGAAGCGATAAAAAAGAAGTAGTTTTCTTGATTGTTTGGGAGGACATTCATCTGGATATTTATGTCTGTGTATGTTTTACACAGTAAAATCAATCTTGGAAAACATATCTTGTGTAAGAGTTTTATGGGACTGTAAAGCAATGTTGTATCCCACTAAGAAGATCGGATATTACTGACTCGGGATGCATAACTCTCATACAAATAAACATGCAAAACAAAAAGACATCAATTCCACAACACAAAATGGAACACGTATAAAAATCAAGGGAAGTTGTGTCTTTTACTACAATCTCCAGCTAAAGACAATGGCTTTCTTATCATTAAAATAACCAAATATTATCACACTTGTTGTCATGTACTAGAAAAATGGGTCTGTTTTTTCCTGAACTGTCATCTATCTGGAATGTACCTGCCTTTGCAAACATTTTACATCATGCGAATAGCTATGAGGTGCAATATCGGTCGCCTATACACAAGAGTGACTCTGCTTATCGGAGAAAAAAATCCGTGGATCTAGTGGACATGCAATACCAACGCAGATGAATTAGACAGCATCTAAAAGTGGATGAAAATAGTCAAAGCTTCTTTATTCTGCCGTAAAGTGCAACATTTTAACTTATCAAACTTGCTTGAAAAAGAGCCATGGCAGGTCGAAACGTTGCACTTTATGTCTGAATAAAGAAGCTTTGAATTATTTCATCCACTTTTCGATGGTGTCTATCTAATTCATCTACCAGATGTGCTCTCGCCAAGTGGGCTCCTGAGACATTTCTGATGGTGCGTTCCTATAAGGGCAGTTGCCCTGTTTAGCAATTGTCTATATTGAAGTGCTGCAAGCATTTTTCTCTACTTACATGGACTACCAATGTGTCCACTGGACCAGGATCCTTTAAATCCTCTTGCACAACTGTGTTGAGTTTATTGTATATATGCTATATATAGTATTGATGTATAGTATATGATCTCAGTGATTTGACTCATGGTTGCACAGTATAAGATTTAATTTTTCAAAAAGAAAAGAAAAATTGGTCTTTGTAGTCTAAGAAAATTTAGGTAATTAAAAAAATACAAAATTGGAATGAAAAAACTGCTTAGCTAATTAATTAAACAGTTTGTATCAGAAACCGGTGTGAAACTGTTACAAATGCAAAATGCTGCACTTTTAGCCATTTTTACAATAGGTCCGCAAATTTATAAAAAGTGGACAGTGCTATAATAAATTTGGATGGGCATATTGTGGCCAGACAGATACATTACAATTTCAACCACAGCAGTGGTGTTAAAGGGAATCTGTCACCTCACTTTTTGCATATAAGCTGTGGCCACCACCATCAGGGGCTTATCTACAGCATTCTGTAATGCTGCAGATAAGCCCCCAATGTAACCTGAAAGATAAGAAAAACAAGTTATATTATACTCACCCAGGGACGGTCCGATGCGGTTCCGGTCCGATAGGCATCACAGGTCCGGGTCCGGCACCTCCTATCTTCATGCGATGATGTCCTCTTCCTTGTTTTTGTTGTGGCTCCTGCACAGGCATACTGAATTGCCCTGTTGAGGGCAGAGCAAAGTACTGCAGTGCGCAGGCACCGGGAAAGGTCAGAGAGGCCCGCCACCTGCGCACTGCAGTACTTTACGCTGCCCTCAACAGGGCAAATCAGTACACCTGTGCAGTAGCCACGACAGAAGCAAGGAAGAGGACATCATCACATGAAGATGGGAGGTGCCGGACCCAGACCTGTGACACCCATCGTATCCAGACCACACCAGACCGCCCCTGTGTGAGTATAATCTAACTTGTTTTTCTTATCCTTCAGGCTACATCGGGGGTTTATTTACAGCCTTACAGAATGCTGTAGATAAGCCCCTGATGCCGGTGGCAGCAAATTATATGCAAAAAATGAGGTGACAGATTCCCTTTAATTAGAGCAAAAAGAACTGGAGTCCATTTTTGTTTTAGGTGTCTTTTAGTGGAGCCTCTTAATCCTATTTTCCCTGGATTGAGGCTGATATCCAAAGTACCAGTCTTGATCAATCAGTCTCTAAATCACTACTGGACCAGCATAGTAAATATAGACTGAAAAAGTGAAGATGTCTAAGTCACTATAGATATATAGATGCATAAGTAATGTTATTATGTTCTTGACAATTGATTGGTAAGGAAAAAAAAGGAAAGTCTCTTTGAAATTACTTGATTTTTTTGTAACTTATAA
This sequence comes from Ranitomeya imitator, assembly GCF_032444005.1. Classification (NCBI taxonomy): domain Eukaryota; kingdom Metazoa; phylum Chordata; class Amphibia; order Anura; family Dendrobatidae; genus Ranitomeya; species Ranitomeya imitator. The sequence goes on from NC_091286.1 coordinate 52,097,684, forward strand.
ATTAGCAAAGACTTTATATAATAGAGTTCTCATAGAGATTCTTCGTTATTTGTGAGACATCGGCTCTATTTATGCATGAATGGTTGCTATGATTGAACAATAAAGTTACCTATTATCTCTGTATTACATATGATACCAATTTGACCAAGACACCTGTAGTCATGTCTGGACTGGCCCACGGGAGAACAGGAGAATCCTCTGGTGGGCCCCTGTGCAAGAGTGGGCCTTCACCCTTTTATATGAGCAATATTTGGCACAATATGCTTGAATCATTATGTACAGACAAATGCAGCATCTTATTCATTTACCAATCTACCCAATCATTGTTATATAAATTCGTGATCGAGGATAATGTCACATTTGCACATAGCTGAAATGTGGGGTCCTGGAATTCATTACTGGTGAGTCCTTGGCATTCCAGTCCGACGCTGCCTGTAGTGTTCATGCTTACTAATATGTAACATCACCCATTTCAGTTCCAGTCTGAGCAATATGTGTCAGCGCAGAGCACAATTTGACTGGGACGGTCACCTTATGGTCATCATTTGCAAGTTTTTGATTTTGCAGTATCTCTATTATATTGAGAATGTAAAACTGAATGTTATAATATATAGCACCGAACCATTTCATTCATTCCGCTTATGCCTTCAAGCTCTGTTTGCACATGATTTCTCTCCAAATGCAAGAAAGTACAATTGAAAACACCACCGAATTGAGGAAATGAGTATACAGCTATGTCTGCTCCATTAAACAGCATTGTTGATTTGATACTATATGAAAGTTAATAAGTTCCTCATTTGATTTAAATTATCCAGCATTTAAATTGAGGTATTACCTAGAAATGATTGAAATAACATTTAAATGTTTAAATTATGCAATATGATTGCTCATTTTTAATGGGATCCAGACAAATATAAGAAAAAACAGGGAGGGTCGTGTTCAAATGTAGAGTTTCAAGAAAAGATGTTCTGAGAATCTGCCTACATCAACCGGTTTTAGTTTATGAAAAGCTCCTTCCATATGGCTTATACGACTTTTACATCGATGACTAGAGATAAGTGAATCACGCAAAATTTAAAATTGCCTGTTAACGCAGATTTTCCAGGGAAATTTGATTGGCAGAGAAGAATTAACATTAATTATTATATTCCGCGGCCTAGAGTATAAACTTAAGATATAAACTTAAAAAAAAAATTCTTACACTCATCTCAATGCTCATCTCTCAGGCACCTCCGCTCCTCATCATCACCAATCTGGTCCTCGTCGCATTTGATTATCACTGATGTGAGTGCTGAATCCTCAGCCCCCTAGAGAGTACTGTGCAAGCGCACAATAGGTAACAATATCATAAAATCATGATGTGCGCCGCGATCTTATGTTTATTATGAGAAGAGACAAGTATATGAGCAAGCAGAGAGCCGGAACAATGACTTCTGACTAACACTTGGCTAGCGCAAGCACGTAACAACCTTTTCTCTCTGTGTTAATGTGAACCTTGACTCATGCTATTTTCGGGGAACTGATCCCCTGCGCATGCGCACTGACAAAGACAGGTCACCATCCCATCTAGCACATGGTCCGGACCAGACCTGACTGACACACAGCTGGTATGAATTTATCGTCTATTTGTTATATATATAAAGTTAATATGCAACATCTTCTGCTAGTGACCTTGAGGAAGACACACTTTTGTGTCGATACACGTGGGTCCATGTACCTACATAACCAGACTGCTTGCCTTAAAGGGATGACCACCTGACTGAATCAGGGCTAATTATGAGCTGACCTTAAGTTAGGTGTATATCTAGCCTACTATAGGAGAGTCCTTGAGCATTGATTATCTAAGCCAGTGTTTCCCAAACTCCAGTCCTCACGGTCCCCATGGATCATGTTTTCTGGATTTCCATAGTGTTGCACAAGTGAGACAATTCCTGATGCCTTGACGATACTTCCACTACTTGAGCAATACTAAGGAAATCCTGAAAACACGACCCGTGGGGTCCGTGAGGACTGGAGTTTGGGAAACACTGGTCAAGACTATGTCATAATTTATACTATTTTTGTGCACCTATGGACATCATTTAGTTACAGTGGTATTAGCATGTGTATACAATGCCTTTCAGATATGGTGTGTACTCCATCTTAATTTTGGATTGGATCATTTATATGTGGCTGACTTATAGCAAACAACTTATTATTACTGTATTACTGGTTGTGGGTCTATGAGTATTTGACTCTGTATTATAGCTCTGTTTCTCAATGCAATATCCATTTGGGATTTTTAAGTGTTTTTAAACGTTTTTGTATGTTACTTTTTCAATAAATTTTGTTATTTCTTATGGTAATCCCGGGTTGTCTGCATATACTTGTCTCTTCTCATAATAATTTATGCCCTCTATATGCAGTTGGTGATCTCAATGAGAGTTATTTGATAGATGGTGCCCGAATACACATTTCATAGGTGATCTTATGTTTAAAATATAAAACATATTATATATGAAAGAACCAGGTCCAGGGTAAAGCCTTGTAATCAAGAAGAGAAATTTTTATGCCGAATAAAACTAGCATTTTAACAAATCACTTTTTTTTATGTATTATGCCATTCTGCTATTATTTTCAGGATTGACCCTACAACCACAATAACACTGTTGCATGTTTATCTCTTTTACAAATACAATACTCGATTTTGTGTACCTCAAGTTTTCAGCACTTTTTTCTGATTTTATTTTTTTTAAATATGATTTAATAAAATAATAGTAGTATACCGAATTCAAATTTCACTTCATGATTGCCAGGCTAAAACCTGGACCCGGTTCTTTGATACTTAGACTGAAGGGTTTACCCAAGATATAGGTGCATATAATTCATGTCAGGACTTTTGGTGAAGAATATAAAACATGTCTTTCCATCGGTCATTCATGCCACTCACTGAAAAATGGACTTTTGCCTAATTTTGTAATTAGCCAATAAACTGATCATATTTCAGTAAACAGATGAACAGACCGAGTAGTAACTTTCTTATTCTGTGGATCGCGCCGCCGGCACAAAGCATTGCTCAAGACTTCATTGTCGTTGCGTTCCTCTCATCTTTCCGACGTAAATTCTGGGCAGTATGGTGGCACGTTCACATCTCTGATTGCTGTCTCATTCTGTAAATGGGATGCAAATCTGTATTGTGAATTTCTACATTGCTCTAATTACATAGAGATCGGTCTAGTTCCGTCCAATTTAGAACACATTGCTGTTAGACTGCCATGAAAAGATAGATAAAACTCTCAACAGGTGCTGGAATGAGAACAGACTGATAAATATGATCTTTTTTTTTTAAATAGAAAAGTGTTTCATCATTTCAAGTACCAGTACTTATTGTTAATGTATTCACTAGTGCTTTATAACATTACTTTGTAGGGAAAAAGAGACAGGAGCAGCAGACTTTGGAACTTCTGTGAGGCCTTGGAAAGAGAGAGACAATTTCTGACAATTCTCACTACTTTTACCTCTTTGCAAACTCTATTAAAGGGAACCTGTCACCAGGTTTCCCTCATACAAAAATGGGACGTTGATGGTCTTGATCCGGTGCCTCCTCTCTTCTGATGATCACTCTGGTGTTCCTTCCCTCCTTCGGTGTCCCCATCACACTCCTGCACAGTTGCACTTCTCTCTTTTCTGCTGAGGGCAGGGCAAGATACCGTACTGCACATGGAGTAAGAAAGGTCAAAGAGCACCTATGATCCGTAAAAGCAAGCGCATGCTCACTATAGTGCTTTGCTCTGCCCTTGGCCGTTCAGAGAGAAGTGCACCTGCGCAGGAGCTCAATGGAGGACATGATGTGTATGACATAAGAGGTCATCACAACAGAACCAGACCTCAATCAGAGGACAATAAAACATTCCTTATCTAAGAACTGGTCCAATATTTATGGACATAACTGTTTATCACTCATGGTAATTCTGCCTCATGTCACCTGTCTTATCCATGTTTTTTTTTCGTGTGCATAAATATGTGATTCTTCAGAATTTCTTTTAGTTTTTGCCCGATGAAGAGACCTGTGTAGTCTCGAAAGCTTGCAATTTGTTACCATCTTTTCAGTTAGCCATTAAAAGGTATCAACCACTGAGGACTCTCAATTCTAAATATTTTTCTGACATTAGACATGTCATCCACATGAAGCAGGGGAGGACCATGATTGTAGTAAGAGAGGAGGAGCCAGATCAAGACCAGAGAATTTTGTAGGACCGGACTGCGCCACCTGTGAGTATAATAAAAGGTATTTTTTGTGCCTTTCAGAGTGGATTTGGAACATATATACAGCATACGAGAATGCTGTAACAGAAAGATGCTGGCCGTACTTTATATGGGGAGTAGTCAGTGACAGGTTTCCTTTAAGGACTTCTCTTTCCCAGTATACATTAAATACATTATCTCAACATGATAGCAAGATCCTCAACAGTTGGCAATATGCATCACAACCACTGGGTGGCCACGGAAAGACATATATACAATAAATATCTCCTGACAGTGTTTCTCAAAGTCATGTTTTTTTTGTTTTTTTTTTCATTTTTCATAACTGATTATCTTGTATCACTCATTATGGAATACACTGAGCCAAGAGAAGGACAAGTTGTTGAGAAGCTATGTAGAACACCTCTTTCCATAAGAACTGCAATGATAGTAACAGGATAGGGAATTGGGCCATGGAACATAGAAAACACAAAGAGGAAGAAGTAAACACTATAGTGGGGGGGATTTTTAAAGACGGCTAAACTTGCCTATATCGGTGAGATTGGACACCTTCCGATTCTGCCCTAAACATATGATGGCGGAGGTAAGCTGGATACCATTTGTTTGATTTCAAATAGTCAATCCTTTTGTTCTACAGGAAATTATCTTCTGCCAGAAGAATCTGGTTTCGGCTTTCTCATCGAGAAAACCAGCGCTCAGCTGAGCCAAGAGTTCCTGTGTATGGGAGAGTTTAGAGACATAGATGTCGGTCAAAGAATCCTTCTTCCGACAGTAGTTTAATGTGCATGAGGGAGCTTTAATCAAAAGTGCACTGGAGTAAAGGTGCATTCAGACTAGACGACTGGCGTGAACAAGCGCGCCATGGAATGCTTGTTTCCCGATAATCACGCAGCCTCAACAAGATGCCAATCTTATTGGGGTGAATTACGAGCTGGAACACATTTTTGCTGTAATTTATCCCACTTTCTAGCATAAATTAAATTGAATATGCTTTGAGTGACAAACCCAACATCATAATGGAAACCCAATGTTATGATTGATTTATTCCATGTAGACCTCTGCACACGAGAATGATGTGTGACAAGTTAATATACACATGACAGTCTATGCCCAAGTGATACATTTACATACTTTTTTTGTCTTCTAACATGGCCACGATTACACTGTACCCCTGGCATTAATTGTTAGTCATTGATATTCTTATCACCGACGGAACCACTGTAGAGTCTAAATTAGCTATGGGCACCATACCGTGATTATTTTTTCTCACAAACTGTACAAAGGACTTAAAAAGGATCCTGCATTACAATCCCAGCGTGAACAGATGACTTTATCTTTTTTTATAACATTGCACTTTATTTTTTTAAAGGATACTTTAGCAACTGTCCCACTGATCACGGCTCCATCACCATCATCATAAGCATCAGCTTTAAATCCGAAATTAACATTGTTCACCCCTCACCCATACTTTGATTATTCTCCTTGCATTTGTGAGTGGTTTGAGCTGGCACTATTTTCTCGCTTGCCTCCACTAGTTTCTCTGACATTCACATACTGATTGCTTCGGCGGTACAGGGAGACTTTTATTATTCCATGATTAAGTGACAACTGATTTCAAACTGGGGTCTGGCATACAAAAGGTAGACAGCTCTCTACATTTCTTGGCATCAGGAACATTGTTCTGTGCTATTGCTTCAATACTTGAAAGTTAAAACACTCAGGGAAGCAGAAGTGTTGCAATTTAGGAGAAAACAGGTAATTATGTATTCTACGCTTGACTTTTCGGCTAACATAAAAATGTTTAACCCCTGACGTGCCCTGCAGAACTGGTGGTACAGCCTGCAATTCTTCAACTCTTACACTTTTATAATTCTATGTCCATCTCTTTATTTCTAGATAAAATCAGAAGTGGTGTTGATGTTGACAAACATTATTACTATTATTATTATTATTACTATTATTATTACTGTAATTAATATTATTACTATTATTACTACTATTATTATTTCAACATTTTAATATAATATTTAGATGTTTAGAAAATGCATATCATTTTTCAGGCTTTTTTTTACTAATTCACTCTTTACAGTGCTTATATTTAAGGTACTTTTATTTTTGCTTGTTAACAAATAACCACAAATTATCAATTTATGTTCCCTGATAGGAAAACTGCAGAAAAAAAATACAGACACTGGGACATATTTATCAAGTTAGTCACATTAGAATTCTAGAGTAATTTGTGCCCCAAAATTATCTTTCATGACCTGCATCATATGTATTATATGTTTTGGACACTTTTTTAGACTTGCCTTGGAAAGGGGCGTGCCCTAACTTAAAGGGGTGTTACTTACCATTGAAGAGGTGTGGCCTAATGGGCAACACCAAGCACCAAAAAAGAGCCAAAAATTGTGGAGCGCATTTCTGGCACAAAATAAGCCTACAAATTGGTAAACTAAGTCTAAACATTTTTTATCTGTTAGGACTGGCGGAACGCACCGAATATTAATTAGAGGCGATATGAGAGGCGTTCACAGTCCGAGGTCCAACGTGCAGAAAAGACACCTGCTGCTTGGTAATGACGGACTATATGGCGGTATTAAGAGAAGACACACATGGGTTAGCTTCACCCGGTATGAAGGAAGCGAACCCTGTTGCATCATGAGCGATACCTGTTGTGAATTCTGTGGTCAAGCTCCCTCCTGTGGTCATGAGTGGTACTGCGGCTGGTTCTGTCCATGAGCTTCCTTTGGTGGATGTGAGTGGGGCTGCGGCTTCTGAGTTTCCTTCCTCAGGTGATGAGGTTAAGTCGTTAGGTGCTGCTCTATTTAACTCCACCTAGTTATTTGTTCCTGGCCTCCAGTGAATGTTCCAGTATTGGTCTTGCTCTCTCCTGGATCGTTATTGTGGCCTGTCTGCCCTGCATAAGCTAAGTTCTGCTTGTGTTACTTTTGTTTGCTATTTTTTCTGTCCAGCTTGCTATATTGGTTTGTCTTGCTTGCTGGAAGCTCTGGGACGCAGAGGAAGCACCTCCGTACCGTTAGTCGGTGCGGAGGGTCTTTTTGCGCCCTCTGCGTGGTTGTTTGTAGGTTTTTGTGCTGACCGCAAAGCTATCTTTCCTATCCTCGGTCTATTCAGTAAGTCGGGCCTCACTTTGCTAAAATCTATTTTATCTCTGTGTTTGTATTTTCATCTTTACTCACAGTCATTATATGTGGGGGGCTGCCTTTTCCTTTGGGGAATTTCTCTGAGGCAAGGTAGGCTTATTTTTCTATCTTCAGGGCTAGCTAGTTTCTCAGGCTGTGCCCGAGGCGCCTAGGTCTGGTCAGGAGCGCTCCACGGCTACCTCTAGTGTGGTGTGATAGGATTAGGGATTGCGGTCAGCAGAGTTCCCACGTCTCAGAGCTCGTCGTATGTGATTAGCAACTATCAGGTCATTTTCTGTGCTCGTATTCACCAGGTCCATTGTGGTTCTGAATCACCAGTTCATAACAGATACCGCACAGAGAGCGCAAACAAGGAGTCACAGAACTCTGCCCCAAGACTCAGGGTAAGAGTCCCTCTAGACGTCTTGCGCTCGACACCGCTGACGGTGTGTGTCAGGGAATAAACTAAACTAAAGATTTACAGCACAAGAGTGTGTGCAGCGCCGCTCTGGCAGATGCCACTAACCACCCTAACTTGGGCCAGGAAAGCGCACTAGTTGCGCAGGACGCCACACTGGCGGTTGCTGCTAATAGACGCTGTCTCTTGTGTTAATTGTGCGGGATCGCACTATCAGGCACTAGGTAGCTCAACCATTCGTGAGCAGTCAACAACTCTAGGAAGGGGAATGATTCGGAGCTTTCATACATTGACATGCATACATTCACACACACATGTTAACAGGTTTACACTAGCGCATGGCCGAGCAGCCATGTGAACCTTTTATAGTAGTAGCGCTCTGTGACCTTCCTGATGGTCCAATGGGAGTCGCAACAGCACCATGTGACCCCCGACCTCCAATGGGAGGTCGTCCCGTGGGCATGCTCAGAATGGGAAAAGCAGGACTTAGTCCCTGAAAAGCCTGCTCGCTGCTGATCAGTGCTGGCAACAAAGGCAGAGCCTGGAACAGCAGCAGTAACCAAGTGCACAGTATCAGTTTGAGCCAGATGCTGGGATCGACATCTTTGCTGAGCAGGCTCCACTGCGGCTGGAGAAGAATGAGAGACTGCAGCAGACGTGGTTCGAGATTCCCCCTGTGCAGTGGCGGGAGCTTGAAATTTCACTTTAGACCTAGCATTTGGCATTAGGCAGTGTTTTTAGTAAAATATAAAATATGAGAAAAGATATACTGGAATATAGGTTGATGGCTAAGATCTAGAACTTTCCCCATAACCACTAGTGAAGTACCGTAATTGAGATGTTCAAGAAAAATTTCCGAACATGCTGAGCTGGAGAGACCAATTTAATAAATTCTCCAATCAGCACTCAGAACATTTTAGAGTAAAACCAAGGACTATAATCATTTTGGTCTGAAAAATAATTTTGGAATTTCTTAGCTCCTACAACTAACCATAACTGTCATTTGAAAAGTTTTTTAGCTGGAATTTATTCCTGTGCCCCCACTATACCCATGCAGACACAGCTTAGCTGGTCATGTACAGTATATGTTCTTATTAGTAAGAGGGGCCAAAGTCAAGACCCTTCAGTTGTGAAGATTCTGGAAAACAAAGAAAGTGCAAAAGGATCTTATCTAGGTAGAAAAAGAGAACAACGCTGCGCAATTGTGCTCACTTTGAAGCGTTGTGAGGGTCAAGAATAAACTGGAAATTAATTGCTTTACCTGCACTGCAGTCACTAATGACGAGAAGACCACCATGGTGATTACTGTGGCTTGTCCTGTTGAAGAAGTTGTGTACTTCGAAGCGCATTGAGTATTAAACTGCATCTCTTTGAAATCTGGTCTTCTTATTATTATTGATGGCAGCACAGGTTAACCCATTCCTTTCCAGTTTTTGTCAAGACCCCTCAGTTGACAGCTAACATGGAATTCTAATAAAGGATAAGTTATGCAGAAATCAAACAAGCCAATACTTTTGTCCTAATGCAAGAGACCAGACAAAACCCATACATATAAGATTATCTACTGGCTCTGCCAAAATCTATGCTCCCCTTTATCTGTGATCATGTCTCACTTCAAAATGTCGGGATCTTCACTTCATTTTTATGGAGAATGACTACACACACCATTTTCAGTACTTCATCATGAATCTAAACTTGGGCACTTTCCTTCTACCACAGTCTTAAAGTATAGTGTATCTAATTAATATGCCATAACATTAAGGTCACTTATGGCTGGCTCAGTCTTAGTACAATAACTGAACAGTTAGACTAATATACAAAAAAAAAGTTTTTTGTCTTTATTTTTAAGTAGAAAAGTTATAAACAAAAGAACAGATTTCAGATTATATTATTTCTTATGGTACCATTCTGGGTCCATCTTTTGCCAAGGATTAAGTCTTAACATTCACCCATGTGCTCTGAATATAAAATGACAAAATCTGTGCTTCAAAATCTGCCATGTAGTATGTATTGAAGTCCCAGATGTCTGTGAACAAAAGATTGCATAACTTTTTTTTTTCTATCTCCATAGACTGTTAATTTATTGTTTCCCCTGAAGATGTATCTTTCTTAATTGCAGAAAGCTTTTTTTCATGCACAAATCTAAAAAAGAAAGTGTATTGGCTACGAGAATCCATTTAATACATTTATAGGGTTGAAATCCCAATACGTAAAAGAAGATAGGGTTGGCAAAACCCTTATCTGGACTGAGGATCTGTTCACTCCGAGAGCAGCTAGTAGTAGATACTTTTTGGTTCTGTTGGTCCAGATCAGCACTCCTTGTTTAACTACAAAACCTTGACACTAGTGATGAGCGGGTAGATGCTCGGGAGATCTCCGAGTATTTGGATGTGCTCAGAGATTTAGTTTCTGTCTCCGTAGCTGTATTATTTGCGGCTGCTAAACAGCCTGAATACATGTGGGGATTTCCTAACAAACAGGCAACCCCCACATGTACTCAGGCTGGCTAGCAGCCGCAAATCATGCAGCTACAGCGACAGAAACTAAATCTCCGAGCACATCCAAATACTCGATCACCCAAGCATGCTCAGGAAATCTCGAGTAATGAATATACTCACTCATCACTACTTGACGCTAAATATTTACTTGCATGGAGAATCTAAAAATCCAGTCCTGATACATATTACCATAGATTCCTCTTTGATACTTATAACCTCTTGATTTTTGTGAGACCATCCAGCAATCCAATTTATGTCGGGTCACCAGACTCTTACCCCAACTGATGTCGGGAAAAGGATCAGGGACTCTGAATCCTTTTTTTTTCTCTAGAAATAGGCAGCTAACAAAGGAGCCTGGCAGTGGTTTTTGTACCTCTCCACATTAGAATTTCAGCTGAACCAAATGTTTATGTATTAGACCAGACCTGGGCAAGATGCGGCCCGCGCGCCGCATCCGGCCTATCTGATGATTTTAAACGGCCCGCCGCCCGCTGCCCCGTGCACTCCACTCCACTCCACTCCAGCGCCTGTGTCTGTGCGCCCTGCATTCAAACCCCTGTCCGCTGAGAGGCGCTGACCGCCGCTGGCACTTCCGCATCAGGGAAGCGCCAGCAGCGGGTGACGTCACTCAGCATGACACAGGCTGCTGCGCTGCTCCTTCGTCCATTGCGCCGAATGCCGGTGTTCTGTGCAGCTGTACTGTGGTCACTTGTGGAGTCGGACGGTGCCGTTGGTCGGTCGTAAGTGCTCGATGCCGCGGGGACCGGGTAATGGAGCTGCCTGGCACCTGCCTGCCTGCATGCATGATAAGGGGGGAGGGAGCAGCGGCCAGCCCTGGGGGGGATGCGGATGGGGGCAGCACAAACAGACATTATTGGGCTGTGGGACACAATTATCAGGAGTCAGGACAGTATGATGGGGGCACAAGTGACAAATCAGGACAGTATGGGGGCACAAATGAAATCTGGACATTATGGGGGCACAAATGGATGAAATCTGGACATTATGGGGGCACAAATGAATGAAATCTGGACATTATGGGGGCACTAATGAAATATGGACATTATGGGGGCACTAATGAAATCTGGACATTATGGGAGCACAAATGAATGAAATCTGGACATTATGGGGGCACAAATGAATGAAATCTGGACATTATGGGGGCACTAATGTATTGTAAATCTCTGCATTGTTTAACATACTGTTTGTTTATGAAAAGATAGCATATGTATAGTACAGTATTGGGTAAAAATGAGTTAATTATATTAGTCCGGCCCTCTAAAACCATCCAAATTTCTAATGCTGCCCCATGGCAAAATTTATTGCCCACCCCTGTATTAGACTGTCAGGAGAAATAGAGACCATGAAATTAATGTTTCGCCAACAGCTTTCTATATTCTACGTGCTTCTTCAGGTATTCTTCACATAATGCATATACGTTATGTAGTTAAATGTTGTGCAATTTTTACAAACGATTACTCTACTTTTTTCTCTGAGTGTCAAGCTCAATTCCTCACCAGAACCAAGAGTGACAGATTGGTTATCATATTAGTAGAATAGTGCAAATCTCCACAATTTTGATTCACTCAATTCTAAGGGAAAATTTGATTCTCTATCAATGCATTTGGTACAAATAAAATCTGCTGGTAAAAAGTGAAGAAAAAAATATTTTTTTATACTTAGCTCTTCTCTACCCTTCTCATTCCTTCTTTTTCTCCCATGGTCATGTGTGATGCTCTACGTAACAGCAAGGGAGCCAGTCAGCAATTGGGTTGCCTGCTGCATGACCAGTGAGGGGAAGAGAAGCCAATCGGAGGACCTGGTGTGGAATGGCAATGGTTGGACCGGTTTTCACAGGGGCAACAAGAGATGACTATATTGTTCAGCCTATTAATCCATTCCAAGCTTTTAGAATCCAGCAAAATGGTATGGGAAATTTGCGAAATTCTAAAGTCATATGATTAATTTAGAATTGAATTGCTCATCTCCACTTACTAATCCAAAACATTTCTGGGTAATTTATTTTTACACAGGTTAACTTCATTTTTTTGCAGGGGAAAAGCAAATGTTAGGTTGCCTTTTTCACGTTTGCTCAATACTTTACTATATAAAAGATGTAAACTCCTGTAAACTTGCACCCACTTTCATGTCAGAGCTTCCCACCACCCTGCTTCTCATTAATACAATATAGTTTTCCATTTCGTTTAATACCGCCTTACTTCCAGAGAATTTGTTGTATAATTGTTCTCTGTGTTGTAACAATGCAATTTAAAGACAGAATTTAAATAAGATGGTTGTATTCATGGAAGAGTCGTCCTCTTAAGAGTGTGTTTTGAATATTAACATACCCCAGCAAATTAGTTTGCGCTCATTATCATAAGCAATTACTTACTGTTTAGATGCTTCTAGTGTTCTTCTGGCAAGTAATTTGCAAGAATTAAAACACAAATTTAAAATACTTTTCCACACTGGGCAAAAGGATAGTGTTAAGTACAAAGGTCGTATATGCATTAGTGACTAATACAGAGGAAATTCTTTAAAAAGGGATTTTAAAAAGGAAAATTCAGTTTTAATCTGCAACTGACACATATGAGGAATATATTATACTATATATATATATATATATATATATATATATATATATATATATATATATATATACTGCTAAAAAGAAATAAATGGAACACTTAAACAACTGAATATAACACAAAGTAAATCCTCTCATCTACAGCACCATGGAATTAATGGTGCTATATAAATAAATAATAATAATAATAAGTAAATCAAACTTCTGTGAAATTAAAATGTCCACTTAGGAAGCAACACTGTTTGACAATCAATTTCACATGCTGTTGTGCAAATGGAATAGCGAACAGATGGAAATTATTGGCAATTATCAAGACACATTCAATAAAGGAGTGGTTCTGCAGATGGGGACCACAGACCACATAGTACCAATGCTTTCTGGCTGATGGTTTGGTCACTTTTGAATGTTGGTTGTGCTTTCACACTCGTGGTAGCATGAGACGGACTCTACAACCCACACAAGTGGCTCAGGTAGTGCAGCTCATCCAGGATGGCACATCAATGCGAGCTGTGGCAAGAAGGTTTGCTGTGTCTGTCAGTGTAGTGTCCAGAGGCTGAAGGCGCTACCTGGAGACAGGCCAGTACACCAGGAGATGTGGAGGGGGCCGTAGGAGGGCAGCAACTCAGCAGCTGGACTGCTACCTCAGATGTTTGTGCAAGAAGGAACAGGAGGAGCACTGCCAAAGCCTGACCTCCAGCAGGCCACAAATGTGCATGTGTCTGCACAAACGATTATAAACCGACTCCAGGAGGATGGTCTGAGTGCCCGACATCCACAAATGTGGGTTGTGCTCACAGTCCAACACCATGCAGGACGCTTGGCATTTGCCACAGAAAACCAGGATTGGCAAATTTGCCACTGGCGCCCTGTGCTCTTCACAGGTGAAAGCAGGTTCACACTGAGCACATGTGACGGATGTGACAGAGTCTGGAGATGCCGTGGAGAGAGATCTGCTGCCTGCAACATCCTTCAGCATGACCGGTTTGGCAGTGGGTCAGTAATGGTGAGGGGTGGCATTTCTTTGGAGGGCCGCACAGCCCTCCATGTGCTCACCAGAGGTAGCCTGACTGCCACTAGGTACCGAGATGAGATCCTCAGACCCCTTGTGAGACCATATGCTGGAGCGGTTGGCCCTGGGTTCCTCCTAATGCAGGACATTGCCAGACCTCATGTGGCTGGAGTGTGTCAGCAGTTCCTGCAAGATGAAGGCATTCAAGCTATGGTCTGGCCCGCCCATTCCCCAGACCTGAATCCGATTGAACACATCTGGGACATCATGTCTCGCACCATCCACCAACATCACGTTGCACCACAGACTGTCCAGCAGTTGGCCGATGCTTTAGTCCAGGTCTTGGAGGATATCCCTCAAGACACCATCCACCACCTCATCAGGAGCATGCCCAGGCATTGTAGGGAGGTCATACAGGCACGTGAAGGCCACACACACTACTGAGCATCATTTCCTTGTTTTAAGGCATTTCCATTGAAGTTAGATCAGCCTGTAAATTCATTTTCCACTTTGATTTTGAGCATCATTCTAACTACAGACCTCCATTAGATATTAGTTGTGATTTATGTTGATAATTTTGAGGTATTATCATTCTCAACACATTCCACTATGTAATGAATAAAGATTTACAACCGGAATATTTCATTCAGTGCTATCTACGATGTGGGTTTTTAGTATTGCCTTCATTTTTTTGAGCAGTGCATATATATATATATATGTATATATATATACTAGCTATTGAACCCGTTCTACGCCCGGGTGGCGAGCATTTATATTGGTATATGGTCTCCATCCTGGTATGTGCTGCTCCATCCTGCGCCCCCATCCTGTCATGTGCTGCTCCCATCCTGCGCCCCCGTTCTGTCATGTGCTGCTCTCATCCTGCGCCCCGTTCTGTCATGTGCTGCTCCCATCCTGCGCCCCCGTTCTGTCATTTGCTGCTCCCATCCTGCGTCCCCGTTCTGTCATTTGCTGCTGCCATCCTGCGCCCGTTCTGTCATGTGCTGCTGCCATCCTGCGCCCGTTCTGTCATGTGCTGCTGCCATCCTGCGCCCGTTCTGTCATGTGCTGCTGCCATCCTGCGCCCGTTCTGTCATGTGCTGCTGCCATCCTGCGCCCGTTCTGTCATGTGCTGCTGCCATCCTGCGCCCGTTCTGTCATGTGCTGCTGCCATCCTGCGCCCGTTCTGTCATGTGCTGCTGCCATCCTGCGCCCGTTCTGTCATGTGCTGCTGCCATCCTGCGCCCGTTCTGTCATGTGCTGCTGCCATCCTGCGCCCGTTCTGTCATGTGCTGCGGCCATCCTGCGCCCGTTCTGACATGTGCTGCTGCCATCCTGCGCCCGTTCTGTCATGTGCTGCTGCCATCCTGCGCCCGTTCTGTCATGTGCTGCTGCCATCCTGCGCCCGTTCTGTCATGTGCTGCTGCCATCCTGCGCCCGTTCTGACATGTGCTGCTGCCATCCTGCGCCCGTTCTGTCATGTGCTGCTGCCATCCTGCGCCCGTTCTGTCATGTGCTGCTGCCATCCTGCGCCCGTTCTGTCATGTGCTGCGGCCATCCTGCGCCCGTTCTGACATGTGCTGCTGCCATCCTGCGCCCGTTCTGTCATGTGCTGCTGCCATCCTGCGCCCGTTCTGTCATGTGCTGCTGCCATCCTGCGCCCGTTCTGTCATGTGCTGCTGCCATCCTGCGCCCGTTCTGTCATGTGCTGCTGCCATCCTGCGCCCGTTCTGTCATGTGCTGCTGCCATCCTGCGCCCGTTCTGTCATGTGCTGCGGCCATCCTGCGCCCGTTCTGTCATGTGCTGCTGCCATCCTGCGCCCGTTCTGTCATGTGCTGCGGCCATCCTGAGCCCGTTCTGTCATGTGCTGCGGCCATCCTGCGCCCGTTCTGTCATGTGCTGCTGCCATCCTGCGCCCGTTGTGTCATGTGCTGCGGCCATCCTGCGCCCGTTCTGTCATGTGCTGCGGCTATCCTGCGCCCGTTCTGTCATGTGCTGCGGCCATCCTGCGCCCGTTCTGTCATGTGCTGCGGCCATCCTGCGCCCGTTCTGTCATGTGCTGCTGCCATCCTGCGCCCGTTCTGTCATGTGCTGCTCCCATCCTGCGCCACCATTGCATTATATGCCCCCCGCTCCAGTGTGTATGCCCCCGAATGCTGCTGCCATATAAAAAAAAAAAAAATACCATACTCACCTATCGTCCGGCTCCACTGCAGGTATGTCTTCAAGAAAATGGCGCCGGAAAGCGGGGACTGCGCAGGCGCCGATTCCGGCAGCAGGAATCGGCGCCTGCGCAGTCCGCGCTTTCCGGCGCCATTTTCTTGAAGACACACCTGCAGTGGAGCCGGAGTGTGTCTTCAAGAAAATGGCGCCGGAAAGCGCGGACTGCGCAGGCGCCGATTCCGGCAGCAGGAATCGGCGCCTGCGCAGTCCGCGCCCTCCGGAGCCGGGAGCAGAGGAGTCGGGAGACGGAGCCGCAAGCAGCGCTGGAACCGGGAAAGGTGAGTATACTTACCCTCCCTCCTGGCGGTCCCTGACTCTCCGGTGGAGATCGCGGTATGCGTTCAGTGCTTACGCATACCGCGATCTCCCGGGAGCGTCGCTCTGTGAGGCCCAGACTGCGCCGGCGCTTGCGCTTGCGCAGTCTATAGAGGCTTCGGACAGAGTGACGCTCCCAGCGTTATATTATAGATATAAAAATATATATATATATATATATATATATATATACACACAAATGACCTTCTCTTCACCCCAGATTACTTCACAAGAATTCTTACATTTTTTTCTTAACAAGAGACATTGATAGAGCGCCATTGTGAATCCCAGGTTCAATAACACTATGTTATCTAGTCGATATCATACCTATGGAACCATACAAATAACAAAAAAGTGCCAGACTGACTGTTGTGTTCAATTAGGCATAATATGAGACAAGTTGGTTGGAAATGTCAACTTATGAACAATTCTGTTCCGAGCTGCATGAAAATGTAATATTTCACCAACAGATGTCTATGAACCTTCTACACCATTAAATGCCTCCATTTTTGTAAAAAAAAGCATACAGCTTTTTCTTTTTTTTTTTTTGGGGGGGGGGATTGGTGCCATATCTCATAATACATTTTAACTAAAATATTGTAAATTAACATGACATCATGCAGCACCACAACTAAAGCTTACAGCTAGGTAATATGGAGCCATAGGGACTCATTATGCCACCATAACGGCTGCTGGCACCTATGGAAATTGTAAAAAGACTTACTCAGAGGACAACTCATATGGACCATTTAACGAATACTGAAGAAATGAAGGCGGCTGAGAGAGACTGAGATTATATATAATTTTTGGTGTATTATTAAAGAATGTATAAGAGGGTGCTCTATAATCAGCTATCAGATAAGGGTTCAATATACAGTTCTTGTACTGGGACCATTTGTTTCCCCTGGTATGAATGTATATCGTTAGAGAAAGAAAAGACTGAAAGATTTTGCACATTTGATGGCAAGTTAGTCAAATATTATTTATTATTCCATTCATATGCACATACCGATATCTACTCATATGTATGAAGGATAAATGACCAGATTTCCATTCTTTATAATATATTCAGTTTTTGACGCTTCACTATTAAGGGTGAAAAATTCAGACTCTTACTCATACATAATCTAACAAGTCCTATTCCGGTTCTTAAGAATTTAGGATAATTTTGAAATAAATAAAATTTAATATATGTATCAAGTGATAAATGTATATGTATAGAGTGATGACTCTGTCATAAAGCAGTCATCGATGACGGCCAAGAGACCCTTTGATTTTAAAGGGTCTGTTGAGATTCTATCATGGTATCAGACACATATCAGAGAAAAAATTGGAGCCTTCGATGCAGAAGAAAACACTGCCAAATGGACAGGCATGTGTCCCCTTGCAAGCACCAGCTCATCTAGAGAACAATGCTACAATTTACACTGATTTCTATCTGTGCAATATTAAGGTTAGAATCAACAGTACAATTCACACAATCAAGTACATGACTGTACTGCTCCTCCATTTTTCTTTTCAAAGGAACAATTATATGCTATGTTCTTTTCAATTCTAGAGCCTTAACCTTGTACAATAAATACAATCTACATGATTAATTGATGCAGCTGTTATAAACTTTCATTGTATAATTTTCCAGATATTATAAGATTTAATAAGTATAGTCAGTTAGATGTAGATGCAGTGCGTCAACAAACACAGACTGTCATACTTTTGTGGATCGTTATAATAGATGAAATGTGGATTACATCCGCGCTGCTGCGACAAATAGATCCAGATATACTTGTAAGATGTTCGGGTGGTTTATTCAACGCGTTTCGAAGCTCATGGCTTCTTCTTCAGGAGGTTTCCACACAAAGATATATCTGGATATATTATTTGTCGCAGCAGCGCGGATGTAATCCACATTTCATCTATTATAACGGTTCTGAGAGGTCGCAGCGCCGACCTGTGGATCTGCAGCAGCTGACAAACTACACGCTTGTACTGTGTACCACCAGGTGAGCAGTTCTCTCACAATTGATCAGAAACAATCCTGGGGATAAGACCCTATTTGCGCTTTTTTTGTCTCCTATCTTTCAATACTAATACTTTTGTGGATGTATCATTGTGTATAATGTAATACGGTGTAGCTAGACAGCTGAACGGTAACTTACTTTATATAAGAATTGTCACGAAGAGCACTTACACTTCCAAGTCAAAGTGGCCTTAAATAATAACTAAAACTTTATTATTTAATTATCCTCCAGGCATTGCAAAATTATGAATTTTGTCATGCACATCATTTATTTATTTTACTTCACTTCTAAGCTCTATACTCAAGTGCTTTCTTTATATGACCAGTTCATGTTTCTTTAGAAGTTGTTTCAACTGCTGCTCAGTCAAGATTCCTATATTATACTCAAACAGTCTGTGTACGGAAATTAACCTGTCTGAGCATAAGGCAGGAAGAAGAGAGGCTCAGACAAGGAAACGCCTCTACACAGATTGCTTGAATAAAATGTAAGAATCTTAACTGAGCAGCAGTTGAAAGCAGTTTCTAAAGGAGCATGAACTGGGCACTGAAAGAGTACTGCACCACATTGTTTAGGAGGAACAGAAGCAAAATAAAATCTATAACAATGCAATGCCTAGAGGATAATTAAGTAAAAAGTTAAGTTACTCTTTATACTATATTGTTTTGTTTTTTTCTTAAAGTTTCACTAATGAAAGGATTTCTTGTTCTCTGTGTTATGTCATTTGAGTACTTTGATTTCAAGATTTGTAGCATAAATTGGTATAGATATGATGCATATTGCACCACATAACTTCGTAAGTTTACTAAAAACAATAAATCAACAAAAACAATACATTAAATATAAGGACCAGATAAGTCTTCCCTTACCCATTTTTCTCATAAGCATTGTGAACCAACAAAGTGATGACAACGGTAAAGCATTTTTTAGGTGGATAAAAAAAAGTACTATGGCCTTTTGGACTGAAGTAGTATAGGGCAATAAGCATGGCTAGACTAACTCATCCCACTTTTATTCCCCCCCAGTCATCAGACACCACATATTGGGACCTGACCATTATGGCAGAACACACAGCATTATGATCCTGGCTGAAAACTGAATTTAGAAGAGGCCTAATGTAGAATTAGGGTATAACACAAATATAAAGATTTTGCATCCAAAATTAATGATGGATTTAAAACTTTTTCACAAAATAATAAAATGTCTTACAGATAGAACCAAGCTTTATTAAGCTTTTAAAAAGACACTATAGGAAACCATTGTTCAACGTGTCATATGATGCATTAGTAATTGTACATCGGGTTCGCATGTAGATGAATAAATCACTTAGTAATAGCTCTATGCTGTTCGTTATCCACCTCAAATGGCAAGGACAGAATGTACACAAGGTTGATTGCTAACATGAGAGGTGTCAGAGAGTAGATTCTGGTGGGAAAAGATTGAAGCACTTCAAAGTAATTAAGTCATAGCTGCTAGGGAAAGCCGTATTCCAGGAGTGAGCATGCTTTCAGATTTCTGTGTGTTATTGACAATCTTTCAGAACCTTCCATAGTTCACTTTTCGCTTGGCAATCAATAAACAATGTCGCTAATTTCTGCTAATTACATACTCCTTGATTCCATAATGATTATTAATGAGGACCAAAGTTGGCCGTAATTACTGCTCAGACTGGCAAAGCTCATTGGGAAAAGAAAAGTTGTGGATTTTCCTCAAGTTTATCTTGTTTAACTTTCACGCAATGTGAAGTTCTCTTTGATTGACCTTGTGTGGAGAAGCTTTTAGCTTTTCCAGCAAATAACACACCAAATAATACAGTGTGAACATGATTAAGACCTTAAAGACTTATATCTTCACATTTTTATCTGAAAATTTCAGTCTCGGAGGAGAATGTACCTTTACCTTAGGAAAATAATGTGATGTGACCCACAGTTGCCATTATAGGCACTCAGTAACAATGTCCTTAAGCCATGCTCTCCTTGAAAATAATTAAGTCGAATTTCCTTGGCTAAGTCACCTTTTTGTGGATGTACTGATAGCAGAAATATAAAGGTGATTTATAGCTGCCTTCTAGGAAACGTCTAATGGCAAATGAATCACAAGAGGTGTAACCTGCATGGGTTTGCATGAAAATAGTTAAAAAACTATCTAGAGATGTCAGTATCCACCATATATCAGTATGACACACATTGAGAGTTTAGAAACCAAGATCATGGTCAAGGGTAGATATAACATAAAATATGGGAATGTTGTACAATAACAAGTATGTGCAATTAGATTGTAAATTACTGATAGCCAATATCCAAGTGGTCTACAATTGTATTCGGGGTAAACTGGAGAACCAAGATAACCGGACTGTCCTTGTAGATAAATCATCCACCGCCACCATGTTGTTGACCATGGCTTGTATTGCTTTACTGTACATTTATGGAAAGAAAATAGAACCATGATGATAACTAATTCACTATTTTACATTATTATTATTATTTATTTATATAGCACCATTAATTCCATGGTGCTGTACATGAGAAAGGGGTTACATACATGAGAAAGGGGTTACATGTTACATGTTATTTTCCATTCATTGTACATTAAAATTGTCAGCCCTATACCCAGATTGTAATCGCAAACATTGCAATCCCCCACACACACTTATTTTATAAGAAGCTATACATCTATTGAAGTTTTGGAGGAAACTGGAGTGATCTCACATAATTTCAAGGAGAACACATCATTTGGATGACAATATTAGCTATGGTTAAAATCCAGAACCCAGTCCTCCAAGGTATTACTGATTACGATTAGATGAGACAAATCACTAGAAATTAATGGGTAATGTGAAATATTAGAAATCCAATGGAATGCAAGAGAGAAGAGGGCTAGGAAGCATTAGATCATACATAGATGTGAAAAGTGGTATTTACGTCCAGTCAGAAGCCAATAGATTGACTTAAAGGGGACCAACCTAGGTTTTCTGATTTGACTTTTTTAGTAAATACTTGTATTCAACATGTTGTAACAATTCTGGAGTATATTTTCTTGTAACCTTATGTTGTACCATCCCTCTATTATTCTTCCTTGAAAGGTATTAATAAATTAATAACTGTAACCATTTCCTTAGTCAAAGGCTCATGTTCCTTCACCAATCAATACCGGAAGCACTGATTGGACAGTGTATGACTGTAGGGACACGCCCCCCCAAAATGATGCCTCTTGTGTTTTAATTAGTGTTGAGCATTCCGATACCGCAAGTATCAGGTATCGGCCGATATTTGCGGTATCGGAATTCCGATACCGAGTTCCGATATTTTTGTGATATCGGAAATCGGTATCAGGATTAAGATTCATGTGTAAAATAAAGAATAAAAATAAAAAATATTGATATACTTACCCTCTGACTCGCCCTGGTCGTCACCGCTGCAACCGCCTTGCTTTCGTTCCGAAGAATGAGCGCGTAAAGGGCCTTCGATGACGTCGCGGCTTGTGATTGGTCGCTGAGCGGTCATGTGACCGCTCACGCGACCAATCACAAGCCGCGACATCATCGAAGGTCATTAACACGCTCATTCCTAAGAATGACCGCTCAGCGACCAATCACAAGCCGCGACGTCATCGAAGGCCCTTTACGCGCTCATTCTTCGGAACGAAAGCAAGGCGGTTGCAGCGGTGACGACCAGGGCACGTCAGAAGGTAAGTATATCAATATTTTTTATTTTTATTCTTTATTTTACACATGAATATGGATCCCAGGGCCTGAAGGAGAGTTTGCTCTCCTTCAGTCCCTGGGATCCATTACAGGATACCTTCCGATATTTGTGTCTCATTGACTTGTATTGGTATCGGATATCAGTATCGGCGATATCCGATATTTTTCGGATATCGGCCAATACCATCCGATACCGATACTTTCAAATATCGGACGGTATCGCTCAACACTAGTTTTAATTTTTTTACACTTCTATTAGGATAACAGAGGAATGGCAGAGAGTTAAAGGGAACCTGTCAGGTAAAATAATACTATCAACCTGTAGCTATGGGATAAATCTGCAAGTTAATAGCGTTCTGAGACCTTGTAGCACCTGTGCTGAGAGCCCCGCTGCCAGGAGGAAGTGAACTATATTGCCTCCAGCAGCATTCGACTTCCAGTCATAGGGGTGGCGCCGGCACGGTTTCACTAACTGTTCTATGTATAGAGAGTGGTGGATGTAATCGTGCACCCGACACTGACTGACAGCCGGCTTTAAAGCTGCTCTCTATACACAGAGCGGTGACTGAACCAGTGCCGGCATCATCCCTGTGACTGAATGCCAAATGCTGCCGGAAGGAATAAAGTTAATTTCCTCCTGGCAGCGGGGCTCTCAGTGCAAGGATCCCATTAGAAAAAAATACTCCAGAATTGGTATATTACGAGGAAAACAATTATTTACTAAGACATTCGTATCTGGAGAGCTGAAAGTTAATGTTAAAGTTGGGCACACTTTAACTCCCAACTCAAACTATTATTGTCATCCATAAACATCTAAGTGTTCAAGTGGAGCTAATATAATTGATAAATGGGTTTTCCATTCCCATCACTATAATCTGTATTCTTAATTCAAACCGGCTGGTGATTAAATGATCATCATGGATCCAGCAGCTAAAACTCCTGCCATCAGCTGTTCGTGCCAGATGTGCAGCTACTTTAGAGGAAACATAGTAGAATGTGGCACTCATCCAAATAAATGGTCATGCATGGGATACACTGTCATACCAAGTCTCTGGCTTATAAATGACAACCTCTATTATATCTATATGCCTTAAGAGGATATATAGAAAGGGAGTATCATGATGTGAAAACCCATAAATAAGGGAAGAAGTGTCGTTCTAGGACTTTTTTCCCCTGGTGGAGGTAAATGTCTAGCAGAACCAAAAAACTTTCCAAAAAACTGAAACGAGAACAATTTCCACATTTCCTCTCCCTCCCCCAATCTCTCGCTACTCCCTTCTTTGTTCAAATTCAATTTCGTTAACATTTCTTCTCTGTCCTAATATTTAAAACATCTGAAGACTGGAAGGAAATGAAATATACACCTTCACATTAGATACATTATTTACACGGTTTACATCATGGTACTAATAAATCATTGCAAAGGCCAGGCTATCCCAATGTGAAAATGAAGTAAATGAGACCGATAATGCATTTGACTGCCCTCCCGTAGCGAGACGTTGAGTACCTTTAATGTATATAAATATCTCGGTGGACAATCAAACACCTGCTTTGCAATGTGCCGCAAACTGCCCTTGATTAATTGGATTTACTTTTTTAATTACATTTCCCATTTACAATTACCATGTGCCCACATAAAAAGATGCAATAGTTTTGATGGTTTTATGTGTTGCAGATGCAATCTTGTTCCCCACCGTCTACCTTTTCCACGGTTTAAAATGTAAATTAATGATGAAAGGTCAAACATACAATCTCTTACAGGTTTGAGAAATCATTGTAGAATACGACACAGGAGAAGGCAGCCGTTCGCCATTTTACCAGAGCTGATTAATATTCATGCTAAATATTTGTGAAAAACAAAGAATAAATATTTCTTTGAGGACAGGACCACGCAAATACAATATACAGAAAAATAGAGAAATTATTCAAATTTATATTCATAGAACTGTACATTTTTTTCATGCTTTATATTTATATTATGTAAAATGACTTCTTAAGCCTTAATCTACTATAATGTTTGTGAATGAATGTAATATTTGCGTTATTTTGGCATAATATTGGTGAATTTATGTCATATATTATTATAGTTTAATTATTCATGGACAGATTTAGATAGATTTACCCCTGATAATTAAAAAAAATGTTGGACGGGAAGAAAATATCCAAATTTGCTCTTGTTCTGAATGAAAAACCTAATTAAACGCGGATCTGTAGACAACTGTTTCAAGTTTCTTGCCCCTTGATATTGAAGTAGCTCTAAAAGGACACTATATTAATGCAATATTATTTTATTTTTATATAATACACAGTATATTGGTGCACATTGAATAGATTTATAGAGTTTTTTTCCATAAGGAGAAATATTCTTTGTCTATGGAAGGATTATATGATCTTCTCCAGAATGAGGAGTTTACCCAAACACCCAAACACCCATCTGTAGACTGCTGTTTTAAGACTCTTGTCCCTCAGTAGAACCTAGTTGGGTACTGGCTGAATGAGATGCTTTGATAGTTGTTCTGAGAGTGTACTGGTACTCTTTGAATAAAACCAATTCGTGTTGATTATTTCTCCTTCTTCAGGAGAGTAAATTTGTAGGATTTTTTTTCCATGAAGTATTGCCAGTTAAGTCTCCATACACCACCACCTGGATCTCTTCAATGAGCACAGGACTTCAGCTCACCGAGTTCTAAAGAGCCAAAATAACAAAAAATAATAGGTATAAGGGGTAAAGTTTTTCCTCGTGAAGAGCACCAAGTTGATATAGGGAGACTTAAAATCCATGAAATGCTCCAACGGAAATTTGTGTATGGAAGTAGCCTCTTCAGAGAAGAAAAGAACAGGAACTCTAGTGCCACCAATTGAAAGTAGCAATCCTAAAAGTCAATATCAACCCACTAATGGGCCTTACGGTAAGACACAAAACCAGAAACTCCTTTTGCAAATGAATTGTAAAAACAGTCATGATTTGATCATGCAAATTACTGCATATGCTCCCAGCCAGACAAATTCTATTTCAGGGAAGTCATTGCATATTTCAGCAAGACAATGCCAAACCACATAATGTATCCATCAAAACAGCATGGCGTCACAGAAGAAGAGTTCGGGTGCAGAACTGGTCACCTGCAGTCCAGAGCTTTCATAAATTAAAAAAAAAATTGTTGCAATTTGAAATTAAATATTTAGCAAAACAGACCGGACTGCCGAACATCTAGAATCCTACATCAGACAAGAACGGGACAACATTCCTCTCCTAAAACTCCAGCAATTGGTCTCTTCTCAGATGTGAAAAAGAGAAACGTCTACACAATGGTGGCACTGTCTCAACCTTTTTGAGATGTGTTGAAATTTCTAAATATTTTTTTTTTTCAAATGAAATGGAAAAATGTCTAACTTTCAACTTCTGATCTTTGTTCCATGTTCTGTTGTGAATACAATATGTCTATAAGAGAGTTCTAAGTCATTTTATTCATGTTGTATTTTTTAGTTAGCTAAGTTATACAAAAAGTACGGTAATTGTTGTTTTCTGTTCTACTTTAAAGCAAGTTATGTGCTTTACGAGGTCAATAATGTAATGTGAAATATGTGCAACGAGGTATACACAAGAACTGACTGCAAAAACTCTTTCTATGGTCAGATGTTATCAATGTAAAACATATCAAGTCCCCAGGTCCCATCCAACTTTCACACTGCACTTCTCTACATGTTGTTGTTCCACTTATGCATCATCTAATGGAGACCAAGCAAATAAACAATAATGCGTCAGAGTGTTCACATGAAACTCTTTGTGACACATTTATGCTTCCAATCATTACTATCATAGAATAAAGTAATCTCCAGATAGCGGCCACAAAGCACAACACGTTCTGAGTACAGCAGTGGAAGGCTCACAGCGGCGTATAATTGTGCACCTCTGCACGGTCCACCACTATAGTCTGCCATCACATGATTCCTTCACAAAAAGTGATAAATGAAAATGACAAAATCATCCAGAAATTGCTTTACACGTAATCTTTGGATCTCGCATCCTACCTGGAAAATAGCCAGAAACATTCTCTCTTTTTTTCCCAATGTATTTAGGTGAACATTGAGTCATAAATCCACATACACATGCTGCAAAAATGACTGTGATCATTTGACAAGAAATTACCCAGGCATCAAAAATGAAAAACCATAGAGATGAGCAAACATGTAACCATCACCAACGCAAAATTATTCTCCTCTTAAAGTTTTAGAAACCCATAATAATATAAGAAAATCTAGTTGTATATAATATATCCATTTGTGTTGAAGGGGTTGTCTGATCTTAAACTACAAGTCTGCAGTCACTCTTTGTGACTGCAGACTTGTGAATTCTCACATCAAAGGCACAGTATGCTGTGAGAATGCTCAAGCACCGGCACAGGGAGCAGGTGGTCATGCGATTGGTCACAGTCTGAATAGACTGTATCCGGCCTCGCTCAATAATCTTGAATTAAGCAATGTCATTTTCAACTAGTGGGCATGTGATCACATGCAGACCAATTGTGTACTTGTGGTCCTGCACCTGCTGCTCCCGGCGAAACCATCAGAGAATCCTTACAGCAAGCAGTGCACAAGACGTGAGGATTCAGAAGTCTGTGGTCACAAAGACTGACTGCAGACTTGTAGCTTAAGACAGGGCAACCCCTTCAATGTCTCATTCATCTGTGCTCCATTAATGTTGTCTTATAGGTCAAATCTAAATCTTAGATAGCCATTGTCTGAACATGTGTTTTTCTTAGTTATCTTTTTTACAACTTCCTCCATAAACACACATGCCTTGAATTGCAATTTAGAAGAATAACATTTACCGTATATACTCGTGTATAAGCCGAGATATTCAGCACATTTTTTGTGTGCTGAGAATGCCCCCCTCAGCTTACACACAAGTCATTGTCCAGAAAGCCAGTGGGGGAGGGAGAGCGGGGAGTTGGTGGCTGTAGCACAGTGACAGCTGCAGCCGCCAGCTTACAGAAGACATCAATACTCAACTTCCATCGCTGCATCTCAGTCCCTGCATCTCTGTCCGAGTGCTGGCAGCTCTTCCTGTTCCTGTGCTCAGCAGTCAGGTGGTACCGCTCATTAAGGTAATAAATATGTACGTATCTCCACTCCCATAGGCATGGAGCGCATATTCATTACCTTAATGAGTGGTACCACATGACCGCTGAGCACAGCAACAAGGAAGAGCTGCCGGGGCCAGGACAGAGATGCAGGGACAGGCGAGGAGGGTGAGTAGGACAGAGGGTGTGAGCCATGCGGGATCATGGAGTTATGCAGGAGCGTGGAGTCAAGCATACAACAGGGGGAGCCACATATACCAGGACAAAATGGGGGAGCCACATACCAGGACAGGACGGCGTTGCCACACATACCAGGACAAAATGGGGGAGCCACATACCAGGACAGGACGGGGTTGCCACACATACTAGGACAAAACGGGGAGCCACATACCAGGACAGGACGGGGTTGCCACACATACCAGGACAAAATGGGGGAGCCACATACCAGGACAAAATAGGGGAGCCACACATACGAAGACAAAACGAAGGAGCCACACATACCAGGACAAGACAGGGGAAGCCACACATAGCAGGACAGGAAAGGGGGAGCCACATACCAGGACAAGAGGGGGGAGCCACACATAGCAGGATAGGGATGAGTAGACAAGGCAAACCCGCTTACACTCAAGTCAATAAGCTTACCCAGTTTTCCGTTGCAAAATTAGGTGCTTCGGTTTATACTCAGGTCAGCTTATACTCAAGTATATACAGTACTTACCTGAATTTTCTATGTGGGCAAAAATTGTATCGTTACCATTAAGTCTACAGTCAGAATCTTAAAAATGAAATGTCAGTGAATACAGGGAATGATTAACTGCTATTTATATTTCAGGTTTGCTGCTTTCTAGCTCACCCTCATTAGGGCAGAGCTGTGATCTGTGATTACAGCTACAGTAAAGTACAGTGACTGTAGGGATTCTGTAATAGTCTGAGACACATCTCCTGAGCACACCTACTGCTTTCGCACTCCTTCCTGCAGTTCTACCATGTCAGAATGGCTGATCTGTATAAATACAAGTCTATCATATACTCACTGGGAATTTTGGGAATATAGATCCGATTTCCAATATAGCAAAGTTAGAATGATTATAAAGAACAAACAATTGTACCACCAGTAACAAAAAAAGTTGTTATTAAGTAAAAACTGCCTATACAAATTAGTCCTCTCTAAATTTTGCATATCCAAAGATCTACAGTATGATAGGTTAAAGGGAACCAAACATGTGATTCATGCCCAGGCAGAGGGAATAGAAGCTTATTCTTCTCTAAAAGTCTCTGGTGTTTTATATACAATACACTTTGAAGATTCGGCAGGGAATCATAGCCGGTAGCAAGACTAGTCCAGCTCAGCCCCTGATCTGCTTTTCACAGTGATGCTGATGTTGATTGACAGGTCTCTCTTTATGAAGACATAAGGGAGAGATCTGGAGGGTAGAGTCCTATTAGTCTGGTCTCTAGCTATGGTCCCCAGGACATCTTCCAAGTATATTAACACCATAACACCAGAGCTTTTCTGAGAATAATATGCTCGACTACAATCATGTAGCCAGGCTGTCATTCATGCTGTCCATGGTTTGGAGAGCATTAATCACCTGATAGGTTCCATTTAAGAAAACACACAAGAAAATGTATATGTATATTGGATACCTTGGTGGATGTCATCCATCGACAATCTATCTCCTATAGACTACCTTGTTTAAAAAAATGTATACGTTTGTATACAGGAGGCAAATGAGTCGAAGTACGGGGGTTAGAGAGATACTTTAAGTACATGATGGATGGTTGAAATGTTATTATTTTTCATTCCTCAGGAGCTACGCCTCGGTCTGCTATGAGAAAATGTTACGTAGAGGCAAGTCAAACCTTTTTATAGCTCTACTTTCTGTAGAAACATCTTTGAGGCACCTAATAATAGTTTTGTATCTCTGCAATAAGAGTGACATCCCTACAGTTCTGGAAAACTCCTGTCCTAGTTCCAAAAATACCAAAACGTGAAACTTTAATCAACAGGAAAAATGACAATAACCACAACGAACAACCACTAGGCTATAAAAGCAAAAGTTGCACCTAGACCCTTGTGAGACCAAAGACCACATGAGAAGACATCAACGCGATAAAAGATACATGGTCAATGGGACGTTCTTTTATTTTATACTGGGACCCATGTTTTTTAATATATTTCCCTGGGAATGGGGGGAATTAGATCCTCTGATATGATATTCTCTTTAATATCCATTGGATAAGATGCATTGTCATATTTCATCATCTCATAATAACTGTTCATCTTTATCTGGATTCATAAAATAAACCATTCACAATCTACCAAAATAGAAACATGAGTACAATTTAATTCACATCCATAAAATAAGTCTCTTATAATTCAACCCATACACAGTCAGGATATTGAAAAAGACGCCAGAAGATTTATTTTTTCTTGATTTATGACCTACTGCATTGTATTTATTTTCTGGGCCAAGTAACCTTTTTCCATGGCTTTTTCATACTGACTCACTCAGCAGCTATTATTTTCCTTTGTGCTAACATCTTTTTTTTTCTTTTTTCATAGTGATGTTTCTTGACCTATGTGAAGCAGACGAACAAGGAAAAGCAAAGTACATGCAAGGGAGCATTGCCAGTAACTTACTGTGATGTCAGTTTATTAATCCCACCATGACATGAAAAGTCTCCATAGAAGAACGTTATTTCTTATACCATTTAATGTCCATTCAAGATTTTAATGAAGAGACTAAAAGGTTTTTGCCACCTAATCTCATAGGGGCCTTATTGTGATATATCACATGCTGGGCTGGTTGCGGTAGTTTTGATAAAATCACAGTTTTGCCATCACGAGATTATCAGTAGAAGACTGTTGACACCGATGACAACTCAAGCTCAATGAGGGTGAAATATTGCAGCCGCGTCTCCTCTCTCCTCCTCCCTGACTTGATTTTGCTACATTTAATTTAGTGCATAAAACTAATTTTTTTTATAAAGGAGAGTAACTACTTTAAGGAAAAAAAGGAACTAATGATTTCCCCCACCCCCCAAAAAAAAATATAGTTAATATGAGCAATGATTAGAGATGACGAGTAAAAGTTTGGCATTCGTACCGCACAGTTAGTGTCCGGTGCTAAATGTCAAACACAGAGATCTCCCTGTATGGAGTTCTGGGGAAAGTCCAATGCAGAGAGAGAAAGATTTTTTTCTAGCAAAGTTCGGGTCCCCATTGTTTACAATTGGGCTCAGGCTCTGGTTGAAGTTCGGGTAAACCTGAACTCAGGAATAAAGTTCGAGTTGAGTACCAGAACCCGAACTTCCATGGGTCCGCTCATCCCTAGTATGTGTAATGTGAATTGTTTCATATATTCATATCAGGGCTCATACATATTCATGCCATATGCTCTTTTGGTATCACCAATGCAAAACAATCTAGTAGCACAATAAATAAACATAGTAGTGGATAGCGGATAGTTAGTTACCCAGACCAGCCTCCAAGTACCCATGCCCCTTGTGACGATCTTTTGGGATTTTTCAACTTCTATATTGATTATATGACCATTAACATTTTATTCCAAATCTCCCATTACACGCTTAATATTTCCATGTACATATTTTTATTATAATGAAATGTGTGTTCTAAGCTTATGTAATAAATAATATATTATAATTTTCTATCAAACTGTGATATTTTTTCTTCTACGATTTATAAGCTCAAAGGCTTTGCTGGTTGCAGATGGATTTCCTTTTGGGCGAGTTTTATATATCAGTGTTATGGCACAGATAAGAAATGTCCCCAATGATGTACCAAACAGCGGTAGTCACAGAGAAGAACCACTGGGATTCCAGGACAGTTGGACAGTGGTAGGCGTCCTCTGTCACCGCAATGACAGTCGATGGCCTAAAGCCCCAAACTCACCAAAGTTACATATAGTTCTACGGCAAAGGTACAGACTAATAGACTGACTTTAGTTTACAAATTAAAGATAATAACTTTCCAGTACACGACAAGAATAATCAGCCGATTACATTAAAAAGATGGATTAAATAAAGTATCTACTAAAGCTTGTTTTGCAAATCACACTTGTATGGTTTCACTGCAACCCGAATCACCCAGTATGAAAAAGTCACCATGTTATTTCTGGACCGCATGGTCAATGTCATTCAAGGACTGCTAAAAAAAATGGCTTTTTTTTCTATTTCCTCCAAAATATAATAAAAGTAAAAAATGTTTTATATATTCAGTGAAATGGCTTTGTTAAAAAATATGATATGCTAGGAAAAAACAAGTCGGCTATATTGACAGAAAAGACAGTATTATGTGCATTTACAGTACTATTCTATATTCTTGAAAAATTGAGTATTTCTACAAACCACACAGCAACATTTAGTATAAGAAAATACGTTATCTTGTTGTAAAAAAAGAATTAATCGAATAGCAAGCCCAGTGTAATTCCTTCATAATACCATTCTATTCCCAATTCTTACCCTGATCTCTTTGACAACGTTTTTCCTGATAATGTTTCCTGGCTTATCTTCTCTATGTTAGGCTGTGCAGGCTAACACTTTAAAATGTGTCACTATCTTATTGAATACAACATGGATTATTGAAAAAGGACCATATTTTTTGGTTAGATAAAGTGCTTTTCCAAGTCATTGAGCTAGACAAAACTTATTTTTGTATTAAAAGAATACCAATGTGCTTTGTACACAACACTGTAACCTAGAAAGGTAGATTTTTCAGACATAGAGCTGCATGTACTAGAAGGGGCTTTTTTTAAGGATTTAGAACAATGTGGTTTATTATGCTAAAATGTGTTACCTATCCTCCTATGTTAAAACCCATAGATAAGTAGGTATACTGCATTCTGGTAAATGAAAATGCAACAACTGATTTCCACCATAGAATGAATGATCATCTCAGGAGTTTGCAAATTGTCTCTTCAGAGAGGAAGAGGACTAGAACTCTAGTGCCACCTATTGGAAGTAGCAATCCTAACAGTCAATGTCGACCTTTTAACGAGCCTTTGTCACATGACTTAGGATAATAGCCAAACCAGAATCTCAGTTTACTGTGTCTGCAAATTGAGATTCTGGTTTGGCTATTATCCTAAGTCATGTGACAAGGCTCGTTAAAGGGTCGACATTGACTGTTAGGATTGCTACTTCCAATAGGTGGCACTAGAGTTCTAGTCCTCTTCCTCTCTGAAGAGACAATTTGCATATTTCCCAGAGGAGCATTGCAGCTTTAAGTCTCCTCACCTTGACATGCTTAACATGTCACTCTCCGCAAGGAGAAACGATACTTCTTGCATCTCAGGAGTAGAGAACAGATGCGTCTGAAATTGCAAACAGCAGACAACAAATATCTTGAAGCTCTATTCACACTGGGATTATTTTTATCACACCAAATCTTTACAGCCCATTCTGATAATTTAAAGGATCCATCAGGATTATTTTTAAATGTAGAAGTAATTAATCAGAACTATGACTCTAACAAAGAGGACATCTCACTTGCTTAAAATATTAAGTTCAATATCTTGTAAAAATCCCTGAGTTCCCTCAATTCTGTTGTTCTTTTCAGTTTAGTGCTGTGTCATACCTTTGCAGAGATATAAAAATTTGTTGCTTTTGGAGAGCAGTATGTGAATTCTCTATTTGCAGTTCAACTGGGCGTTTCTTCAGAGTCTTCTCTAAGTGAATGCACTTTTACCTCTCCATCTCAAATGTTGACAATCACAAGCTCAGCTGAGTGTGAGACTGCTCATTTTACTGCCAAGCTGTGGCTGGCAGCATCTGGGAGAGAGTGGTAAAAGTGCATGCCCCCAGAAAATACTCCGAAGAAACCCCCTGTTGGACTATAAGCAAAGATTTCACATACTGTGCACCGAATTGAAATAAATGGGAATATCTCTGCCAAGGAGTGACGCAGCGCATAACTGAAAAAGAGTCAAGAGAGCGCAGAGATTTTTAACACGATATTCAACTTCATTGTTTTTGGAAAGTGACAGATCTTTGTTAAGATCTAAAGCATAATGTATCCTCAACAACTTTGAAGCGCACCTATTATTTCTGGTGAATTTTCATAACAGGCAGTCATATGTATGTAATGGATAAATAATACTTTTTTTGGAGTTAATATGACTTGTATTCTGCAGTTCTTATCCCCTGCAAGTGGGAAAAGACTAGCTGCTATGATGTCTCCTAAACACAGAACATACAGGGATTTTTAAACTCCTGCCTTTATATAGCACATGTTTAGAATCAATAAGAGCATGGAGGAGTTTATAGAATAGTACTGAGCAGTGCAGCAGTGAATCCAGCAATTGGTGTGGTAAAACGGTAACTAGAAAGCAGCAAGTTTGTATTTGTCTGCTCCATCATCCTGCTCGTACTGTAAAATTCAATATGCAGCTCTCGTCTGAACCCTCTGTGAACTGGAAATATGTCTTGTCCACAGCAAGCGGAATTTTGGCTGTAAGTGGGAAGGAGGCGAAGAAGTGGCTTCTTCAGAAATGACTTCTTTAGAATTCTTGGCATTTAAGTTCTCTGATATTTTTTATATTTAGTAGTGGTTTTGTCCCAATGGAATGTCAAATTTCCCATACTAATGTCTTCTTAACAATGTCAAAAGAGCACCATTGGCCTTCCTTGGATTACAGGACTTGGGTGGGACTGCCACTTCAGCATCCCCTATAGTTATGCTCCTGTACAGCATGACCACCATTTGAACAAGGTGAAAATTTCTAATACTTATTTCTAATTTGCAAACTTATATTCCATCGGTGGGTAACACAAAGTAGGTATATGTGGTTTTAGTGGGTCAGCAATAACATAATAATTCATGATCGGTTGTTAAAAGTTGTTATGCCAACTTGCTTATCTTACTGAGTTTCTTCTATGTCTTTATACTCGGAATTGTCATTTCCATTCAGCATTTTCTTATTTCTCCTTTTCTCCTGTCTTTTTTAAACTTTCTTTATCTACAGCACATATCTCAAATCTTTTTTTCTTGATAAAGTGATTTGCGGCAGAATCCTTAGAAATACTTAGATCACATGTACTGTGCCAGCATATTCCCCTCTCTAAATTCCCTGCTGGATTTCACAATATCTTTTTTATTTCTTCATTAAAATTTCAATCATGTCTGTGCTAGGGGAAAAAAAGCTAAAAATAACATGATATAAGGTATAGCGTGAATGGGGCATTAGGATCTGTGGATTATCTAGATATTTCATTGATACATTAGTCAACCTGCTAGTATGTATACAATATATACATATCTATCTATCTATCTATCTATCTATCTATCTATCTATCTATCTACATATTATCTATCTATCTATCTATCTATCTACATATTATCTATCTATCTATCTATCTATCTATGATCTATCAATCTATCTATCTATCTATCTATTATCTATCTTATATCTATTTATTATCTATCTATCTATCTATCTATCTATCTATCTACATATTATCTATCTATCTATCTATGATCTATCTATCTATCTATCTATCTATCTATCTATTATCTATCTATCCATTATCTATCTATCTATTATCTATCTATCTATGATCTTTGATACATATCAATCTATCTATCTACAGGTCCTTCTCAAAAAATTAGCATATAGTGTTAAATTTCATTATTTACCATAATGTAATGATTACAATTAAACTTTCATATATTATAGATTCATTATCCACCAACTGAAATTTGTCAGGTCTTTTATTGTTTTAATACTGATGATTTTGGCATACAACTCCTGATAACCCAAAAAACCTGTCTCAATAAATTAGCATATCAAGAAAAGGTTCTCTAAACGACCTATTACCCTAATCTTCTGAATCAACTAATTAACTCTAAACACATGCAAAAGATACCTGAGGCTTTTATAAACTCCCTGCCTGGTTCATTACTCAAAACCCCCATCATGGGTAAAGGTACCGTCACACTTAGCGACGCTGCAGCGATACCGACAACGATCCGGATCGCTGCAGCGTCGCTGTTTGGTCGCTGGAGAGCTGTCACACAGACAGCTCTCCAGCGACCAACGATCCCGAGGTCCCCGGTAACCAGGGTAAACATCGGGTAACTAAGCGCAGGGCCGCGCTTAGTAACCCGATGTTTACCCTGGTTACCAGCGTAAAAAAACAAACACTACATACTTACCTTCAGCTGTCTGTCCCTTGCCGTCTGGTTCCTGCACTGACTGCTGGCCGTAAAGTGAAAGTGAAAGCACAGCACAGCGGTGACTCACACAGCGGTGACTCACCGCTGTGGCTGTGCTCTGCTTTCACTTTACGGCCAGCAGTCAGTGCAGGAACCAGACGGCAAGGGACAGACAGCTGAATGTAAGTATGTACTGTTTGTTTTTTTACGCTGGTAACCAGGGTAAACATCGGGTTACTAAGCGCGGCCCTGCGCTTAGTTACCCGATGTTTACCCTGGTTACCAGTGAAGACATCGCTGAATCGGTGTCACACACGCCGATCCAGCGATGTCAGCGGGAGATCCAGCGACGAAATAAAGTTCTGGACTTTCTTCCCCGACCAGCGATCTCCCAGCAGGGGCCTGATCGCTGCTGCCTGTCACACTGGATGATATCGCTAGCGAGGACGCTGCAACGTCACGGATCGCTAGCGATATCGTCTAGTGTGACAGTACCTTAAGACTAGCGACCTGACAGATGTCAAGAAGGCCATCATTGACACCCTCAAGCAAGAGGGTAAGACCCAAAAAGAAATTTCTCAACAAATAGGCTGTTCCCAGAGTGCTGTATCAAGGCACCTCAATGGTAAGTCTGTTGGAAGGAAACAATGTGGCAGAAAACGCTGTACAACGAGAAGAGGAGACCGGACCCTGAGGAAGATTGTGGAGAAGGACCGATTCCAGACCTTGGGGGACCTGAGGAAGCAGTGGACTGAGTCTGGTGTGGAAACATCCAGAGCCACCGTGCACAGGCGTGTGCAGGAAATGGGCTACAGGTGCCGCATTCCCCAGGTAAAGCCACTTTTGAACCATAAACAGTGGCAGAGGCGCCTGACCTGGGCTACAGAGAAGCAGCACTGGACTGTTGCTAAGTGGTCCCAAGTACTTTTTTCTGATGAAAGCAAATTTTGCATGTCATTCGGAAATCAAGGTGCCAGAGTCTGGAGGAAGACTGGGGAGAAGGAAATGCCAAAATGCCTGAAGTCCAGTGTCAAGTACCCACAGTCAGTGATGGTGTGGGGTGCCATGTCAGCTGCTGGTGTTGGTCCACTGTGTTTCATCAAGGGCAGGGTCAATGCAGCTAGCTATCAGGAGATTTTGGAGCACTTCATGCTTCCATCGGCTGAAATGCTTTATGGAGATGAAGATTTCATTTTTCAGCACGACCTGGCACCTGCTCACAGTGCCAAAACCACTGGTAAATGGTTTACTGACCATGGTATTACTGTGCTCAATTGGCCTGCCAACTCTCCTGACCTGAACCCCATAGAGAATCTGTGGAATATTGTGAAGAGAAAGTTGAGAGACGCAAGACCCAACACTCTGGATGAGCTTAAGGCCGCTATTGAAGCATCCTGGGCCTCCATAACATCTCAGCAGTGTCACAGGCTGATTGCCTCCATGCCACGCCGCATTGAAGCAGTCATTTCTGCCAAAGGATTCCCGACCAAGTATTGAGTGAATAACTGAACATTATTATTTGATGGTTTTTTTGTTTGTTATTAAAAAACACTTTTATTTGATTGGATGGGTGAAATATGCTAATTTATTGAGACAGGTTTTTTGGGTTATCAGGAGTTGTATGCCAAAATCATCAGTATTAAAACAATAAAAGACCTGACAAATTTCAGTTGGTGGATAATGAATCTATAATATATGAAAGTTTAATTGTAATCATTACATTATGGTAAATAATGAAATTTAACACTATATGCTAATTTTTTGAGAAGGACCTGTATCTATCTATATATTATCTATCTATCTTATATCTTTCTATTATCTATCTATCTATCTATTATCTATCTTATATCTGTCTATTATCTATCTATCTTATATCTGTCTATTATCTATCTATCTATTTAGACATTAATGGGCAAGTTGACTGATCTCCTGCTACATCTGTTGTACATACACTGTATAATTATAATAATAATTCGCTGAATTTATTGATTATATTGCCACCATCATATTAAATATATTAAATGGCACTGTATACTTACAATTGCTCATTTTGCCTTTCTACCCAGATAATTATTCTCTTTTCCATTAGGTCTATGACATCACACGATTAAAAACAAACTCTCTGCATCCTTCTAATCTCTATGTAGAAACAGGAAGTCTATTTTCCCTGCATGAGCCATCCCCATCTCAACTTCTAACCCAGCTGCGTCATTTCTCCCCCTGCCAAGCACTTTTGCAGTGATGACTCATACAGATATAACAACGGTTACCTTGACTAAGATGACACAGCACTTAAAAAATGTATTTCGATATGCAACTGGACATAATTTAATAGCTTGTGCAATGTTAAGTTATTGTAATCCTCCTAAGTAGAGTTGAGCAAAATTAAAAGTTTAGGGTTCATAGAAAATAGCTCGTGTCCAATGCTTATCATTGAACACTGACTTCATCCGTAAGTCCGTTGGCGTTCCAGGGGAAGTAAGGTAAGATTTTCTTAGATAACTTCAGGTCCCAATTGTTTTCAATGGGGTTTGGGTTCTGGTTCCAGTTTGGGTACCATTCTGGTACCCAAGCCGAACTTTGGAGTAAAGTTGCGGTCAGATACCAGAACTCAAACTTTCACAAGTCTGCTCATCCGTATGCCTACGAGAGATACTCTTCCCTGACAAGTGATCAAGATGCAGCTTGTGTGTCATGGTATCTTTTGCTACATCTGAATATTCATAATATCATAGTATTTAATGTTGAAGGTAGACTTAACTACATCGAATTCAACCTATAGCCTAACATATTGATCGAGAAGAAGACAAAAACCCTAATGGACAGACACTAGTAGCTATATATTATATATAACTATTCAACAGTTAACATGAGTTTATGGAAAAGAGGGTCATTTAGAAATGACTAAACTGTTTCTACTTACTTCTAAGTGCCAGTTTAAGGCATTTATAATTTTGCCAAGCTGTAATATTTTAGATATACAAATACATTTTCTCTATCCGTACAATTTGTAAATGTCACAACAAATAAATATATTTCCGATATCTCCTTTTGTGAGAAACATATTGAACACTTCTGTGTCTATATACTTTTATGGCAATTTATAATAAAAGTTTTATTTTCCTTCAGAATTCCATATTTCATCTAAGTTTACATTATATATTTACACAAGAAATTAGGGAGTACGTGCTGTTTTTGTGCGACGACTATAATTTTGTGTCAACCCCACCAGCAATACTTTGATCTGCAATTTATGTAATAGTGCAAAAAAGAAAAATTGAGTTCACTTTTGGAAAATGTAATCAAGACAATGTTATGACATGAGATTTACTATA
The DNA here is from genome assembly GCF_032444005.1 of Ranitomeya imitator. Lineage (NCBI taxonomy): Eukaryota > Metazoa > Chordata > Amphibia > Anura > Dendrobatidae > Ranitomeya > Ranitomeya imitator. Next base: position 52,136,430 of record NC_091286.1, read on the forward strand.
GCACAAAGTGGGAAGTGCGGAGCTCAAGAAAATACATAAGGAAACTACTTCAGAGTTGTTGAATGTCTATCCTGGTATTTGTTCTGTTTTTTTGTTGTACAAGTTTTGTTGGTATTACTGTTCTTCAAATGGACCCAAAGGACATTGCTAAAGGTTAATTAGATTAAAATAACTGTTTACTATTTTGGTGGAAGAATACAGTTTGACTAGGAAATGTCAAAGGGAGTGTATACTGAGCATATGGCACCTAGGGAAACAAAAATAGAACATTGCTCAGACTTCTTTGTGAATATAATAAGCCATATGTAAAACTGAAAAATACTGTAGTATCCTGTTGATTTGACTAAATTAGACTTCCTCACTCAGCTCAACCCAAGAGATATATTTGGATATAAAGACTAAAGAAATTTTTTTTATACCTCTCAAATAAGTTGAAAATTTCAATTATGACTTACAAAGCTATACACAACCTTTTCCCTCCATAAATCCTTAACCCAAACCCCTAAAACCTTCTCACATGGTCTTGTCCTAGTAAGATCTCTTCCTCCTTTTTCTAACCTCTCTTCTGCTCCTCCCACAAATGCCTTCACAGTTTCTCCAGTGCTTTCCCAGTGCTCTGAAATATATTACCCAAATTTGTCAGATTTTCTTCTACTTTTGAAACTTTTAAATCTGAAAGTCCACCCCTTCTGAAAAGTGTACAACATACAATAATCTTACAACTATGACATGGCAACATGAGCAGTTTTTATCATCACCTACTGTTTTCTTCCTCCTTTCCTTGTAGATTCCAGGCCCTTCCTTAGACTCACATTCACTGTATTTATACTTTTATCTGTTATACCTTTTTTTATATATATAAAACATCCTAAAACCCTGCATAGTATGGAGAAAAAGACACTGTATAGTCAAGATCTTCACAATATTTCCCCACTGGTAGTTAATAGTGATGAGCACGCCAAAATACTCGGAGACCACCCGAGCTTGCTCGGAGAAACTCGAGTAGCGAGCACACCTGCTCATCACTAGTAGCTGACCATTCAGTAGATGGTGATGATGACTTGGCATCACCAACAACTTAAACATTAAAATCAGCTTATTTATTTTGGAGAAACCATATATTGCTGATGCAATAATGCAACCATATCTGAAGAGCATAGAAAAATGCTTTCACAATTGCAATGTACTTTTAATTAAGGTCTTCTCCTGGATGGAACCTGTCTCATAGTTTGAAAAGGACTAGAATTGATGAGACTTTATGTCACAACTTTCGTACAATAAGCTACATTTACTGGAAAAAAAAGATTCCAGTAAATGTAGTGGTTCATTAAGTCAAGACTTATCAAACTGTTTTGGGGCCTCATCAGACATGCCAATGAAATGCCTGAGTTTTATAGTGTATGGTGGTGGACATCCATTTAAAACACTCCTCAATTTACCTTTTCTTTGACTCCTGAACTTTGTCTGAAGAAAAACAGGCACAAAATGCATCAATAACAGATATTTGCAGCTTCCCTTTAAAACAATGCTCATCTTACATTTATTTTTGTCAATGCAGCCTCCCCAGCTCAGATTTACGAACAAACAGGCCAACTTACTAGTGAACCTCACAGCTTGAGAAGTTTGAGAAGCAATGCTTTAAGTGATTCATAATACTGAAGTACTTTCTAACATCTGTGTTAATGATTCTACAACCCCTCCTCATTGTACTTGATTGAGAACTCTAGTGGCATCCATCTAGTAGACTGGATCGCCTCCGAAGTATATATTACAAAGGAAACAATACAGAAGTTTTGCTTAGACAGAAGTTCAGGTTTCCTATCGCAAAGTCAGGCTGTGAAGAACCTCAGCACAACCGTGCACTAAATGGAAGTTGACTTCCCTTTACCCTGTAATGTTTATTTTTTCCATTGGTGATGCTATTGGAAAATGGAACCTTTATTACTAGGTCCTCCTAGAGATTACTGCTAATTGCTGAAGATTCCATCAGCAGAATATTATATTTTACACTTAGGGTGCGTTTACAGGTGCTAATTTTATGTCTTAAGCAATCACCGATCGGTAAGTATTTGCTAATCAGCGGTCAAATAAAAGTCTGTGTACACAGGCAGAACATACAGTAGGTACACACCGAATGATCAGTAAGTAACAGATCATTTAATGCACATGGACAGCTGTTGTACTCAACGCTGCAAGTCTTGATAACACAATACTATGTGCTGCTGAGAACAATGATCCTTTCGAGTGCTTTGCTTTTTCGTCTGGTGATCAACAACCTGTTAAGACTACACAATTTTTGAGAAACAAGCGTTTAGCAATGAGGAGTTGTCCAAAGTGACCAACTACTGGAAGGATACTATTCGCACCATATATATAGTTGTTTTTATTATGTTCAGAATATTTGAAGTAGAAAGCTATGGATAAGGTACTAGGAACATTTTTATCTTTTCCCAGTGGAAATTTTTATAAAGTTGTTTTTAAACTAAGAACAAGTTCTCATAAAATGGCTAATGTAATACATATTTACGAACCAAGAAAAAAATCAATACTACAAATTATGCGTTTCATATATGATTTATTACAATTTAATTTATTATTGTTTTCAAATATTTCCTTGCACTAAGTAAAAGCATTTCTGGCAAATTAGTGACCACATGAATAATTACTCTCTCGCTAGAATGTTTTCTTATCAATATCATCACCTACAGGGATTCAACAATACACTGGTTGAAAATAATAACTCATTTCCAGAAGCTATTACTGATACATTGCTCTTGTATATTGTCATGCTTTTTTAATACATATAAATCTACGCTTGTCAGAAACAACATGTCTTTGATATGAGTACATGCTGATTCACTGAAAAACAATATCCAATATCACATGAGCCAGATTGTTTCAGTTGATTCTCAAGTCATTGCCAGTTATCGAGAGATCTGAGCAGTGGAAGCCAATGTTGAGCTCTGAAAAACATGGTGGTCTATTATTACCTAATTTCTGAATTCATGGATTACAATTTGTGGCAAATTCCATACATAACCACACAATATTCATATTTGTATGCCAGTGTTTTGTTTCCTAGCAAGTAAGAAACCCAGCACTCAACTTTGTTATGGTGTGAAGAAAACAGGTGGTTTATTGTATCCCAAGCAAAAAAACGTTTCGGTCACACAGAGGACCTTCATCAGTAACAAATACTGGGATAGAAGATGAATATTAATGGCTATAAGCGCTGCCTCGATAAAGTCCTGGGTACAGCGCTAGTTCCAGAGGTAGAGAAATATATCCTGGTGCAGCCTATGCAAATGGCCGGTTCCGCGGCATCCACCGCTGTGTCAACTGGCCATTTGCATAGGCTGCACCAGGATATATTTTACATTGCATCAATGCACTTCAGTGTAGCTATTGCCCAATACATGAATGAACTCTCGCAAATGAGACTACACTATAATACGCAAATAAAAAGTCTAATTTATCAAACATATCTAAGTTTTAATGACATTTAGAAACCATTATTTTTTTAGGTAGCTTCTTGTGAGCATGGAAGTCAATAGAAGGCGCATTTCTCAGTCCCTCACTCTTAATTACAACAAAGGGACCGGCTCCATTGCTCCGATTTCTAAGGCTCGAAGAAATGAGCACAAAAAGCTCAAAATCCAATTTGCCATATGCAGGCAGGTTATAAAGTAATTTATTGAGGAAGAAAGTTTGATATAACACCATTTTTAAGCAAGATTTAATTTAATAAATTTTTCTATGCTTTGCCAAAAAAATAATAAATAAATAAAAAAAAACAATATTCGGTATTTCTTATTTAACCCCTACTCTACTTAAAGTCCTAATCTGTTTTATATGTTTATATTTAGGAGTCAAAAAGCAGAAAATTCTACATGCTGGTGCAGCTAGTAAAGGAGTAGTATCAAATGAGAAATCAGGATTAATTTTATCCCCACAAACAGAGGATACATTGGACATGGACTGTCTGGTATTTAAAAAGGACCTTTAGCCAAATGTTTCATGTTAAACTGGACACACAATTTAATAGTGGCTGCCTCTCTATTAAAGAGATATTAGCAATCAAAGTACTTGGTACCTAATAAGTACATTTTTGTTTAGTCCAAGTAGGTGTTATCAGAAACCTTTCACTGGAGGCGTTTGCTTCTTCCCTCTGTATGAGGTTGACCAATCATAAGTAGGCAGTGTACCTTAGGAGAATAAAGAACACACCTCCCACTATAGTTAGGAACAGGCTACTTCTGTAGGAGACATATAATGACAGACAACCTGATCTTACTGCAGAGTAATTACAAGTTGCTGTGACCTGAGCATCATGACTGACACTTTTCAGCTTTCATCTTCTGGCAGTCCATGTGAGGGAGGGGCAGTACAGCTGAGTTGGCAGCACTTTGTAAGGAGAGTTGATAAATGGGTTTGTAATATGACACAGCTAAACTCAGTGATGCTAAATCATCCCCCACATAGACTGCCAGGAAATGAAAGCTCAAAAGTATCAATAATGACACTCAGGACTGCTTTAGTAAAGAGGAAAAGTCCATGTTCCCAGTTAAAACACTCCGATAATGCCCTCATGGCTTAATTAACTTTTCATTTGCCAAATACTTTGTTTTCAAGCATCTCCACAAACGATTGGTGAAATACAAATAAAAAAAGTTTTAATCTGCTCTTCAGCCATTAATACATTCTGTGTGCAATTCAACATGTAAAATGTGGTGAAAGGTCCACTTTAAATGAACAGGGCAAAGCTAAAGTACCAAACATAGCCCAAGTACAAGAAAAAAGGCAGATCTATCCTTCTATTCTTATATAGCAAAAGAAGATATCAATAATATAACCAGGGGTGCTGCATCAGTATTAAGATGTAATAGGACAAAACCAAGAGAAAAGACAATGCAAGAAGAGATGAGCTCACCTAACTCGTATGTCTATATAAATTATTAATGAAAACAAAACATTTCATGATTACAACTAATAAGAAACAAAACGCCATTGTTGACTTGATATATACTAATAAAGATTATTATAATGCAAATATATGAGTCAGGCAATAATAATAATATCAAAACCAAATGTATGGTAACAGAAAAAGTAGTAATGACAAAGGATGAATGGGGCACTGTAAAAAAAGGAAAGAAAAAAAATATACCGCAGCTAATAATGTGGAAGCTACTAGCAGCAGCATATTCACAGCTGTCACCATTAGAACCGTTATACCAAATGCAAGTCACTCTTGCTCTCCTTTGCCTATGGCAAGCGTATTAGTGGAGAGAAAGTGAAGGGCTTGGTGGAATATATGACACATCACTCATCTCAGGCACAGCAGAATGATGTTACTTCTGACAGTGACACCGTCCGTTTGATTCAGTGTTCTGCTCAGAACGTTCTGCTCAATCACAAATGACAGAGGGATATTTTTCTTCATTAAAAATTAAAACAAAAACATGAAAAGTCTGTCAGTGCACTTTGTTATTAAAAGGGCTGTTAGTTACTACCAAGATACCATCTGTTTTCATGGTGGTTTCATCTTCACATTACTAAAGCTTGAATGGATGGTATGGATATAGGCATAAAGGACCTCAAAGTATTACACTTGTCTTTTTATGGCTCTTGGAGGCTTGCAGCACTGCGATTTTTGGCAAATAGATTCACTGTGTCAAGGCAAGCGGAATGCACCGAGTATATATAGGTAGCTACAAGGTGCGTTCACAGCCCGGGGACCACCGTGCAGGGACACCTGCTGCAAAGTAATGGCGGATAGACTATAAGCACACACGTGGGTTAAGCTTCACCCCGTGTGAACTGGAAGCGATCTCTGCTACCTCACAGAGACGCGCTTGTACACAATCTATTACCCTGACTAGGGTTGCGCTTGCTCTGAGATCAGATGCAAAACCAAAGGCTAATTGCCCCCCACTGATGCTAGCTGTCTGCCTGAGTGTACAGCCCCAGAACTAAACAGACTCACACCACATATGACTGAGTGGTAGAGTATCCACAGGCATTAGCCAAACATATAATACTAGCGCATGGCCGTGCGGCCATGCGAACCTTTTCAGGACCTTCCTGGTGGACCAATAGAAGCTGCTACATGACCTGAGCATGTGATCACCGACCTCCAATGAGGGGAACTCCAGTGGGCATGCTCAGTGTGTGAAAAGCAGGAATTAGTCCCAGAAAAGGCGGTGACCTGTGCTGGCTACAGAAGCAGAGCCTGGAAAGGCTGCAGTAACCATCCACACAGTATCAAGCTGAGCCAGACGCTGGGACCGACGTCTCCACTGAGCAGGCTCCACTGTGGCTGGAGGAGAATGGGAGACCGCAGCAGACATGGTTCAAGATTCCCCCAGTGCAGCGGCGGGAACTCCACACCTAACACACTGTAAATGTGTCGAATCTGGTGAATCTGAATTTCAAAAAATGTGATCATGTATGCAAAGTAACCTAACAAACTGAAAGATGAATGTGAGATGATGCATTTTGCTTACTTCTTTGTTAATTTTACATGAATGGTATCTATTGATGTCCCAATAAAGGATGCATTTCAAACAATTAGCTGCAATATATCAACCAGGAAACTTGTGATATACAGTGAGCCTAGTCAAAACAAAATGCCCCCCAAAAATAAGTGACAGTGCTAAACCCATCAGTTTGTGACTCTACTTTTTATCTCTAAAGTATGACATGCAAAACTGTGCATTAGATAATATCCTGGCTCCAATATCCACTCAATTTTATATACGCAGCAGGTAAATGCCATTTTTTATGCACACTTAATGAATGAATCTGTATTGTAAAGGTGATGCCATTCAGCAGGAAACATGACCTGAATAACATGGAAATGCTTAGTAGCACCACCAAAATGGGAAAGAGCTATCGTTATGACAATCTCCAAGCTATAATTCTGAAAAATGCTACCAGAAAAATAGACCCTTATGTAACTTATGGAATATAAATCACAATAGCTACACTTATTATTATATACATGAGCCATTGGCGAGGAGAGCATTGTATATCTTCTAGGAGATAAATCACTCGATCCACATTTATGGTTAAGGAAGAACCGTTGACATTTTTACAGTAGCACAGGGTTTCAGTTCCCCTTCAACCACCGAAACATTGGAACTGCCTTCTGAATACTGATTGCTTGTTGTAATTTCTTCTATTTTCCAATTTTTTTTCTATCATGCTTTTCTTGGTTGCTTATTTCTGGCATCAGAACTTAACATATTTTAAGTTAGTATGTTTAGTATTCTAATTTTCCCCAACTACATCAAAACAGAAAAGTTTAAAATTGGATCTTTTAGAATTTCTAAAACTAAAGTCAAAATTGTTGCCTATACTGTAATCAATGCTTGCCTAGAGAATTCTCCAATTTTCCGTAGAGTTGTTTTACACTTTTTTTTAAGTACCGTATATACTCGAGTATAAGCCGACCCGAGTATAAGCCGACCCCCCTAATTTTGCCACAAAAAACTGGGAAAACTTATTGACTCGAGTATAAGCCTAGGGTGGAAATGCAGCATTTACCGGTGAATTTCAAAAATAAAAATAGATCATTATTTCCCCATAGCTGTGCCATATAGTGCTCTGCACCGTTCATATTTCCCCATAGGTGTGAACCATATAGTGCTCTGCACCGTTCATTGTGCCCCCTAGCTGTGCCATATACGGTGCTCTGCACCGTTCATTGTGCCCCATAGATGTGCCATATACGGTGCTCTGCACCGTTCACTGTGCCCCATAGCTGTGCCATATACGGTGCTCTGCACCGTTCACTGTGCCCCATAGCTGTGCTGTGCCATATACGGTGCTCTGCACCGTTCACTGTGCCCCATAGCTGTGCCATATACGGTGCTCTGCACCGTTCACTGTGCCCCATAGCTGTGCTGTGCCATATACGGTGCTCTGCACCGTTCACTGTGCCCCATACATAGCTGTGCTGTGCCATATACGGTGCTCCGCACCGTTCACTGTGCCCTATAGCTGTGCTGTGCCATATACGGTGCTCTGCACCGTTCACTGTGCCCCATAGCTGTGCCATATACGGTGCTCTGCACCGTTCACTGTGCCCCATAGCTGTGCTGTGCCATATACGGTGCTCTGCACCGTTCACTGTGCCCCATACATAGCTGTGCTGTGCCATATACGGTGCTCTGCACCGTTCACTGTGCCCTATAGCTGTGCTGTGCCATATACGGTGCTCTGCACCGTTCACTGTGCCCCATAGCTGTGCTGTGCCATATACGGTGCTCTGCACCGTTCACTGTGCCCCATAGCTGTGCTGTGCCATATACGGTGCTCTAAACCGTTCACTGTGCCCCATAGATGTTCCACATAAATTTGTGCCGCCGCTGCCGCAATAAAGAAAAAAAAACACATACTCACCTCCCTTGATTGCAGCTCCCGGCGTCTCGTTCCGGCGCCTCCATCTTCCCGGCGTCTCTGCTCTGACTGATCAGGCAGAGGGCGCCGCGCACACTGTATGCGTCATCGCGCCCTCTGTCAGAGAGCAGAGACGCCGGGAAGATGGAGGCGCCGGCCGGGAAGATGGATCGGCGCCCGGCGGCTGGAACGAGGACAGGTGAATATGCTATACTCACCTAGTCCTGGCGATCCTCGCGCTGTCCCCTCCTGTCTTCGGTGCCGCAGCTTCTTTCTCTATCAGCGGTCACCGGCACCGCTGATTAGAGAAATGAATAAGCGGCTCCGCCCCTATGGGAGGTGGAGCCGCTTATTCATTTCTGTAATGAGCGGTCCCACGTGACCGCTGAAGAGAGGAAGAAACTGCAGCGCCGAAGCCCGTGGGACGGCAGGGACAGCGCGAGGATCGCTGGGACTAGGTAAGTATACCCCAGCGCCCTCACCCCCTCACCCGCCGACCCCACCGCTACCGTGACTCGAGTATAAGCCGAGGGGGGCACTTTCAGCCCAAAAATTTGGGCTGAAAATCTCGGCTTATACTCGAGTATATACGGTATTTAATTCCACATGTGTTAATTCATAGTTTTGATGCTTTCAGTGTGAATTTACAATTTTCATAGTCATGAAAATACAGAACAATAGTTAAATCAGAAGGTCTGTCCAAACTTTTGGTCTGTACTGTATATACAGTTAGGGCCAGAAATATTTGGACAGTGACACAATTTTCGTGAGTTGGGCTCTGCATGCCACCACATTGGATTTGAAATGAAACCTCTACAACAGAATTCAAGTGCAGATTGTAACGTTTAATTTGAAGGGTTGAACAAAAATATCTGATAGAAAATGTAGGAATTGTACACATTTCTTTACAAACACTCCACATTTTAGGAGGTCAAAAGTAATTCGACAAATAAACATATCCCAAACAAAATATTTTTATTTTCAATATTTTGTTGCAAATCCTTTGGAGGCAATCACTGCCTTAAGTCTGGAACCCATGGACATCACCAAACGCTGGGTTTCCTCCTTCTTAATGCTTTGCCAGGCCTTTACAGCCGCAGCCTTCAGGTCTTGCTTGTTTGTGGGTCTTTCCGTCTTAAGTCTGGATTTGAGCAAGTGAAATGCATGCTCAATTGGGTTTAGATCTGGAGATTGACTTGGCCATTGCAGAATGTGCCACTTTTTGGCACTCATGAACTCCTGGGTAGCTTTGGATGTATGCTTGGGGTCATTGTCCATCTGTACTATGAAGCGCCGTCCAATCAACTTTGCAGCATTTGGCTGAATCTGGGCTGAAAGTATATCCCGGTACACTTCAGAATTCATCCGGCTTCTCTTGTCTGCTCTTATGTCATCAATAAACACAAGTGACCCAGTGCCATTGAAAGCCATGCATGCCCATGCCATCACGTTGCCTCCACCATGTTTTACAGAGGATGTGGTGTGCCTTGGATCATGTGCCGTTCCCTTTCTTCTCCAAACTTTTTTTTTCCCATCATTCTGGTACAGGTTGATCTTTGTCTCATCTGTCCATAGAATACTTTTCCAGAACTGAGCTGGCTTCTTGAGGTGTTTTTCTGCAAATTTAACTCTGGCCTGTCTATTTTTGGTATTGATAAATGGTTTGCATCTAGATGTGAACCCTTTGTATTTACTGTCATGGAGTCTTCTCTTTACTGTTGACTTAGAGACAGATACACCTACTTCACTGAGAGTGTTCTGGACTTCAGTTGATGTTGTGAACGGGTTCTTCTTCACCAAATTAAGTATGCGGCGATCATCCACCACTGTTGTCATCCGTGGACGCCCAGGCCTTTTTGAGTTCCCAAGCTCACCAGTCAATTCCTTTTTTCTCAGAATGTACCCAACTGTTGATTTTGCTACTCCAAGCATGTCTGCTATCTCTCTGATGGATTTTTTCTTTTTTTTCAGCCTCAGGATGTTCTGCTTCACCTCAATTGAGAGTTCCTTTGACCGCATGTTGTCTGCTCACAGCAACAGCTTCCAAATGCAAAACCACACACCTGGAATCCACCCCTGACCTTTTAACTACTTCATTGATTACAGGTTAACGAGGGAGACGCCTTCAGAGTTAATTGCAGCCCTTAGAGTCCATTGTCCAATTACTTTTGGTCCCTTGAAAAAGAGGACGCTATGCATTACAGAGCTATGATTCCTAAACCCTTTCTCCGATCTGGATGTGGAAACTATCATATTGCAGCTGGGAGTGTGCACTTTCAGCCCATATTATATATATAATTGTATTTCTGAACATGTTTTTGTAAACAGCTAAAATTACAAAACTTGTGTCACTGTCCAAATATTTCTGGCCCTAACTGTATATATATATATATATATATATATATATATATATATATATATATATATATAATTGTCTGTCTGTCTGTCTTTCTGTCTGTCGGCAACTTCCGTCACGGAAATCCTGCGTCGCTGATTGGTCTCGCCAGCTGCCTGTCATGGCTGCCACGACCAATCAGCGACGGGTACAGTCTGATTTGTCCCTCCCTACTCCCCTGCAGTTAGTGCCCGGTGCCCGCATACTCCCGAGTCCCCTCCACTCACCGCTCACACAGGGTTAATGGGCAGCACGGTGGCACAGTGGATAGCACAGCAGCCTTGCAGCGCTGAAGTCCTAGGTTCAAACCCCACCAAGGACAACATCTGCAAAGAGTTTGTATGTTTTCTCCGTGCTTGCGTGGGTTTCCTCCAGGTACTCCGGTTTCCTCCCACATTTCAAAGACATGCTGATAGGGAATTTAGATTGTGAGCCCCAACAGGGACAGGGATGATAATGTGTGCAACCTGTAAAGCGCTGTGGAATACGTTAGCGCTATATAAAAATAAAGATTATTATTATTATTAATGTCAGCGGTAACAGGCTGCGTGTACCGCACTCCGTAACCACTGCTATTAACCCTGTGTGACCAAGTTTTTACTATTGATGCTGCCTATGCAGCATCAATAGTAAAAAGATCTAATGCTAAAAATAATGATAATAAAAAAAAACCTCCTATACTCACCTTCCGTAGTGCGACTATGCGCTCGCGGCTGCCGCCATCTTCCATTCTCAGAGATGCTTTGCGAAATTACTCAGAAGACTTAGCGGTCTCATGAGACCGCTAAGTCATCTGGGTAATTTTGCAATGCATCCTGGGAACAGAAGATGGCGGCAGCCACGCGCAGAGGGACAGCTTCGCTGGATCCCAGCGGGTGAGAATATAACTTTTTTTATTTTAATTATCTTTTTTAACACGAATATGTGCCCATACTGCTTTATACTACGTGGGCTGCATTATATACAGCGTGGCTGCCATATACTATGTGGCCAGTGTTATATACTACGTGGGCTGTATTATATACTATGTGGGCAGTGTTATATACTATGTGGGCAGTGTTATATACCACGTGGGCTGTGTTATATACTGCGTGGCTGCTATATACTACGTGGCTGTGCTATATACTACTTGGCCAGTGTTATATACTATGTGGGCTGTGTTATGTACTGCGTAGCCTGTGCTATATATTACGTGGCCACTGTTATATACTGCATGGCCTGTGTTATATACGTCGCCTGTGTTATATACTGCATGGGCTGTGTTATACACAATTTGGGCTGTGTTATATACTGTGTGGCCTGCTGTACATATTCTACAATATGTATGTATGTATGTATATAGCAGCCACACAGTATATAGCACAGGCCACGTAGTATTTGTCTGCTATATACTACATGGCTCCTATATACTACGTGGCCTGTGCTATATACTATGTGGTTGCTATATACATATGTACATACATATATATTCTAGCATACCCAATGCGTTAGAATCGGGCCACCATCTAGTATATCTATATATATATATATATATATATGTTTTCTCTTAACTATGGCAAAATAAATACTCCTAATCTGAGCTGAACTTTGCTATATTTTTTAATACAAAGACTGATATTGATTTCTGTGCTCGGTGGCTCCGACTTCCTTGGTAACTATCTATTAGAGTGACCCTGGTTCAGAACTTTCGACTGTAGAGAGTGACATTGTGGACAGGTGCTGCCAAAGCTTAAAACAATATCTTACATTGTCTCGGCCTTGCATTACATGTACAATAATAAAGAAAATTATATCAGTGTGGAGAACTAAAAAAAAATTAACCAGTTCAAAGCTGCCACAAAACTCATGATCACCCATTACAACTCGAAGAATGTTCTACAGCATTCTCCTGTAACAAAATCCCACATGCTGCTAATTTTAATACACATCTAATTAGTTTTTAGATATCAAAGACTCTGAGTTTCCTTTAAAGGGGATTATGAAAAAAATCTTTAGAAATCAACATAGACCATGGGGTATAATCCGCAGAGACTCCATTTAGTGCTTTATATGTAGGAACTTTTTTTTTTTTCTTTTTAGTTGTGTATATCTTGAGATATCAACAAACAACCTTGTATATCTGACCCGGGCCCAGTTTTTTTTCAACTATGCTAAGACATCAAAAACAATCCGGATACCGATACCCAAGGGACTGAGGACAATGTGCCAGCTTTTACCTCCATTTTTCAGTTTAAGTGTTGCCTATGTGATATCACTGGTAGTATCAGATTTTGGAAAAAGAAATCGTTGCCGAGCGGTTATGCATTATAGATGTCTGGATTGCAGCCCACAGCTCTGTGTATTCTTTGAGGAATGAAAATAGATACCCCGAAGGGAGAATAACCCAACTGCATCAGAAAATCCAAAGATCTTCATTCAGTATGCGTTCTTAATGTAACAAAGAACTGCCGCATACTAAGCCATAAAATGAAGCAATTATTTACTAAGCTTCTAAATAATCCACAAAATAACAGAGGAAAACAATCACTGCCGTCAAATAGAATCATGTCTAATTGTTGTCTAGTGATAATCATATTATTTGGGGAAAATAACAGAAAAAGAGTGAAATGAACAACTTTTCTTGTCTGTCTTCTGATTTTTTTTTCCAGTAGGAAGAACATACAAGATGTATTACTTAGCATTTAACCCATTATCTACCAATGTCCTTTTTTTTTGGGACGCCTAATCTTTAGCTTCTAGCAACTAAGATTTTATCATTTTTATAATTAGGTCCATTTTTTTGTGTTGTGTTTGTAAAATTAATGTTTTCAAAATAGGAAATCATGTCATTGTCATTTTTAATTGAATATTGGGACGCCTTTTTCTGAAAAATCCGTACTTGTAAAACTTTTAATTTGGCAAGTAATGGGTTAATTACTTGTACTATTCCAATAAATAGAAATGTGTGAATCAATTTGATGCAAATTAAATTTGTGACATATTTTTATATTTTTAAGAACTTACGAAACCTGGAGATTTAGAATAATTTAGTAAATAGTAAATAGCCTAAAATGGCCACTGCCATATCACACATTGCAAGACACTGCATCGACCATTGAAGGATCACATGACCTTGGGCATGGCCAGTCTTCAGTATAAGGCCTTGTAGTACCACATCACATGTTATAGCACAGCCAATAAGGAAGGACTATTAAAGCCTACATAAAACCAGCCTCCATAGCTTTTCATGAATGGGTGTCTGAACAGTCAGGCCTGTATCCTCTTGTTAAGGACTGGCGGAACGCACCAAGTATAGATGGTAAGAAACTAGGTGCGTTCGCAGTCCGAGGTCCACCGTGCAGGTAAAAGACCCTGCAGCTAGCAAGACGGACAATATGGCGGTACACTAAAGGATACACGCGTGGGTTAAACCTCACCCAGCGTGAAGAAAGCGATCCTGTTAATTCACAGGACCGCAGTACCGCACTAGTGCGCGAGCAAGTGGTCAGCGGACTTAACCCCAGAAGGGATTGGAGCCCGATTAGACCCTTGCTGGCGTAACACCGCAACTGGGTGTGTAGAGAACCTTAAGAAATATAAGTGCACAAGAGTGCGAGCGATGCCGCACTAACGGACGCCACTAACCACCCAGACTCGGGTATGGAAAGCGCAAGGCAGGCGCACGGCGCCGTACTGGCAGGCACAGCTACAGGACGCTGAGATGTGTGTTTAGTGCTGTAGGCTAAGTCGGGCGCTAGATAGCAGCCATACACCTTCCGCGAACAGACATTCAATAGGGTAGGGGTTTCCAAGGACGACTTGCACTCACAACATACACACATTAGCAATTGTTTGACAATACTAGCGCATGGCCGTGCGGTCATGCGCAGTTTATATAGGTGCAGCACAGGAAGCTGCTACTGAAGTTTTGCCCTTCCAAGACCTTCCAGGAGGACCAATAGAATGTGCTGCAGTACCTGAGCATGTGACCCTTGATCTCCAATGGGAGATCTTGCCCTGGGCATGCTCAGTGTGTGCAAATAAGGACTTAGTCCCAGAGAAGCCAGCTCGCCGCAGATCAGTGCAGAGTACAACAGGAGAGCCAGGAAAGGCAGCAGTAACTCCCTGCACAGAATCAGTCCCAGCAAGACGCTGGGAGCGACGCCTCCGCTGAGCAGAGCCCACTGCGGGCGAAGCAGAATGGGAGACCGGAGTAGACACAGATCGAGATTCCCCCTGTGCCGCAGAGGAAACTCGACTCCTAACATCTCTTCTGCTCTTATCTAGTTTGAGGTTGGCTGACACAAGGTAAGGTTTTAATACTTGAGACATGATAAGACCATCTCAATTGGGTACACCTTGTAGCGATGGGATGGCTTTTACACTTGTTGATCAAAATAGTTTTAACTAAGTCCCCTATGTTACTTACATGTAACATGGCTTCCATATAATGCAGTATTACTTCACATGGTATACAGTTGTGGCCAAAAGTATTGACACCCCTGCCATTCTGTCAGATAATATTCAGTTTCTTGCTGAAAATGATTGCAAACACAAACTCTTTGTTATTATTATCTTCATTTAATTTGTCTTAAATGAAAAAAAACAAAAAGAATTGTCCTAAAGCCAATAATTCCACACCAAACGGTGGACAAAAGTATTGGCACTGTTCGAAAAATCATGTGATGCTTCTCTAATTTGTGTAATTAACAGCACCTGTAACTTACCTGTGGCACCTAACAGGTGTTGGCAATAATTAAATCACACTTGCAGCCAGTTGACATGGATTAAAGATGACTCAACCTCTGTCCTGTGTCCTTGTGTGTACCACATTGAGCATGGAGAAAAGAAAGGAGACCAAAGAATTGTCTGAGGACTTGAGAAACCAAATTGTGAGGAAGCAAGAGCAATCTCAAGGCTACAAGTTCATCTCCAAAGACCTGCATGTTCCTGTGTCTACCGTGTGCAGTGTCATCAAGAAGTTTAAAGCCCATGGTACTGTGGCTAACCTCCCTAGATGTGGATGGAAAAGAAAAATTGACAAGAGATTTCAACGCAAGATTGTTCGGATGTTGGATAAAGAACCTCGACTAACATCCAAACAAGTTCAAGCTGCCCTGCAGTCCGAGGGTACAACAGTGTTAACTAGTGTTGAGCATTCCGATACCGCAAGTATCGGGTATCGGCCGATACTTGCGGTATCGGAATTCCGATAACGAGATCCGATATTTTTGTGATATCGGGTATCGGTATCGGAAGTGTAAAATAAAGAATTAAAATAAAAAATATTGTTATATTCACCTCTCCGGCGGCCCCTGGACATCAGCGGGAGGATCCGGCGTCCGGCACGGCTTCTTTCTTCAAAATGCGCGCCTTTAGGACCTGTGGTATGACGTCCCGGCTTCTGATTGGTCGCGTGCCGCCCATGTGACCGCCACGCGACCAATCAGAAGCCGCGACGTCATTCCTCAGCTAAAGTCCTAGAATGAGCGCCTTCTAGGACCTGAGGAATGACGTCGCGGTGAATATAACAATATTTTTTATTTTAATTCTTTATTTTACACTTTAATATGGATCCCAGGGCCTGAAGGAGAGTTTCCTCTCCTTCAGACCCTGGGATCCATGAGGATACATTCCGATACTTGATGTCCCATTGACTTGTATTGGTATCGGATATCGGTATCGGCGATATCCGATATTTTTCGGGTATCGGCCGATACTATCCGATACCGATACTTTCAAGTATCGGACGGTATCGCTCAACACTAGTGTTAACCCGTACTATCCGTCGGCATCTGAATGAAAAGGGACTGTATGGTAGGAGACCCAGGAAGACCCCACTTCTTACCCCGAGACATAAAAAAGCCAGGCTGGAGTTTACCAAAACTTACCTGAAAAAGCCTAAAACGTTTTGGAAGAATGTTCTCTGGTCAGATGAGACAAAAGTAGAGCTTTTTGGAAAAGGCATCAACATAGAGTTTACAGGAGAAAAAAAGAGGCATTCAAAGAAAAGAACACGGTCCCTACAGTCAAACATGGCGGAGGTTCCCTGATGCTTTGGGGTTGATTTGCTGCCTCTAGCACTGGACTGCTTGACCGTGTGCATGGCTTTACGAAGTCTGAAGACTACCAACAAATTTTGCAGCATAATATGGGGCCCAGTGTGAGAAAGCTGGGTCTCCCTCAGAGGTCATGGGTCTTCCAGCAGGACAATGACCCAAAACACACTTCAAAAAGCACTAGAAAATGGTTTGAGAGAAAGCACTGGAGACTTCTAAGGTGGCCAGCAATGAGTCCAAACCTGAATCCCATAGAACACCTGTGGAGAGATCTAAAAATGGCAGTTTGGAGAAGGCACCCTTCAAATATCAGGGACCTGGAGCAGTTTGCCAAAGAAGAATGGTCTAAAATTCCAGCAGAGCATTGTAAGAAGCTCATTGATGGTTACCGGAAGCGGTTGGTCGCAGTTATTTTGCCTAAAGGTTGTGCAACTAAGTATTAGGCTGAGGGTGCCAATACTTTTGTCTGGCCCATTTTTGGTGTTTTGTGTGAAATGATCAATGTTTTGCTTTTGGCTTCATTCTCTTTTGTGTTTTTTTTTTTTCATTTAAGACAAATTAAATGAAGATAATAATACCAAAGAATTTGTAATTGTAATCATTTTCAGGAAGAAACTGAGTATTATCTGGCAGAATTGCAGGGGTGTCAATACTTTTGGCCACAGCCAATCAGGAGGCATCAATCACCAGGCACTGTATAGCGCTGTAGGAAACGTCCATGTCCACAAGTGGCCTCTAACCAGCTACGGTTTCAAAAATGTTTTTCAAAGCGAAACATCACGCTGTTCGCACCCAAGGAGCACTATTAACTTATCACTGCTGTGCACTGTCTTCAATAAACTTTTATACTTGCATCAACTGATCGTGCAGTGGATATTCCTCTTATTATTACTTGGAACTCCATTCCCATTCCACTTGCGACTTGCATTCAACAAGTGTATGCACCCCGCATTTTATACTAAACCTGTATAAAAGCAGAAGCAGGGAATGCAGCAGACATTTTATGGTGAATCTGCATAGTGAGAGGACATCACAGCTCACAGCAAAAGACATAAGGAAAGAAAGTCTTAAAACATTGAAGAAACGTTACAGATAATGTTTGACTGCGCAGCAGTGATGATTATTATGTGAGGGAAATGGTATAATATAAATTAATTGATAACTGGAGAGTGATAGAAGACTCACTGGGTTTTTTCATTCGTTCAACCATTTCTTTGTATAAACAGTCTACGCACGACCACCAGAGTCCCCTACCTATGACAGTGCAGCTACACTATGCAGTTTCCTTGCTAATAATGGATTAGACTATTTTTATCTCATATTATATTTTCTAGATATTTAGACCTTCGATGGATCCAGTAATTTACTATCAAAGTAATTCAAATGAAGGTAATGATCCAGTTCTTTGGCAAAAGAAACAAAAATTCTAATGTTTTTATAACTGTATATTTATAAATATATGAGGAGATAGATAATGAGAGATGGGTAGGTAGATAGATAGATAATAGAGAGAAAGATGGATAGATAGATAGAAAATAGATAGATAATAGATAGATAGATAGATAGATAGATAGATAGATAGATAGATAGATAGATAGATAATAGAGAGAAAGATAGATAGATAGATAGATAGATAGATAATAGAGAGAAAGATAGATAGATAGATAGATAGATAGATAGATAGATAGATAGATAGAAAATAGATAGATAATAGATAATAGATAGATAGATAGATAGATAGATAATAGAGAGAAAGATAGATAGATAGATAGATAGATAATAGAGAGAAAGATAGATAGATAGATAGATAATATATAGATGGATGATAGATAATAGATAGATAGATAATAGATAATAAATAGATAACATATAGATAGATAGATAGATAGATAGATAGATAGATAGATAGATAGATAGATAGATAATAGAGATAGATAGATAATAGAGAGATAGATAGATGTGGGATAGATAGATAGATAATAGATGATAGATAGATAGATAGATAGATAGATAGATAATAGATAGATAGATAGATAGATAGATAGATAATAGAGAGATAGATAGATATGGGATAGATAGATAGACAGATAGATGATAGATAGATAGATGATAGATAGATAGATAGATAGATAATAGAGAGATAGATAGATATGGGATAGATAGATAGACAGATAGATGATAGATAGATAGATGATAGATAGATAGATAGATAGATAGATAGATAGATAGATAGATAGATGATAGATAGATAGATAGATGATAGATAGATAGATAATAGATAGATGGATAAATAGATATATAATAGATAGATAGATAGATAGATAGATAGATAGATAGATAGATAGATATGGGATAGATAGATAGATTATAGATAATAGATAGATCAATTACAAAGTGATAATATATAATCAGTATGATTTATAAGTCTACTGAAGAAGACTCTGCAGGAAAAATAACGCTTCTCTAATCTAGTGAGGATGACTCCACAGGTTTGTTATGAATTTATTATTTACTGTTATCACCTTATTCAGGTTACTATGTCAGATAATGTACATTGCTTTCACCCTTTTGTCATGTGGTAACATGAAGAGCTAGAAGTCTCCATGTGATAATTGTATTATGTGTATCTGTGAACACAGGAAGTAGCCCAACGGGTGTAATACTACATTTATATGAAATGCTTAAATAATTAATGCAGAGCGGATTTTTAATAATTTCAGACATCATGAACTAAGTTATTTAAGGTTTTATGTAATATATTACACTGTATGTGTTTGCCCTGATAGATACAGATAGATATATAGATACATCCAAAAAAACTGACCAGCCCCTCCAAACAGTGTAAGGCTATGTTCATATGCAGCATTTTTACTGCTTTTATTTCCACAGACAAAACCTGCTCTCGTCAGGAAAAATTCTGCTTTCAAAACACCCATTTTTCAGTATTTTCATGGCATTTTTCCGCTGGTTTTTTTTACGCTTTTTGCAGCGTTTTTGGATGCCGATTACATGTGTGCTTTGTCTACAAGTACATGTTTACTGTAGTCAGCTTAGTTCTCAAAAACACTTCAAAAATGAAGTGAAAATGCCGTGAAAAATGCTGTTGTATTTTTTTGGTAACTTTTTTTTTACTTTCTCATTGCTTTCTATCAGTGAAAAAACATTGCAAAAATGCTACAAAAACACTGGAAGAATTTACATGCTGCAGATTTAAAAAAAACACAGCTGGTATTGTAAAAAAAAGCTTTTAATAAAAAAATTTAAAAGTAGCAACAAAAAGATGCACAACTCAGTTTTAATTAGCTTAAAGAGAAAATTGTAATTGTAAAGACATGGCTTTTATGGGGCTGTGATACTGATTATATTGATACCTTTGGTAAATGAATCGGCTTTGTTGTTCTTCTTTAATCAGAATTTCACATTTTCTAATAATTAGATTTCGGTGCACAGGGGCCGGACTGTGCACTGTGTCCTCTCCTCCTCCCTGTCCGTGATTCTCCAGCCCCTCTGCCTGCCTCCTATCTGTGAATGACAGGTCACTGCTGACATTTAAAATAAAGGACGGAGGTCTTTCACAGGCCAGAAGCAGGTAGAGGGGCCGGGGAATCACAGACAGGGAGGAGGAGAGGACACAGTGCACAGTCCGGTCCCTGTGCACCTAAATCTAATTATCGGAGAACTTCAAATGGTGATTAAAGAAGAACCACAAAGCCGATTTCTTCACCGAAGGTGTCAATTTAATCAGTATTACAGCACCATTACAGCCATGTCTACTTTACACGATGACATTTTGCTGACAGCCTCTCTTTAAGGAAAATGCCATACAAAAAAAATATACCAAGTTCTGAGAAATTTTGGATACTGATACAAATAAGAGCAAAAAGGTAAGACTTACGTAAAAATATACTTGAACCACTGAATAATTCTGTCATTGTATTTAAAATAGACTGGATATTTAATCAAGCTGTAGTACAAGATGTAGATGGTAAAAAGGGCTGGGAAACTCGGAATTTACATTGAGGTACCTACTCAAGATATAGTTGGAAATTATTTACTTTAGACACTTGGTGTGATTGACACCAGTTAGCAAGAGTAGTGATTATGGTGGGTGTCGCTTGTCATGCTTCACTCATAATCAGCAAGTGAGTTAGAAAAATTAAAGCCTATCAACCATGAGACAAGACGGAAAACATGGTGCTTTCCTAAGAGATGTAGCACTGTAGTAGTCTGCAGACATTACAAAGAATGTGATAGTTGTAATGAATGGGAATAAATGGACAGAAAGTCGTCCACTCGCTAATTCAGTCTCTAAGAAGATATCGGAGTAGCGAGGTCAGGGAATAATTCTAAGTCTCGTTCACACATTCAGTATTTGATCAGTATTTCACATCAGTTATTGAAAGCCAAAACCAGGAGTGGGTGATAAATGCAGAAGTGGTGACTTGTTTCTATTATACGTTTCCTCCGATTGTTCCTCACCTGGTTTTGGCTTACAAATACTGATGTAAAATACTGACCAAATACTGATAGCGTGACCGTAGCCTTTTTCTTCATATCACTTACATAATTTACTTTTTAGAAAGTAGGAGTAAAACTGATGGGGTTCTAGAATAAATGCTAACCTTTTGGATAATATATATGTTTAAATATATTGGGGCGGAATATTACGTCACACAATCGCCTCAATCGACCTGCGGTCCTCAAGGAGGCTTGATCTGGGTTTGACCCATTGCTAGCTAAGAATGGTGAGATGTATGACAAGGGTATGATTATTCCAACGTAATCATAATAGAGTTTTCTATCAGGTTTATGATAAAAAATGTGGTTTTAAAGGCATTTTAAAAAGAAGGATTGACCATCGTGGTTGTGGTATAGGCATAAAACATTCTTTCAGTTGCTAACTCGTAGAAAATGTTTGACCGGTTTTATTCTTTTAATTAAAAAGACCTCAATATATAATCATTTATGGACGATCATCAATAATCTATTATGCAGTGGGCTAAATGTATTCTTCTGAAGCCCGTAAAGCAGGCCTCTTGGCAGAAGGGCTTAATTTCTTCTAATCCTTCCATTAGCTACATGGGCAATCATGATTAGAGATTAAGGTCAATTTATTTATTTGGAGTACAATAAGAAACTTAATACATTTTAAGCAGCCCGTGAAAAGGATATCACCGTCATTCCGGTATCTACCGCGGTGCTCTGGCCCTAAGGTTTCTCGGTTTCATGCTGTGCTATCTGTTTTGTAAAGGCTGCGCAGTTCTATAATATCTCTCGAAAAATCTTGTGTCCCTAGCAGTTTTCAGAGTGAGAGATAGAGCACGTAAGGACATAATGACAAAAACACCACCATGATATCCATCACTAACAAAGCCACGTCTCTGCCTGTTCCCCTGCATACTGAACATTAATCATTGATTTTTCTTCTATGTTTGTCTTCTAGTGTTAATGGACATGTACTCTCAGAAACATGATAAAAATTACAAGAGATCCTTAAAGGGTTTGCACACAGTTGCAACCAAATTCTATTTTTTGATACAACGCATTTAAAAAAATAAAAAAAGCACTTTTGCCAAATATTCTGTATTATAAAGTATTCCAGTGTTTTGATATATAACTGTATATAATGGTTTCCCAGATGAACACGAGGAAGGTGCAGAAGCTGCACCGAAACGCATTGGTTTCATATTATATCGATAAGAGTTTGTATTCCTCAAAAAGATATCATATCAAATTCCCTTGGCAGAGCACAACCTTTGGCTTATTATTTTAGGCGTCTATCATTTCCAACACTCCACCGGATTCAGACAGCAGCAGATATTGGAGATTAATAGTCTAACAGAGCAGCAACCTGAACCAGCTGGTGATTTTTGTCTAAGCCACATTTTTCTAATCCTGCACAACCATCTCAGGCTAGTAACCGGACTTTTATGCTCTTCCTACCTAGAAGAAATAACAGGAGAAGGCACATCTCTGTTTTTTCTTGCTTTACTTTAAGTGTTCTGTACATGCAGTCCACACTGGGGACATAGAGACAGTAGAAAGGGAAGAAAGGGAGTAACATACACCTATGATCAGCAAGCAAAGTAGTAACATATACAGTACCTGTGGTCAGCAAGCAAGGAAGAAACATACAACTATGATCAGGAAGTAAGGAAATAACATACATCTATGACCAGGAAGTAAGGTTGTAACATACATCTATGACCAGGAAGCAAGGGTGTAACATACATCTATGATCAGCAAGCAAGGAAGTAACATACACCTGTGATCAGGGAGCAGTGAAGTAACATGCAACTATGATCAGGAAGCACAGGAGTAACATACATCTATGATCAGGAAGCAAGGGTGTAACATACATCTATGATCAGCAAGCAAGGAAGTAACATACACCTGTGATCAGGAAGCAAGAGCGTGACATACACCTATGATCAGGAAGCAAGGGAGAACCATAAAACTATGATCAGGAAGCAAGGGAGTAATATGCATCTATGGTCAGGAAGTATGGAAGTAACATACACCTGTGATCAGGAAGCAAGAGCGTGACATATACCTGTGATCAGGAAGCAAGGGAGTAACAAATCTATGATCAGGAAGCAAGGGAGTAACATACACCTATGATCAGGAAGCAAGGGCGTAACATACAACTATGATCAGGAAGCAAGGGAGTAACATGCATTTATGGTCAGGAAGTATGGAAGTAACATACACCTGTGATCAGGAAGCAAGAGCGTGACATATACCTGTGATCAGGAAGCAAAGGAGTAACATAAATCTATGATCAGGAAGCAAGGGAGAAACATACATCTATGATCAGGAAGCAAGGGCGTAACATTTACATGTTATCAAGAAGCAAGGGAGTAACATACATCTATGATTAGGAAGGAAGGGAGTAACATAAATCTATGATCAGGTAGCAAGGGAAAAACATACATCTATGATCAGGAACCAAGGGAGTAACATACATCTATGGTCAGGAAGCAAGGTAGTAACTTACATCTATGATCAGGAAGCAAGGTAGTAACTTACATCTATGATCAGGAAGCAAGGTAGTAACTTACATCTATGATCAGGAAGCAAGGTAGTAACTTACATCTATGATCAGGAAGCAAGGGAGTAACATACACCTAAGATCAGACTGCACAGAGTTTGTTTGAAGTCTGTTACCATGGAGTCTCATAGATCTGCATAGAAGTTGCAGAATCAAAATGGTAAAATATTTTTCATTAAGACTGTCCACAAAAGAACCAAGTTTAATTTCAACAGAAATTATTTTTTTCCATACAATATTATTGAGGAAGTATACAAAATTAAAATGAAGGCACAATATGGTAGTGCAATATTCAATGAATAACCACAAGGAAAGCTTTAGAGATGTTCGAATGTTGCTTTCAGTTAAACACGTTGCTAAATTGTTGGTTAAACAGCAAGCTGCATCACCCTTAATCAGTATTTAAAATGCAGTTTTATCAACTCCATGTTTGGATGCCACATTAAAGGGATGCTTAAAGATTATTACACCATAGCTTAACCCATCAATCCATTAACTTGGAGTCTTAAGAACTTCACCCTTCTTAAGTGCTACTATAATCTCTTTAGGGGGTCATATCAATCAACTTCAACAATGCTCCGTTCCAAAATAAATTTCCTTGTAGATAAACGGAATTGATAGATTACAATTTAAGACTGAAATCACTCTAAGTAATTTTTCTCCAATGTTTAGGGATCAGTATATGAGATAATTGGTAATATATGACTTTGGAATGGCCTAATAAACACACGCATGCCGCAGATCTAGGAGTCTTTTTCAGGCGCCTGACTGCCACTGAAAGTCATCAGCACTCTGAGATTGCGTTGCAAGATGCCAACGGTTTGACAGAGGAATCGCCCTTCACCAAGATGATTGCGTACACACTAGTATGTTATTATTGAGCTTTCTTTAATTGTGTTATGTTTCAATATTTGAGCTTTTTTCAGAGTATGGAAATTTTGAAGAATACAACCATGTTTCCCAAAAGTGAGACAACTGAAGTGAAGAAATCTCTAGAGACTAGGTAAACTCATAATTCCAAAATGATCTTTTTGTAGAGAAAATAAAATCTGCAAAGCATCAAAGTACTTTGGAGTGTTCCACATTACATAAAGTTGTATTGTTCTAATTTACCGTCAAATAGCAAAGCCTACAATGCCCTTATGTGCCTATGGGACTACTATGTCTATAATGAGACTTACAATGTAATTCTCCTATTTTAGTCACCAAGAACAGAGGAAAATGTCCTAGGTATGCATGATGAAGCCTTAAAATCACAAGGAAACTCATTAAAATGGAATTATCAGCAGATATAACCCTTATAAACTGTTAACGCTGCTAAATAGAGTAGGTGCTGAGAAAAGAGGTTCAACGATCTCCCCGCTTTTCTTTTATTCATAAACCAAGCAGACTGGAGAAAATGATCTTCTAGTTACTCTCTCACCATATGCTAATAAAACTTTATGTGTGCTCTGGGTGTTCTTTCATCTCTATAGTGTCCTGTGTTATGAGAGTCAAGTCCAGCAGTACCCCTATTCGCTTCTCTTAAATGGCGTTTCCTAGAAAGGATAGAAGATGAAACAGGAAATATAAATTAAAAGCACAAAGGAGGACATTGCATGACGTTCAAAATGCTGGACACTTTGTCTGAATTTAATGATTTATTAGCATGCGGTGGGTAAAGTTTTCCCTCCAGCGTCAAATGCCCCTATACATATTAGATAACTATTGGCTGAACGATCACCTTACAGCTATCTCCCCTGATAATTGACTATCAACTATCTTCTTTGATTATCAACTATTGACCAACAGCTATTTCCTGGTCATCGCAGCAAAAATTATGGGCAACACGGTGGCTCAGTGGTTAGTACTGTTGCGTTGCTGGGGTCCAGGGTTCAAATCCCCCCAAGGAAAATATCTGCAAGGAGTTTGTATGTTCTCCCAATGTTTGCTTGGGTTTCCATCAGGATCTCTTGTTTCCTCCCACACCCTAAGAATATCTTGATAGGTAACTTAGATTGTGAGTACCAATGGTGATGATGTCTGCAAACCGCTGTAGAATATGATGGCGCTATATAAATAAGCACAACTCCCCCAACTACTTCATATACAGGAATATTTTTGAACACAGGAATGCTCAGCCAACATTCCGGATCCTTCTAACACCCAACATCATCATTCATGGTAGAGTCGGGAGGACGTCATACACAGTAATCTATATAAGAGGTTTCAGCCAACTTTAGTCTCTGTGTAGATGGGCCTTTAAAGGGAACCTGTCACCTGAATTTGGCAGGACCAGTTTTCGGTCATATGGGCTGAGTTTTCAGGTGTTTGATTCACCCTTTCCTTACCCGCTGGCTGCATGCTGGCCGCAATATTGGATTGAAGTTCATTCTCTGTCCTCCGTAGTACACGCCTGCGCAAGGCAAGATTGCCTTGCGCAGGCGTGTACTACGGAGGACAGAGAATGAACTTCAGCATGCAGCCAATGGGTAAGGGAAGGGTGAATCAAACACCTGAAAACTCCACCCATATGACCGAAAACCAGTCCCGCCAAATTCAGGTGACAGGTTCCCTTTAATAGATATGGAGGTCAAATCTACAGACTCCTTGCCAGCAGCCTAAGGACAAAGATTATTTGTGAGATGTGAATCCAGGACCAAAGTGCTAGAAGGAGACAATTCTAATCACTGAGCCATCCTTCTTATCGTGATACATTGATATGACTATAGAAAGTTCCATAGGAGGGTCACATCCACAACAAATGTATTACAAGAATTAATTAGAAAAAGAAATATTAAGTAAAACTGCATTATTTGAGACATACTGCAAAGTTATTTTTTGAAAAGAAGGTTATTGCACTTGACGATTTAGTGGGAAAGAGAAGATGTTTTGTAAAGGAGAAGAAGACTGGCCGGGCAGCATATTTACAACCGTTTCTTCATCTCTTACTTTCTGAAAAATACTCTTCCTTTGTACATCTTTTTCTCGGAGTTTAGATTATTCCTTTTCAATCTATCATTCCATTTTTACATTCCAAAACATAAAGTAGTAGTAAAGAAAACAGGGATGCTGAATGTTAATCCGCCCTCCTGGGAATACAGCCATGAGAAGGAGAGCCATGAGATGCGCATTTATCACTATGCATGGAGGAAGCCTCAAAACAAGAATCATCTGAATTTATTACATTGCAATACACTTGATAAATGGTCGGAGACAAGACTTCTGAATCTAGAGGAATAGTCAGAGTCTGTTTAAAAATAAATGCACTGCTTGAAAGAAGTTTAAGTAGGTTAGCCACGAATTCTTATTTAAATCCTTGGCTTGAAAACTACAGTACATGAAGGGTTTAATTCTAAAGTAAGTAAAAGATAGAAATCTTTTTATTTTCTTTGAATAAAAAAAATATTCAAACTGCATTTGAGAAATACCTTTTTTTACACATTGAAATCCTTTCTATTTTAGTTATGCGTTACTCCATTGTACTCTCATAACACACAGTGCAAGGACACTTCATAAATCAGGAGAGGAAAAAATCCCAGGAGTCTGGAAGCCAATCCAACTAGAAACTTGCTGTTGATGTCTATGAGTTGAGATAGGAAAACTTAAAATTTGCTAATTGAATTTCCAAATAAGGAGACATATTTTCTTCCAAATAGGGATCTGAAACATTTGAGCCTCTATGATGGAAAATTGTGGTGGCAAGATTCATCCATTTTTGAGAATTCTTATCTCATTTGTAATTAGTAATTAATTTGGGAATTTGTAATTAGATTTTTAAACATTTTCACGTCTGGGCAACAAAAAAGTCATATTGGTGCCTGACGTGACTTAAATATCTCCTAACTCAATTCATTTCGTACTATTATTGCAGACAAGAGAATATACAGAAAACAAAATGTCCTATGGAAAATGTCAGAATGTGCCAAGAACTGGGCTCCCTTTTAAACCTCTGACATCTGTAATAAGGTTTACGGCCCTAATTTGCATATTTTCAAGTAATTGTTTTAGACTTTTGTATTCTTTTTCATTGCATCCATTAAAATGGCGAATGATGTTTGATGAATTTTGTATAAATTTTGCTTTGTTTTTGTCATAAATCCTTCGCTCACTGTGTTCTAGGGATGTAGATAGCAAAGGTTTAGTCGCCCAATAGATGGCTGGGGAGTAGTGGGCTGTCAGTATTCTAAATGAGATAGCCCAGTCGGCCAATCAGGGACTTAGCATGCTGACTATCCTCAAGCTAATTAGCGATGATCCAGAAACTAATCACATGCTCTGACATGCTGAGTTGCCACTACGGAACCTTAAAGGTACCTTCACACTGAGCGACTTTAGAATGATAACGATCCGTGACGTTGCAGCGTCCTGGATAGCGATATCATTGTGTTTGACACGCAGCAGCGATCAGGATCCTGCTATGAGATCGCTGGTCGGAGCTAGAAGGCCAGAACTTTATTTCGTCGCTGGATCACCCGCTGACATCGCTGAATCGGCGTGTGTGACGCCGATTCAGCGATGTCTTCACTTGTAACCAGGGTAAACTTCGGGTTACTAAGCGCAGGGCCGCGCTTAGTAACCCAATATTTACCCTTGTTACCTAAAAAAACAAACACTACATACTTACTTTCCGGTGTCTGTCGCGTCCCTCGCAGTCAGCTTCCCGCACTGACTGTGAGCGCCGGCCATAAAGCACAGCGGTGACGTCACCACTGTGCTCTGCTTTACGGCCGGCCGGCGCTCACAGTCAGTGCGGGAAGCTGACTGCGAGGGACGCGACAGACACCGGAAAGTAAGTATGTAGTGTTTGTTTTTTTTAGGTAACAAGGGTAAATATTGGGTTACTAAGTGCGGCCCTGCGCTTAGTAACCCGATGTTTACCCTGGTTACCCGGGGACTTCGTTGGTCGCTGGAGAGCTGTCTGTGTGACAGCTCTCCAGTGACCACACAGCGACGCTGCAGCGATCGGCATCGTTGTCTATCTCGCTGCAGCGTCGCTTAATGTGACGGTACCTTAAGATTGCCAGGCAGCCCAATCAGTAGGGGCATGCTGGGCTTCCCCCAGGTGTCACCATTTCATGATGATCGACTGGCTATTTATTCTTGGAAAAGAGTGGTCTGGTAATAGTAAGATACTGAGCGGAATTTTAAAGGGCTGGATTTTGGGTCAGGAATATAGGATCGACCAAAATAGCTTGGGTGGGAATGGTGTTTCCCGTGCATTCCACTCTGGGGTTTGCAGGTCAGCTGGGTTGAGTCAGGTGTGGTCTGTAGTTTTGGAGAGGAAAAGATCATTATTGGTGCACAGACTGAGCCTGAGGATAAGCTTTATGAGTACATTTGCATAAAACATTTGAAAGTATTTAAAATTTAGCAAATGATGAATTAGCTAAAAACTAACTGGAATTGGCTTAAAACAACTGTTACATTTACAAACAAAAAATAGAAAAAAAAAATAACTTAAAAAAAATCACAAAATAAGCAATGAATTAGATGAAAAAACTAGCAAAAAAATAGAAAATCATTCCTATACCACACCCTATCATATTTCTTCAGCCTTATTTGCATATCAATTCAAAGGCTGGATTCTCAGTATCGGAGGAACGGACTGACCATGTAAAGGTATCGCTGGACTTGGATTTGTATTTCCATACACATATAAATAGTTTAGGGGGGAAAAATCCTTCTGACAGATTCCCTTTAACAAAATATCCACCTACCTATTGTCGATAGAGTCTATGAAATAAACGCTAGAAGACTCTCTGACTTTGCTATTCAGCCATTTCTATTATCACCAGTAAATGTATAATTTTTTATTTCAAAATCTTTTCTATAGAACGATGCATCCCATTACTATTGATTCCAAACACAGTCATGTTCTTTGAGTTTGGCCGTCAGGAAGGAAATACAATATCTTTACGTTTCATAATCAGCCAGTCGAAGGCAAATTCATTAATTTTTTAAAGGGAGTAGGATTGTATTCAGAATTAGAAACCTCAAATGGCAATGATATTTCCTGAGCAAACCTGTTATTGTTAGCTCCTGTCATGCTGAGAAACTATTAGAAATTAATTTTTAAATGGAAATGAGAAAAAAGGCTCGCGCAAGGCTTCAGGGAGATAATAATATATTGAAAAAGTAGCCAAGCTTTCATATTTCTTCTAATAAAAGACCAGCTGTCCACTTCTTCTATATACTGTTCCCAGCCTTAGAATGAAAGTCTGACCGAGTAGCATGGATGATATTAACGTAAAGGATAATTTATGTAGCATGCGGAGCTAAAAATGGGGATTAATAGTGGTATATAATACCGATGCATTGTAAAAGCTTCTTGGCTAGAAACATTGCTGATTACTACAAAACACGAAGTCAGCTCAAATAGACCAATATAAAAGATTAAACAGTATGTAACAAGATATACATGGGCTCTACACAGGCCAAGCTCTCGCTCTTCATCAAGGTTTGTGTTATTATGACATGAAGACCAATAAAAATCATGGAAGATGGCTCGATGAAGGATATGGTTGCCTAGTTTGGTGTCTCCTCTCCACATGTCCAGACAGATATCAGAAACTGATGGTGTTGTGGTCATATAGCGATCCATTAAGGCTGAGAGAAAGGATACAGTAGAGCGTCTGATGAGGCTTGGACAAGGAAGATTCTTTCCTGCTTTGATTTTCTGTCTGTTCTAACCCTACATATGACCACGATTTTTCCAACACTTCCTATCCTTTTTAAACTATCAATTTATAGATTTCCTACCTACTCCTGTTCTTCTTGTATGGATGGATTACTGCGCACAAAGGAAGCACAGTCGAAAATGCTCAATATTGACGCGCAATGAGGAGGTCAAGTTTACACAGACATTTTCCATGGTAAATTATGTAGCAATGAACGTCTATCCTTAAACACTATTTTTCTAAATAGATGTAAAAGTTTGTTCTAATTAAAGGTAACCTGTCACCTGTTTTTGAGTCTCTCAACAAATGTCACCACCTTTATCTGCATGTGTACTGCATTCCACAAACATGTACATTGTCTCCTGACTCCCCGTTGCACCTCCACAAATACCATTTGAATTGCTTCTGCGCCGTATATAAATGAGGATGGTTGGGTCCAACGGGCATCATTGCTGCAGCATCTGTGCCAACTCTCTGCTCCTAATCGCTGTCCTTGGGATCTGATTCATGTGGATGACACGTCCTGTGTCATCCACATAGTGTTAGGGCTAGCGGAACGCACCGAGTAAATATAGATGTTTTATTGTAATTGATGCGTTTGCAGCCCGGGGTCCACCATGCAGGACTATATGGTGGTTTGAACTGGCTCTGTTATTTCACAGAGTAGCCGTGAAAGCAAAGCGCTTCGCCCTGCTAGACTTCACAGAGGCACAGGCTAACTGCCCAACAGAGAGCAGTCAGTAGTCATGCATGCACCCAAAACTCCTCGCCGGAGGTGCCAGCATTCTAGGGGCTTATGTCAGCCAGGTCCCTGAATACATACACACACAATCTCCTCGCCAGAGGTGCCAGCATTCTAGGGGCTTTTTTCAGTCGGGTCCTTGAACACAATCTTACATGACCACACTGGTGCAAACCACATAACTTAGAAAGATACTAGCACATAGCTGTGCAGCCATGCGAGCCTTAAATACTTGCAGCACGTACAGGACCTTCCTAGAAGGACCAATGAGAGGCTGCAACAGAGCCTGAGCACCTACAGGACCTTACTGGAGGACCAACGGATTTAGCTGCAGTATCTGACTATGTGACCCTTGATCTCCACTGAGAGATTTTACTCTGGGCATGCCCAGCACTGGCTTCAATGGCAGAAGCAGGAAAAGCAGCAGTAACTCTTTGTACAAAGTCAGACTGAGCGAGACGCTGGGACTGACGTCTCCGCTGAGCAGGCTCCACTCTGGCAGGAAAAGAATGGGAGACCGCAGCAGAGATGGCCCGAGATTCCCCCTGTGCAGAGGCGGGAACTCGATCCCTAACACATAGCTCAACAAAATTTCGCATCTGTGCAGTAGCATCATGACTGGGGAGGTGCCTTTTGCTCTGCCATACTGTGGGCAGATCAAAGGACATCACTGCACATGTGTCAAAAATCATTCTGGCTCTGGCGGCTTTGGCAAAAGTGCACCTGCTTAGGACTGCTATGCTACTGTGCAAGTGTGAGATTATGCTGCCCTATGTGGATGTTGAAGGATGCATCATCCACATCAATCAGAGCTAGAGGACGGTGATTAAGAGCAAAGAGGAGGCTGAGATCCTGCAGCGATGACGCCCATCGGCACACACCATCTTGATAGTTACATAGTTTGAAAAATAAGGTCAAATACATCGAATTTAACATTTCTCCACCAATTAGAAATTCTTTGGCACTAAATTATCTATATCACACAATTCCATTTCCGCTTTTGAAAGCACTCTAAAAGCTGTTATAGTGTCTGCCATCACTACATCTTGTGGTGGGCATTCCACAGTTTGACTGCTCTAACTGTAAAGAACCCTTTCATATTTAGCTGCTGTTGTCGCCTTTCTTATACCCGTAGCGAATGCCCCCTGGTCCTTTGTAAGCTCTTTGGAAGGAATAAGTCATTTAAGTACAGAGCGGGAGCAATTCAAATGGTATTTTTGGGGGAGTCAGGAGACAATACATATGTTTGTGCAGTGCCGTACAGGAGCAGATAAAGGTGGTGGCATCTGTTAAGAGACTAAAAAACTGATGACAGGTCACTTTTAACCCCTTCACCACCTTGAGTTTTTTCCATTTACGAGTTTTTGTTTTTTGCTTCCATTCTTCTGAGAGTCATAACTTTTTTATTTTTCCATCAATATGGCCATGTGGGGGCTTGCTTTTTGCGAGATGAGTTGTACTTTTCAACAACACCATTGGTTTTACCATACAGTGTACTGGAAAACAGGAAAGAAATTCAAAGTGTGGTGAAATTGCAATAAAAGTGCAATTCTACAATTGCTTTGGGGATTTTTTCTGTACCATGTTCGCTAAATGCTAAAACTGATCTGCCATTATGATTCTCCAGGTCATTATGAGTTTGTAAATGCCAAGCATGTATAGGTTCATTTATATTTAAGTGTTTGTAAATTTGTAAATTTTTGTCTCCATTTTTCATGACCTGGGTCTGGTAGAAGGCTTATTTTTTGCGTGCCGATCTCACTTTTTGTTGGCACCATTTTTGGGTAGATACGATCTTTTGATCACCCGTTATTGCATTTTAATGCAATGTTGCGGTGACCAAAAAAAACATAATTCTGGGTTTTTGATTTTTTTTATTGTTACGCCATTTACCAATTGGATTCTTTTTACATAATGATGGGTTGCACGATTCTGAATGCAGTGATACCAAATGTGTGCATTTTTTTAATTGTTTTATTTTAAGTTGGGCGATTTAAACTTTTTAAATTTTTTTCATTTTTTAAATATTTTTAAAAACATTTTTTTTACTTTTTACTGGCTTCAATAGTCTCCTTAGGTGACCTGAAGCTGCAATCATCCGATCGCTTGTGCTACACATAGCAGAGCTACAGCTTCAGATCATTGAGATTGATGAAATCAGCTGACATGTGCTGAAAAAGTTGCAGGCTCATCGCCGGAGCCCGCATCTAATAGGGGGAGGTGACCTTGGACGTATCTTTATGTCCAAGGTCATAAAGGAGTTAACTTTTTTTATATTTTTTAGTTCTTAGAGCTCCATCTTTCTAAAACAGCTATGACAAAATGTGCAAGCTTTTATTTCTTTTTATCTTTTGTGTGGGATAAAATCAAGGATAGATTTTGTTTTCCAATTCTCAGTAACATCAGTTGACTGCAGGTATTTTTGTACATATAAAAATGCATATAAAATTTTAAATATAATATGCTCATGAAGTAGACCAAGTATGGAGCTCGTGGTCTGCAATTGGCCCAGCCCTCATAAACCTCTGTGGAAAGCTCATACCAGACATCTTTTGCTTAGTAAGCTGTAGAAGAAGCAATATTCATTCACACTTCACATAAACCTAAGCACAGCTTACCACCCGAGAAACACATCTAATCACATAATGGATCTCTATCCTAAAGCTTTTATCCTTCGATTCTGTGTTTCATGATGTCAACAACAAAGAAAGCGCAGCAATTCTAATATCCGGCACAGAGGGTGTTTTTCTAAATACCTCTTAAAGTACCATTTTTTCTTCTTATAACAGAACCAGAGGAGAGCATTGAATTGTCACAAAGAGAAAATTAAAAAAATATATTTTAAGTAGATTTCCTGTCTGATCCAAACATCCTTCTACAATGACTTGTAGAATTTAGGCTCTAAGCTAGTAATTTAGTAATTCTACAACCAAGGATATTGCTCATAAGTATGGTCATTTGTGGGTCAATGAGGTCGCACTAAGACAAGTGACAGATCAATGGTGAAATTTGGTAGCAGATTTCAATATGTGAATTGAAAAGGGTGAAATTAGCAGTGAAAAAAAAACATAGATTTTCCTCATTGAAATAATAATCCTGGAGACTTGAAAATTCTCAAACCCATGGGAATTACAACAAGTCTGGATAAGTGAAGTAGGAAAGAAGTGGTTGCTTCAATAAAGAAGAAACCTATCTCATAGAACAGAAGATAGAGACTATTTCCAAGATCTAAGTTTTGAGGAGCCATGCTCAAAAGTAGAAGTCGGGAAACCATAAAAAGTTTTGAGGAGCCATGCTCAAATGTAGAAGTCAGGAAACCATGAAAAGTTTTGAGAAACCATGCTCAAAAGTAGAAGTCAGGAAACCATAAAACGTTTTTGAGGAGCCATGCTCAAAAGTAGAAGTCGGGAAACCATAAAAAGTTTTGAGGAGCCATGCTCAAATGTAGAAGTCAGGAAACCATGAAAAGTTTTGAGAAACCATGCTCAAAAGTAGATGTCAGGAAACCCTAAAAAGTTTTGAGGAGCCATGCTCAAAAGTAGAAGTCAGGAAACCATGAAAAGTTTTGAGGAGCCATGCTCAAAAGTAGAAGTCAGGAAACCATGAAAAGTTTTGAGGAGCCATGCTCAAAAGTAGATGTCAGGAAACCATAAAAAGTTTTGAGGAGCCATGCTCAAAAGTAGATGTCAGGAAATCATAAACAGTTTTGAGGAGCCTTATTCAAAAGTAGACATCAGAAAACCACAAAATAATCTATTTAAAAGGGAAAAGTGCTTTATATCCTATCCCAAATACCTTTTCTTTTCATGTAAAACCTCAGTTTTCACATTTTTTTAAATGATGTTGGTCCTACCTTATGTTTGTATTTGCACCAGTAACATGAGGACACGGGCTCAATAAAAACACAGCATTGATGTCCAGTGTTAATCAGGAATGTAAAATAGGCCAAAATGGCACTTATCTAATTCGGCAATGAAAACAAAGTGAATTAAATTCTCAGGGGATTGAGAATATTTTATGCCAAGATGGAGCAGCAGACAGGGTTACTGTTCTCAGTGCCAGATATCGCTTGGCAGTGTGGACTGAATAATGTGGGACTAATCACATCAGCTTTGGGGAACAATTCCAAGAACCTTACCCAAAAGCTACAATGTACGAAAATGCTGAAGAACAGAAGCTACCGCTAATGTATTAGCCAGAAGGGCAGAAAAGGACTGGTGCCATATTTGAATGTAAATTCTGACTAATGTGATGCTGAACTCAAAATAACATTGGAATGTGCCCACAGTGAAGGGAAATTTTGCCCAGAAAAGTATATTAAAAAGCTACAGCCATTCTTTTTGTGTCACAAATAATAACTCATCTCTGATATGTTTTTTGGTACTTGCAATGGTGAAATGACTCGGAATACTGATGGAGAACCCTTTGTTGTATCATTTAATTTATAGTTGTAGTAAAGTATAATGTATAATTTGACATAAAAATTTTCCTTTTATAATTTTACATAGGACTGCACTTAAACATGCCCCATTATTTTAATGTAGTGATGAATCATAATACATAAATGATGCAATTTACCTAAAAGATGAACAATTAAAGAAGCCCTCCTCCTCAAATTTTCTATCCTCTTAATATATAGCAGTCATCATATTATATAGCATTGTGTACTTATAATTGCTCCTTTTGCCTTTCTACCCAGTTAACTCTTCTCTTTTCTCTGCTCTATGAAGAAACAGGAAGTCTCTTTTCCCTGCATGAATCCTTTCCCTTTTAACCTCCTGATCCAGCTGCTCCCTCTTCCCCTCTGCCAGGGACTTTTGTAGTGACTTATGACACATACAGGGAAAATTGACCTCCTGGTTCTACATAGAGCTTAATAGGACTCAGCTAGTCAGTTTTTACTCCTGTTATGTTATAGACCTAATGGAAAACAGAAGAATTAGCTGGGTAGAAAGGCAAAATGAGCAATTGTAAATACACAGTTCTATATGACATGATGATTGCAATATATTAAGAGGATAACAATTTTGATGGGAGGAGAAGTTCTTCTTTAAGATTCCATCTGACCATTCATAATCCGTGAAATGTTTTAAAAATCTAGAAAAATCAATGGGCTCTGGATATGGGTTTCTGAAGCTATGGGCCTCAAATTAAACCCTCTCCTGTCTGGTCACACGTTGGATGCATAAGGAAAGCATTAAAGTATTTTTCAATTTTCTACTTAAATTGCATGCAAACATTGAAATCATATGCGTGGAGCTTGAATCTTTGTCACATGCAATTTGGTATCTCTCCTCTGAAAAATCATGTTCTCACTTTAATAAGACAGAATAGCTAAAAGTGTATGACAAATTTAACTGGAGATAATATGCTGATGTATGAGATTTTGGAATATGACTTAATTAGAAGGAATTCTATATTGGGAATTTTCCCACAAGCGTTACCTATATTACTCAACCTGTTATAAATATTTAATAACACCTTCCTTCCACACTATGCAAAACCTATTTAAATATGATTATATTCTGTGTTGGAAAATTGATTTTTTTGAAAAAAAAAAAGAGAAGTAAAAGTAATAACCATGTCTCAACTTTTATTTACAGGGAGAAAAATGTGCAATGACCGGATTATACCTTCGTACTGTAAATCAGTTTATTGCATTATTAATAATGCAGAATTAGGTAAATATATTGTCATGACCAGTTCTGAGTTTATGTTCAGCTGTCTTGTTTCTGGACTGGGCATGTGGGAGTTAATCCCCTCTACCTCACTTTGAATCTGGCTGAGCTATTTAAGTCCTCTGCAGCCTGTGGGCCAGTGTCAGCTATAGTTCATGTTGCACGGCTTGAGCACCTGACCTGTTCTCTTGTACTAGTGTTCCTTTTTGCCTCTGACTGTCGGTACCCGTTTATGACCTGTTCTGACCTTTGGCTTGTATCCCGACTTTATCTTGCATCTCACGTTTTGGTTACCATGTTCCCGGTAGGCTCTGACTTGTTGTTTGTCCCCGACCATTCTTCTGACTCACCCTGTGTACTGCGCTTATCTCTCTGTGTATGATTTTGGCTTGCCTGACTTCTCTTTCATTACCTGTGACACCTGTGTAGTAGTTCAGTATTGCTGCTCTATGTGTACAACCTCTTTTCCTTAACCAGCTTCCCCTGGTGGAGGTTGCACTATACTGCACTGCAGCAGCACATTACATATATCTGCATTTTTTAAAAGCATCACAACCATACGTAGGTTGGGGTCCGAAGGTTGGGCGAGGCATGGCAGCTCAGATTCACTTTAATAAACCCGAGATGTAATTCCTGACATAAGCCATGGACAGATGTTCTACTGAGTTTGGAAGAAAGTAGGTACACCTTAAAATATGTTCTGCACACCTAAGAAAATAAATGCACAAAAATATCCCAACCATTCCTCCCTTCATTTCCTTCTCACTTTGCTCCTATTTTGTGTCATATTGCAAGTAAAACTGAAAGCATATATCTTCTCTGTGTATATCAAGAGTAGAGATGAGCAGACCCGTGATAGTTCAGGTTCTGATACCCAACTCAAACTTTATTCCAAAGTTCTGTTTGGGTACCAAAACTGAACCTGAACTGGAATCCGAACCCCATTGAAAAATAACTGGGACCCGAACTTTAAATCTGGAAAATATTATCTCCCTTTCTCCTCCCGGATTTCTGAATATTGAAATTGACTTCCGGAAGAAGTCACTGTTCGGCGATTAGCACCAGACACTAACTGTCCGGTACGAACCCCGAACTTTTAAGGTTATATTCGCTCATCTCTACTCAAGATCTCAGCCATATTCCGTCTCTTCCATTCTCCATGCCTTTTGTCTGGCTGTCAAACAATTGTCTGCAGTAAGATAAGAAAATTGTTAACCCCTTTTGATAAGCTCTCCCTCTAAACAGGCTAAAATCTGTAAAGTAGGTAAGTTTATTCTATTTATTATTTCTGGGACCATATTATATAGCCTTAGGGTAGAAGCAAGGCATGTGGATAATGACCTGTTATACTTTGCTATGAGCTTTTCTTATAGAGTCATAAAGAGTCGAAAACAAATGTCTTCTGGTTTCTTAAGTAATCTGACTTCAAAATGAAATGTTAAAATGCAAGGCTTAACAAATTGTCCTTCTCTATATTTGCACCTGATTTTGGTCCCATACACATTCCAAATATATCTTTTTCCTGGGACTCAATGTTTAATTTCCCACAAATTTGCTCAAATGAACTGTTTTGCTAGATTTACATTCAACAGACACTTACGCAACAGTAATAATTTCTGGCTGCCACTACCAACAGGTTATTTGGATTGTAACAAGTGTCATTAGTATCAGCAGAAAACAGCGGGAGCGATCTATGGAAATGTTAGCCCGTTGATGGTAGGTTAAATACCAGTTGTCAGTCGACTGCTCATTCAATGAAACTTATAGATTTAAGGTCGGACCAGTGACTTAAAAAATGTTGAATCCTACATATAATATGAGACATAAAAGACTTTAAAATCTGCTGAACCACCACGTCAGTAAAATGTGTCAAAGGTGTATTCAAAGCACTCTACAACCCTCTTGTGTTTTTTTTCCGAGGGTAGCTGTAATTATCCTTTTAAAAATTCAATAACATTAAATGTAATGGGAACTGCCGTTAATGCTCGAAATCTGCATTTTGCCTTGAAGAGTGAAGTACAAAAACATGTCAAGTCAATACTTAATAATGGAAAATGCCTCATTTATTCATACTGTCAAAATTAAATTAACATGTTTTCTGCTCACTTAGCGGCTGTTAATATTTAAGCGATCTAAAGACCATTGGTGACACAAGATAAACTCCTCACCTGACCCTGGTGACATGACTTGGATTTCAAAGGGCATATTTCTAGAACTCAATTCCCATTATTACGCTTTCTATCACTAAAAATCTACAAAACCCCTTTTTGAAACCTTTATTTTTTCTGCTTTACGCCAATAAGCAGAGGAAAACAAAAACTCTGGGATCTTGAATAAATGAGTATTTTTCGGCTTTATCATTTCTTTTATAAGCAGCCACGGTTTAATTACTTACTACTGTGCTCAGTTTTCTCATTATTTAGAATATAATAAGAAATGGTAACAATTCTAATCAGTCCTACTCCTCTCATTTCGCATACATATGTATGTGGGTGATAAATGGAGTTTGCCCTCATTGTGAAGCCACTGAAGACGAGGATTTCAAGCTCCCTATATCTATGCCTGTCAGAGATACAGGATTTGTAAAACGCACTAATTCTATTGGATAATGAATAGTCAATGTGCGAATATTTGAATTCAATAAATGTTTCTTCACTTTTTATATGAGGTCAGAAACCTACAGATGTGATACAAACCTATGGATTCCAAGATTAACTTTTCATTTACGCAAATGAAGTACAGTGGGTGAAAAAAGTATTAATCAGGTCACCCTATGTGGCTCTCCGCGTCACCATCTATAGCTCTCAGAAAATACTGATGCAAAATATACACAGTGGCATGTAAAAGTTTGCGCACCCCTGGTCAAAATTAGTGCTATTGTGAACAGTTAAGCAATTTGAAGACGAACTGATCTCTAAAAGAGCTAAAGTTCATGATGAGACAATTCTTCAATCTGCTCAGAAGAGTCATCATCTGGAGACCTTCTCTGGTACTAACGCACCTAGCTGGCAGATAGCCGTGAGCCATACATCATGGACCTGCGAGCCTTATGTGGCTCCATATTCACAGGCTGGGAACCCCTGATGTAAACCAACCCAAATTAAGTTTTCCAGTTTTTCCAAGTCATTTAGGTAATTAATTAGGCTTTAGTTAATAAATCAGAAAAACTAAAATTAATGCCTTTTACATATGCCGAGTCAAATTTTCAGTTTACTTCAGTGGTGATATCAAGGCAACTGGGCTGCGATTATTGGAATGTAGAATCCTCAATGGTATAAAATTAAGGTTTTGACTCAACCGACGTGTTTCGGTGCCAGACAGGCTTTTTTTTCAAGGTAAAACACCGAATCTGTTTTGTTTTTCTACCTTGAAAAAAGTGTCAGTTTGGCGCCAAAATGCGTTGGTTAAAAAAATACTTCAATTTTATACCATTAGGGACTCATCATTCCCGCAGGCAGATCCCTGATACTGTAATATCTCCAATTAAATGAATTGCTATATGGAAGATTTTCTCCTCCAGCCATGGGGGCTACAGCCACGATTTCCATGGCTCTTATAGGTGCTATGTCCCACACAAAAACTCCGGGTGAGCACTACCATCATTGCACTCTCTATTATTTCTATTGTGGTTTTGCTCTACTGCGTGCTTCAGTTCTAACCAGACCTCAGCAAATTTTTAATTTAGGAGCTTGAAAAAAGATTTTCCAATATCTTAAATAGTTTTAAAAAAAATGTAAAATAAGGAGGTGTTCACATTTGCTTTCAGGGGCTCCATCAGGAGAACAGTGCACTTTTCTGTACTGCTGGCTCAATTTTTTGTGACAGGTGCCAAAAGTGCGGAAAAGTATGTAAACGTTGTCTATATAATGCAGTTTACTAAATCCTACTATAGCTACGACTAGAAAAGGAAGTGTACATATTGTCAGAGTAGAAAATAACACAAGTTTTAATAAACCACACTAGAGTATACACCCATATTGGCCACAATGACAGCTACACGCATCATAAATATGACATGATTCCCTAATTTGAAACATTATATAAATATAACCCACTAGCTACAGGCTTGTAGTCAGTCACCATATGCTGTCTTGCCTTTTGCCAGAGGCTAAGGACTCTTTGGCCCACTGACCGTCGGGTGCAACACTCTCTAATGCATTATATTGGCTCAAACAATACAGTTAAGCTTGGTCAATAAAATATGAGTTAATATGCTGGAAACTGCCTCTAGCTAAAGTATGAGCAACATCTTGTTTGCATCCCTTATAAATGATGTCAGACACAGTTCTATGTAGTCATATCTCATATTATACACTTTATTCTCAGAATTTCAATTTTCAGCTCATCCATCAATTCTAGCTTTATCGAAACATCATGTTAAATGGAGAATGGAATACAGCAAATAGCAAACAATTTATACGGTTCAATTTATACATTTATTGATAAAATTGTGGATGCGCAAATCTATATATTCATATCTTACCTGGATTTCAATGTGGTGACATAACATTCCTTTTGTACAGCATACAGCGCTTGCAAAATCTAAAGAACATCAACTTTGGCAAATTCCTATCCAATACAAAAGCTCCAATGGGGCCCCAAATTATTTCACGTCTCTGCTAGTAATGGTCTTTTCTTATGGGCCAAATGTACCTTTTATGCCTCTTAGGCTCCAGTGCTCAGGTGCGATTGGTACCCTGTGCTAGGACCCGTTGAAGTGCAAGGGCAGTGCAAAACGGCCATCATCTTGATTGAGTATCGTTACCGTCTCCATGTTGTGTAAAGTGCTGTAAGAATAAAAGTTTATAGAAGATACTTACATGAGTCAGAGTGCCACCCTTTCCTCTTCTTGAAGCTTGCACCTGCACCTATTATAGTTACATCCCTGCCAATAGGACCACAGATCCCGCAATGTCTAATTGTCTGACAACATAACAGTAATGGCACTACAGCCATTTTGCGTAAATCGCGACCCGTTAAAGCGATTTACGCAAAACGGCCATTGTCCACCTTTGCACTCCTCGCATGCCTCCTAAGCCTGCATGTCCTCATCAAAGTTTTTTGTTGCACAGATGAAATAAAACAACTTTGATATCCTTCTCAACGTGGTGAGTGCAGCAAGCCTTTCTTCTTTTTTTGTATTGACTAAAATATGTATTCTAGAAATTTGATTTCACTCATTTCCTTAAGAACTGAAGCTAAGCCTTAGCACTGATAGTTTGCATTTTCTCCACTGAAATTATCTATCCAATATCTTGGGCATGAAGTCAAAACTTTCCTCCCTTTTCATTGATCACTAATGAGCTCTCACATCAGTCAAGATTATTTCAGCTCATTATACTTCTCAAACTATCTTCAATTCCAATCCCTCAATTAGTCATTCTATACATTGGAAAAAAAATTGGAATAGTTCCACCCCCTCTCAATGAGCTAATCCATTCCCTTTGTCTGGAGCGTTGAAAATGTAGCAGTGTAATTGTCCTGAAATAACATTTACATTCCATGAATACTGTACTTCCATCAGGAGCAATGTTTATGCCCTTCCATTGTCTGCTACTTCAGAGAATTCATTCCTTTTAAATCGACCCCGCAATCTACGCCTACTACATTGAGCTTGAGAACCTTGTAAGGAAATAACGCAAGTCTTATATCACTTTCTAGGGTTCTCAATTAAATGAGAGAAAGAAGTAAAAGTAAAGATGGTCAACTGTTCTAAATAAAAAGTTGGAACAGATACTAGTCTAATTCCACTTCATCAAACTGATCAAATTGTTAATTATATTTAATCCAAAGTTGAACCAGAAAATAGAATGAAGCAATTCTCATGTTTCCTAGTATTACTTCATGTTATGAGTTTGCTAATTGTGGTCGCGCCTGTATGATTGTTTTCAGGGACCAGGCTGAAATAAGCCCCTAGAATACCGGCACCTCCGGTGAGGAGTTTGTATGATTGTATTCAGGGACCTGGCTGAAATAAGCCCCTAGAATACCGGCACCTCCGGTGAGGAGTTTGTATGATTGTATTCAGGGACCAGGCTGAAATAAGCCCCTAGAATACCGGCACCTCCGGTGAGGAGTTTGTATGATTGTATTCAGGGACCTGGCTGAAATAAGCCCCTAGAATACCGGCACCTCCGGTGAGGAGTTTGTATGATTGTATTCAGGGACCTGGCTGAAATAAGCCCCTAGAATACCGGCAACTCCAGTGAGGAGTTTTTGTGTGCTTCTCTGTGTGCGTGACCACTGACTGCCATCAGCTCAGCAGTTAGCTGTGTTCCCCTGTAACGCTAACAGGGCACAGCGTGTTCTTTTCTGTGTGACTCAGTGAAGTAACTGAGTTCACTTATACCGCCATATAGTGCCGTCAATTTCTAGCAGCAGGTTGTACCCTGCATGGTGGACCCCAGGCAGTGAACGCACCAATTATAACTTCCATATTAACTCGGTGCGTTCCGCCAGTCCTCTCACCCCCCCATCCCAACACAACTCCACCAATTTTGGCAAAGCTGGCTAAAACTGGAGTAAAAATTCTAAAAGTTGCCAAAGTTTTGCGCAACTCCACATTGCACAAAAATGTTATGAACATTTATGCCAACTTAATCGCTTTGATGAATTTAGGTGAATGTTTGCAAAACATAAAAAATTGAAGAAGAGAGCAGACACAGAGTTTAGTGAGGTTTTCGGTTATCTTCTAAGGTCTGAGGATATCATATTCTATGTGCAGACAAAGGAAAATCTAGAATAATAAAAATCAAAAATACATTATTGGTTATACGCTAAAAAAAAAATTGAAATGACTGTCCTTAAAAAAAATAGCTTACTTAGCCATTAATATTCTAATGAAAAATGGTCAGAGTTAAAAATAAGTGGTGGAAAAAAAATGCTCACAGGACTGGGTCTCTACTGAATATTACAACAATGTAAAGTAATGAGGCAAATAGAAGAAGAATTCCTACACCACAAACTAATATCCATGTGCAAACGAAAGAAAAAAAGAACAAATTGTAGGCATCCAAGAGAACATAAAGAATATGTATATGTATGTTGCAGAATGGTATTGTA
Organism: Ranitomeya imitator; assembly: GCF_032444005.1. Taxonomy (NCBI): domain Eukaryota; kingdom Metazoa; phylum Chordata; class Amphibia; order Anura; family Dendrobatidae; genus Ranitomeya; species Ranitomeya imitator. The sequence continues at coordinate 52,180,455 of NC_091286.1, forward strand.
GAGGCGTTAAACTGGAATGATTTCTCCATTTGCCAAGAGACAGCTTTTTAAAATCATTATCTTGGGAAAGTTTCCTCTGATATCTGCTTACAGAATTAATTCAAGGTTTTGCATTCATTTGCTAGTTGCTCTTCATACGGTCTTCTATTTTATGTTTCATTTCAGTCTCGGAGCTAGTAAAAAGAAATACTTATCATAGAATAGGGCTTATTTGGCACAAAGTGCATTTACAAGCAACTGAGGTATTGTTAAGTCTGTGCTGAAAAATAGAGCAGTTTTCCAGAATAGTTCTATACTTTCCACATAAGGGTTAGAAAATCCATTCTCTTGCTTTATATAAGCTATTATCTGCAGAGTTTTATATTTAGTTTGTGAAAACTTGTACAGTAAGTAGATAGTCATAGATGGGGAATAGCATCTCCAATACAGGGACATAAGGAACATTATATGCATTAACATTTAATACATATACAGTACAGACCAAAAGTTTGGACACAACTTCTCATTTAAAGATTGGGGATTTATCCAAAATTGAAGGCATACTGAACCAGCATGGCTACCACAGCATCTTGCAGCAGCATGCTATTCCATCCGGTTTGCGTTTAGTTTGGATCATCATTTATTTTTCAACAGGGCAATGACCCCAAACACACTTCCAGGCAGTGTAAGGGCTATTTGACCAAGAAGGAGAGTGATGGGGTGCTACGCCAGATGACCTGGCCTCCACAGTCACCAGACCTGAACTCAATCAAGGTGGTTTGGGGTGAGCTGGACCGCAGAGTGAAGGCAAAAGGGCCAACAAGTGCTAAGCATCTCTGGGAACTCCTTCAAGATTGTTGGAAGACCATTCCCGGTGACTACCTCTTGAAGCTCATCAAGAGAATGCCAAGAGTGTGCTAAGCAGTCAAAGTAAAAGGTGGCTACTTTGAAGAACCTAGAATATAAGACATAATTTCAGTTGTTTCACACTTTTTTGCTAAGTATATAATTCCACTTGTGTTACTTCATAGTTTTGATGCTTTCAGTGTGAATTTACAATTTTTATAGTCATGAAAATACAGAAAAATCTTTAAATGAGAATGTGTGTCCAAACTTTTGGTCTGTACTGTATAAAACGTAGTTTAAAATGAATATATTATAGAAAGATTCTCATATTGGCAAATTAGACCAGTGTTTAGACTTATTCCATTATCTACAAGATCCTTTACGATGCATATCGTAATAATAAGTTATGATCTTGCAGTCATCCATTGGTCAGATTTCCGTCAGGTATCTTGTCTGTGAGGTGCACGATTTCAACCATAAAAAATAAGTGATGCCTGACGGCAAAGATCTAATACGATTGTGGACCGAGGCATATGTCTTTATGATCTGCAATGCAGAGACCGTAGACTTCCATCAACAACCGAAGGATGTACTCAGCCTTTCTTTAGGGCAGAGTTAACAAAAATATCCCAATCCAAAGGATAAGCAATAATGCTGTGATCACTGGGACCCAGAGCGATCCAGAGAATGGAGCTTTGGATCTCCAGAACCAGACTCTGCGGAGCCCCATTCTGAATGGAGTAGAGGTGCGTATGCTCAGTCTCCACTCTATCCATTGTCTATGGACTGTTTGAGAAAGCCAAGCACAGTACTCAGTTTTCTGTAGTAGTCAGATCCCCAGTGATTAGCAAGTTATTTCCTATCCTTTAACAAAGGAATATTTGATTGTAGCTTTATCAAGTTATGTCATTATTTAGAGGCTCACCTTTAAGACCTCCACCAATCATGAAATTGTAAGCGACACTGTGGCGGTGGAACACTGCATCTCCCTTTTCATATTTTTCATGCACAGTGTGACCCCATGCCACCTGAATGTGCAGCCATCACCCAGACCACAGGATCATACAGATGAGGCATGTGCAACCTTGACAGATGGAGCAATATTTTATTTAAAATCAAGTCACGGGCTAGACCTGTGTGGGTCATTTCACACAAACTCCATGAGTAGCCTACTGCTCAAATAAGAACACTACGTTATCAGTGTAGCACCCCACAATCATCAATTTGTGCTTTGTTGCATCTATGTCATGGCTATACCCCTTTCGTTGATCCATCACCCTACTCCAATAAATCACTCAGGAATAGTGTTGAGCATTCCGATACTTCAAGTATCGGGTATTGGCCGATATTTGCTGTATCGGAATTCCGATACCGAGTTCCGATATTTTTGTGATATCGGAAATCGGAATCGGTGTGTGCGGTGCGCATGGTTCCAAGGGTCTGGAGGAGAGGAAACTCTCCTTCAGGCCCTTGGATCCATATTCATGTAAAAAATAAACAATAAAAATAAAAAATATGTATATACTCACCCCTCGGCAAACCCTGGCTGTCACTGCTGCGAGCGTCTGCCTCCGTTCCTAATAATGCAGAGAGTGAAGGACCTTCGATGATGTTATGGTCACGTGAGCGGTCAGATGACCGGTCACTAGAGTTGAGCGACCTTGACCTTTTTAGAGTCGAGCCGGGTTTTGCGAAACCCGACTATGTCCAAAGTCGGGTCGAGTGAAATCGGCCGATTATGACGTAAAGTCGGGATCGACCGAAACACGAAACCCAATGCAAGTCAATGGGGCAGCATAGTCGGCAGTGAGTGGGGGCCAGGAAAACACCTAGAGTGCCCATTTTAATGTCAAAACCATCCATTCTTCTTAATGAAGCTTGTCAAGCGTAATTTACCTTATAATAATTGGAAGGCATTTGAAATTGGGGGTCATTTGGCTAAAGTTGTGGGGGGTAGGGCTGGTTCAAGTAATTAGTGGGCCCAGGAAATCTGGACCACGTCACGGCAGTGGAGCAGGGAGAGGTAAGTATTTCAACTTTGCAAGTGCTGTGAACCTGAGCAAGCAGGGGGGGCCCACTCGTTGGCATTGGCACTGGCACAGGGCCCCTCAAAGTACAGCGGTGTGTTTGCACGGCGGGGGCACCTCCCACCGGCAGCAACACTTTTGCGTACCATGAGAGGCCCTGTGCCAGTGACGTCGCCAACTAGTATTCCTCCCCCCACCTGATGAAGGAACCTGCACTTTCATCTGCACCTTCCTGTTTGTCCCCGTGTAAGGTGGTATGGTATGCGGGAAGGGGGACCTGACTTTCAGCAGGGTCACAATCTTGCAGTGTAGCGTGCACGGGAAATGTTGCGTTATGGGTCAATGTACCAGCAGACTCATCTATCACTGGCTGGGCAATGGGCACGATGAAGTGGAAACACAGATATAGGCCCAAAGAAGAAAGTGGGCTAAATGCAGTTCAAAATTGGTAACACAGGAATAACCAGGGGGCATTGCAGTGGAGGACAACTGGAATGAGAGGCTGACACAGAGAGTAGGGCCAAATCAGTAAGTAGTCGAAATGCAGTTCAAAATTGGCAACCGTAGTAAACAGGCGGCACAGCTTTGTTCAGTGGAGGAGAACAGCAAGGAGTGGCAGACACCGATAGTAGGCCCCAAACCAACTAGTACGCCAAATGCAGTTGTTCCATTTAACCACAATTTAATGAGAGCCTGAAGATAGAAGCTCAGGAAAGGCAACCTGGGGAACACCTTGGAGTGTAACACACCATCTCTCTCCACCCCATACCCATTTTGTATGGCCTAATGCAGTGTACTTTTCTACAACTACTAAACGAGAGTCGGAAGACCGAAGCAATGGCAAGGAAACCTGGGGAACACCTTAGAGTGTAACACACCCTCTCTCTACACCCCATACCCAATTTGAAGGTCTAATGCAGTGTAGTTTCCAAGAACTACTAAACGAGAGCCGGAAGATCGAAGCTCAGGAAAGGCAACCTGGGGAACACCTTGGAGTGTAACACACCCTCTCGCTACACCCCATACCCAATTTGAAGGCCTAATGCAGCGTAGTTTCCAACAACTACTAAACGAGAGCCGGAAGATCGAAGCTCAGGAAAGGCAACCTGGGGAACACCTTGGAGTGTAACAAACCCTCTCTCTACACCCCATACCCAATTTGTAGGCCTAATGCAGCGTAGTTTCCGACAACTACTAAACGAGAGCCGGAATATCGAAGCTCAGGAAAGGCAACCTGGGGAACACCTTGGAGTGTAACACACCCTCTCTCTACACCCCATACCCAATTTGTAGGCCTAATGCAGCGTAGTTTCCGACAACTACTAAACGAGAGCCGGAATATCGAAGCTCAGGAAAGGCAACCTGGGGAACACCTTGGAGTGTAACACACCCTCTCTCTACACCCCATACCCAATTTGAAGGCCTAATGCAGTGTAGTTTCCAAGAACTACTAAACGAGAGCCGGAAGATCGAAGCTCAGGAAAGGCAACCTGGGGAACACCTTGGAGTGGAACACACCATCTCTCTACACCCCATACCCAATTTGAAGGCCTAATGCAGCGTAGTTTCCAACAACTACTAAACGAGAGCCGGTAGATCGAAGCTCAGGAAAGGCAACCTGGGGAACACCTTGGAGTGTAACACAACGTCTCTCTACACCACGGAAGGGATGATTCTTAGGAAGGAAGGCTGTTGGAAATAAGCATTGCGCGTCCGAGGGTGATTAGATTCTTATTAGGTATATACTCACCCTCGGACGCGCCCTGCTTCTTTATTTGGAATGAATGTTTATTTGCAATGTGGTGTTGACTTTCTCTATTATTTTGGTAATTAATGATTTTATTATTTTCATTATTTTGCATCTTATCGGCAATAATATAAAGAAGACGCGACAGGACAACACTCGGTGGATGCCATATGTGTGTTTTCAATTTAAAAAAACTTTCAGTTAACTACTTGCAGGAGAAAGTAATTGTAGCTGGTGGCCATTTTTAGTACTGTACCAGATTTTAGTTGTGTGTTTGTTTTTAATGTTAAAATGTCTGCATTTGATATCTCACCAGTATTTTCTTTTTTATAAGCAAAATACTTATTTTTATATTTTCTGATGTTGGTTCCAGGGGTACACGGCCAGCAGTGCCCTGGTCAGTGTAGTAGTAGTTGAAAGAATGGACCGCAGACAGGCATCGAAGGCCTAAAATAAAAACACATGGCTGTAGGCAATTTTAAATTGGTTCCAGGGGTACACGGACAGCAGTGGTGTGGTCAGTGGAGGCCTAGTGGAAGGAGTGACCGCAGACAGGCATCGAAGGCCTAAAATAATAACACATGGCTGTAGGCAATTTTAAATTGGTTCCAGGGGTACACGGGCAGCAGTGACCTGGTCAGTGTAGTAGTAGTTGAAAGAATGGACCGCAGACAGGCATCGAAGGCCTAAAATAAAAAAATTGGGCTGGCTGTAGGCAATTTTAAATTGGTTCCAGGGGTACACGGGCAGCAGTGGTGTGGTCAGTGGAGGCCTAGTGGAAGGAGTGACCGCAGACAGGCATCGAAGGCCTAAAATAATAACACATGGCTGTAGGCAATTTTAAATTGGTTCCAGGGGTACACGGGCAGCAGTGACCTGGTCAGTGTAGTAGTAGTTGAAAGAATGGACCGCAGACAGGCATCGAAGGCCTAAAATAAAAAAATTGGGCTGGCTGTAGGCAATTTTAAATTGGTTCCAGGGGTACACGGACAGCAGTGGTGTGGTCAGTGGAGGCCTAGTGGAAGGAGTGACCGCAGACAGGCATCGAAGGCCTAAAATAATAACACATGGCTGTAGGCAATTTTAAATTGGTTCCAGGGGTACACGGACAGCAGTGGTGTGGTCAGTGGAGGCCTAGTGGAAGGAGTGACCGCAGACAGGCTTCCAAGGCCTAACATAACAAACTTGGGCTGGCTGTAGGCACTTTTAAATTGGTTCCAGGGGTACACGGGCAGCAGTGGTCTGGTCAGTGGAAGTCTAGTGGAAGGAGTGACCGCAGACAGGCTTCCAAGGCCTAACATAACAAACTTGGGCTGGCTGTAGGCACTTTTAAATTGGTTCCAGGGGTACACGGGCAGCAGTGACCTGGTCAGTGTAGTAGTAGTTGAAAGAATGGACCGCAGACAGGCTTCGAAGGCCTAACATAACAAACTTGGGCTGGCTGTAGGCACTTTTAAATTGGTTCCAGGGGTACACGGGCAGCAGTGGTCTGGTCAGTGGAAGTCTAGTGGAAGGAGTGACCGCAGACAGGCTTCCAAGGCCTAACATAACAAACTTGGGCTGGCTGTAGGCACTTTTAAATTGGTTCCAGGGGTACACGGGCAGCAGTGGTCTGGTCAGTGGAAGTCTAGTGGAAGGAGTGACCGCAGACAGGCTTCCAAGGCCTAACATAACAAAAATGTCAAAACAATGGTATTGTCAGTGCCAGGCATTGAAGGATGTCAGCGCCTAGACTACACATTGGTGAAGCTGTGAGAGATAATTTTGCTAGTGGTAGAGCACTGTTTGAGCTGGGGGGGGGAACTGTCTTGTGGCCGGCGTTACAGGCACAGGGCCCCTCATATTACAACGGTGTGTCTGACGTTGGGTGCGCACCACCACCGCCAGAGACACTTTATTGTACTATGAGGGACCCAGTGGCAGTGCCGTCGACCAAAAGCGGCCACACCCACCTCTTCAGACAAACAGCACTCTCAAGGGTCCAAGCGCAAAGTGGCGATAGCACGGCCCCGTGTGGGGAGTTTGGCCATTTCGTGAGGTGGAAACATGTCGTATGCTGGACAATCAGGTGAAGAAAATTACGAGATTGGAAAAGTCATTCAGAATAGTCCACAGGCAAGACCTTTTCATAGGAAAGCTAGGTGTCAGCCGGGCAGGGTGGGGCAAAAGATTTTGAAATCCAGTTGTGGTTCATTTTAATGAAGGTTAGATCATCTACATTTTGGGTAGCCAGACGAGTCCTTTTTTCTGTTAGTATTGAACCTGCAGCACTGAATACTCTTTCTGATAGGACACTAGCTGCCGGGCAAGCAAGCTCCTGCAATGCATATTCTGCCAATTCTGGCCAGGTGTCTAATTTGGATGCCCAGTAATCAAATGGGAATGACGGTTGAGGGAGAACGTCGATAAGGGATGAAAAATAGTTTGTAACCATACTGGACAAATGTTGTCTCCTGTCACTTTGAATTGATGCTGCAGTACCTGTCCTGTCTGCGGTCATAGAAAAATCACTCCACAACCTGGTCAGAAAACCCCTCTGGCCAACGCCACTTCTGATTTCTGCCCCTCTAACACCTCTGGTCTGCTGGCCCCTGGAGCTCGTGTGAGAACGATCACGGGCGCTGTGTGCAGGGAATGCCAGAAGCAAACGGTCAACAAGAGTTGATTGTTTTGTTGCTAATATTAGTTCCAAGTTCTCATGTGGCATAATATTTTGTAATTTGCCTTTATAGCGAGGATCAAGGAGGCAGGCCAACCAGTAATCGTCATCGTTCATCATTTTTGTAATGCGTGTGTCCCTTTTGAGGATACGCAAGGCATAATCCGCCATGTGGGCCAAAGTTCCCGTTGTCAAATCTGCGGTTGTGCTTGGTTGAGGGGCAGTTGCAGGCAAATCTACGTCACTTGTGTCCCTCAAAAAACCAGAACCCGGCCTTGCCACGCCACCAATTTCCCGTGCCCCCGGGAAAGCTTCCTCATTAAAAATATACTCATCCCCATCATCCTCCTCATCCTCCACCTCCTCTTCGCCCGGTACCTCGTCATGTACACTGCCCTGACCAGACAATCGCTGACTGTCATCAAGGCTTTCCTCTTCCTCTGGTGCAGACGCCTGATCCTTTATGTGCGTCAAACTTTGCATCAGCAGACGCATTAGGGGGATGCTCATGCTTATTATGGCGTTGTCTGCACTAACCAGCCGTGTGCATTCCTCAAAACACTGAAGGACTTGACACATGTCTTGAATCTTCGACCACTGCACACCTGACAACTCCATGTCTGCCATCCTACTGCCTGCCCGTGTATGTGTATCCTCCCACAAAAACATAACAGCCCGCCTCTGTTCGCACAGTCTCTGAAGCATGTGCAGTGTTGAGTTCCACCTTGTTGCAACGTCTATGATTAGGCGATGCTGGGGAAGGTTCAAAGAACGCTGATAGGTCTGCATACGGCTGGAGTGTACAGGCGAACGGCGGATATGTGCGCAAAGTCCACGCACTTTGAGGAGCAGGTCGGATAACCCCGGATAACTTTTCAGGAAGCACTGCACCACCAGGTTTAAGGTGTGAGCCAGGCAAGGAATGTGTTTCAGTTGGGAAAGGGAGATGGCAGCCATGAAATTCCTTCCGTTATCACTCACTACCTTGCCTGCCTCAAGATCTACAGTGCCCAGCCACGACTGCGTTTCTTGCTGCAAGAACTCGGACAGAACTTCCGCGGTGTGTCTATTGTCGCCCAAACACTTCATAGCCAATACAGCCTGCTGACGTATGCCAGTAGCTGCCCCATAATGGGAGACCTGGTGTGCAACAGTGGCAGGTGCGGATGGAGTGTTTGTGCGACTGCGGTCTGTGGACGAGCTCTTGCTTCTGCAGGAGGACGAGGAGGAGGAGGAGGAGGGGGTGCGAACGGCTACAGACAACTGTTTACTAGACCGTGGGCTAGGCAGAACTGTCCCAAACTTGCTGTCCCCTGTGGACCCTGAATCCACCACATTTACCCAGTGTGCCGTGATGGACACGTAACGTCCCTGGCCATGCCTACTGGTCCATGCATCTGTTGTCAGGTGCACCTTTGTGCTCACAGATTGCCTGAGTGCATGGACGATGCGCTCTTTAACATGCTGGTGGAGGGCTGGGATGGCTTTTCTGGAAAAAAAGTGTCGACTGGGTAGCTCGTAGCGTGGTACAGCGTAGTCCATCAGGTCTTTGAAAGCTTCGCTTTCAACTAACCGGTAGGGCATCATCTCTAACGAGATTAGTCTAGCTATGTGGGCGTTCAAACCCTGTGTACGCGGATGCGAGGCTAAGTATTTCCTTTTTCTAACCATAGTCTCATGTAGGGTGAGCTGGACTGGAGAGCTGGAGATCGTGGAACTAGCGGGGGTGCCGGTGGACATGGCAGACTGAGAGACGGTGGGAGATGGTATTGTTGCCGCCGGTGCCCTAGATGCAGTGTTTCCTACTACGAAACTGGTGATTCCCTGACCCTGACTGCTTTGGCCTGGCAAAGATACCTGCACAGATACAGCAGGTGGTGCGCTAAATGGTGGTCCTACACTGCCGGAAGGGATGTTGCGTTGATGACTAGCTTCATTGGCCGAGGGTGCAACAACCTTAAGGGACGTTTGGTAGTTAGTCCAAGCTTTCAAATGCATGGTGGTTAAATGTCTATGCATGCAACTAGTATTGAGACTTTTCAGATTCTGACCTCTGCTTAAGGAAGTAGAACATTTTTGACAGATGACTTTGCGCTGATCAATTGGATGTTGTTTAAAAAAATGCCAGACTGCACTCTTTCTAGCATCGGATACCTTTTCAGGCATTGCAGACTGAGCTTTAACCGGATGGCCACGCTGTCCTCCACCAGGTTTTGGCTTTGCCACGCGTTTTGGGCAAGATACGGGCCCGGCAGATGGAACCTGTGGCGATGTTGATGCCTGCTGCGGCCCCTCCTCCTCCTCTGCTTCAGAACTGCTGCCGCCTGCACCCTGTTCCCCCAATGGCTGCCAATCGGGGTCAAGAACTGGGTCATCTAATAACTCTTCTTGTACCTCCTGCGCAACTTCGTCTGTGTCACCGTGTCGTTCGGTGGTATAGCGTTCGTGATGGGGCAACATAGTCTCATCAGGGTCTGATTCTTGATCAGCACCCTGCGAGGGCAATGTTGTGGTCTGAGTCAAAGGACCAGCATAGTAGTCTGGCTGTGGCTGTGCGTCAGTGCACTCCATGTCAGATTCAATTTGTAATGGGCATGGACTGTTAACTGCTTCACTTTCTAAGCCAGGGACGGTATGTGTAAAGAGCTCCATGGAGTAACCCGTTGTGTCGCCTGCTGCATTCTTCTCTGTTGTTGTTTTTGCTGAAGAGGACAAGGAAGTGACTTGTCCCTGACCGTGAACATCCACTAACGACGCGCTGCTTTTACTTTTACCAGTTTCACGAGATGAGGCAAAAGAGCTAGAGGCTGAGTCAGCAAGATAAGCCAAAACTTGCTCTTGCTGCTCCGGCTTTAAAAGCGGTTTTCCTAATCCCAGAAAAGGGAGCGTTCGAGGCCTTGTGTAGCCGGACGACGAACCTGGCTCCACAGCTCCAGACTTAGGTGCAATATTTTTTCCCCCACGACCACCTGATGCTCCACCACTACCACTACCCTCATTACCAGCTGACAATGAACGCCCCCGGCCACGACCTCTTCCACTAGACTTCCTCATTGTTTTAAAAACGTAACCAAACTAACGTTATTTGTTGCAGTCACACAACTTACACGGTGAGCTATAACTTCAGTATGATTTAGCTACCCCTTTACAGGTTGGTGAGACCACAGCGAAAATCAGGCCCAATGTTACACACTCTTTTTTTGGTGGCTGCAAATTAGAGAGATGCCCCACACGCAGGACTGTCACTGAAGCACAAATGTTAATATTAATGTCACACTATTATTTTTTTTTTATTTTTATTTTTTTCAGGAACACTTTAGAAACCCCCCCAAAAAAAAAAAAAAGATTTTTGCAGGGAGAATTTAGAAAACAAATGTAACAAACTATATGCTTTCTATGGGCCACTGAGTGAGAGATGACGCACACAGGAATCAGGAGTGGCACACAAGCCCAGAGGCCAATATTTTTCTACCAATGATTGATGGAGTTATTTTCTCTGGTAGATTTTGGAACCCAAATCAAGGAAAAAAAATGTAGGCTTTCTATGGACCACAATTGGAGAGAGAGAGAGAGAGAGAGAGAGAGAGAGAGAGAGAGATGGCACACCCAGGAGTCAAGACTGGCACACAAGCAGAAAGGCCAATATTAATCTCCCACTGTTTTTTTTTTTTTTTTTTTTTTCAGGGAGACTTTAGAAAAAAAAATAATAAAAAAAATATGATTTTATCAGGAAGAATTTAGAAACCAAATAAAATAAAATGATTTTTTCAGGGAGAATTTATAAAACAAATAAAAACAAAAATAGGCGTTCTATGGCCCACTGACTGAGAGATGACGCACACAGGAGTCAGGAGTGGCACACAAACCCAGAGGCCAATATTTTTCTACCAATGATTGATGTAGTTATTTTCTCTGGTAGATTTTAGAACCCAAATCAAGGAAAAAAAATATAGGCTTTCTATGGACCACAATTGGAGAGAGAGAGAGAGAGAGAGAGAGAGAGAGAGAGAGAGAGATGGCACACCCAGGAGTCAAGACTGGCACACAAGCAGAAAGGCCAATATTAATCTCCCACTGTTTTTTTTGGTTGTTTTTTTTTTTTTTTTTTTCAGGGAGACTTTAGAAAAAAAAAAAAAAAAAAAAAAAATATGATTTTATCAGGAAGAATTTAGAAACCAAATAAAATAAAATGATTTTTTCTGGGAGAATTTATAAAACAAATAAAACCAAAAATAGGCGTTCTATGGCCCACTGACTGAGAGATGACGCACCCAGGAGTCAAGACTGGCACACAAGCAGAAAGGCCAATATTAATCTCCCACTGTTTTTTTTTTTTTTTTTCAGGGAGACTTTAGAAAAAAAAATAATAAAAAAAATGTGATTTTATCAGGAAGAATTTAGAAACCAAATAAAATAAAATGATTTTTTCAGGGAGAATTTAGAAAACAAATAAAACCAAAAATAGGCGTTCTATGGCCCACTGACTGAGAGATGACGCACCCAGGAGTCAAGACTGGCACACAAGCAGAAAGGCCAATATTAATCTCCCACTGTTTTTTTTTTTTTTTTTCAGGGAGACTTTAGAAAAAAAAATAATAAAAAAAATGTGATTTTATCAGGAAGAATTTAGAAACCAAATAAAATAAAATGATTTTTTCTGGGAGAATTTATAAAACAAATAAAACCAAAAATAGGCGTTCTATGGCCCACTGACTGAGAGATGACGCACCCAGGAGTCAAGACTGGCACACAAGCAGAAAGGCCAATATTAATCTCCCACTGTTTTTTTTTTTTTTTTCAGGGAGACTTTAGAAAAAAAAATAATAAAAAAAATGTGATTTTATCAGGAAGAATTTAGAAACCAAATAAAATAAAATGATTTTTTCAGGGAGAATTTAGAAAACAAATAAAACCAAAAATAGGCGTTCTATGGCCCACTGACTGAGAGAGAGAGAGAGATGGAACGCTTAGTACTGGCACACAAGCCCAAAGGGCAATATTAATCTCCCTTTTTTTTTCCAGGGAGAATTTCTAAAACCCAAAAAAAAAAAAAAATAGGCTTTCTATGGCCCACTATTTGTGAGAGAGATGGGACGCTCAGGACTGGCACAGATGGCACGCTCAGGACTGGCACAGAAGCCCAGAGGCCAATATTAATCTCCCTTTTTTTCTGGTAGAATTTATAAAACCAAAAAAAAATTTAAATAGGCTTTCTATGGCCCACTATTTGTGAGAGAGATGGCACGCTCAGGACTGGCACAGATAGCACGCTCACAACTGGCACACAAGCCCAGAGGCCAATATTAATCTCCCTTTATTCAGGGAAAATTTATAAAACAAAAAAAAAAAATAAATAGGCTTTCTATGGCCCACTATTTGTGAGAGAGATGGGACGCTCAGGACTGGCACAGATGGCACGCTCAGGACTGGCACAGAAGCCCAGAGGCCAATATTAATCTCCCTTTTTTTCTGGGAGAATTTATAAAACCAAAAAAAAATTTAAATAGGCTTTCTATGGCCCACTATTTGTGAGAGAGATGGCACGCTCAGGACTGGCACAGATGGCACGCTCACAACTGGCACACAAGCCCAGAGGCCAATATTAATCTCCCTTTTTTCAGGGAAAATTTATAAAACAAAAAAAAAAATTAAATAGGCTTTCTATGGCCCACTATTTGTGAGAGAGATGGCACGCTCAGGGCTGGCACAGATGGCACGCTCAGGACTGGCACACAAGCCCAGAGGCCAATATTAATCTCCCTTTTTTTCAGGGAGAATTTATAAAACCAAAAAAAAAAATTAATAGGCTTTCTATGGCCCACTATTTGTGAGAGAGATGGCACGCTCAGGGCTGGCACAGATGGCACGCTCAGGACTGGCACACAAGCCCAGAGGCCAATATTAATCTCCCTTTTTTTCAGGGAGAATTTATAAAACCCCCAAAAAAATAAAATAGGCTTTCTATGGCCCACTATTTGTGAGAGAGATGGCACACTCAGGACTGGCACACAAGCCCAAAGGCCAATATTAATCTCCCACTGTATTTTTATCAGGGAGAATTTATACACCCCACAAAAAAAAATACAGAAAAATGAAAAGGCTTTCTATGGCCCACTATGTGAGAGAGATGGCACACACAGGGATGGCACTCTAGCAGAAATGCCAAATTGCCAATCTTAATCTCCCACCAAAAAAAAAAAAAAAAAAAAAACAGGGAATGTCCTACAATTACTATCTCCCTGCCTGCAGTAATCTCAGCCAGGTATGGCAGGCAGCTACTATCTCCCTGCCTGCAGTAATCTCAGCCAGGTATGGCAGGCAGCAATAAGGAGTGGACTGATGCACAAATGAAATAAAAAGTGTGGACAAACAAAAAAGATAGCTGTGCAGAAAGGAAGGAACAAGAGGATTTGTGCTTTGAAAAAAGCAGTTGGTTTGCACAGCGGCGTACACACAGCAATGCAGCTATCAGGGAGCCTTCTAGGGCAGCCCAATGAGCTACAGCGCTGAGGGGAAAAAAAAAAAAAAAAAAAAACTTCCACTGTCCCTGCACACCGAGGGTGGTGTTGGACAGTGCAAATCGCTGCAGCACAAGCGGTTTTGTGGTTAATGGACCCTGCCTAACGCTATCCCTGCTTCTGACAAAGCGGCAGCAACCTCTCCCTAAGCTCAGATCAGCAGCAGTAAGATGGCGGTCGGCGGGAACGCCTCTTTATAGCCCCTGTGACGTCGCAGACAGCAAGCCAATCACTGCAATGCCCTTCTCTAAGATGGTGGGGACCAGGACCTATGTCATCACGCTGCCCACACTCTGCGTTTACCTTCATTGGCTGAGAAATGGCGCTTTTCGCGTCATTGAAACGCGACTTTGGCGCGAAAGTCGCGTACCGCATGGCCGACCCCGCACAGGGGTCGGATCGGGTTTCATGAAACCCCGACTTAGCCAAAAGTCGGCGACTTTTGAAAATGTTCGACCCGTTTCGCTCAACCCTACCGGTCACATGACCACGATGTCATCGAAGGTTCTTCACTCACTGCATTTTTAGGGACGGAGGCAGACGCTCGCAGCGGTGACAGCCAGGGTCCTTCGGAGGGGTGAGTATATCCATATTTTTTATTTTTATTCTTTATTTTTTACATGAATATGGATCCCAGGGCCTGAAGGAGAGTTTCCTCTCCTTCAGACCCTGGGAACCATCCAGGATACCTTCTGATATTTGTGTCCCATTGACTTGCATTGGTATCGGTTATCGGTATCGGCGATATCCGATATTTTTTGGATATCGGCCGATACCATCCGATACCGATACCTTTGAATATTGGAAGGTATCGCTCCACACTACTCAGGAATGTAACTATGTTGGGTAGGAAAGAAAAAGGTTTTTTTCCCAGTTATGAGGACAAAAATGGTGAATTACCATTAAGGACCTGTTACAGAATTAAATATCAGGTAGGCTTGGTTCACATTGAATATGGGCCACATGTTAGTGCCTTCCATCTGAAAAACGTGATTTGGCCAGAACCCTCAGTGGGGCCATTGACGTTACTGAAGCAGACGTGGTCACTCTGTGCTCTGTCCACCTTCTATTTCAGCAGCGTCCAACCTTTTTGAAACAGATAAAAAAGATCTGTCGACCACACTCTTGTGCTCACCTCAAAAAGTAGGACCCAACTGAAATGGAGGCCAGAGAGAATAAAGTAACTCTGCTTTATTAAAGTTAATGGCCATGTCAAGGGTTTCTCCTGAATTCCATTTCTTCAGATGGAAGCACGATTGAAGATTTGCCAAAACTTTACTGTTAGGGCAGTGAGAATCTGGAATTGCTTGCCTGAGGAGGTGGTGATGGCGAACTCAGTCGAGGGGTTCAAGAGAGGCCTGGATGTCTTCCTGGAGCAGAACAATATTGTATCATACAATTATTAGGTTCTGTAGAAGGACGTAGATCTGGGGATTTATTATGATGGAATATAGGCTGAACTGGATGGACAAATGTCTTTTTTCGGCCTTACTAACTATGTAACTATGTTACTATGTAAAACGCAACATAAATATGGCCTTATGCCTCTGCACTCGTTGTTGCTTGATGTGACAGCCTCTTAAACTTATTTTTCACTTTATTTTCTCCATCATTGTACTCTCATAATTGTGTTCTGCCTAAGAATTCAACCTGGCCCTATTTATCATTCAGTATCGTGATCTAAGAAAGTCATTGACCAAATGACTTTATTTACCATCCAGCTTTAGTTCAAGGCTATGTGACATATGCAGATTTTAATCTTGTAATATCGTTCACAGAACAGACTCGGAGCGGAGAATTACACACTTCAATGTGACTCTGCATGTAAACATCATGCCTACTGGGAGTAATTACAATGATATATTTCACCCATTGTCACTTAATGATAGTGGATCAGTGGATTTTAGATATATATTCTTATTTCTTGCATTTATTTCTAACCATGGCACATATTTGGAATTAGAAACCATCTAATTAGGACAATTAGTCTAATAAAATGTGTTTTGGGAGACAGTTTATTTGAAAAGTACAAAAAATAATTACAGCACATTTAATTACTTCAGACACAGCTGTTTGTGTTATCCGCCATTCATCCTTTACTTCTACGCAGCTTAACACCAGGAATAATCTATCAATAAAATGGTTTGCGAATAGGCCATGTTAAAAATGAGCCAAGCGAATGGCAACATTCTGAAAGCTAAGATTCTTCACTAGTCGCTACGGCGGAAAGCCGATATATAGTCGTGTTTGTTACTGTCTGTCCTAGTTAATAGGGTTTTTCCACTAAATATATTGATTGCTTATCCTTGGCATAGCTGATAAATGCATGACCACTGGAAGTTCAACATCTAGGACCTCCATCGATCCCAAGAACGTAGGTTACAAAGTCTCCTTTGTAAATGGACTGGTAATGTGCATGTGTGATCACAGCTATACTCACATCTATGTAGCTGTCAAAGATGGACATTCCATCAATTCCATAAAGATTAACTGGTGATGTGGATGCATATTCATACTACTGTGACAGTCAAACAGGGGCATAGGATTGCCATTTTTGACAACAGTGGGGGTGAGAGTGGTTAGAGCCCAAGTGATCACACTACCACTTTGCTTGATCTGCTCTTAACAGAAGTTCAGAGAAGTGTTTTACAGCAACTATAAGGACAATACCTGTACACAGGAGATGACAAAATGACTTCCATGGGGGAATATTGTGGGAAAGTGCAGGTCACTGTCAAAGGAGAAGGAGGTGAGCTGTGACATCATCTATTTTTATTGGTGCTACATATATGTGTCATATTTCATCATAATCCTGCCTGTGATGATAATGAAATCACTGCTGAATATAGATGAGTAAATATTTTGAAATTCTAATTCACAAATTGTCCCCAAAAGTTTGATTCATAGCATATAAATTTGGGTGAATCTCTATACTGGAAAGCTGATAATTGGTCGGAAAATACACGTGGGGGAGAGGAGAGGACCCTGCTGACCATAAGAGATTGCACTCTACAAGAGAGTGAGGACCCTGCTGACCATAAGAGCTTACACTCTACAGCAGAAAGAGGACTCTACTGACCATAAGAGCTTACACTCTACAGGAGAGAGAGGAAACCCCACTGACCATAAGAGCTTACACTCTACAGGAGAGAGAGGACTCTACTGACCATAAGAGCTTACACTCTACAGGAGAGAGAGGACCCTGCTGACCATAAGAGCTTAAAACTTGGCAGGAGCGAGAGAATCTCCCTGACCATAAGAGCTTACACTCTACAGGAGAAAGTAAGAGAGGACCCTGCTGACCATAAGAGCTTACACTCTACAGGTAATTTAGAGAATGGACCATTGAGGATTACACTCTACAGTAGAGAAAAAGAAAAAGAGAGAGGACCCTGCTGAGCTTCCACTCTATAGGAGACAGGACCCTGCTGAGCATGAAAGCTTACATTTACAGGCAAGAGAAAGGGAGGACCCCACTGGCCATGGAAGCTAACACTATTCTGGAGAGAGAGAACCATGCTGACCATAAGAGAGAGAGGATCTTACTGATTATAATAGCTTACACTATATAGGAGAGAGGACCATGCTCACCATAAGAGCTTACACTGTTAGGACTGGCGGAATGCATCGAGTAAATAGTGAGATGATATTTGGTGCGTTCGCAGTCCAGGGTCCACTGTGCAGAAGAGAACCTGCTGCTAGCAAATGGCAGCGCTATATGGCGGTGGAAGCGAACTCTGTTAAGTCACAGGGGTGCGGTACCACACAAAGAGCGCAAGCAAGGAGTCACCGAACTCAGTCCCAAGACTCGGGATTTGAGTCTGTCTAGAATACTTGCGCTCAACACCACTATTGGGTGTAAGAATTAAACTTAAATAATAGTTTTGAGCACAAGAGTGCGAGCTGTGCCGTACTGGCGGACGCCAATAACCACCCAGACTTGGGCTAAGGAAGCGCTCTAATGGCGCCGCACTGGCGAACACAGCAGTAGATGCTATTTCATGTGTAATAATGCTGACAGTTCAGCCGGGAGCTAGATAGCAGCCATACACCATATGTGAACAGTCATACAATAGGGAGGGGATTTTTAAAGAACGACTTGCACTCATCAAGACACACACGTATACAAATGTACACTAGCGCATGGCCGTGCGGTCATGCGAACCTTTTATAGCTGCAGCATGTACAGCACCTTCCCAGAATGACCAATGGGAGGCTGCCACAGAAGTTGAGCACCTTCAGGACCTTCCTGGAGGACCAATGGGGTCTGCTGCAGTATCTGAGCATGTGACCCTCGATCTCCAATGGGAGATCTTGCCCTGGGCATGCTCAGAAGGGGAAAAGCAGGACTTAGTCCCAAAAGCGTCTGCTCGCCACTGCCCAGCACTGGCTTCAATGGCAGAAGCTGGAAAAGCAGCAGTAACCCTTTGCACAGAGTGAGACTGAGCAAGACGCTGGGACCGACGTCTCCGCTGAGCAGGCTCCACTGTGGCAGAAGAATGGGAGACCACAGCTGAGATGGCCCGAGATTCCCCCTGTGCAGAGGCGGGAACTCTACCCCTAACATACACTCTACAGGAAAGAGAGGATCCAGCTGATCATGGAAGCACACTTCAGCAGAGGGAGACATACCCAGTGACTTTGGAGATGGAAAATCACTTACAAATTGACATACAAACTGTTTGTTGGGAACAAATTTCCAGTTTTTTTCTTGCATCATTCTAGAGCAAAAAGACCTTTGTCCTCATTTATGCTATATTTAGTCCATTTTACCAGAAGGATTCCTTTATTTAGATTGTTATGTATTTACTAGTTGAAGAGCCCGGCGTTGCCTGGGCATAGTTAATCTGTGGTTAGTTATAGCACCTCACTTCTCTTATTTTCCCATCACGCCTCTCATTTTCCCCCTCACATCTTTCATTTCCCCCCTCACTCCTCTCATTCCCCCCTCACTCCTCTCATTCCCCCCTAACACTTGTCATTTCGACCTTACATCTGTCATTTTCCAATCACTCCACTATTTTCCCTCACTCCTCTCATTTGCACACACACCTTTTCATTTTCACCTCACACATCTCATTTTCACCTCACACCTCATTTTCACCTCACACCTCTCATTTTCCCCTCAGTATATACATGTTTGTCATCTCCCTTATATATAGTATACACCTGTATGTCATCTTCTGTATATAGTTTATACTTGTATGTCATCTCCCCTGTAAATAGTATATACCTGTATGTCATCTCCCCTGTAAATAGTATATACCTGCTGTATGTCCTCTCCTCCTGTAAATTGTATATACCTATGTGTCATCTCCTCCTGTATATAGTATATACCTGTATGTCATCTCTTCTGTATATAGTATATATCTGTATGTCTTCTCCTATATATACTATATACCTGTATGTCATCTCCTGTATATAATATATACCTGTATGTCATCTCCCCTGTATATAGTATATACCTGCTGTATGTCATCTCCTCCTCTATATACCTATGTTTCATCTCTTTTTATATAGTATATACAGTGGGGCAAAAAAGTATTTAGTCAGTCAGCAATAGTGCAAGTTCCACCACTTAAAAAGATGAGAGGCGTCTGTAATTTACATCATAGGTAGACCTCAACTATGGGAGACAAACTGAGAAAAAAAAATCCAGAAAATCACATTGTCTGTTTTTTTATCATTTTTTTTGCATATTATGGTGGAAAATAAGTATTTGGTCAGAAACAAACAATCAAGATTTCTGGCTCTCACAGACCTGTAACTTCTTCTTTAAGAGTCTCCTCTTTCCTCCACTCATTACCTGTAGTAATGGCACCTGTTTAAACTTGTTATCAGTATAAAAAGACACCTGTGCACACCCTCAAACAGTCTGACTCCAAACTCCACTATGGTGAAGACCAAAGAGCTGTCAAAGGACACCAGAAACAAAATTGTAGCCCTGCACCAGGCTGGGAAGACTGAATCTGCAATAGCCAACCAGCTTGGAGTGAAGAAATCAACAGTGGGAGCAATAATTAGAAAATGGAAGACATACAAGACCACTGATAATCTCCCTCGATCTGGGGCTCCATGCAAAATCCCACCCCGTGGGGTCAGAATGATCACAAGAACGGTGAGCAAAAATCCCAGAACCACGCGGGGGGACCTAGTGAATGAACTGCAGATAGCTGGGACCAATGTAACAAGGCCTACCATAAGTAACACACTACGCCACCATGGACTCAGATCCTGCAGTGCCAGACGTGTCCCACTGCTTAAGCCAGTACATGTCCGGGTCCGTCTGAAGTTTGCTAGAGAGCATTTGGATGATCCAGAGGAGTTTTGGGAGATTGTCCTATGGTCTGATGAAACCAAACTGGAACTGTTTGGTAGAAACACAACTTGTCGTGTTTGGAGGAAAAAGAATACTGAGTTGCATCCATCAAACACCATACCTACTGTAAAGCATGGTGGTGGAAACATCATGCTTTGGGGCTGTTTCTCTGCAAAGGGGCCAGGACGACTGATCTGGGTACATGAAAGAATGAATGGGGCCATGTATCGTGAGATTTTGAGTGCAAACCTCCTTCCATCAGCAAGGGCATTGAAGATGAAATGTGGCTGGGTCTTTCAACATGACAATGATCCAAAGCACACCGCCAGGGCAACGAAGGAGTGGCTTCGTAAGAAGCATTTCAAGGTCCTGGAGTGGCCTAGCCAGTCTCCAGATCTCAACCCTATAGAAAACCTTTGGAGGGAGTTGAAAGTCCGTGTTGCCAAGCGAAAAGCCAAAAACATCACTGCTCTAGAGGAGATCTGCATGGATGAAAGGGCCAACATACCAACAACAGTGTGTGGCAACCTTGTGAAGACTTACAGAAAACGTTTGACCTCTGTCATTGCCAACAAAGGATATATTACAAAGTATTGAGATGAAATTTTGTTTCTGACCAAATACTTATTTTCCACCATAATATGCAAATAAAATGTTAAAAAAACAGACAATGTGATTTTCTGGATTTTTTTTTCTCAGTTTGTCTCCCGTAGTTGAGGTCTACCTATGATGTAAATTACAGACGCCTCTCATCTTTTTAAGTGGTGGAACTTGCACTACTGCTGACTGACTAAATACTTTTTTGCCCCACTGTACCTGTATGTCATCTCCTCCTGTATATAGTATATACGTGTGTCATCTCCTCCAGTATATAGTATATACCTGTATGTCATCTCCTCCTATATATAGTATATACCTGTATGTCATCTCCTCCTGTATATAGTAAATACCTATAAGTCATCTCCTCCTGTATATAGTATAAACCTGTGTGTCATCTGCTCCTGTATATAGCATATACCCGTGTGTCATCTCCCCTGTATATAGTATATACGTGTGTCATCTCCTCCTGTATATAGTATATACCTGTGTGTCATCTGCTCCTGTATATAGTATATACCTGTGTGTCATCTGCTCCTGTATATAGTATGTACCTGTATGACATCTCCTCCTGTATTAGACCTCGTTCACACGTTATTTGGTCAGTATTTTTACCTCAGTATTTGTAAGCTAAATTGGCAGCCTCATAAATCCCCAGCCAACAGGAAGCCCTATCCCTGGCAGTATATATTAGCTCAAACATACACATAATAGACAGGTCATATGCTGACAGCTGCCGTATTTCCTGTATGGTACATTTGTTACTCTTGTAGTTTGTCTGCTCATTAATCAGATTTTTATTTTTGAAGGATAATACCAGACGTGTGTGTGTTTTAGGGCGAGTTTCATGTGTCAAGTTGTGTATGTTGAGTTGCATGTGGCGACATGCATGTAGTGAGTTTTGTGAGATGAGTTTTGTGTGGCGACATGCGTTTAGCAACTTTTTGTGTGTCAAGTTGCATGTGACAGGTTAGTGTAGCAAGTTGTGTGCAGCAGGTTTTGCGCATGGCGAGTTTTGCGCGTGGCGAGTTTTATGTGGGGTGCGTTTTGAGTAGGTGCAAGTTTTGTGTGAGGCAACTTTTGCATGTGGCAATTTTTCCACGTGTGCAAGTTTTGCGAGTGGCGAGCTTTCCATGAGGTGAGTTTTACACATGTGGCTAGTTTTGCGTGAGCCTAGTTTTGCATGTGGCGAGTTTTGCATGTGGCGAATATTGCGCGTTGCGAGTTTTGAGTGGTGACTTTTGTGTTTCAACTGGCGAGGTTGGTGTATGTGTGGTGAAATGTGTGCTGAGGGTGGTATATGTGTTCAAGCACATGGTAGTGTGTGGCGCATTTTGTGTGCGTGTTCATATCCCCTTGTGTGGTGAGTAGGGTTGAGCAAAATGGATCAGACAAATTCAAAAATCGCCGACTTTCGGCAAAGTCAGGTTTCATGAAACCCGACCCAATCCTAGTGTGGGATCGGCCATGAGGTCATCGATCTGCACGCAAAAGTCGCATTTCATATGATGCTTTCAGCACCATTCTTCAGCCAATGAAGGAGGACGCAGAGTGTGGGCAGCGTGATGACATAGGTCTCGGTTCCCCCCATCTTACAGAAGGGCATGACAGTGATTGGCTTGCTTTCTGCGGCAGCACAGGGGCTATAAAGGGGCGTGCACGCCAACCGCCATCTTACTTCTGCCGATCTTAGCATAGGGAGAGGTTGCTGCAGCTTCATCAGAAGGGATATAGTAAGGGAGGGAGGATTAACCCCCAAACTGCTTGTGCTGTAGCGATTTCCACTGTCCAACACCACCATTTTTTTGCAGGGACAGTGGAGGCTATATTTTTATGCATCAGCTCTGTAGCTTATTAGGCTGCCCTATAAGGCTCCCTGATAGCTGCATTGCTGTTTGCACGCTGCTGTGCAAACCAACTGCTTTTTTAAAAGCAAAAATCCTGTTGCTCCTTTCTGCACAGTTATCTTGTTTATTTCTCCACACTTTTGTGTGCAGCAGTCCTTTTTATTGCTGCCATACTTGTCCTGAGATCATTGTAGGGAGATTGAAATTGTACTACTATTGTATTTTTTCATATATCTTCCAGCCACTTTCTGCCACTTACATTGTGTTGTTTTATAGACTGGGCCTGAGTTTTGGTTCAGTCTCCCCCCAAAAAAGGGAGATTCAAATTCTCACAAAGTGGATATACTTCAGTCCTGTTAGTTTGTCGTATGTCAGCCAGCCATTTTCTGCCACTTAGATTGCGTTGTTATATACACTGGGCCCGAGTTTTGGTTCAGTCTCCCCCCAAAAAAGTGAGATTCAAATTCTCACAAAGTGGATATACTTCAGTCCTGTTAGTTTGTCGTATATCAGCCAGCCACTTTCTGCCACTTACATTGTGTTGTTTTATGCACAGGGCCTGAGTTTTGGTTGTCTCCCAAAAAAGGGAGATTTAAATTCTCAACAACACCTTCTACCTTGTTTTACAGTACCATATAACAGTTGTTAATTGGGTTAGATTTTCCAAAAGATGAGGTAGTCTGGTGGAAGAGCCCATGGGCGGTGGTTGCCAGCTGGTACAGGTGGTGGTGGTGGTGGTGCATCTGGTGGTAGTGGCAAATGCACAATAGCACCTAAGGCTAGAGGTCAAATTATTTTGCCCCACCTTCCCCTGCTGACATGTAGCTTGCCTGAAAAATGTCTTGCTTTTGGCCTCCTCTTACTGGCTTCTCCAATTCCTCCATTTGCAGCTGCTGAATGTCCACCATAGGCCATTTTTATTCCTCCCTAAATGGGCTGACTCCCCCCACAGGGCGGTGGTCACCACCTGGCGCAAGCACCCGTGCGAGTGTCGTTTGCCTGGACAGGTGGTTGGGCCCACTCTTGGGCGACGGCACTGGCACAGGGTCCCTCATAGTACAATCAAGTGTCTCTGACGGTGGTGGTGCACAACCAACGTCAGACACACCGTCATAATATGAGGGGTCCTGTGCCAGTACCGCTGCCCACGAGAGTGTTCCCCCCAGCTCGAACAGTGCTCTACCACTTGCAATACTTACCTCTCCCTGCTCCACCACTGTCTAGTCTGTGCTGTTAAATCCTTCAATGGCACTGCCTATACAAATTTGTTGAAATGATAGATGATAGTTAAAATATACAGGGGCCCTGGCCTCCATTTAGACCAGTTAATACTTTGCGCCTACTACCATTGCCTGTAACTCAGCAGAGGAGCCCACCTCTGTACCTAGCTATGCCACCTGTTTATTTATGAATAGTGTTGAGCATTCCGATACCGCAAGTATCGGGTATCGGCCGATACTTGCGGTATCGGAATTCCGATACCGAGATCCGATACTTTTGTGGTATCGGGTATCGGTATTGGATACATAGAGATGTGTAAAATAAAGAATTAAAATAAAAAATATTGATATATTTACCTCTCCGGCGGCCCCTGGACTCAGCGCGGGTAACCGGCAGGCTTCGTTGTTCAAAATCAGCGCTTTTAGGACCTGAGAATCACGTCCCGGCTTCTGATTGGTTGCGGGTCGCCCATGTGACCGTCACGCGACCAATCACAAGCCGCCACGTCACCGCAAGCTATTAACGCGCTCATTTTTAAAAATGAGCGCGTTAATGACTTTCAAAGACGTAGCGGCTTGTGATTGGTCGCGGCCACGCGACCAATCACAAGCCGCGACGTCACCGCAAGCTATTAACGCGCTCATTTTTAAAAATGAGCGCGTTAATGGCTTTCAAAGACGTAGCGGCTTGTGATTGGTCGCGGCCACGCGACCAATCACAAGCCGCGACATCACCGCAAGCTATTAACGCGCTCATTTTTAAAAATGAGCGCGTTAATGGCTTTCAAAGACGTAGCGGCTTGTGATTGGTCGCGGTCACGCGACCAATCACAAGCCGCGACGTCACCGCAAGCTATTAACGCGCTCATTTTTAAAAATGAGCGCATTAATGGCTTTCAAAGACGTAGCGGCTTGTGATTGGTCGCATGGCCGCGACCAATCACAAGCCGCGACGTCACCGCAAGCTATTAACGCGCTCATTTTTAAAAATGAGCGCGTTAATGACTTTCAAAGACGTAGCGGCTTGTGATTGGTCGCGGCCACGCGACCAATCACAAGCCGCGACGTCACCGCAAGCTATTAACGCGCTCATTTTTAAAAATGAGCGCGTTAAGGACCTGCGAATGACGTCACGGCTTGTGATTGGTCGCGTGGCGGTCACATGGACGTCACCGCAAGCTATTAACGCGCTCATTTTAAAAAATGAGCGCGTTAAGGACCTGCGAATGACGTCACGGCTTGTGATTGGTCGCGTGGCGGTCACATGGGCGGCCCGCGACCAATCAGAAGCCGGGACGTGATTCTCAGGTCCTAAAAGCGCTGATTTTGAACCAAGAAGCCTGCCGGTTACCCGCGCTGAGTTCAGGGGCCGCCGGAGAGGTAAATATATCAATATTTTTTATTTTAATTCTTTATTTTACACATCCCTATGGATCCCAGGGCCTGAAGGAGAGTTTCCTCTCCTTCAGACCCTGGGAACCATGAGAATACCTTCCGATACTTGATGTCCCATTGACTTGTATTGGTATCGGATATCGGTATCGGCGATATCCGATATTTTTCGGGTATCGGCCGATACTATCCGATACCGATACTTTCAAGTATCGGACGGTATCGCTCAACACTATTTATGAACAATTTTTTGACAGACATTTAGCCCACTTTATTATTTGGGCCTACTAATTGTGTCTGCCACTCATTACAGTTTTCCTCCACTAAACAAAGCAATTCCGCCTGTTTAGTCCTGTTACCAATTTTGAACTGCATTTAGCCTACTTTATTATTTGGGCCTATATCTGTGTTTCCTCCTCATCCTGCCCATTGCCCAGCCACTGCTAGATGAGTCTGCTGGTACATTGACCCAGAACACTACATTCCCCTTGCACTCTACACAGCCAATCTGACCCTGCTGAAAGTCAGGTTCCCCTTCCCGCATACGATACCATCTTACACGGGGACAAAGAGGAAGGTGCAGATGAAAGTGCAGATTCCTTCATCAGGTAGGGGGCATACTCGTTGGCGACGTCACTGGCACAGGGCTCCTCATAGTACGCAAAAGTGTCTCTGCCAGTGAGAGGCGCCACCCGCCGTCAAACACACCGCTGTACTATGAGCGGCCCTGTGCCAGTGCCAACGAGTGGGCCCCCCTGCTTGCTCAGGATCACAGCACTTGCAAAGTTGAAATACTTACCTCTCCCTGCTCCACCATCGTGACGTATTCCGTGTTTCCTGGGCCCACGAAAATCTTGAGCCAGCCCTAATCCCCCCCCAACTTTAGCCAAATGACCCCCAGTTTTCAATGCCTAACTATTATTATAAAGTAAATTAAGATTGACAAGCTTAAGTAATAAGAATTGATGTTTTTGGCATTAAAATGGGCACTGTTGGTGTTTTCCTGTCCTCCACTCATTGCCGAATTTGATTCCCCATTGATTTGCATTGGGTTTCGTGTTTCAGTCGGCCCCTGACTTTTCGCAATAATCGGCCGATTTCACCCGACCCGACTTTTGACAAAGTTGGGTTTCGCGTAACCCGACTCGATCCGAAAAAAGTAAAAGTCGCTCAACACACATACATACAAACATACACACACACATTCAGCTTAATATATTAGATATATATTAAAAAAAATATCATGTACATTAAAACAGTAAATATATACTGTAAATAATAAATGTATACATAAAAATATGCATAAAAACGCTTTATATACAGTACAGACCAAAAGTTTGGACACACCTTCTCATTTAAATATTTTTCTGTATTTTCATGACTATGAAATTTGTACATTCACACTGAAGGCATCAAAACTATGAATTAACACATGTGGAATTATATACTTAACAAAAAAGTGTGAAACAACTGAAATTATGTCTTATATTCTAGGTTCTACAAAGTAGCCACCTTTTGCTTTGATGACTGCTTTGCACACTCTTGGCATTCTCTTGATGAGCTTCAAGAGGTAGTCACTGGGAATGGTCTTCCAACAATCTTGAAGGAGTTCCCAGAGATGCTTAGCACTTGTTGGCCCTTTTGCCTTCACTCACAAAACGTTATCATCTGGTTCGCAGCAGGGTCCTCCAAACAGTCTGTGTTCACATCTGTTGCCGTGGACAATTGCACTGCCATATCTCTTGGGTGTGTCAGTAGCTTTGAAATCCCTGGCTGTGTTAGCTTCACTCAGGCCTGGGTTGCACAGAGCCTCCTGCTCTGCAGCTTGCAAAACCAAAAACTGACAAACCCAAGACTAAACTATATAGAGACACTCTCAAAACCCAGAGTGGAGGGAGGTATTCGCACCACTACCAAACCTGCCGATCCCCCCCCAAAATAAAAGCCCATGTCAGGTTTTCCTAAAATCTGACTTGGTCAACTACTTTGCACTCACTTTTACTTCGCCTTATAATCACAGTTTGCTGGAAACACAATGCGTTCCAGCGAGTTTAGTATTTCTCTATACTCTTCCTGGGGGCCCTCGTATATGATCCCCCTCACTGCCTCACAATATATATATTCATATATATAGCATTTTATGTATGAGGATATATTAAGTTACTAACTATGCACATAAAAGAAATAAATATATAAAATATTATATATGTGTAACTCTCTATATATAATTAATATATATAAATATAAATTAATAAATACAAAAGTTACAGCTATGGTATATGCATTAATAATTCAGTAACTATTAAATAACTAGAATATAATGCTGCAATATTTTTCATCCATGATGTCTAAGATACCCCAGCGAACTAGTAATGTGTCCCTGGAGATTAATTTAAAATGCGGGAAACAATGTATTGAGTCTTAGGACTTACAATTATCTCAGCATCCAAGCTGTCTAGAAACCAATAACCTCGACGTTCTCGGGACAAACACTACACAGCTGTAGTCTCATAAATCTTGACGTCGACCAGACCACAAAATGGCCACCTCTACAGCGGTAAATGGCAGGTGTATCATAAAGCTGTAAGACTTCACATGACATTTCTCCGGGTCTCGTCTATTACCGTTCCAGTGACAAGAAAACAAAACGTCTCCCAACCTCCTCTTTGGAGGAGACAGCTTTTCATGAACTACGGTCCTATTGTGCCTGTATCACTGTTTAAGTCATTATATACTGAAAGCAATGGACAGTTCTTACAAGCTAATAACAGGCACTATCAACATGAAAATGCCAGAATGGTAAAACCGGCCTGTAAAATGACCTGGCTTCTATTCCACATGAATTATGCCTCACTTTCCGAGCTATCAAGCCTCGTGCACTGAACAGAAAATGGAGAATAACTGTTTACATGCTGTTTAGAGAATTATTGTTGGAAAACATGTTATTTTCGCACACAATCAGTATACAGTTTATCTCTCATTATTTGCCCTGTGCCGGAAAAAAGCGTGAAAGCATATACTTTTCTGATATCAAGCAATTTCATTGCCTGTGTTGCTTTCATTGTGCATTTAATAGCCCCCCGATGAATATAAGCTCTGTGATCAAAACTATACCTTCTATTAGTGCGCCTGGGTACGGGGATTACGGCCTCCAAATAAATATGTTAAATTCAATAAATGATAATAAGCTGTTCCTTACACTGTTATTTCTTTGCCTTATTTCAATAATTACAATAAACCTGACACAAAGGTCCCAAACTGATCACGTAACGCTATCTGCACATGATTCGGAGAAATGTCTATCAATACAAAGCTCCAAATTCCCTGCTAAAAGCACCACTCCACCGCCGAAGTGGCGCTACTAATCTATGTTCCCTGCTTCTAGTCTCATACTTATCTGCTGTCGTCTTCCGTTCTCGGCACCGCTCCGGTCATCTTCTAATGGTTCTGACCTGCCGGGTGGCTCCAGTGTTTGCTGCGTGAGTGTTGGTGGGTCCCCCAGGAGTGCCCCATTTGGTAATTATATCATTATTTTTGTACTATATTATAAGTTACTGTTATTACCTTTTCATTTTTCTGCATGTTTTGTACATGGTCACTTGCACATTGATTTTTTTGCGTTAATATGATTTGGTTGTAATCTATATGATACCTCTACTTCTTGGGGCTCATACCTGGGTTGCCCGCCCATTCCTGTGCTTTGGTGTATTCCCGCTGTATTTTATATGTATATTTTATTCTTGTTTGGCTAATAAAATTATTTTTGTTTTACTGACCTTGTGTGAAGGCAGGTTTTTGGTGTTGTAAGTCTAGAAGAGCCAGAACGAGGCCAGAATGAAGGTCTCATAGACTTACATTGAAATCTTGTGATCATCATCTCCGGTCAGTCAGACGTAGCGGTAACAAGATGGCATACTGGGACCAGAGTGGTACCCGAAGAGCTGAAGATAGTGGCTGGTGAGTATAATACCAGTGTCAGGGAACTACTCCAGCAATAAATTAAAAAAGAAAAAGAGGTGGTACTTTAATAAATTTTGGCAACGGCTTTAACGATTGACATGGCAAAAATGAGGAGTAATGGGCCACCTTGGGTGCCTATGGCAAGGTAAACGGATCTGGGTTTACCGCTGCTGGGAGCTCCATGGAGTACTAGTGCGGATCATCCGTTCCTGCTCTCTGACTTTAGGGGATGCACAGTTGGTCATGCGCACTTCCACTGCATCAATGTCTATGGTATTGATGGAGTTAGCCAAGTGCTGATTTAGTGGTTGACTGGGTCTAAATGATCAGAAACTTACCATCTATAATGTAGACTGTGATAAATTTAATTTATGGTAAAACCAAAGATACATCAAGCTTCTTTCCTGTACGCTGTTCTAAAGGTTTATACTACAATAATCTCCCGTAAATAAATCAGCCGCTTTCCAAATTCACCTAAATACAGATATACTGTGCTTCAGTGAATATTGGTGTCTACTATAATTTGCAGGAAAAACAAATCAATGGCTGAAAGGGTCTTGTTATGTTTGGCACCAATGGCTTGTGATCAACACCAATGGGGTTAATCGGGATTTTAAAAAAATGGTATAAAGGCAGGAAATGTAAAAGTAAACTGAAAAAGTAACCGTTTCTTACCTGTTAAATCCTTAGTTAATTCAGTGTCTCAGCTTTTGTGGTCCCTGACAGTTTTTGTTTGTTTTGCAGTGCTCACATACATGAGGATGTACACCGCCTGATCACTGCAGCCAATCCCTGGCCTCAGAAGCCTTGGACAATGCATAATGTCAACAGCACTGAGAGCGCTGATTGGCTGCAGCAGTCATGTGTTTATATGGCATGTGATCGCTACAGTAAAGTGAGACAAATTTGGCGGGGAGAACTGCAAAATCGGTGCTGGAGATGGGGTTATTAAACAGTCATGTATGGGGTATTTTTATTTTATCCCATGTTCTCCTCTTGTTTTAGTCCACAACAATCTCTTTAAATCTAATTGTGCACTAGCATTATTATTTATTTGTAACACTGTCTTGAGGTTTCTCTATGTAGAGTAAGTAGCTGCTCACTGGTCACTGTTGGTATTATTGACGCACTGTACGGTAGTATTTTCGGCACTATGGGGCACTGCTTAATAGGCACAATGCGGTACGTTATTTTTCTAGAGCATATTAGTGGCAGCTTTGTATAACGTTGTCTACTAGGCATGATACCTAAAGGCACTTTCTAGGCACTGCTTTGCATGGTTATTAGTGCACTGATTGGGGGTACACAATATAGTCAGGGGGGGACATATAATTGGTGCCACCTGTGCAGCCGCACAGGGGCTTAAGAAGTAAGGGGGCCCACATCTACCTCCAAAACAGGAGCAATTTTGCATTTCTTAAGAGCTCTTGGGCTGCGATGGGCCCAATATAGTGTTCTTACACAAGGGCCATATTCAGTCTGCGTCCACCAGTGAATGGGGGTACCAAGAAAATGTACAACCATGAGTACTATTTGACAGCCCCTTTTTTTCACGTGGGGTAATTTAGATTGTTGACTTTGCCCTGTAGCTAATGTCCTGGCCAAGGCAAAGTGGCTTTTTGCCGCTCATCTCCTAGGGCACATGCACCGCTTGAACCCCTTAGAGACTTCCCAAGCAATTGAGTGTTAGACCCACCCAAACACTCACTATCCAGACAGTTAAAAATACCCATAAAATAAATCAGGCCTTAATGTATCTCCAAAAGAAAACCAATCAATAATTTAACCGTTCCTTGTTTCCTAATGAAAACCTCACCAGTAACGACTCCCCGCTGCAATCACGAAAATATCAATATTTAAAATACTTTTTTTTTTCTCCCATGCAAAGGTCATGTCCCCGTCATTTGGTCAGTGCTTTTCAATCTCTCTCCCTCCTGCAAATGTTCAGTTTCTGCTGTTTTTAGATGTTAAGGTTATATAGGTCACTCCGGCAAGGGAAATAGAAGGTTAGGTATATTACAAGTAATGCGCTGCGATTCCTAGGAAGAAGATTGCTGGACGCAAATTGCCTTTCTACCCTAGGGCGCTTCATGCCGCTCGCACTTGTAATTGTACATACTTTCCCCCTTTCCTTGTCTAAGATTGTTTTGTGCTACTAAAGAGAAGCGAAAAAAAAACCAAAAAAAACATTGTAGGTCTGTACTTGCTGTGTTCCGCTGCGCTCGATCGATAAAGTCTCATTGCACTTTCCGCGGCCGACTTATAAAATATGCAAAGCAAAATGGAATTTGCACATACATTTTTCAATTTCAAGAAATTGTAATTACACCATTTAAATCATTTACGGCTGATTACCTAGTAAAGAAGATGTAAACAAAGGGAAGAAGGGCATCAACAGAGAGATCCGCTAATAACTGATAAGTGCCGATTGAACGAAGAAGCCGGGATGGCGATTTGACATTACCAAGATCTGCCGTCATTTTTGCTAATCAGATCTGTGTCTCCGACTCCTTACGTGTTCATTTTTTTTCACAGAATGTGGGATTTTATCTTTTTTTTATAGCCTGCTAATTCACTTGTAAAATGTACTTTTCTTAGCGAACTAATAAGATACCAGTGAAGCTAGGGAAAACTTTATTACCGCCGGTATATCAATTTTACGCCAACAGGTTTAAAAAGCTGATCCTATCTCCACAGCGTTACAGATATTGATTGTTCTCTAAAGGAGACGAATTTTCATGAGTTTGGAATCAAAGAAATTAGATTGGTTCTGCAATGTCATCATGTACCAGGCTCGATTGCTCTGTCTAATTGTTACCTTTGATTCATTCTGCTCTACCAAGTGTCCCTGTTGCAGTTTTTTTTATCATCGTACATTTTTTACATTACAAGCGGCAAATGGTCTACGAATAACTGAAAGCCGGATACGAATAAGTAATAAACATCAAGCAAAAAAAAAAAAAAAAAGTGTGCACTCATCGGAAATGTTCCACAACTTTAATGGGTATTATATAAAGTAAATTATATGTGAAGGATTTAAATTCAAAGTGATGCCTTGAAAGTTTTTCTGAGTTTAGTTTTAAGAAATCGTTTGAAGGATGGAAATTATTTAAAGGGGATTTGCCATCATGTTCTTGCTATTTACTCTGAGAGCAGCATAATATAGGGCAAGAAGACAATGATTCCAATGATGCATCACTTAGTTTACTGGGTGCAGTAATTGTGACTAGGGTTGAGCGACTTTTATTTTTTTAGGGTCGAGTCGGGTTTCGCGAAACCCGACTATCTCTAAAGTCGAGTCGAGTGAAATCGGCCAATTATGGCGAAAAGTCGGGGATCGACCGAAACACGAAACCCAATGCAAAGTCAATGGGAATTTTTTATTTTTGTTTTATTTTTATTTTATTTTTTTTCTCTCTCTCTCTCTCTCTCTCCCCCCTCCGTCCCTGAACAGAAAAGCTGGTGTTACACATTGCAAATCGCTACAGTGCACAAGCGACAAGATGACGATAGGCATCCACGCCCCTAAGACCTATGTCATCACTCTGCCCACGCTCCATCATTGGCTGAAAAAATGGCGCCAAGCACGTCATACGAAACGCGACTTTGGCGCGAAAGTAGCGTACTGCATGGCCGACCCCACACAGGGATAGGGTCGGGTTTCATGAAACCCGACTTTGCCAAAAGTCGGCGACTTTTGAAAATGAACGATCCGTTTCGCTCAACCCTAATTGTGACACAATCAGAGTTTTAGGAAGCAGCATTAAGCAAGGCTGAGAAAGCTGCCCCTGTCCACAGACTCTCTCTGTGCATTGTATATTGACAGTGAGCTGCTTATCACAGGAGGGGGCGGAGTTGGACCAGAGCTCACGTGCTGCTGTAGTCCAGCTGTGTTATCTGTTAGTGATAAAGTCTTCATTGTAAGTAAACAACAGCACATAGGCTGACAAGTAAAAACATCCCTGAATTCTGTGTTTCAGCCTCTACACTCCCTGACAGAAGTTATGTCGCTTATCCATGTTATGTAAATAAAAGCTTATAAACTGACGTTAAATTCATCCATTGGTTCTATAAATTATTCTTTTGAAATCTGAAACCCTCCGAAATGTGGTTTAGGTTAAGAAAATAAATTGGCATCAATGCAGAACTATTGATCAGTTAATGGACACAGAATGGTCAGATGTTGGCAAGACAAAAGTTTTGTCTCCTGGTCATATAATGCACCCAATCCTAGTTTACATCCTCACCTGTGCTCAGTAAATAATTGGTTAATTAGTGTGTGTGCAAAAATGAAGAAACAAATGCAAAATGTTCAGTTTGTCTAATTTTTCTCTTTATAGGTATATTTTAGAGTAAAATGTAAATTGTTCTTTTACTCTATAAACTTCTGACAACATGTCTCCAAATTTCCAAGCAATACATTTTGTATTTTTTTTTCTGACAAAGAAAAATGGTCAAAATTAAAAAAAACAGTGCTTTCAGACCTCAAATAATGCAAAGAAAACAAGTTCAGAATCATTTACAGACAACAATACTAATGTTTTAACTCAGGAAGAGTTCAGAAATCAATATTTTGTGGAATAACCATGATTTTTAATCACAGTTCTTTCATGCGTCTTGGCATGCTTTCCACCAGTCTTTCTCACTGCTCCTGGTGCAAAAATGTAAGCAGTTCTTCTTTGTTTGATGGGTTGTGACTATTCATCATCCTTTTGATTACATTCCAGAGGTTTTCAATGGGGTTCATGTCTGGAGATTGGGCTGCCCATGACAGGGTTTTGATCTGGTGGGCTCATAATTTTTGCCAGCGCTGTATGTCAACGTACACATAGATTTTAGGTTCCGATAATATGAATTTGGTCATGTACTTGATGCGTCGATATGTAATAGTCTAGTTTGCTGCGCTATTAAACATAGTAAAAAATATATGCCGATGATAATCAACCCAACTGAAGTCAAGAGGACACCTTTTTGGCATAAGTCAGGTTTCCCAATGT
The DNA here is from genome assembly GCF_032444005.1 of Ranitomeya imitator. Lineage (NCBI taxonomy): Eukaryota > Metazoa > Chordata > Amphibia > Anura > Dendrobatidae > Ranitomeya > Ranitomeya imitator. The sequence continues at coordinate 52,214,563 of NC_091286.1, forward strand.
AAAAGCTGAAAGTAAAGAAGAACATGACGTGAGCATGGCCTTTATCTGTCCAGTGGTTTTCCTCTCTGGTTATAGAGGGGCATCTTGAGAAAGGACATTTGAAGCTAAGGCTACTTTCACACTAGCGTCGGAATCTCCCCGTCGCAATGCGTCGGGCAGAGATTCCTACTCTAGCGTTTAATGCACTGCACAACGGAGGCAGCGGATGCATTTCTCCGGTGTATCCACTGCCCCATTGTAAGGTGCGGGGAGGTGGGGGCGGAGTTCTGGACGCGCATGCGCGGTTGGAAAAAGCGGTCTGTCAGGAGCAAAAAACGTTACATGTAGCGTTTTTTGCTCCCGACGGTCCGCCAAAGCACGACACATCCGTCGCACGACGGATGCGACGTGTGGCAATCCGTCGCAATGCGTCGTCAATACAAGTCTATGGGGAAAAAACGCATCCTGCAACCACTTTTGCAGGATGCGTTTTTTCTGCAAAACGACGTATTGTGACGGATTGCAGTTAACGCTAGTGTGAAAGTAGCCTAACAGGGCATCAGGGACAACCCTTCAATGCTCTGCTGCAGAGAGATTAGCACTGAAGGCATTTGACAGCTAGTCTGTATACAGCGCACTTACCGGACAGTGACCACACCGGCAGTCATTGATCTATGCACCCGCCAAGATATCATACATCACTACATTTCACATTGCTCTCAGACGAAAAAATGAATTCCATCTTAGAAGCCTCCTGAAATGTATTATGGATGCACTCTCTGGGATGGAGGCTCGGATTCTTACTAATTTTGGGACATTGATGTTTTCATTCTTTGAACAATCAAAAGTAAAAAAAAAACAACTTTTCTTACACTGATTATAATTCTTCCTTTCTGGTGTTTAAAAAAAGAAATGATTTCTTATTGCAAGTATTTTAGCATTTGTAAGGTCTGGAGATCTGGCTCGTGGGCTGCCAGGTGCCTTATAAATCTAACTGTTGGCAAGATTGTGGAAAGAAAAATGGCTTTCCAGCTCATTGCCATTTGCATTTGCTCATTGAAAAAGTGTCATCCAGCGTGACAAAGTTACCTCTATGACTTGGCCTCAGCACTTTAAATCAGACTGCGGTTGGAAAAGCAAACCAAGGTGGGCACATTTATCTCATCGGACAACCAATTATCAATGGCGCAACTGCAGGTATACTGCAATCAGCAACGGCGGCTACTTATCAGAGGCAGCCAAAAATATAGATAGATAAAGAATAATATATAATTAGATCTATTCGATAGATTAAAGTCATTGTCTGGTCTTAAAAGACAAGTCTGCAGTCACTCCATGTGACTGCAGACTTGTAAATTTTAATGTTGCACCCACTGTGAGGATTCTATATTGCCGACTCCGGGAGCGGCGGTCATGTGACTGCAAGTTTGCGATACGTATACTCCCGGCCACATTCCAACTAGACTCACTGTGCCCTTATTCAATGAACTCGCAAAGTCTGCACACACATACAGTGACTGCAGACTTGTAGATTAAGACAGAAAAAACGCTTTAATGATCACATGGATGGATGGCAGCTTCTAGATAACAATAGATCATAGATATGTGCTAGCTAGATAAATAAATGATGTATAGATGACAGCTGCATTGATAGATAAAGATGGATAGATACAGATAGATAGATACAGATAGATAGATATAGATAGATAGATAGATAGATATGAGATATATAGATAGATAGATACAGTGCCTACAAGTAGTATTCAACCCCCTGCAGATTTAGCAGGTTTACACATTTGGAATTAACTTGGCATTGTGACATTTGGACTGTAGATCAGCCTGGAAGTGTGAAATGCACTGCAGCAAAAAAGAATGTTATTTCTTTGTTTGTTTGTTTTTTAAATTGGGAAAAGTTTTTTCAGAGGGTCATTTATTATTCAACCCCTCAACCCACCAGAATTCTGTTTGGTTCCCCTAAAGTATTAAGAAGTAGTTCAGGCACAAAGAACAATGAGCTTCACATGTTTGGATTAATTATCTCTTTTTCCAGCCTTTTCTGACTACTTAAGACCCTCCCCAAACTTGTGAACAGCACTCAAACATGGTCAACATGGGAAAGACAAAGGAACATTCCAAGGCCATCAGAGACAAGATCGTGGAGGGTCACAAGGCTGGCAAGGGGTACAAAACCCTTTCCAAGGAGTTGGGCCTACCTGTCTTCACTGTTGGGAGCATCATCCGGAAGTGGAAGGCTTATGGAACTACTGTTAGCCTTCCACGGCGTGGACAGCCTTTGAAAGTTTCCTCCCGTGCCGAGGCCAGGCTTGTCCGAAGAGTCAAGGCTAACCCAAGGACAACAAGGAAGGAGCTCCGGGAAGATCTCGTGGCAGTGGGGACATTGGTTTCAGTCAATACCATAAGTAACGTACTCCACCGCAATGGTCTCCATTCCAGACGAGCCCGTAAGGTACCTTTACTTTCAAAGCGTCATGTCAAGGCTCGTCTACAGTTTGCTCATGATCACTTGGAGGACTCTGAGACTGACTGGTTCAAGGTTCTCTGGTCTGATGAGACCAAGATCGAGATCTTTGGTGCCAACCACACACGTGACGTTTGGAGACTGGATGGCACTGCATACGACCCCAAGAATACCATCCCTACAGTCAAGCATGGTGGTGGCAGCATCATGCTGTGGGGCTGTTTCTCAGCCAAGGGGCCTGGCCATCTGGTCCGCATCCATGGGAAGATGGTTAGCACGGCCTACCTGGAGATTTTGGCCAAGAACCTCCGCTCCTCCATCAAGGATCTTAAGATGGGTCGTCATTTCATCTTCCAACAAGACAACGACCCAAAGCACACAGCCAAGAAAACCAAGGCCTGGTTCAAGAGGCAAAAAATCAAGGTGTTGCAGTGGCCTAGTCAGTCTCCTGACCTTAACCCAATTGAAAACTTGTGGAAGGAGCTCAAGATTAAAGTCCACATGAGACAACCAAAGAACCTAGATAACTTGGAGAAGATCTGCATGGAGGAGTGGGCCAAGATAACTCCAGAGACCTGTGCCGGCCTGATTAGTTCTTATAAAAGACGATTATTAGCTGTAATTGCAAACAAAGGTTATTCCACAAAATATTAAACCTAGGGGTTGAATAATAATTGACCCACACTTTTATGTTTAAAATTTATAAAAATTTAACTGAGCAACAAAACTTTTTGGTTTGTAAGATTTATGCATCTGTTAATAAGTCCTGCTCTTGTTTGAAGTTTGAAGGCTCTAACTTATTTGCATCTTATTAAACCTGCTAAATCTGCAGGGGGTTGAATACTACTTGTAGGCACTGTAGATAGATAGATATGAGAGATAGATATGAGATAGATAGATGATAGATAGATAGATAGATAGATAGATAGATAGATAGATAGATAGATAGATAGATAGATGTGAGAGATAGATATGAGATAGATAGATAGATATGAGATAGATAGATAGATAGATAGATAGATAGATAGATAGATAGATAGATAATGAGATATAGATAGATAGATAGATAGATAGATAGATAGATAGATAGATAGATAGATAGATAGATAGATAGATAGATACATAGATAGATAGATAGATACATAGATAGATAGATAGATAGATAGATAGATAGATAGATAGATAGATAGATATGAGAGATAGATAGATAGATAGATAGATAGATAGATAGATAGATAGATAGATAGATAGATAGAGATGGATAGATAGATAGATATGAGATATATACATAGATAGATAAATAGATAATAGATAGATGGATAGATAGAAAGCTAGATAGAAAGATAGATAGATAGATAGATAATGGATAATGTGCCATTAATAATATTGGTGTCTTCTTATGTTAGAAGAAAGTATGCCATCAGATATTTGTGGCCTTTTTAACTTTTTTTCCCTAAAATATGGTAAATCAATAAAAACATCACGTTGACATGTCAGATATCTAAGAATACACAGCCTTCTTTCCAGCTCTATAATAAGTCCCAATCGCATAGAATAAAAACCCAGTAAATGTGGTGCCAAGCACATCCAATAAGCCTAATTACTACAATACGACAAGGCTGACAGATTGCTAATCAAGTAAATACAATGACTGGACAAGAAAAACACTATAACTCAGGCCATCGGCAAATAACAACGCAAGCAATGTAGCGCAGATGGGCAGCGAGAATAAAAGAAGCTTATGTCATCTTTCCATGCGATTCTACATGGATTGTGAGCATCAGTGACACTAACTGGATGGAGACATGAGGCCTCCATCATATCTTGAAATACAAGACCTATCATAGAGGATCACTGTAAGATGTGCTCCACTTTTTTGGTAAAAAAAAGATAATTCTAGATGTAATAAAAAGTTATATAACTTTCCAATACTTTCTCTTTATTAATTCCTTATGGTTTTTAAGATATCTACATGCCATTACTGGGACCTTCACAGATTATTTCTGCTGTTTAAACATTTGTCTTAGTCATCTTGAAAAAGATTTCATTACATAACAAATAACTTTTATTTAACTCTTGCGTCTCCCACCTTTAAGACTTTTCTCATGCTGCATCAGATCTCTGGAATGCTCTACCCAGGCAATCAGAATACTTCCAAACATCCACAGTTTTCACCATTTTTTTGTAGGCCAATCACATTCACTATTCTACTTCTATCCTCAACTTTCCACACTGTTTCTGCTATCTGCTACCTACTTTCCACACTGTTTCTGCTATCTGCTACCTACTTTCCACAGTGAATCCCCATGCTCATTGCACTCACCTAATAATGTATTTGATTACACACAGATACTGGCTGGAGACTGGTTCCTGGCGACTTCTACATAGTATATTTATCTTTATAAAAGATGCCAGTACTAGAGAAGGGTGGATCAATTGGCTGGACTGAGTGGATCAATTTGGGTCAGTAATCCCTGGCTGCTGGATTATGAATATCCTGTCTTAACACAGGTTACGTCTCACCAGCCGGCTACTCAGAAGCCATGCCAAAGATCCTGGAAGGTTGAAGCTCACATACACATTAGACTAATGTCAGACGAACCTGCCCTTATTCACTGGTTCAGCCGACGGTCTAATGGATTGACTGATGGTCGAGAGAGATATCAATCGAGCATGTGCAATTTCAGACTGCTGATCACATTGTTTTCTTAAAGAAGCTCTCCCATCAAAGATTTTTTATATAGTTTATATTAAATATAGTTTTATTATATTATATGACACTGTGTATTTAGAATTGCTAATTTTTCCTTTCTACCCAGCTAATTCTTCTTCTTCTTCTGATTGGCTGGATCCTTCTAAGCTTTATGTAGAAACAGGAAGTCTCTGTTCCCTGCATGACTCATGAGTCACTACAAAAGTCCTTGGCATGGGGACGAGGGAACAGCTGGGTCAGGAGTTGAAGAAGGGGATGATAAATACAGGTAAAGAAGATTTCTTGTTTATACACATATCAGAAAAAACAGAAGAATTATCTTGGTAGAAAAGCAAAAGGAGCAATTGTAAGTTCACAGTGCTATATAATATTATTGCAATATATAAAGAGGATAAAAACTTTGATGTAAGCGCTTCGTTAAAGATAAGCCGCCAGTTGATGTGCCAATTGACGGCTTTCTTATAGAAAACAAAGGAGCACTTGGCCAAACACGCGATCCCGCGTATGGGAGAGTCGGCTGACATATCTCTGGGACGAACGATCAACTGAAGCATTGTTTGTCGAACATCCAGCCGCCAGAGACTACTGACTTGGCTCAATCTGCCAATCTCTAAACCGGAATTATTGAACAAAGCAAACTTGTGCACTTTTATAGTTACCTCTATTTCATCAAAGATTGTAAGCTCTTATGAGCAAAGTCCTAACTTGTCTTATTTTAGTTACTGATTATGTTATTTATTTTCCTCGCTTAGGCTGGGTTCACATTGCGTTGAACCCGCCCGTTAGACGGACTACGTTACACCGTGGCATAACGCGGCGTAACATAGTCCATTTATACTGCCATTGCATCCAATGTTGGACGCATCACAAGCGCACGCCCACAATGGGTGTGCGCTAGCAATGTGCCGTCATTGAGTGACGGACCCCGAGACGCAGGCTGAAGCGTTTCTGGGTCCGTCACAACTAGCGCAGATAGAGGTAGCAGATGCTCTATCTGCGCTAGCGTGCTGCCATACCGGCACTTGCGTTTACAGCAGCCCATTACCGTATGTGTTGAACGGGCTGCTGTAAACGCAATGTGAACCCGGCCTTAAGATAGCGCCATTAATTCCACATCACCCACACAAACATGGGGAGAGCATACAAACTCCTTGCAGATGGTATCCTTGGTGGGATCTGGACCCAGGACCCCAGAGCTGCAGTGCTAACCACTGAGCCACCGTGCTGCCCTCTCTCTCACATCCATACGGGAGTTATCACTCACATCCAAGAGGATTATATCGTACCAGTTCTGCAGAACAGGATTTTGCTATATAAATAAATATTTTTATAATCAGAATTATTATCGTTTTATCCTATTTACGTGAATGTTTCATTTAGTGATAGAAAGAAAACCCGGCAATGAAATTATATATTCTTTTTTTTGTCATATTTAGCTTTCCCGCCCAAATCACACCCTGAATGAATCGTTTACCCTTATTCTAAGCAACCTCAAGTCAGAAGAGCAGATTTCTCGCGAAGACAGTATGGCCGCCCGTCTTCCCGCGAGTGAGGCCGGCACCAAATGAAACTTGACAGGTCCTAGTTCCACCGAGTTTACTAGTGCAGATAAGCAACAATAGATTGTTGCTATTTATTTAGCCCTTGTAAATGCACAACAGTCAATCAATACTTTGTATATGAAGAGAGGCAGCGAGTCTTGTATAGAGATGTTTATCAGGGAGCCGTCAGCCGTGTTCCACTTCTGATTACCGTGTGGCTGGTCTGCAGACAACATCAAAAGCTCTGCCTACCTCACGGTGACAAGTCGCGCTGACAACAAGTACAATGTTATAAAAAAAACCTCAATAAACCTCAATTCATAATATGCATATTTAACAGTGCATCCAATTAACTACAGTGCTGACTGAGATTAATTTATTATTCATTTTACTCTAACTTATGTTAATACTTTCACCGCAGACGCGAAAACTGACTGATACAGCATATTGGGATTGTTGAGCACTAGTGTAAAACTTGCTATAATTAAAATTACAGCTAAAAAAAAAAAATGATATGCCATGGCATGGAGTTTTAAGCTATTATCAGATAAATTTATACGCATTGTGTTGGACGGCATATATTAGTCTTGGTGCTGGCGCATTTGCATATCCCGGAATCAAATATGGAGTTTGAGTGGCGAGAAGATCCGCATGGAAATTAGGGAAGAGATCACTGAGTTAAGACAAGTGCGGAGGTAATTAATAAAATTCCGGCAAGGACGTATAGTAAGCAGTTGTCTACTGAGAAGAGGGTTCGATAAATGAAGAGGGGTATCACTGAGATAAGTCATTGAAAGGGATTGTTCACTGCTGTGATACTGATGACCTGCCCCTCAGACAGGTCATTATTGTCAGATTGGCGAAGTTTGAGATTTGGCACCCTACTAATCATTTAAAGGAAATGTGTCATTGTAAAAAAATATATATTTTTCCTGCAGATATGGGGTCAATTTGCAGGTTATTAGCATTATGACGGTGCCCAGAACTTGCACTGAAAGAAATAAGCTTTTATCCTCCCAGCAGCTTTGGGCTTTCAGTCATAGAGGCACAGCCGGCTTTCAGTTATAGGGGAGTGGCTTCAGTCACCACTCAGTGCATAGTGAGCGGCAACTGTAGCTGCACCCCGGCATTGGCTGATAGCTAACTGCCACAACACATGCAGGTATTGGCTAAGAAACAGATGACTCGAGCAGTTTTTTTAACACGCCGAAAATACTCAATTAGGACACGAGAATGCTCAGATAACACCTAATCCGAGCCTGCTTGCTCATCACTAATTGTGAGCCACAACGTTGACAGCGATCAGAATTAATGGAACTATATATGCGAGTAAAATGATTGATACATTAAATTTTACAAATTTAGGTATCGTCAACAGATTTCCAAGCTCTGTAAAGAGATTTTCACCAGTCACATCGATGCCTGTGCCCAACAGTGCTCCCCACTGAGCCACCATGTTCTCCTAAACTCAACATCATCCCAAAATGGTTTTGTCTTGTGCTGGACCTCAGGAACCTTTTATTGTGTTAGGCCCTGGAGTGGGCAAGTCTGTCCCTTGACTTTTCACCCATTTTATTTATATTTTGACTCAATTTATAATGTATAGGTGGACCTATATGGATGACTAAATAAGACTTGCGTAGAGTGAAGAGGTCATGGAAGAGGCTTCGAGAAGGCACTGTCTACAATGTAACTTTCTATTAAATTATGTTCGTACGTCTACCTTTGTACATCAATTTTCAAAAGGCAGCCTGCCACGCTTTACATGTTAATGACCATCTGTTATAAGGAGCGTTGTGGTTTATGGAGAGTGCTCATGTCAGGAGAGAGAAGCTGAAATTCTGCATTATACCGTGTGAGGGATAAAGAATCTGACAGGTAATATCACTCGGGGCAGAGGTCTAAACAAGGGAGGAATATTTATTTGCATTACAGATGCCATTAGATTCGGAATATTAATCCCCATGTAAGTAATCTAAATCTATTTTGCAGAGGGGATTATAGGCACTGGCACAACCGTAATTCATCGAAATACATGTGCGCCCTACATATTAGTTGGGAGAAGCTAATTAGTACTGACTTCTACCAGATCTTAGGACTGTTCTTCTTAGAGTCGGAGATAGAATGTCTATGTAGGAGGTAGAAATAGTGTTTTTGGGGAATTGGGGGAGCTTCATAAAACTCTTTCTATCATTCATTGTGCTTTCTTTTCATATCGTTTATGGTGAAAATTTCACTACAAACAGAATGTAATATGGCCTGTGGGAATCCTATACATTGTAGCACCGTGTTTTATTTGGAGGAATACTCTAGTGGGTCAATGCAGTTTTATGTAGAAGACGAGAAAACATCACTCAAACGGAATACTTACAAAACACAAGGACTTTTTTTTTCCACTTGATTTCTTTGAGACGTACAAGGCGGCTGCCAATTATTTTGTGGTAATTGGAAGTATAATTACAAAAACGCCGAAAGAATGCCAAGCAAGGCACGCGGAATATGTTCTTTGAAGGCTTCTGAAGTGCGAGAAAATAAGTAAGTGGCCAAAAAAATGCACGAAGAGTAACTGAAGGAGGGGATGGAGCTCAATACGGGGATTCCAATGAATGATGAGAGTTCCATTCACTTAAAATTCTGAGATTATCCATCTGTGTCCAAAAAATACGACAAATCCAGTTATTTCACATTTTCTTTGCAGAGAAGAAACATAATAACTACCCTGAAAGGCTTGTGGGGAAAAATAAACTGTGGATTTAGAATCTTTACATCGTAATTGACCTGTAACACCTAAAATGCACATGGTCACAATTGGATCCATATCACGTGAACCATAGATACTGTGCCAGAGAATTAGTGGTGGCACTAAGTTATTATGACTCTGCAGAAAAGTTTTCACCGGACCCTTTCCCGGTAACATGCTGTCAGCCATCGATCAAATACGTGACTCCAAGGAACGCCAAGATCAAGGCACTGCCAAAACCTTGTCTTGCTTGCATGAACATGGACACAGAACTTTGCTGGAGTCCAGAGCACCGAGCCATGCATGGAGCAAGCAAGACAAAGAGCGGTAAATGCTCCGATGGCTACAATGACTTTGGCTGGATAGATGCACAGGTCTTATCCCTCTAAACAGCTATTTTACTCACATATACGCCCAGACACAGCAATAAAGCAAGGTAAGACTTACGCTCCCGATTTATCAAAGCTGAGTGACACAAAATGTTTGAGACTTTTGTAATGTAAACGATGGTTTCGCCCATCTCCGTCAAAATCGGTGGAGCTCCGTTTGGATCCTGGCGGAGCTGTGACTCTGCAGCTTGTCTAATTCATGACTAGCTGTGACATTCCTTACACCATAATTCTTACTATAGTTCCTGACTAGAGTAAGACTTGTGCCGAGGCGAATGAAGACGCACGCCACTTGTCAAATGCTCTTGATTCTTTAGGAGACGTACGTATCTTAATGATTCAGGAGCCTTTCACTGCAACAGGTCCTCTTATTAAAGGGAATCTGTCAGCAGGCTTTTGATATTTAATCTGATAGTAGCACCATATAGGTAAAGTGAGCCTGATTCCAACAATGTATCATTTAGTTTACTGGGTGTAGCAATTGTGATACAATCAGAGCTTTTGGAAGCAGCATGAAGCAGAGCTCAGAAAGCTAACTCCGCCCACATCAGGCTCTCTATTTATATTGTCTATTGAAAGTGAACTGCTTATCACTGTAGGGGGCGGAGTCAGACTAGGGCTCACTTGATGATAATCCCCAAGTGATAAAATCTTCATTGTAAGTAAACAACAGCAGACAGTTAAAAAAGTAACACGTAGTTAAAATCTGTGCTTTATCCCCGATCTCCTGATGTCTTCAGATTACAAAGCAAAAACTTGCTGACAGATTCCCTTTAAGATCCACGTGGAGATCCCTAGTCTTGATGAATCAGGGCCTGTGTTTCTATTGTTTCTGCAGGTGGCAATGCAGCAGCATACCACCTCCAACCTTTCCAAATCCGGTCATAGTCACATGTGGTCATTACACCCCGGCACATTAAGCTTTATTACATGTCATATCTCTGGTCAAATTAAACCCATATCAATATTAATTTCAGTACTTCAGAGAAAAATTTAGTCTGAGAATTGATACCCAATTTACTACTCTATGGGTCCCAATAGTGAGCACTATTTAATAGGGTAACGTTCGATTTTCTAAGAGAAAATGCATTAAGTCTATACAAGTCTTCTCTGATTCAACTCTTTACTAAATTTCCAACTAGATATAATTAATTTCATAAATAAAATATAAACTATTGTATCAGAAGAAGATTAACACGACACCTGAAGATTAGACCCTTCCTATTGTTTAGTATGTTAGCAGGGTCACATTAATACAGAATATATCCTCATGATATGGTAATCTTCATTCTTAACATAGGACCGGAGGGCTTTTATTCTGTCAATAAGACTTAAATCTTTATCAAATAGTAGTTAAAGGGATGATGAGAATACAAATAAGTCATAATCAAAAGTATAGTACGTAAAAAAAAAAAAATGCTGGAGCCATAAGAAAAAAAAAGTTTGTTCATAAAACTTTTAACCAGTCACTGACCAACGGCAGTGCTGCACAAACTCACACTACCTGTCTAGTGATAGCTTGCTGATCGATGGGTGTCCCATTCTGAGATTGGGAAAATGTTATCCACGATGAGGAACTTCTTTCCCCATTATAAGATGGAGTCGCAGGTCTGATGCCCCGCCGCCGATGCATTCATGCTCTATGGGGCTACCGGAAAAAGTTGAGCCCAGTGGGGGAATAAATGAAGCTCCATTGTATAGAAATATACGTACCCTGTTGTGCTGATCAGAGGGGGTCCTAGCTGTCAGACCCCCACTGATTAACAAGCTGTCAACTATTTGGAGGATAGGCATTAACTCATTTTTACTCATTTTTCAGCCTTTCTTGAGATAACAACACTTTCTTTTTTTTTACTGGTTATTACTCACTGCCTAGGAGACCGACCACCGCTTGCGTCTAGCTTGTAAGCACTGCATTGAGTCTGACCAGGATTAGGAGAAGACTCCTGCAATAGGAGCAATAGTCAGTGAATCACTGGAAAAGTCCACTTAAAGGGAATTTGCAAACACATTTGACCTATCTAAAATATTAATATGGGCATATAGGTTATAGACTGCTAAGGAGAGTGATACCTGTATGTCTCATATCAGATGTGCTGTTGCTGAGAAATCATCTTTCGTCAATTTATATGAGTGACCTCTTCCAGGCTCTGGGGAGGATGATGCCTGGAAGATAACTCTGCCTCCAGAGCTTATTTTACATGAAGGGAGAGTTACCAGTGTGAGACATGTAACTAACACAGGGGAAATTAACTTTGTCTTATTTAAACACAATTTTTGCTTGTCTCTGAGTTCTGCTGTTTTGAAACAAAATTTGAGCCTAGTCAGCTGGAGCTGAGAGGAACCTCCGTATGTGTCAGGTATAATCACACACAGCTCTGCAGTGAGATCAGGAGAGCAGAGAGCGGCCATCACACGTCACACTGGTAACCATTACATATCACACTGGTAATGACTCCTTCATATAAAATATGCTCTGGAGGCAGAGTTATCTTCTGAGTAAAATATTAAAAGATGATTTCTCAACAACAGGCGTCTGATATGAGGCAGACAGGGATCCCTCACCTCAGCAGCCTATAACCTGTTAATAGTTTAGATAGGTCAAATGTGGTGACAGACTCTCTTTAAAGATATTTCAAGGAATGATTGTCCAAGTAAGAGCTAAAAATGTCATATATGGCTGACCTTGTTCCAGATGATAAGAAAGTTTTATTGTTCAGCTTAAATGATTAATTTCCTTAATGATCTTGTTATGATTCAAGTCGTCTATTTTCCTCAACTTTAGTATAGTTTTTGTGGACATTTTAGTTCATGAATAGACAGAACACTTAGGGTCGATTCATTAAGTATGGTGCTGTATGTCTTAACGAAGGGGCATGTTGGGGTAAGAGGCCCCAAATTCAATACATCTTCTCAGTGTCATGTGCCTTGCCAGAAATATTATTCCAGTCGGGGACCAGAGTAACATTTCTGACAAAAGCTTTATTTACACCAGTTTTGATGAATTCGGCAGGTGCTGCCATACCCCATCTCTCCAATGCTCCACCCAATTTGGCCATCCAGGAATGGTATGAAAACACCAAAAGTCGCAAAAGTTTTGTGCAACTTTGTGTTGTACAAAAACTTAGCCACTTTTCAAAATTGGCCCATTTGTGTAACATACTGAAAAGTCCAAAAAACAAAGGGGAGATTTATTAAAATTTTAAGAAAACTGCAATACAAAGATGTCAATGTAATTGGGCAGCCCCAAGATTTTCAAATTGAATGATACAAATCTTTGTTTGGCACTTGATAGAAATATATATCTAGGCATGCCGTGATTCTGTTTCCACATTTTTTTCTGTGTTCCCCTTTTGTGCCTCACTCGACAATGGGGAGTAGCTTAGCCAAAAAAAGTGTTGGAAGGGGTTGTCTTAAAATGTGTCTACAGGCCCCAAAAGTGTTCCAAATTAGTGCACAATATTGATAAAAAGGCAACCAGTTGGTGATGTAGGGTTAGATACTGTATCTAAAGTGTTTGCCCCTGTGAAATATTCGTGAAGACACAAAAGAGCATAGCAGAACCAAACACACTCAGTTTCAAAAAATCACAGTAATCCGCAAGTGCTAGTAAAAAGATGTAAAAAATAGGGTAAGTGGTTGATACGTTTTTTGCAAAAAATTTATACTAAGCTGCTCCACCAAACGTCAAGGTATTCCCATATAGAGCAGTCCTAACTGATGTATGTAATCCCTATATGATGTATTTAAAAACCTGATCATCTGTATATTACCTGTGTGAACAGGGTTCAGAGAGGAAAAGTCCATATGGACATGCTGAGTGGAACAGCTTTTGTGCAGATAGCCCAAGAAGAGGGTAACTCCCCAGTCTTGTAGACACAAGAGAACAATTATGGAAACAGGAACACAGGTAATATACAGATGATCAGGTTTTTAAATACATCAGATAGGGATTGCATACATCAGGCAGGACTGCTCTATATGGGTATACTGTGACGTTTGGTGGAAGCAGCTTAGTATACATTTTTTGCAAAAAACGTATCAACCAAATACCCTGTTTTTTACATCTTTTTACTAGCACTGTGATTTTTTTGAAACTGAGTGTTTTTGGTTCTACTATGCTCTTTTGTGTCTTCAGGTTTCTTGGTGGTGTGTGAGCATGTTCCTACAGACTTGTTCACTGTGCGAGTAGCCCATGTGTCCCTGTTTCCTGTGAAATATTCGTTGCACTTTCGGACTGTCTAGTCTAAGTCTACAATGCGTCAATATTAGAGCAGATTAGTAAATCTCCCCAATATCTATTGTGCCGGATAGTTGGAGCAGTTCTTTCATAAGCAAATGATAGGACACATTATTAAAGCAATGCATTCAATTTGTTCCCGGCTCACTAATAAATTGCAAAAATAATGCAGTTCACAGCTCAAACCACAGCGATGTAAAATAGCAACCAAAATGTGTCTAAGAAATATAATATCTTCCAACAGCACAATCACCGAAACTGGGTCAGGAGGCATAAATATGCAACGGTTAACTATGAGCTCCGCGTTGCCACCTTGTAAGCCTCATAAATGACAAGCCGTGATAGTGCAAATGAAGCATAGCAAGGAAGCGAAAATGAGAAAAATTAAGCTGAGGGTCTCGGTAAAGAATCTATTTATTTCCTAAAGTGGAAAATGAAGCTAATATTTCAACAGCGACCACATTGTGATCAACATAAAAATAATCCATTGGTCTAAAAACAGCAGAGCAGGTAGTCGCAGATGATTCCGCGAGATTACGGGAAGATCAGCAGACCAGAGTGATGCGCCTCTTGGATTTTCAGATTTACTAGCAATTCGATATTCTGGCAATTTGAGACATTTTACACTTGAGCACAGGCAGGAATTGTCCATGTGAATGTTATTTTTAATCTTTGTGTTTGGCTGTTAAATAACCAGGGACGCGATATACTAGAAATCAATTGATCTGTGCAAACGAAGGCATTAGGTTCCAGGAAAACGCTCACATGTCTCTTCTGGTGTTAGGGAAACCGTAAGTCTAATGATGCCGCGGTCCTTTTGTCTTTTCCGCTATGTGTTTTACGGACTGGCAAAGGAACAATAGAAAAGCCGTAAAGAATGCATTTTATTGTCTCCGGCAATGAGACGTGGCGAGCGTCAGAATTCTGCCTATAATATGGGCATAGCTCTGCTATAGCCTGGGGACGTCCAACTAGATACCTGAAGGGTGAATGAAATTCATACGTCTGGCCAGTCATCCGATAGAATAATAAGAACATGTCTGGAAGCCTTCAGAAATTCACACGTAGACATGTACTCCTACACTATGTCTCCATACATGTAGGCTATGCGCTCTAGCTCCCTGCATCTTCATGGTCCAAGATGCTAGACAAGACCGGGGCTACTTATCTCTGGGGAAAGAGTAATGTCTCACAGTTATCCCCCGAGAATCATAGAATCATAGAATGGTAGAGTTGGAAGGGACCTCCAGGGTCTTCATGTCCAACCCCCTGCTCAATGCAGGATCCACTAAACCATCTCAGACAGCCTCTGCTTGAAGACTTCCATTGAAGGAGAACTCACCACCTCTCGTGGCAGCCTGTTCCACCCATAGACTTAGGAGTTTTAACACTGAACACTATTCACACACATACACGCACACACACGCACGTTCTAAAAATGAATACTTTAATATCATTCCCTTCATAAAAGGAAAACTGTCAGTGGGTTTTTACTATGTAATCCAAGAGCAGCCAGATGAAGGGGCTGAAAGCCTGATTCCAGTGATGTGTCACTTACTAGGCTACTGTTGTTTCAATAACATAAGTATTTTATCAGCAGGAGATTATCACTACAGGACTAGTTGTGTCGTGCCTCCTAGTCCCGACCACAACCCCCGACACTGATTGGAAGCTTTCTGTCAATGTACAGTGTGCTCAGAAAGCAGCCAATCAGTGGCGTGGGCGGAGTTATCCACAGCTCAACATGCAAAAACAAAAAGCAAAAAAAGAGCACTCACCATCCAAATGAATTCTTAGTCTTTATTGTGGCATTAAAATAACAGCAGGGTCCCACAGGGAGAACAGTAGTGTCAGGAGACGACGGCCGTTTCGCGCTGCTGCGCTTCTACGGGTCTGAATCAGACTAAGAATTCATTTGGATGGCGAGTGCTCTTTTTTTGCTTTTTGTTTTTGCATATCGTGTTGGACTTTGGCTTTTTTCAATGAACACCCGAATCCTATGAACTGGCTTGTTTAACGCATAGCAAGCTTTGTATACCCTATAGCAGTGTTTCAGCAGCTGTTCAGTGCGGATTTTTTTTCCTTTTGGTTTTATCCACAGCTCAGCATTCAGAGAACTGCTAGATCTGCAGCGGAGAAAACTGTGATTGTATCAAAATAACAACATGCAGACCAGCAAGTGGCACATCACTGTAATCTGTCTCTGTCCCTATTTCGTGCTGCTTTCAGATTACATGGTAAAAAAAAAACCTGCTGACAGATTCCATTTAATCATTTATACAGATGAACAAATGGCTGTGAGGTTAATCAAATTTGCTGCGGATTTCACGCAAATATTCAAATTTGAACTTTTTTTATATTCAGGTCCATCAAAACAATAGCCGGCCAGCTGCCATTATGACGGATTGAAAAGAGCCAGGAAGAGGTTAATGAAAATAGGAAAAACAATCCCCACCAGTCCTCACAGGTCTTTTTTAGTCCACTTTCTGCTGGGGTCTTCACTAGGCCATCTTCAGCCAGGAGATGGTGGAGATGGCCCAGCGATGGCCGCACTGAGGGAGATGGCCAGACAGGAGCTGGGTTACATGGCCGCACAGGTGAGGGGCACCAGAGGATCTTCTTTTTATTTTGTTTTTTACCATACGTATACTATGATCTTAGTTCTGGAGAGACCTCAAAAACTAAATATTGTCCATGTGATTCACATCTCAAAAAAATGAGCTGCTGAACAAATGTGAGCAGACTGCGAGTCAGATCTTGGCAGATTCGCTCATCGCTAATCTCATATTGTTTTATTAATAGAATCAAATAATATGAAAACTATTTCTATAACTGTGGCATAAGATCAGACATTTCCTCGCCTCCTTTGTGCATCTCAGACCTTATTTCTGGCTGTAAGGAAACTTCTTGGAGCAGTTTTGCTCCTCTACTACTTCCCACCATACATTAGCTATGGAAAAAGCCATCCCCTTTAAGAAAGCTGCGCTCTTTGTAACCATCTGCTACCTGACGGGATCACATAAAATTCGTTTTTTTCTCTACATAATTTTTAAAATACTTTTTGTTTCAGACTTTTGCTGAAAATCCTGTTTAGTTTTATCATACACATCTGGGTTCATAGCCCCAGGTCACATCCCCTACCAGGAGATACACAATGCTTAACAAAAATGGTCCCGATTGGAGATTAACACTCCCTAGTCACCAAAGGATTGCAGAAAAAATAAATAAAAGTAAGTAAATATAAACTTCCATAAATTACATAGGGCAGAAACTCCCAGCAGCCAAATAAACAGAATTTTAACAAAATGCATATGTACAATCCCATTCAATGTTATCTCCTTGTTTGATACTAGTAAAAACATTGCACTTTTGTTTTTTAAGGAAATCTGTCAGTAATGTAATCTGATGGCAGCATGAGGTAGGAGCTGAGACACAGATTTCAGTGATGTGTCACTTATTAGGCTGTGTGCTGCTATTTCAATACAATGAGTGTTTTATCAGCAGGAGATTATCACTGCCCAGACTAGTTCCCATGTGCTTCCTGGTCCGACCACACCCCCAGCACTGATTAGCAGCTCACTGTCAATAGACAATGTACACAGAACGCCTGTTGTGGGTGGTGACAGCTTTCTGAGCTCTGCTCCATGCTGCATTCTGATTGTGTCACAGCTGCTGTACCTACTAAGCTAAGTGATACATCACAGGAATCAGGGTCTCCATCCCTACATTATGCAGCTCGGTGATGAAGTATAGCAAAAACCTGCTGACAAATTCCCTTTAAACAATCAAAAACTTAAAATGTTTCCATTTCCGTCACATCCTAGAAGCAAATGTTGATACCTATATACAAAATATATACAAAATAAAATAAGTATAGTGACATTGAGGCTTTATTGAAGATTAACTTATTTTCATTATTATAATTTTCTAAAAACAGAAGAAAAATGTATTCTAAAAGATAATAAGGCAATGACATGACTGAATGAAATACTAAATAAAGACAAAAACAGACATATATCGTTTATCTACAAATAAACTACATGTCCTTGACCAATTCTGAGAAATTCTGACCACTACTATGTGGAATGTCCGGGAAATTGTCCGCAAGGAGAGACAGATGATAACATCTTGCACAATACTTGTTTTTCTGCTATTTAACAAAATGAAGATTAAACATTAATTTAATAAGAGGAAACACACTGGTGGCTCAGGCCTGAGATGCCTCCAATCTCCAACCAGCATCCGACTAACCGCTGTTGAAAAAAAAATGGCACCGACCCTTAGGGTACATTCACACGTTGAGGAATTGCTGGGATTTAGACGCAGCGACCAAACGTTACAGCACAGTGGATGGGATTTCTAGAACTGCCATGTCCACTATGCCTGTGTGTGCACCTGCCGATCACCCGCGGACACTGGCATGGGGCGCGTCTTTCAAGACGAAAGGCGAAAATACGCTGCGTCCAAAGAGCTGATCATTCCGGATCATGGGCACAAAGCCTTTGAGGGCCCAGCTAGACTTTATCATAAACCGTAGAGACGGCCATTGTCAATGTGAACCTGAAGAAAAGCCAATTCCTCTAGCGATCAAAGGAGTTGGACACTGCCTACCGGCCATCTCTGGACCTTGGCCCCAGGTGGACATAACTCTACTCGGGTGTTTTTGAAAACAAAAGAAAAATTACGGTAGTGATGTCACACTAGAATTATTCCGGCAACGGCGGAGAAGACCCCGATGGACCTTTCTAGGCTTATACCAGTCCAACCTTTCTACACATTGTTGATCCATCAAGTCGCCATGTTTCGGGACTGAGCCGAAGGCCGTTAACTAAATAATGAATCGATGACCAATATCCGGTTGGTCTGACCACGACGATCACTAGAACAATCTGCAGTTTTATTTTATTTCCCAGGTGGCTGAATGAATATAATGTAAGATCATTTTCATCCCGTATTCAAAAGAAGTAATTAACCCAACGCCATGTCTCGAATAGAATATTGAAATATTCCTTTTTTTGCGAAGTATTGCAGATAACGGGGCTTTCCGATTTACGAAACTGCCGTTACCACCATAAATAAGAAATAATTATTTTATCATTCTTTTACTATTTATTAAGTTTTGTGTTTTGATACCAGAAACCCCAGTCTAAGGTATCAATCCAAAAAAAAAGGTCTTTGTAGGAGTCATCAACATCAACGCTATCAACACAGGAAAACCTTTAGTTCTGACCTTTACACAAAAACTAAGGCTGAGGACCAGTAATTACCACATGCCAATACTGGAGGAAACTTTCAGTATAAAAGACGGCAATAAACTTTTCAGCTTGGGCGTGTGGGAAACATATTAATGGAAGCGGTTCGTGGAGAGTTATTGACAATATGCACCATTAACATTACTCCATCATCTCCATCATAGTGTTCTGCTATAAGGAAAAAGTAACCGAAAAGTACAATGCTGACAATAAGACCCCATTGTTAGAGGACGGGGGAGACGCCGGAGCTCAGGGGGGCTGGTGTCTAACAATCAGGCTTCATGGCAGAGATGTGTGTGATGTGACATTAGTAATGAGGATGGGGAGGGTGGTAGGACGCCGTTCTGCGCCCCCTCCCAGTCCCAGGTTATCCTATGGCTTTGTTTCTCAGGGGTGCTGCACTGCAGATTGTCATTATCAGGATGATTATTAGGCACTATGATAATTCATACATTCATATACAGACCAATGATGTCACCTGATCGTCCTGCGCCCCTCCCTCATTAATCACCATCTGACTATTGTCTATCTGAAGCAACTGCCCATTCATTTCAGAAGGTAAAATATGTGACTGGGAGAAGAATTGCCCCGGTGTGATATCACATGTACTGTGCCAGGGAGGGCAGCGAGGGATGGCAAAAACGGAGGTACTAGATAATGTGCGTAAAATACTTCATCTTAGAAGATTACAACCCGAAATCCATGTGCTAAAATGCAGAGCTAGTGTACTTGGTTGTTATAGAGATAGATAGATCGATAGATAGATAGATAGATAGATAATAGATAGATAGTATATAGATAGATAGATAATAGATATGTGATAGATAGATAATAGATAGATAATAGATAGATAGATAGATAATATATAGATAGATAGATAGATAATAGATAGATAGATAGATAATAGATAGATAGATAATAGATAGATAGATAGATAATATATAGATAGATAGATAATAGATAGATAGTATATAGATAGATAGATAATAGATATGTGATAGATAGATAATAGATAGATAATAGATAGATAGATAGATAATAGATAGATAGATAGATAGATAATAGATAGATAGATAGATAATAGATAGATAGATAATAGATAGATAGATAGATAGATAGATAGATAGATAGATAGATAGATAGATAATAGATAGATAGATAATAGATAGATAGATAGATAGCTAGATAGATAGATAGATAGATAGATAATAGATAGATAGATAATAGATAGATAATAGATAGATAGATAGATAGATAATAGATAATAGATAGATAGATAATAGATAGATAGATAGATAGATAGATAGATAGATATTAGATAGATAATAGATAGACATTAGATAGATAGAGAGATAATAGATAGATAGATAATAGATAGATAGAAATATATACAGTATATAATAGATAGATAGATAAATATGATAGATAGATAGATAGATAGATAGATAAATAATAGATAGATAGATAGATAGATAGATAGATAGATAGATAAATAATAGATAGATAGATGATAGATATGTGATAGATAGATAATAGATATATGATAGATACACAGGTACATAGAAATATAGGTAGCTACATCACAAATAGATACCTAGCTAGATAAGTTATATACAGACACTATATATATAGATGTATTTTGCTAGCCACTATAAAGCTAGAATATACGTCAGACTGACCTACTTTTCCAATATATTCACTTTATCATTTAACCCTGCAGTTCCTAGAGATAACTGTGAGCCCCTCAGCCTCCGGAGCTCAGGCTCTGTGCCCAGAATATGAATCTGCCTCTCCAGTGTCTTCCCAGGGGAACCTGCATCAACTTCCATCTGAAAGTAAAGCCCCCCTGCCAGTCGTCCACCTGCAGTACGGACACATCCCGCCCGGGGTCCCAGACATGCAGCACCCAGCACCCAGCAGTGGCCGGACCGAGGTGGCACCATGGCTGTCCGCTGCCGGACTCTCTCCCAGTCCTCGGTCGTCATTAGACCGGGGGTGATGTCAGTCGCATGTGAGTGAATGAAGAGTACAGTCAGCACCCAGCACAATAAGGGGCCCATCCAGTACCGGGGTCTGTCCACCATCCCACACAGAGTGGCAGCAGGGGCCCTCAGATCTGATGGGGGCTCTCTAATACCCCACAGAGCCCTCTCCCACCGGGGACCCTGCGGACCGGGAAAGCGGGGAGGAATCCTTCATAGAATGCCTTTTTAACTCCTTCCTCCCCACGGGGAGCTCAGCTCTAGCCCCAGATTTTGCTTTCCCCTCCTGCTTCTGGAACAATAGAAGAATTCTTCTGCTGTATTTGGGGGGGGTCATCATTGTGCTTGATGTGGCTTCCATGGAGGTAATCATGCAGGATGCTAGATAATAGGTGTCACAATGGTGGTCAGCTACCCAGGGAAGGATGGGGTTAATAGCGAGTGCACACACACATTGCTGTATACTGTATGCCAACATGTTGTGCCCATCATGCGCTCCACACCTGTGTGTGCAGAACCCTGTATGGACCGCACAGTAATAATAATGCACAGTGATAGTAAACAGCACATAGTATATATGTATCACATTAATGAGCACATTCTGCACCCCGGCCCCCATCCTACAGCACAGTGCTCACCCCACACATGGGCAGCATCTCCATCTAATGCACAGACCACATTAAGACAATGCTCGACCATCATCAGCCAGGAGAAATTAACCCTGCATCTCCCAGGCACTCACTCATTGCTGCACTATCATCAACATCTGGTTTTTTTTGTTTTTTTTTTTTTGGGGGGGGAGTTGGAAGCTGACATTGGGCAGGTGACAAAATTAAAGGGACTCACCATTTCCTCCCCTCAAGGAAGCAGGTGACCTGTAGATCGCAATGGGTGCTGATACATGCTTTCCTCCATGGAAGTGGTGAATGTGATGAGATCCCAGGCTGGATGCACCCCAGGTCACCCCAAGGACCCCGCTGAGGGTCAGAGGCAGTATCCACATGGCCAGGCGGAGGCTGGCGCTGCCAGGGTCAGAGCTGGAGTTCCAGGGCAGCCACTGCTGCTGCTGCATGGAGCAGTCAAGCAGAGAGCAGCAGCCTCCCAGATGCAGCTCTGCACAAACTTTTCCCCAACACTCCACCAGGCTTCAACATTCACAGCTCCATCCTAAGACGCATCGGTCTCCCCCCTTTTTTTTTTCTTAAATTTTTTTTCCTTGGGAAATATTTAAAAAAAAAAAAAAAAAAAAAAAAACAACAATCCACCCTTTTTCTTCTATTTCATTCTTTCCCCCAGTTTTCTGGTCCAGTGACACCAATCCCCAGCCAAACACATAGTCACTGGCAAGAAGGAGCCCAATCTGGGGGTAGATGGTCTTCACCTGGAGATCCCTCTTCGGATCAGAAGAGGTGACAAGTTGAGGAACAGGTTTTTTGTTTTTTTTTCAATTAATGATCCATAGTTTGCCAAACTAGCGGAATAAAAGGGATTTCCTCTAGATGAACTAGATGAATGGCAGCCATAGTAATCCACAGGATATCCAGTTAGAACACTGAAGAAAGGAACAGCCACTTCCTAGGAGCTGGCTGAGGAATAACCATTGATGCGCTCTCCTAGGGTCTGCATTTAGTGGCTGGACTCCCCCCCATTAGCAGTAAGAGCAGAGGAGAGTGCAGCCCTATGGAGGAATCAGGGAGAAGCTTCCCATCTGAAGCCTATGCAAATCTGCAGTCTCCAAACAGCAAATCACTGAGGCTTGGATGCAGTGCAGAGGAAGAGCCTATGTGAAGGAGGGAGGCAGAAGAATGGTGTGGAAAAGGAAAAAAAAAACCTTTCTGATTCCCTTCCCTATTATTATACACCTAGAGCTGCAGAGCATGTGCTGCTGCTCAGTTCTTGGGTAAGCTTCAAAAGAGGCAGCACTGTCCTCTCTGATCTCTGCAGCAGACAGGCTTAGCATGTCCCCATTCCATGCTATAGATCAAATCTTCCATCATCTTGGGGAGAGGAAAAAAAAAAGAAAACTTCTACACATTCTTAACCCTTCACATGCTGCAGAGAGCCCCCCTGCCCCCCCTCCCTCCTACACACAGAATGGCTGGAGGAATCAATGTGCTCTTGCGCCACCTAGTGCTCTAAGGGTTACACGTCATGGCTGCTGTTTAGATGCCTTCAAGAACTTCTTTCTGGGGAAGGAGGAGGAGGAGGAGGAGGAGAGGGCTGAACCTTATTGCCACTGACACCCTGCTGCTGTCTTGGGAGCCTTGCTTGTGTAGTGGAGACATTCGCCTCCCTGTCTGGGCTGCGAGCAGAGCGCACAGGGATGGAAAGGAGGCAAAATTGGAGGCAGGTTGTTTTTTGTGTTTTGTTTTGTTTTTTTTTCTATGTTTAATGAGGCTTCGCTTTTGTTTAAGTGGAAGTGGATTGTAATTAGGATTTTAAAGACTTATATATATATTTTTTATTTTTGACACGTTACTGGAGGCGCGGAAGTCACAGCGTGAAGACGGGGTGTATTGTGCACAAGGGGTTAAACTCTCGGCATTGTGCGCTATTGCTCAGACCGGGGGGCTCAGGGTCCTAGACCCCCTCGTTATTGATGATAGCTAACGCTTAGATCATATTGCTAAATACTGAGAACAATGATGTCCTGCCCTTCGGCTGCCGTCACACTATCAGTATTTGGTCAGTATTTTACCTCAGTATTTGTAAGCCGAAACCAGGAGTGGAACAAATAGAGGAAAAGTATAATAACATATGCACCACTTCTGTATTTATCACCCACTCCTGGTTTTGGCTTACACATAGTGATGTAAAATACTGACCAAATACTGCTAGTGTGACGGCAGCCTTAGCAGTACTGGCAGCGCCTGATTACTACCCAGTAGTGGAAAATTGCAGCAGACCCTGATCATTATTGCTAAACGTGGACTGTGGCGGTGAACTGGTTAAACACCTGGTTATAGGCGTAGATAACCAGCAGCGTCTGACAGCAGCGCTGCAGAAATGGTTAATAATAATCCCCTATAATTACTATTACTACAGAGTTCCTGTCCTTACAGCTAGTAATATGAGCGCAGAGGGGCTGCACACAGCAGTGGTGCTGAACTGGTTAATTTTTATTATTATATTTATTATGATGATGATTATTACTATTACTACTACTTCTACTAACACTACTAGCACTGCGACTTATACTATTACTACTAGCAATACCAGTAGTAATAATACTACTAATACCACTAACACTACTAGCACTGCGACTTATACTATTACTACTAGCAATACCAGTAGTAATAATACTACTAATACCACTAACACTACTAGCACTGCGACT
The DNA here is from genome assembly GCF_032444005.1 of Ranitomeya imitator. Lineage (NCBI taxonomy): Eukaryota > Metazoa > Chordata > Amphibia > Anura > Dendrobatidae > Ranitomeya > Ranitomeya imitator. The sequence continues at coordinate 52,239,215 of NC_091286.1, forward strand.
TATACTATTACTACTAGCAATACCAGTAGTAATAATACTACTAATACCACTAACACTACTAGCACTGCGACTTATACTATTACTACTAGCAATACCAGTAGTAATAATACTACTAATACCACTAACACTACTAGCACTACGACTTATACTATTACTACTAGCAATACCAGTAGTAATAATACTACTAATACCACTAACACTACTAGCACTGCGACTTATACTATTACTACTAGCAATACCAGTAGTGATAATACTACTAATACCACTAACACTACTAGCACTACGACTTATACTATTACTACTAGCAATACCAGTAGTGATAATACTACTAATACCACTAACACTACTAGTACTGCGACTTATACTATTACTACTAGCAATACCAGTAGTGATAATAGTACTAATACCACTAACACTACTAGTACTGCGACTTATACTATTACTACTAGCAATACCAGTAGTGATAATACTACTAATACCACTAACACTACTAGTACTGCGACTTATACTATTACTACTAGCAATACCAGTAGTGATAATACTACTAATACCACTAACACTACTAGTACTGCGACTTATACTATTACTACTAGCAATACCAGTAGTAATAATACTACTAATACCACTAACACTACTAGCACTGCGACTTATACTATTACTACTAGCAATACCAGTAGTAATAATACTACTAATACCACTAACACTACTAGCACTACGACTTATACTATTACTACTAGCAATACCAGTAGTGATAATACTACTAATACCACTAACACTACTAGTACTGCGACTTATACTATTACTACTAGCAATACCAGTAGTGATAATACTACTAATACCACTAACACTACTAGCACTACGACTTATACTATTACTACTAGCAATACCAGTAGTGATAATAGTACTAATACCACTAACACTACTAGTACTGCGACTTTTACTATTACTACTAGCAATACCAGTAGTAATAATACTACTAATACCACTAACACTACTAGTACTGCGACTTATACTATTAATACTAGCAATACCAGTAGTAATAATACTACTAATACCACTAACACTACTAGCACTACGACTTATACTATTACTACTAGCAATACCAGTAGTGATAATACTACTAATACCACTAACACTACTAGTACTGCGACTTATACTATTAATACTAGCAATACCAGTAGTAATAATACTACTAATACCACTAACACTACTAGCACTACGACTTATACTATTACTACTAGCAATACCAGTAGTAATAATACTACTAATACCACTAACACTACTAGCACTGCGACTTATACTATTACTACTAGCAATACCAGTAGTGATAATACTACTAATACCACTAACACTACTAGCACTACGACTTATACTATTACTACTAGCAATACCAGTAGTGATAATACTACTAATACCACTAACACTACTAGTACTGCGACTTATACTATTACTACTAGCAATACCAGTAGTGATAATACTACTAATACCACTAACACTACTAGTACTGCGACTTATACTATTACTACTAGCAATACCAGTAGTGATAATACTACTAATACCACTAACACTACTAGCACTACGACTTATACTATTACTACTAGCAATACCAGTAGTAATAATACTACTAATACCACTAACACTACTAGCACTGCGACTTATACTATTACTACTAGCAATACCAGTAGTGATAATACTACTAATACCACTAACACTACTAGCACTACGACTTATACTATTACTACTAGCAATACCAGTAGTGATAATAGTACTAATACCACTAACACTACTAGTACTGCGACTTTTACTATTACTACTAGCAATACCAGTAGTAATAATACTACTAATACCACTAACACTACTAGTACTGCGACTTATACTATTAATACTAGCAATACCAGTAGTAATAATACTACTAATACCACTAACACTACTAGCACTACGACTTATACTATTACTACTAGCAATACCAGTAGTGATAATACTACTAATACCACTAACACTACTAGCACTACGACTTATACTATTACTACTAGCAATACCAGTAGTAATAATACTACTAATACCACTAACACTACTAGCACTACGACTTATACTATTACTACTAGCAATACCAGTAGTGATAATAGTACTAATACCACTAACACTACTAGTACTGCGACTTTTACTATTACTACTAGCAATACCAGTAGTAATAATACTACTAATACCACTAACACTACTAGTACTGCGACTTATACTATTAATACTAGCAATACCAGTAGTAATAATACTACTAATACCACTAACACTACTAGCACTACGACTTATACTATTACTACTAGCAATACCAGTAGTGATAATACTACTAATACCACTAACACTACTAGCACTACGACTTATACTATTACTACTAGCAATACCAGTAGTAATAATACTACTAATACCACTAACACTACTAGCACTACGACTTATACTATTACTACTAGCAATACCAGTAGTGATAATACTACTAATACCACTAACACTACTAGCACTACGACTTATACTATTACTACTAGCAATACCAGTAGTAATAATACTACTAATACCACTAACACTACTAGCACTGCGACTTATACTATTACTACTAGCAATACCAGTAGTAATAATACTACTAATACCACTAACACTACTAGCACTGCGACTTATACTATTACTACTAGCAATACCAGTAGTGATAATACTACTAATACCACTAACACTACTAGGACTGCGACTTATACTATTAATACTAGCAATACCAGTAGTAATAATACTACTAATACCACTAACACTACTAGCACTGCGACTTATACTATTAATACTAGCAATACCAGTAGTAATAATACTACTAATACCACTAACACTACTAGCACTGCGACTTATACTATTACTACTAGCAATACCAGTAGTGATAATACTACTAATACCACTAACACTACTAGCACTGCGACTTATACTATTACTACTAGCAATACCAGTAGTAATAATACTACTAATACCACTAACACTACTAGCACTGCGACTTATACTATTACTACTAGCAATACCAGTAGTGATAATACTACTAATACCACTAACACTACTAGGACTGCGACTTATACTATTAATACTAGCAATACCAGTAGTAATAATACTACTAATACCACTAACACTACTAGCACTGCGACTTATACTATTACTACTAGCAATACCAGTAGTAATAATACTACTAATACCACTAACACTACTAGGACTGCGACTTATACTATTAATACTAGCAATACCAGTAGTAATAATACTACTAATACCACTAACACTACTAGCACTACGACTTATACTATTACTACTAGCAATACCAGTAGTAATAATACTACTAATACCACTAACACTACTAGCACTACGACTTATACTATTACTACTAGCAATACCAGTAGTAATAATACTACTAATACCACTAACACTACTAGCACTACGACTTATACTATTACTACTAGCAATACCAGTAGTGATAATACTACTAATACCACTAACACTACTAGTACTGCGACTTATACTATTAATACTAGCAATACCAGTAGTGATTATACTAGTAATACCACTAACACTACTAGTACTGCGACTTATACTATTAATACTAGCAATACCAGTAGTAATAATACTACTAATACCACTAACACTACTAGCACTGCGACTTATACTATTAATACTAGCAATACCAGTAGTAATAATACTACTAATACCACTAACACTACTAGCACTGCGACTTATACTATTACTACTAGCAATACCAGTAGTGATAATACTACTAATACCACTAACACTACTAGCACTGCGACTTATACTATTACTACTAGCAATACCAGTAGTAATAATACTACTAATACCACTAACACTACTAGCACTGCGACTTATACTATTACTACTAGCAATACCAGTAGTGATAATACTACTAATACCACTAACACTACTAGGACTGCGACTTATACTATTAATACTAGCAATACCAGTAGTAATAATACTACTAATACCACTAACACTACTAGCACTGCGACTTATACTATTACTACTAGCAATACCAGTAGTAATAATACTACTAATACCACTAACACTACTAGGACTGCGACTTATACTATTAATACTAGCAATACCAGTAGTAATAATACTACTAATACCACTAACACTACTAGCACTGCGACTTATACTATTACTACTAGCAATACCAGTAGTAATAATACTACTAATACCACTAACACTACTAGGACTGCGACTTATACTATTAATACTAGCAATACCAGTAGTAATAATACTACTAATACCACTAACACTACTAGTACTGCGACTTTTACTATTACTACTAGCAATACCAGTAGTAATAATACTACTAATACCACTAACACTACTAGCACTACGACTTATACTATTACTACTAGCAATACCAGTAGTGATAATACTACTAATACCACTAACACTACTAGCACTACGACTTATACTATTACTACTAGCAATACCAGTAGTAATAATACTACTAATACCACTAACACTACTAGTACTGCGACTTTTACTATTACTACTAGCAATACCAGTAGTAATAATACTACTAATACCACTAACGCTACTAGCACTACGACTTATACTATTACTACTAGCAATACCAGTAGTAATAATACTACTAATACCACTAACACTACTAGCACTGCGACTTTTACTATTACTACTAGCAATACCAGTAGTAATAATACTAGTAATACCACTAACACTACTAGTACTGCGACTTATACTATTAATACTAGCAATACCAGTAGTAATAATACTACTAATACCACTAACACTACTAGTACTGCGACTTTTACTATTACTACTAGCAATACCAGTAGTAATAATACTAGTAATACCACTAACACTACTAGTACTGCGACTTATACTATTACTACTAGCAATACCAGTAGTAATAATACTAGTAATACCACTAACGCTACTAGCATTACGACTTATACTATTACTACTAGCAATACCAGTAGTGATAATAGTACTAATACCACTAACGCTACTAGCACTACGACTTATACTATTACTACTAGCAATACCAGTAGTAATAATACTACTAATACCACTAACACTACTAGTACTGCGACTTTTACTATTACTACTAGCAATACCAGTAGTAATAATACTAGTAATACCACTAACGCTACTAGCATTACGACTTATACTATTACTACTAGCAATACCAGTAGTGATAATAGTACTAATACCACTAACGCTACTAGCACTACGACTTATACTATTACTACTAGCAATACCAGTAGTAATAATACTACTAATACCACTAACGCTACTAGCACTACGACTTATACTATTACTACTAGCAATACCAGTAGTAATAATACTACTAATACCACTAACGCTACTAGCACTACGACTTATACTATTACTACTAGCAATACCAGTAGTGATAATACTACTAATACCACTAACACTACTAGTACTGCGACTTATACTATTAATACTAGCAATACCAGTAGTAATAATACTACTAATACCACTAACACTACTAGTACTGCGACTTATACTATTACTACTAGCAATACCAGTAGTAATAATACTACTAATACCACTAACACTACTAGCACTACGACTTATACTATTACTACTAGCAATACCAGTAGTAATAATACTACTAATACCACTAACACTACTAGCACTGCGACTTATACTATTACTACTAGCAATACCAGTAGTAATAATACTACTAATACCACTAACGCTACTAGCACTACGACTTATACTATTACTACTAGCAATACCAGTAGTGATAATACTACTAATACCACTAACACTACTAGTACTGCGACTTATACTATTAATACTAGCAATACCAGTAGTGATAATACTAGTAATACCACTAACACTACTAGTACTGCGACTTATACTATTAATACTAGCAATACCAGTAGTGATAATACTAGTAATACCACTAACACTACTAGTACTGCGACTTATACTATTAATACTAGCAATACCAGTAGTAATAATACTACTAATACCACTAACACTACTAGCACTGCGACTTATACTATTACTACTAGCAATACCAGTAGTAATAATACTACTAATACCACTAACACTACTAGCACTGCGACTTATACTATTAATACTAGCAATACCAGTAGTGATAATACTACTAATACCACTAACGCTACTAGCACTACGACTTATACTATTACTACTAGCAATACCAGTAGTGATAATACTACTAATACCACTAACACTACTAGTACTGCGACTTATACTATTAATACTAGCAATACCAGTAGTGATAATACTAGTAATACCACTAACACTACTAGTACTGCGACTTATACTATTAATACTAGCAATACCAGTAGTAATAATACTACTAATACCACTAACGCTACTAGCACTACGACTTATACTATTACTACTAGCAATACCAGTAGTAATAATACTACTAATACCACTAACACTACTACTAGTACTGCGACTTATACTATTACTACTAGCAATACCAGTAGTAATAATACTAGTAATACCACTAACGCTACTAGCATTACGACTTATACTATTACTACTAGCAATACCAGTAGTAACAATACTAGTAATACCACTAACACTACCATTACTATGACTTCTACTATTACTACTACTCATACTACTTCTATTAATACTGCTATTACCACTGCTAATTCTACCAAACCAATTCTACTAATACTACTACTATTACTACCATGTCTATTAATACTACTATTACTACTACCAGTACTATGACAGAATCACAGTTCACAACTGTGGTGCAGAACTGGTTAACTTTTTACTTTTTTATTGTTTATTCTTTAAAATTTTATTCTTATTATTATGATTATTATTACTACAAGTACTGCTAAAGCCTCACTCTTTATAGCTGTGGTGTTGAACTGGTTAAACTGTATTATTATTATTATATTTATTACGATGACTATTATTATTACTACTAATACTACTACTAGTAGTTAGGGATGAGTGGATCTGTGGAAGTTCGTGTTCTGATACCCAACCTGAACTTTAGTCCAAAGTTCGGTTCAGGCACCAGAATGTTACCTAAACTTGAACCAGTATCTGAATCCCATAGAAATGTATGGGGACTCGAACTTTGGGGCTGGAAAAAAATTCTGTCTCTCTCTGCAATGGACTTCCAGGATAAGTTTGTGTTCTTCATTTATCACTGGACTCCAACTGTCCGGTACGAAACCCCGAACTTTCAAGGTCAGATTTGCTCATCTCTATCAATAGTAGTTCTACAGAGTTGCTGTTCACCGCAGTGGTGCAGAACTGATCAACCTTTTATTTAATTTTTTTATTTTGTTTTTTTATGTTATCTATATATATAATTGTCTAAGGGTTTTTCCGTCTGTCTGTCTGTCTGTCTGTCCTGGAAATCCCGCGTCTCTGATTGGTCGAGGCCTGGCAGCCTCGACCAATCAGCAACGGGCACAGCGACGATGATGTCATAATGGTTGCCATGGCGACGATGATGTCATAAAGGTTGCCTCGACCAATCTGCGACAGGCACAGTATCGACATAGATGTCATAATAGTTGCCATGGCGACGATGATGTCATAAAGGTTGCCTCGACCAATCAGCGACGGGCACAGTCTGCCGCGAATTCTGGAATCATCATTGTCCATATACTATGGGGACATGCATATTCTAGAATACCCGATGCGTTAGGATCGGGCCACAATCTAGTTGATATTATAATTACTACTATTAAACTGGTGTTGACCTGGTTAAACGTTATCACAATATTGTTATCTGGAAGGAGTTTGTATGTTCTCTCTGTGTTTGTGTGGGTTTCCTCCCGGTTCTCCGGTTTCCTCCCACACTCCAAACACATACTGATAGGGAATCTAGATTGTGAGCCCCAATGGGGACAGCGATGATAAAGTCTGTAAAGCGCTATGGAATATGATAGCGCTAAATAAGCAAAACATAATAAATAAAGTATTATTATTACTGTCACTGTTCACGGCAGGGGAGCTGAACTGATGAAACTTTTTTATTATTATTATTTATTTATTATTATGATTATTATCATTATTATTTTTACTGTTATTGTTATTACTTCTACAGACTCACTGTTGATAGCCGTGGTGCTGAACTAGTTAAGTATCAAGCATTAGGCTATGTGCACACGTTCAGGATTTTTCGCATTTTTTTGGTTTTTTTTGTCCGTTTTCCGTGGAAAAAATGCTAGAAAAACGCTTACATTAAGCATTCCGTCATTTCGATGCATTTGCAATTTTTGTGCACATACTGGGTTTTTTTTTTACGTGAAAAAAACGCATTGCGGTAAAAAACACAGCATGTTCATTCATTTTGTGGATTTTTCGCATTTTTTGCCGCTATATTATTGCATTGGGAAACTCCGAAAAAAAATGTGAAAAATCGGCAAAAAAAAAAATCGCGCAAAAGACGGAATAAAAACGCGAGCTGATTTCCTGCAGAAAAAAATCCGGTTTTGTTCAGAAAAATTCTGCAGACATTCCTGAATGTGAGCACGTAGCCTTATACGCACAGGGTGGCGGTCTGTAGCAGTGAGAGTATAACAGTCGCTGTCCATTGCAGCGGTGCTGAACTGGTTAAGCTCCTGATATCATTATTAATGCTTATTCCCCACACATTTCACAAGAAATTACTGCACGGACCGATCGCTTCCAATGTCTTTTCTTGCAGTAACTGATCCATAAATTCTCCCTCTCACCATGAAGACAATTCATAAATGCAGATGGGCGACATCATGGATCTGACATTTATACAAAGCATCCTCATCCTCTATAGGTATGGTTAACTCATTCACTCCTGCTGTAAATTATGCCAGGAGAATGGGTATTTCCCAGGAAAAATCCTTAGGAATCATCTGTTAATGGTGACAGCTTATGTAGTGATATGTAAACCCTGCTGGTGCTTTTCAGGTACTACAAGCAACGACAACGCTAAAGTACCCATTGATTCTCAGATCAAAACTATTCCCTGCGGATGTCACGCCTCGAAAATCAATTATCCAATCTTCTAATGATAAACAAATATTGAAAAAAATATTTTTTTTTTCATTGATTCCCCAGGCAGCCTGCAGTTTGGTTCACTGTAAACCTTTCAGATTGGTGAATTGACTCTTTTATCTTTTTTATATGTTCGGTGAATATTGAAAATTCTCTTTTACAGGATTCCTGATTCCTAGCAAACCTCAGATCTCGGTAATCAATTGAGAGCGTTATGGCAGCAAGCAATGAATCCATTATCAGATTAAAGGGAGTTTGTCATGAGGTTTTTGCTATCTCTTCTGAGAGCGGCCTAAGGTAGGCACAGAGACCCTGAGTCCAACGATGTATCACTTAGTTTACTGGGTGCAGCAGATCTGGCACAATCAAGAGTTTTTAGATTTAGCAATGCAGCAGAGCTGAGAAAGCTAACCCCGCCTACACCAAGCTCTGTATGTACATTGTCTATTGACAGTGAGCTGCTTATCACAGCAGGGGGCGGGGTTTGACTAGCATGCACGCACTGCTGTAGCTGATGTAGTCCAGACAATGATAATCACAAGGCGATAAAGCCTTCAAAACAAGTAAACAGCAGCACGCAGCCGGACATGTGACACATGGTTGAGTTCAATGTTTTAACCCCTACCTCATGCTGTCCTCAGATTACATAGCAAAAATCTGCTGAAACGTTCCCTTTAAGGAATCTAGTTCTAAGAATTCACAGGTTTTTAAAGAGGCGTCTAGCTATCGGGGGTGCAGAGGCAGCAATAAAACATGTTGAAAAGCTTCTTTGCCACAAAGAATACCCATAGTGTAACTAGTGCGTGGTCAGTGGGGGTCCGGGAAACTCAAGATTTGCTCTTATTTCGTGTATAAATCTAGTCGTGCTCTTACGCAGTTCTTCCGCCTGTTTCATACTCACATTTATGAGTGGCTACTAAATAAAACATCTCTTTCCTGAAAGATACAATCATATTACAGCTCGCAGGTAAATTGCCTCAATGGGGGACATCCTCTCTGATATCCTCCTTACAAACTGAAGATGTTTCACAGCCACTTCAGCCATGATGAAACCTCCTTTATTAGGAAAGGTTATCATTGTTTAGCGTCTATCATGGCTGAGTCTACTCGAAACCTTCCTTTGCTTCCGCGATGCGGCTTCCTACGTGCGATAACATAACTGTATACATAAAACATGGTAAAATGAAGCAATAATGATGTGTACAATCACATTTTCTTCATGCAAAAACATATATTAACAATGTGGGCAGAAAATCATTGCGGGAAGATTGATCTAAGCTACAGTATCAATAAAATTTATGAAGCATATCATTACTGTATATATAGAACTGACAAAGTCCATAGACCCAAAACAAAATGGATAGGCTAATTCTAGCTTAAATGAGCGTTGCTCTATGAATGGTGATGGGGCTAGTGGAGCCAGCAATGTGTAAGTCTGCCTTTGTTTGACAGACTCATTACTATCTGTCTTTACATAGCGTAAGCGTGCAATCAATTCCCCAACATCCTAATTAGCTGAAGGCCCAAGTATTAAACAAGGGGTTGGTCACATTGGTCCTAGATATATACTGGAGCCATTATTTCTATTTGGTAATTATAAAATATACATGGGATTGCATATTAATAGGATGCTGCAAGTAGCAAACCAACGGAAACCTTTCATATCGACAGATGAGACTCTTCGTGACTGGAATGGCCACCAGGTACTTGGCAAGAGCATGGCACTCAACTGATACAGATACAGTACATTCTCTTGACTTGCTAACAGTTAGAGATGATTGAAGCTTATGAAATTTGAATGCATCAGGTTGGGCATATTTTTTCCCCAAAAAACAATTTGGAGCAAATAAATTCATCACGAATAGCAGGAAGTCCAATGGTCCTGAAAATATATGGTTAATACTTTAGGGTCTCCTAGTAGTGTATGCTACTTGTTTTAATGTGTTCAAAGGGGATATCCAGGACCATATTCGTTTTTTTATTGTGAGTCTAAAAAACTAGAAATTACCTCACTGTTCTGCCCGGTGACGATCTCCGTTGGCTCAGAGAGGTCACTGACCACTCTTGCCGGTGATTCTGCGATTTCCGCTAACGTCAGGTCAACAGTGCAGTGGCTTCTCTTACATTTTGCTCTGTTGACGAGGCGTGACTGTGGACATCATTGTGATTGACAGTAGGCTCTCTACTGCATAACTTCAGGAATATGTTTATCAATCAGCAGTCACACCCCATCAGAAGAGCAGCCTGGGAAAGAAGAGCTCTGTTGACGTAGAGTAGCTGAATCACTGGCAGGAACGGTCAATGACCACTCTGAGCTGGTGCTTGATAGAACTAGTTAGTAACCACCTATCTGAGAGTTTTTTGGCTCATAGTTAAAAAAAATTCTGGATAGTGATGAGCGAGTGTACAAATCATCTAGCTGCGGCAAGGAAAACTAAATCTCCGAGCAGTCAAATACTCGGAGACCACCCGAGCGTGCCCTGGAAAACCAGAGCAATGAGTACAGTCGCTCATCACTAGTTCTGGATAACACCTTTAATTGGCCTCAGTAATTTCGAAGATGAGAGAGGTAGAGACTTCTAATGCATGTCAAGCTGGTCAGACAACTACACATGTGAGTAGGTTAAGGTGGAGAAAAATTGGGTGCAAGTGTGATTAAAATTATGGATTGTGGGGCAATGAGGGATAGTTTCAAATTTTGGGGAACCGCACACAGTCTGACTTATGCAACCTACAAAATGTGCAAAATGTTGACGTTTGTTTTGTTGGCAATTCACACAAATGTAATCATTCAGTTTTCAAATTTCTCCAAGATCGGGACTTAAAAAAATTAAATTCTCATGGAAACAATTCCATTATTTTTACGAACTAAAACTCAACAGGCTACGACACTCATCAGACCAATGGGATGTATACACACATAGAACATAAGAATTTCCCAACAAACAACACTATTTTCAGTATTGTTTTCTTTTTTAAAAGCAGGGTTTCTTTACATTTTTTAACACAAATCCAAAAATCTACAATTTAGGTCCCACTAACCCTATGAAACCCATCTCTGACCTCAGTTCATTGGGATATTTTTGCTTTGGCTAACTTAAGAAAGATTGGTTGCTAAGCAAGTGCTTATTGGAAACCCAACTGAGAAGACCGTTGTTGTTCCAGATGTCGTGTAAGACTCTTCTCAATATAATGTTGGCTGTTTAGACAGCAGAAAATAGCTTAGCCGAGGACTAGGCTGCCACTTCACATCCTAGAGTGTATCATTAATCCAATTTCAGTAGAGAGCTTCTTTGATGTTAACGCTAAAATAAATCTATGTAATTGTTTCATTCTAATGGAAATATCAAGAGAACCAAATATGTTTCTACTTTAGGCAAGCAATTTCTGAACATTTTCAAAAATCACCTACAGGCGGTAGAGACATTAACTTTTTGAAGTTAGTGATAAATGGTGACATGTGAACTGTACTCTTAAAGAGGTTGTCCACAAATTGGACAATTCCTTCTCATTCCTCATGTTTGGCCCCATTACAATAAAAACACCTATACTCACCTCTGGTGTCGGCACCTTTCCAGCGGTGTTGGCACTCGCGTTCCCAGGGCTCATGTGGTTGTTATGTCACACGAATCCTGCACCCAGTCAGCACTGGCATCACTGTCCCCATCTTTGGACAAATCGTACATCAAAAGGAAGTCAGAGAGCAGCCGCAGCCCTGACTTCCTGTTTATTTACAACACGTCCAAATGCGGGGACAGTGAATTCAGCACTTATTGGGCGCAGGGCTCGTGTGATGTAACAACCCCACGTGAGCCAATTGAACCGCTGGATTAGTATCGGCACCGGGGATGAGGATAGGTATTTTTATTTTAACATGGCCAAACATGAATGAGAAGGGGTTGTCCAACTAGTGGTCAACACCTTTAAGTAGGTGGTTCAGTAGATATTACAGAAAAGTGAATCATTTTGAAGCATATCAAACTTGTTTAAAAACCTATTTCTGTATTTTTGTGACGCGCTTTATGCAAATACAAAAAATGGCGATCAGCAGGCTTCTAACTGCTAGTTTCCAGATGACTGGGATAGGGTAAAAAATGAAAAAATATATATCTTTGTCAATTCGTTGCTTAACAATCCCACCAACGCAACTTTACACCCAGTCCTTTGCCAGGTACCTCTAACTCTGGTCTCTTCTGGTCTTTCTTTTCTCTGTGCCAGCACTTCCTGCACTGAATAGACCTTGGACAACACACATCACCCAAAGTCTAGTCAACAGAAGACCATCCATGGAGCTGTGGTGGTCAGATAGGCAAGCCACGAGATGTGCATTCTTTTTTTTTACCCCCTATGTTAATTATTCTCGTGCCTAGTAAACCACAGAATAAGCCACATTCGACACAAATTTTATCTCTTGGCCAAATTCAAGTGAACTGCTGAAATCAAATTTTTGCAGATTCACTCATCACTACTAAAAATGTCTGTATGGTAAGTGATAAGAAGGCTTTGTAGATTAGGCATAATTATGAATGAGATGAAGCATCATATTACCGGCCCCTATAGACAATTTGCAAATAATTTCTGAATTGAATATCGATTGCTTTAACGAGTCTTTCCCTTTGAAAGGTACTCAGTCCCTCTCCCCAGACACATTGAGTACATACATATACTGAATCAATCAATCAATCTAGTCTATGAATAACCCAAAATGACTTGAGCATGTACATTAAATAAAGGTTTCATGAATGCTCTGTCACTGATTGCCCGAGATGATGAATTCCAGGGTGATGAAAAATGGTCAGCAGAGTCATTAGTAAGAGCTTCCACCTTCCAGATATCATCAGAGAATGGACATTGTGTAGATGGAGTCAATCAATATGTTGTATGTCTTGACCCTCAAGCCCATGAGTCTTCTCGAAGGGATATGTAAAATGAACTTCTGAAAGATCCGCTAATTCTTGTGATATGTCATGCTTGTCTTGGCTTTTTATCACAGTTTGTGAGTTTGTAATGGCAGGAATAGCCTAGTTTGCAGAAGTATTTTGATACAACAGATTCTGCAGTCTTAATGGAATCCTGACATGCCACATTATAAGTCAATGGGATCCACTGAGATTTGTGGGCATCTGTTTGAAAACAAATCAAACACTTTATATCTGTGAACTCTGCTCATTTCTGCTAAGTATAATATCCAGGAATGAAATCCAGTTATGGCTTACAAATTAACAAATCTGAAAGCACTGAAAAGCTGGCTAAATTGGCAGCTAGTAATTGGCTGGAGTGCAATCAATGAGAATGGTCCTTGGAATCTCTGTTATTTTTAATGCAACTGATAAAACAAAGAAATTATAGGTTAAACCTGGACCCTTCGGTCACAAAATCTTAAGGTCTTTGAAGCAGAGCGCTAGTAACATCTGCTTAAAAAGTTGTCATTACCTCCTGTATTTCTGTATAGAAATAATTTACTTTCCTTTTTTTAACAGAATCCGGAAGATAAATGAACTATGTAGATGAATAACATGGTGGATTGTATCGAGGTATAAGTCATCCTGATGGAGGCATGGGGCAGAATATATATACACTTTTTTCTTTTTGTGCATTTTGGGAGTTCACATGAGAAAGAATATGTTTTATTGGAAGCATATTTGCACCATGCAAAAGCGATTTAAAAAATATTACTCTCGGTGACCATTTTGTCACGACTCCCGGATATTACTGCTGCTGGGAGAGCAGCGCGCTGCAGCAAGGGATATGAGAGCAGTGGGGATCTCACCGGGTAGCAAACAGGACCTGAATCATGTGACAGAGAAGAAGGTGGTCGAGGGTGGTGCCAGATGCCGGGTGCAGAGGAGACGATATACACTGGAGAGTACTGTAGTTAAGCGTGCCAAGACCAAAACCAAGAGATAACGTGGTAACCAAAGGGAGAGATGAAGCGACAGTCAGAAAAGGAAGCCAAAGGTCAGAAAGCCAGCAGAACAATCAGATGCAAACCGAGCTCACACTCAAGGGGTCAGACACACAGACTAAATGAAAGTATAGCTGACAGGGAATCCTAGTCTGGAGTGTGTATAAATACCACTCCCAGATCCAAAGAGAGGCCAGCAATATTAACCCTGAGAGAGCAGAACATGAACCATGTTCTATACCATGACATATTTAAGATGATTTCTGGTAAAATCCAAACAAGCTGTTTTTTATTTTTTTAAATCTTAAGAGATGTAAAGTTCTTAGAATAATAACACACCTATGACGAAGGCTGGTTTCACACTTGCGTTTCAAAACGCATGCGTTTTAAAAAAAACGCATGGTGAAAAAACGCATGTAAACGCGTGCAAACACTGCGTTTTTTTGACGCATGCGTTTTTGCATGTGGTGAAAAAAACGCGGCATTTTGACGCGTTTCCATGCATTTTTTCATGCGTTTGCGTTTTTTAAACGCATGCAGATAAATTTGTGACAGCTGCCAATCATCAAAATAAAGTAAAAAAACCACTATAAACAGAAAGAGCTAGGGTTAGGGTTAGGGGTGGGGTTAGGGGTAGGGATCCTAACCCTAACCCTAACCCTAAAGGGATCCTAACCCTAACCCTACCCCTAACCCTAAAGGGATCCTAACCCTAACCCTACCCCTAACCCTAACCCTACCCCTAACCCTACCCCTAACCCTACCCCTACCCTTAAAGGGATTAGGGTTAGGGGTAGGGTTAGGGTTAGCGGTAGGGTTAGGGGTAGGGTTAGGGTTAGGGTTAGGGGTAGGGTTAGGGGTAGGATCCCTTTATCAGTTTTATGGTGTGGGGTGGTTTATCAGTGTGTTTTTATGTTTTTTTTTTTTTAAAAAACGCATGCATTTTTAACGCATGCAAACGCATGCACAAAAAAACGCATGCGTTCCCATTGACTCCAATGTGTTTTTTGACCCCCAAAAAACGCATGAAAACGCATGCGTTTTTTTGTGTCCAAAAAGCGCCTCTCAAAAATACTACAAGTTGCATTTTTGAAAATGAACGCATGCAGTAAAAAAACGCATGCGATTGAAAACGCGACCAAACGCGTACACAAAAAAATGCATGCGTTTTCAATGCGTCTGCAAAAAACGCTGTAGACAAAAACGCAAGTGTGAAACCACCCTTACCTATTCAATCCCCCATCTGGTGGTCCTCACCAACCCCGGGGATTAAATATGGAAATAATGTAGTCTTCATTTTATTATTTTTAAGACATTTACAGCTTTTGAACCTTTCCTTAAAATATTCCTGGCAAACCATTTTGAGAAGTTATCGCTACGGGAGGAAATTAATGAGCGAGCGCGTAAACAGACATTGCCTTTTAAATCGAAATGAGTAAAAATATATCATACCTGTCTTCTACCTGACACCATGTTTTATGCATTACTGTACATGCGTGATATCTGTATTTGCGTTTTAAATGCACAATCATTCTCTCCCGTGGGTATCCCGGACAATGTTCTCCGCGTGAAACAGGCTCAGCAGAAAAAAAAAATGAAGTCATATAACTGCATTCACATTCAGCAAGCGAGCCTTCATTTTTGATACAGTGTGTCGAAGTCCTTAATTTCCTTTCACAGCTCCGCATGTAAATATTGTCTTTTGCTCCACTATTCACTACTGTCCACTTGAGACTCCGAGATCATTGCAGAGAAAAGCTTTTTTATTTACTTTAACGACAATTTAGAAGGTAAAAGCTCAGCCAAGACGAGAAAGATGAATGCCACGAGAAGCAAGCAAGCATGGCTCCCCTTCTCCGCTAACAGAATCAACGTCAAACACAGATAAAGCAATGGATCACGAGGAAACAGCAATTTCCTCCTTGCAAGGATTAAGAAAAGCCCCTATTGTGTAGCAAAATCAAAGATTTTTCTTCTCTTAAGAAAATACTAATATATTTCATTCCAGTTGAGATAAATAGTCTCCTGAGGTAGCACCAACATAGATCCAAACAACTTCACTTCCTCCCCAATCAATACCACAGATAATACCCTTTTTATTGTACCTCTTTCAACAATCTTATTGATAACGTAAGAAAAATTAAACCGCAGCCCCAGTGAGGGATAATTACCTTAACTGGAATGACTTTCCAATAAACATTCCCCTTGGTTTAAGTCCTGAGAGCAAAGCTCATTTTGTTTTTAATCCCAGCTATAAACACATTTAAGCATTTTCAATGGATGGACGGCCAAGGTGACGGAGCGGGAGGTAAAGTAGACACAACTCTATCACATAATGTTTCCTGCCGTTCCTTCAAAAAATTCCAAACTTTATGAAGACAATTGTGTTTTCTCTAGTCAATATCTTACCAAAGAAACTAACTAAAATTTCCATTTTTTTTGTAAAGTTGTCAATTTTGTTTCTTTTGGTCTGTATCTTACCCTTTAGATAAAAATAACTCAACAAAGTCAAGATAAGCAAAAACTGGATATGGTTCGTCCAAATGTTTCAAATGTGGTAAAGTCTAGAGAAAATCTGGTCCTGATATGCCATGGAGATAAAATTTAGAATTCAACAAGACCTACTTGGGAAAACATTTTTTTGTCCAAAAAGTCAATCAGACCATTTAGGAGAAAACATCAAGAACATGTTACGAATACGATCAATGAGTTCAATATCAGACAAGGCAGATTGCTAACAGTTTTCACAAAGTACCCGGTGTGTGCTAATCATTTCATTTTACTGAACACTGTAAATGTCAAACAACCGGAAGCTCATGGCATTAGTTTAACCGACAGGGTTAAGGGGAATCTGTCATATCAAAAAATACTATTAACCTGAAAATATGCTGTTAACCTGCATATTTATAGTGTTTTAAAAGAGAAAATTAACTTTATTCCTCCCGGCAGTCTCTGGCTTTCAGTCATAGAGGAGCGAATTCAGTCACCACTCAATACATAGTGAGCGGTGCCTGTAACACTGCCCCATCACAGACTGACAGATGGCTCTATAGTGCATCAGTGCTGAGCTGGCTGTCAGTCATTGCCAGGACACGGTTACAGCTGCCGCTCACTCTGTACTGAACAGTGACTGAAGCCGCGCCGGACGCGCATCTATGACTGAAAGCCGGAGGCTGCTGGGAGGAATAAAGTTGATTTCCTCCCAGCAGCCGAGTTTTCAGTGTGGCGGCTGCAAAACTTCAGAACACTATAAGCCTGCAGATTAACTCCATATCTGCAGGATAACATCATTTTTATAATATCATAATTATGATATTTAGAACAGAGAATATAAGGTAGGTCAGACCCGGTGGAACAATTTTAAACTGCTCATTTCAGAGAAGATTTGAAGAATGTTCTACCAGCAGATGGGTAAATCATCACACAAGTAGGTTTGACATTTTTTTGCAGAGACCCAGTAATGTGGAGTTTTAAGAATGACTAGATGTCTTACTCATTATACGCCCATATTTGCCCTTCATAGATGTCAGAGGGACACTCAATGGCCTATAAGCTTTGCAATAACCACAACGTTTATCATTGCTTGACAATTAATGATGTGAGACTATGATTAAGCGCTATTATTGTGAATATACAGAGGAGTATAACTTTACCTTTCCAAGAATTACCACCCACATGCCAGCAAAACACAACACGATCACTGGTTGGCCAAATATAGACACATTTCCATTAAAAAAAATGATGATATCTTATTGCAAAAATGATCAGATTTGATTCTCTAGCTTTTACACATCTTGGGATATAATATATTTTAACTTTATTTGCTTTAGGAATGTAAAGCTTTTTTCTGAAGATATCTACTCTTATTCTTATATTGTCTTTTTTTATGTATTAGCAATCATGTTCGTGTTCCGATTACACATATAGGCGGACATGGTTTCTTGGTTTTATCATGTGACTACACCTCCAAGTTCATCCTAGACGTAGTACATTGAGTACATTGCTTCATGTGGGGCAGGTGCTTCACCCTTGGCCAACGACTTACAATATATTTTTGTTTTATAATCCTCTGTAAATATCTTCCATTATGTATATAAAAAAAATCCAATTCTAAAAGGCAGTAACTTCTTATAATGTAGCTAATGCTGCAAATCTCACTGCTCGGCGGTGATAACCTCAGCGCTGTGTCCTACAACATCCACCAGAGGCATTTTATTCTCCGATAGATCACACGCTATTATACACGTTAATACTCGCTACTTCATAGCATAACGTGATTATGGTGAAACTGGTTTGCCATCATTAACATAGTTAACAAGCCCTAGGAAATCGTGAGATATTTATAGAACAATTCATGCATGATTCCTTAACTGGAAGTAATTACATGTGGAAGGAATAATATTTTTCATGATCTTCTGATGCTTTCTGCTAATAATTTAATGCAGAACATCTTTTTTTTCCTATGGCTCAAAGACAAAGCCCAATTAAGAAATATATAGATGCATGACCCAGTGGTAGACGCTAGTGATGGGTGAGCGTGCTCGGCCCTGCTCGATACTCGATAGCGCATCGGGGTGCTCGTTTGTGTATCGAGCAGTGCCGAGCATTGCGTGGCGCTCGAGTGCTTGGGTCCCCATAAGAAGCTCGTTTGAATTATCTGAGACTCACGCTGCACTGAAGGTGGGAGAGATGCTGAAGTTTGCCATTGACTTCCATTATGCCCGGTTCTCGAGTCCAGCACGTCCAAGCATCCGATGTGGGCACAGCTACCAAATAACAACTACCAGGATGGTGAGCAGACTGCAAACTATGTCCTACAAGGAACGAATAAAGGATCTGGGAATGTTTAGCTTGCAAAAAAAAAAGGCTAAGAGGAGGCTTAATAGCTGTCTACAAATATCTGAACAGCTGTCACGGTGCAGAGGGATCATCATTTATCTCATTTCCTCATAGAAACATGAGAATCAATGGAATGAAACTGAAAGGGACAAGATACAGTTTAGATAACAGAAAAACTTTTTGGAGGTGAGGGTGATCAATGAGTGGAACAGGCTGCCACGAGAGGTGGTGAGTTCTCCATCAATGGAAGTCTTCAAGCCGAGGCTGGACGGACGTCTATCTGTCTGAGATGGTTTAGTGAATCCTCCATTGTGCAGGGGGTTGGACACAATTATCCTGGAGGTCCCTTCCAACTCTAACGTTCTATTATTCTATGATTCTATGACGTGCTCTTATTGAACACTCGAGCATTTCAGTGCTAAATCAACATCAGCGGACACACACACAGAAGAGGGCCCCCCGTGCGAGAACAGCATATGGGCCCTTTGTAGTGCAATAATTCTGTCTATGATAGAAGCTGCTTGTTGCTTTATAGGTGTTAGTAGGACCCCCACCTCTCGGGACCCTGTACTGTTGCACTGATTGCACCAATGATATGTCTACCCCTGGACAATGATGGACAAAGACAGAAGAGGGCCTCTGTGTCAGAACAACATATGGGCACTTTGCAGCCCAAGAGCTCATCATAATGTCCAACTTCACCTACTTTGGAGGTAGGAATAGGCTCCTTAATCTCTTGGGCCCCTGTGCGATAGCAGAGGTCGCTCCAGAGGTACTGTATGTCCGCCCTTGGATGTAGTCAATGTCTGATCTGATTAAACAGAACATTTGAGAGATTTATGTCTGCCGGTCCTATAAGCCTTGGTGCAGTTTTGCAAGCATTGCTTTTCTTTTTCCAGTCCAATATTCCTATGGTTTTGAGCATACAGCCTGTCTAAAGATTAATACAACACTTTACATAGACTAACCATACAGTCGAGTGTTGTTCTCTTTAATCTGCCAGCTTTTCTTAGTAAACTACAGATAGCTGAAGAGAGTACAGATGGTTGGCAGCAATATATGACTGCAAGGTCAAACTACACAAGGAGTGATTGTTCTCTGTAACCATAGAAACACATGAGTCTGCACAGCAGCTGCATACTCTAAATGATAGACTACTTTTTTTTTAATTTAATTTTAGAAGCATTGGAGCATTGACAATGGCTTGAATGGAGCACATGGCCTCAATATAGATGCTAGTTTATGCTAATTAATATTTTACAATGCCCATATTGCCAAAGTGTGAACATGCCCTTACATATATCAGCCTATGTTCCGGCTCATTTCTTTGGTTTTGCTGTAATTTCTTGTACTCTGTACAAACAAGGGCATGGCCCTACTTTCTGAGCTAGGCATTTATATAGCCCCAGCCCTGCTCTGCCCTTATTCCCACTGATGTCGGCTGACACAAGGTGAAGCTTTAATACTAGGGATAGGACAATCCTTATTGGGTACACCTTCTCATGGTGGGATGGCTTTTACACTTTTTTGATCAAAATAGCGTTAACTAAGTTCCCTATGGTATTTACATGTACTATTACAGTTTACTTAATACAGGGTATTTGCTCATTTAGTTCTTTTCTTGGGCTTTGTCTGCGAAATGGCCACAGTGAGTGTGAACGTGCTCCTACACATTGTACTTATACCAACTTATACTCCAGTTCATTTCTTTGGTAATGCCCATATTCTGCCTAATTTGCTATGATCTGTAACTGGTCTCAGTAAAGCCATTTTATGGTTGACAGTTTCATAGTTATCATAGGATTATTGACATGTTTTAAGGAAAAAAAAAATATAGATAAATTGACAACTTGGCTGTTAAATGAAGGTTTGTCCCTACATAGTCTGACTCAACACTAACAGTCTCAGTCTATGTAGGGACACACCTCTTTGGCTAGGGGAATGGTAACACAGTAGTTCATTTAATCTTAAATATTGAAAATAAATAATATAGGAATGTGACAACATAAGATCCTCCAAAAAGATATTTAAAAGGAACCTGTCAGTCGATTTGAGCTGCTTAAACCAAACAGCATGTATCAATGTCTGGCTGCATGATAGCAACCCGGTATCCTTTTCCCTGAAACACTCTGGCATTGCAAAGAAAATATAGTTTAAAGATCCAGCAGGGGGCAATAGTGAGAGATGAGACTAATCCGGTGCTGCCCTCTGCTGGCTTCTCCCTACACTGCTCTAAGTGATTGACAAATCACACATAGGGAGAGACCTGTCAATCATCTGGAGCAGTTGGGGAGAAGCTGGCTGGGGTGGAGCCGGACGAGCCTCATCTCTCGCTATTGCCCCCTGCTGGATCTGTAAACTATATTTTCTCTGCAGTCGTGCAGCCAGGATATGATTAATGCTTCATGGTGTTTCGGCAGAATGAATCAACTAACAGGTTCCCTTTAATTGGAAATATAAGTAGTAGTAAAAGCTACCGGTCCTCTTTAAAGACCATACAGAGCTCTACACTCTTTACAAGGCTCACATTTGCTCATTTGTAGTTTTGTGTTTTTTTGCGGGTGGGTTTCCTCTAATCGTTTTCTGAGGCACATGGCGTCTCCTTTTCTAAGACCACTCTATATAATAAACATATTTATTGTGACTTCTACCATCTTCCCTGACGTGCTCTCTTACCGAATACCTCATGTGTAGATCATTGCAAAGTGTTCACAGAGTTAAGTAAACAGTTCTCCTAATTAAACACTTGGGCATTGAATCACATTTACAATCCTAATCAATGTGTTGTTGAAAAACATGGCCTCGCTGATCTAAATGAATGTTCCCCACACGGATAAAGCTGACAACACGTGTTGGGAAACTTGAAATCTTTGGGTAAAATTTAGATAACTTTCACTCATTGCTTCTTGCTCTAAACTGATTGATTTAGCCTTATTTTATATATCTGTCTGTTCTGTGTTTTTAATAAATCAATTTTTTAGAAAATACTTCATGATGACATCCTTATTTATTATCGTTGATTTAATTTTTTTTTTCAGTATTTTACTCAGAAATTCCTTTAAGGGGTTGTCCACTACTAGGACAACCCCTTCTTGAACTAAATGTTTGGCTCCGATAAAATAAAAAAAACCTGTACTCACCTCTAGTGATGAGCGAGTGTACTCATTGCTCGGATTTTCCCGAGCACGCTATGGTGGTCGCCCGAGTATTTGTAACTGCTCATAGATTTGGTTTTCGTTGACGCAGCTGCATGATTTACAGCTGCTAGCCAGGCTGAGTACATGTGGGGGTTGCCTGGTTGCTAGGGAATCTCCGCATGTAATCAAGCTGTCTAGTAGCTGCAAATCATGCAGCTGCGGTGACAAAAACTAATTCTCCGAGCAGTCACAAATACTTGGAGACCACCCGAGTGTGCTCGGGAAAACCCGAGCAACGAGTATACTCGCTCATCACTACTCACCTCCTGTGCCGGCACCATTCCAGCAGTGTCAGCACTCTCTGTCCCTGAGCTCTTGTGTGCTGTTGTGACACACAGCGCCCGGCGCCCATTCAGCGCTGACATCACTGTCTCTGCCTTCATACAGATTTAACATGAAGAAGAAGTCTGACCTGCAGCGAGATCCCTAACTTCCTCTTCATGTTTAATCTGTATGAAGGCAGAGACAGTGACGCCAGCTCTGATTGAGCACCACTTGTCACAACATCGGAAAAGAGCCTCGGAGACCACAAGTGCTGACACCACTGGAAAGGCGAAGGCAGGGAGGTGAGTATAGGTTTTTTTATTTTATCAGGGCCAAACATTGAGTTGAAGAAGGGGTTGTCCTAGTACTGGACAACCCCTCAAAAGCAAATGTCCACCTTTAGCTTTCATTGAGTTATTATTATATCTTGCATCTTTTTTTTTCTGTAAATACATCCATAATATAATTTTATCTCAATATATCTTTATCTTTTTTAAGTCAACCCATCCATTTAATGGGGTCATCCTCACAAAAGGAGGGAAGTTATCTGAGGTCTAACATCATGGAGGCATTCTAATTGGCTTACTTGTGACTAGAGATGAATGGATCAGATGAGCTCCAAAATCGTCTACGAATTATATGTCCCATATTATGCTCTGGGGTTTGGTAAGACCCCAGAGTATAACATTTTAGTACACCATTTTCAGAATTGCTGGGGGTCCCAGTGCTTGGACCTCAACACCTCAAAACCAAGCAATTTATTAGTTATCCTTTGGGTAGATGAGAACTTTTAATGTTGGGAATAACCCTTTGTAATAGTTGTCTTTATCAAAAACAACCCCTTAACTTGTACCAACATGTACCAAGAGGCAACAATAACATTCTTCATACATAATAAGTATATTATGGATTTATATTTTCCCCACATCAGATAAAATAAACTAAAAAAACACAAAAAAACAAGAAATTAAATGTTATGCAGTGGATAAAAGTCTCAGTAAGTTGCTAATAGCCTTTTTCTGTGCAATAATTTGGCTCATGTGATTGATAACTACTTGGCTGTAAACCTATTAGGCTTATTCACCAGGGTTCCTTTTAAGACGTAAATAAATCAATGCAATCAGCATAGAAGTTTTAGCTCAATTTGAAGCATTAACTGTGCATGTCCACAATAAAGACTCTGGTCGGCTTTTGCCAGTGAATAAAAGAGGCGGCTTACTTACAGACGTTTCCAAAATAGCACAATGGAAAGAGTAAAGGATGCCATCTGATTGAATGGATCATTGCTGTAAAATTAGACACTTAAAGGGGTTGTCTGGTATTTAAAGGACAGTTGATAACTTGTTGATTGGTGAAGGTCCTACTGCTGGGACCTGCACCGATAATTAGAAAAAGGACCTTTTATCCCCATTAGAATAGAGCCGCAATGCACATGCCCATTAGCATAGAGCAGCAGTGCACATGCCCGTTAGAATAGAGCAGCAGTGCACATGCTCATTAGAATAGAGCAGCAGTGCACATGCCCATTAGAATAGAGAAGCAGTGCACATGCCCATCAGAATAGAGCAGCAGTGCACATGCCCATTAGAATAGAGCCGCAATGCACATGCCCATTAGCATAGAGCAGCAGTGCACATGCCCGTTAGAATAGAGCAGCAGTGCACATGCCCATTAGCATAGAGCAGCAGTGCACATGCCCGTTAGAATAGAGCAGCAGTGCACATGCTCATTAGAATAGAGCAGCAGTGCACATGCCCAATAGAATAGAGCAGCAGTGCACATGCCCATCAGAATAGAGCAGCAGTGCACATGCCCATCAGAATAGAGCAGCAGTGCACATGCTCATTAGAATAGAGCAGCAGTGCACATGCCCGTTAGAATAGAGAAGCAGTGCACATGCCCATCAGAATAGAGCAGCAGTGCACATGCCCATTAGAATAGAGCCGCAATGCACATGCCCATTAGCATAGAGCAGCAGTGCACATGCCCGTTAGAATAGAGCAGCAGTGCACATGCACATTAGAATAGAGCAGCAGTGCACATGCTCATTAGAATAGAGCAGCAGTGCACATGCCCAATAGAATAGAGCAGCAGTGCACATGCCCATCAGAATAGAGCAGCAGTGCACATGCCCATCAGAATAGAGCAGCAGTGCACATGCCCATTAGAATAGAGCAGCAGTGCACATGCCCGTTAGAATAGAGAAGCAGTGCACATGCCCGTTAGAATAGAGCAGCAGTGCACATGCCCATCAGAATAGAGCAGCAGTGCACATGCCCGTTAGAATAGTGAAGCAGTGCACATGCCCATCAGAATAGAGCAGCAATGCACATGCTCGTTAGAATAGAGCAGCAGTGCACATGCCCATTAGAATAGAGCAGCAGTGCACATGCCCATTAGAATAGAGCAGCAGTGCATATGCCCATCAGAATAGAGCAGCAGTGCACATGCCCATTAGAATAGAGCAGCAGTGCACATGCCCATTTGAATAGAGCAGCAGTGCACATGCCCATCAGAATAGAGCAGCAGTGCACATGCCCATCAGAATAGAGCAGCAGTGCACATGCCCATTAGAATAGAGCAGCAGTGCACATGCCCGTTAGAATAGAGAAGCAGTGCACATGCCCGTTAGAATAGAGCAGCAGTGCACATGCCCATCAGAATAGAGCAGCAGTGCACATGCCCGTTAGAATAGAGAAGCAGTGCACATGCCCATCAGAATAGAGCAGCAATGCACATGCTCGTTAGAATAGAGCAGCAGTGCACATGCCCATTAGAATAGAGCAGCAGTGCACATGCCCATTAGAATAGAGCAGCAGTGCATATGCCCATCAGAATAGAGCAGCAGTGCACATGCCCATTAGAATAGAGCAGCAGTGCACATGCCCATTAGAATAGAGCAGCAGTGCACATGCCCATTAGAATAGAGCAGCAGTGCACATGCCCATTAGAATAGAGCAGCAGTGCATATGCCCATCAGAATAGAGCAGCAGTGCACATGCCCATTAGAATAGAGCAGCAGTGCACATGCCCATTAGAATAGAGCAGCAGTGCACATGCCCATTAGAATAGAGCAGCAGTGCACATGCCCATTTGAATAGAGCAGCAGTGCACATGCCCATTAGAATAGAGCAGCAGTGCACATGCCCATTAGAATAGAGCAGCAGTGCACATGCCCATTTGAATAGAGCAGCAGTGCACATGCCCATTAGAATAGAGCAGCAGTGCACATGCCCATTAGAATAGAGCAGCAGTGCACATGCCTGTTTGCTGCCCCTTCACCTTCTATAGGGCGGCACTGCACTCGGATTTCTCCAGATCTACCAATCGGTGCAGGTCCCAGCAGTCAGATCCACAGAATTTTTGCATTATTATCACCTATCCATTGAATAGTTGAAAACTTGTGATGGCATAGAATTATAGAATATGGGTCTGGACTATCATTTCTGGCATACAAAGCACCAGCATTTTTGATGAATTTGACAAGGTGCATGGCAACACCTCTGTCCCACTCCATCTCCACCCCAGCTTCCCCATTACAGCCATTACACCAGAGCTGATTCAGATTTGCCTGAAAATGCCAAAAGTCACAAGGGTTTTGCAAAATTCTATGTTTCACAATCATTTTGAAAATTTTCAAAGTGAAAATTTACAAAAGTGAATCAGTCGGTGCAACTTTTTACATGAAATAATAAAACATTATTGACATAAAACTGAAAAATACTCCTAGAATGCAATGATTTTCCATTGAATACGCAATTGTTTGAAGTGTTGTGGTTTTTTCTGACTTGCAGTACCACGCTTAACCACATGGTGTGCTGTTACTCAAACGTGTGTCTACCATCTATTGGCAGAAATATTTAGCGCACTTTCTTTAATACATTTAATACTTTTTCTTGTCTTCAAAAAACAAAAAACACATGGCGATACCTCTTTTTTTCAAATGTCAGAATGAATTAAATATAAGGTACAAATGTACACCTTCTATATTCGTACCTAAGTCACTGAATGCAGAGGTTTGACAATGAAATATAAACATTTTAATATTCTCCGAAGGTCTGTTTGCAGGGAACCTTGTGTTCTAATGTCATATAAAATACTGAAATCCCATGGCGGAGCTCTGCTGTCAATCACGTATGGTTTTATGCACAAGGGATGTTTGCTCTGCTCGGTTCTGCCACTGCAGTGTAAGATCTGTAGTGAAGGACCAATGTGACAATTCCTCAAATATGAGGAAATGCAAAACTATGCTGCTTCACTCATTGACAATAAACAGACAATTATAACCAGCGCGTAGTTTCATCTAGCCGCCCTGTAAGAGGCGACCTTTGCATTAGTAGATCAATCGCTTCTGTATATTGTGCACATCATTGTACAAGAACAAGAGTTGCATAACACAAGAAAGGCGATGAGTCCGAGGGTTGTCAGCAAGAAAAGCTCTCAAGGGCAGATACAGTAGGTACAACAAAGGATGAGAAGAATGAAGAAAGAGCTTTAATGTGCATATAATGTATACATCAGGCATACTATAAACGTGATACATGGTACATGAACATGCGGGCTGGCTCACGTCTCCTTCAAATCTCCTGGACAAATTATGTTGTGTCTCACGTTGACAAAACAATTAGACCGATCGTCCATTAAATAATCGGTAATGAGTGATGAGTGAACGTGCTCGGATAACGTGTTCTCTGAGCATGTCGGGGCATTATCTGAGTATCTTAGGCGTGCTCGGATAATATATTCGAGTCCCTACGGCTGCATATTTTGGGGCGGTAGATAGCCGCAACACATGCGGGGATTGCCAAACGTCTATTAGTACAGTGAGATCATGATTTTCCTAATTGGACAAATACATTTCTACCATCTGACTAAGTATTTAGTTTATCAGGTGTGCACTGCCGTTGAGCAAATTAATTGGATGCAAAAATAATCTGTGTAAAAATTTTGGGAATTCACTAAACCTGGCAAAATCGAACACTTTGTGCCAATTGCCAAAAATTGTCATAGACATTTTAGACGCTGCAGAAGGATTGCATGACCTCAGCCAGGCTTACCCATAATGCTTTGCATCTAACAAATCATATGGTATAATCAAATGAAATCATATGGTAGAGCACAGCCAATCAGGAGGGACTCATATAGCCTGTATAAAAGCAGAAGCAGAAAATGCAGCAGCCATTTTGTAATGAATCTGGATAGTGAAAGGTTGTCACAGCTGAAAACTTATGTGTACTGATAGAGTGAGAAAGCCATAAAACACTGACGAAACTTTACACAGTGTGTGTGTGTGTGTGTGTGAAAGTGCACAGCAGTGTGGAGCATGCTCTTACAGAAGTTGTCGCTGTCACAACCCTATCAGTTGAGCGTACCTACAATATTATACTTCTTTTATTTTTTCAGATAAGACACTATTTGCGCTTTCTGTCTCTCCAGCTTTATTTTTGGATTTTTCAGGGCATTTAACATCTTTGTGGTTCTCGCGATTTGCTGGAAATTTAAATTTCGGGAAAAATGTGAAAATGCTGGTGATTAGCTCATGTTCAGTGAACATATTTTATCATAGTGCACGGGGTAGAAAACAGCTGACCGCACCACCGCTCCACCAGACCAAGAACACGCCAGACTTTCAAACTGCAGCCAGCCCGCAGACTTCGGGTGCTAAAGCCAGAAGAGCGACCATCATCGATATTGAAGTGTAGAAAAATTGGCAGCACTCACCAGTCTTCACAAACAGGTACTTTATTGTAGCATATCTTCACGGCACGGGGGTGTATATACAAAAGAAAGTGACAGCCGAACGATGGCCGTTTCGCGCCCACCTGGCGCTTCAACGGGTTCCAATAAAGTACCTGTTTGTGAAGACTGGTGAGTGCTGCCAATTTTTCTACACTTCAATATTTTATCATAGGTGTTCCTTTCCATTGTGTTCTATGTTAGTCACAAAATGCAAAAGATGTAACACCAGGAATTATCTATAAAATACCAACATTGCCAACATGATTTTTTTTTTTTTTTCTTCTTATCAAAAAATCACGGACAGACAATATTTTTTATGGATGCATTTGGAAGCCATCATAAATCATTCTGATGATAAGTGATGCATGTCTCCAGCCCATAATTCTGACACGAAGACATCCGCTGCCTTCACCATAAACCGTACAACGATGAAAATTACAGTCGAAATTACAGTATCTATATAAGGTTCTTCAGCTTCAAAAAAAATCACAGACACCTAAAAAAAAATTAACGAGAGGATAAAAAAAAAAGGGCCTTATTTTCACAGACTATCATGGAATTCTGGACGGGTGGAAACCCAGATGTCCACTCCTGGGACCATGATAAGAAGAACAACTCTGAAGGACAAACTAGTCTTCTGAAGAGTGACTCGCTATAATGAGCAGCCCGCGAGAGAAGGAATATTCATTACTCCATGTGAGTTTCGTTCTCTGGGTAGGGATGCCTTTATTAGAATTACAAAAAAGCCTTGAAATGTGCATTTTCCTAAAATACATGTATTGTAACTCCATTAGCTCAATAATTTTGAAAAGCTTTAAATAACAGGTTTAGTAATCCATTAAATCTTCACACACTGGAATTATATATCGTTTACATCACGCAAAGCTTCTATTTGTTCTTTGTGTTCCAAAAGCTCTAGAGGATATTACACCTTACGGAACGTATTTGGAGAACATTAAACTCCGTTGCATGGCGGTATATTCCATGAATATGTTGCATACTGGTGATAGCGGTCCTCGGAGCCGCCATCGGGCGTGCACACATTACTGTGTTACCGCAATCCTTAAAGCTGTCTTATTCTATATGCGTTGGGATTATTTAGCGACATGACATACACAATTTATTTTTCTGCTTTTCTGCTTCTAATTTTGAGCTTAGAAAACTCTTCTTGGGCAGCTGTAATAAAATGTCAGCACCTGATTCTATAAGATTTCAACGCTTGGTTGCCTAAAGGCGGCCGGTGTACAGCGCTATTTATCATGCGGCATCAGGCATAGTATTGTGTATTCAGTTGCTTTATGCTACCGTTTTATTGCCGCCTGGCATGTGGTCTCTCCGCCATTCACTAGCAAACATCAATGGCTTGATAGAATTTAGGAGGATAATTATCTAAAGGACAAGATTTTTCTGTAGAAAGGTTGATGCTTGTTTTTGTTTAGATCGGTCTCTTCTCAGACTCCAATCATTTTCCATAGAATGGAAAAGCAACAAGTCTTCGACAATAAAGCCTCACATGGAGTTTCGCTCTATGGTCGTATTCGACCAAGCAATAAGCACACTATGGTGCCACCGCAGGACTCTTAATTAAGACGACCAGTATGGGTCGATATTTGCTCATTTTCTTCCATATATACACTATATACAGGAGATAGAAGATTTACGATATCTAGAATATTGATCATGGATTTTTCAAAAAAGAGTCAATAATGTATTTACAAATGTATCAGCGGATATTTCGATGGTCGATCGCAACTGTAGTGCAACGTAGAGCAACTATGCCATTTACATAGCGCAGCAACCGTCACGGTGGAGCTTGCTACATTTGTATGTAATGACCCTCATATTAAGAGCTAGGTCCATTAAATCAGATGATAGTAAACACTAAAGATTGTCTACAGTAACTGTAGAAGTATCCACTGTTACTTTTTTCATATATTTGGTTAAGATCTCCAATTATAATACTGGGACATAGTATGAAATCCATTAAGAGGTAATGTTTCTCTTTGTGGAGAGTGACATGCTGGGCTTCCAGTGTAAGGAGGCTTAAGGGCCATACAATGCTCCTCTGGGAACTTAAATCTGCAAATTGTCTCTTCAAAGAGGAAGAGGACTTGGAAGTGGAAGTGGGACCTATTGAAAGTATCAATCCTAAAAGTCAATATCGGCCCTTTAATGAGTCTTACCAGATACCTTACGATAAAAGTGGTGTTTCGGGGTATTGCTCCTCCTAAGTGCCAAGCATGAGATTTGATTTGGCTGTATGAGAGGCTTCTTACTGGGATCTAAGTGGTAACGTTAGAAGCCTCTCATACAGCCAAATCAGTTCTCATACTTTGCACTGATGAGGGGCAACACCCTGAAACACCGTGTATGGAAACTGAGATTCTGATTTTGGCTTTTATCCTAAGTCGTGTGGCAAGGCTCGTTAAAGGGTCGATATTGACTGAAAATTGCTTCTTCCAATAGGTGGCGCTAGAGTTCAAGTTCTCTTCCTGTCTGAAGAGGCAATTAGAATAGGAAATCCTTTGACATGCTGCAATTAATAGCACAACTACAAATGGACACATATAGCATAAACATCTCCCCACAGAATATCGCAAAATCATGTTTGTTTTGTTTTTAAGCTGGTTCATTTATCTCAGGATATGTTTATTCAAGAGCAATAGTAAGGAAGGGCACATCACAGTAGGTCAATAGTGTCATGGTTTTTTTAAATGTTTTACAGATATTTTACAGTTATTATATAATATTTCCTACAAACTTGCATGTCATTTTGAATTTTTATAACACAGTTTTGAAACAAACGTAAATCTTCATGAAATTGATAGGTATTACTAAACGCGGAATGAAATGATGACTCCACAAGTTACAGAAAACCCTCCTCCACTGTATGGCGAGTGCATTCTATAAACACAATGAAATAGTGTACAAATAACACAGACAAAAGAGCGCCTAAATGACACCGTCCAATCAAGGAGTAGGAAATGTCGCCGGGATCTAGTTCTGCTATCTTGGCAAAGGTTTAGGCACCAAATGTGACATCACCGATGCACGTGCCAGGTCCTAAATCCATTAGTGGTACCCTACTACATCAATAGAGTCATAGAATCATAGAATGGTAGAGTTGGAAGGGACCTCCGGGGTCGTCGTGTCCAACCACCTGCTCAAAGCAGGATTCACTAAACCATCTCAGACAGATGTCTGACCAGCCTCTGTTTGAAGACTTCCATTGGAGGAGAACTCACAACTTCTCATTGTAGCCTGTTCCACTCATTGATCATCCTCACTATCAAAAAGTCTTTTCTAATATCTAATCTGTCTCTTCTCCCTTTCAGTTTCCTTCCATAGTTTCTCGTGTTTCCATGTGCAAATGAGAATAAAGGTGATCCCTCTACACTGTGACATCCCGTCAGATATTTGTAGATAGCTATTAAGTCTCCTCTTAGTCTTCTTTTTTGCAAGCTAAACTTTCTCAGATCCTTTAATCGTTCCTTGTAGGACCGTTGGGGACGGTTTATGTGCTGTGCGAAACATCATTGGTCCGATACCCCTGACTATGCACAACACTCGATCTGAGGTCACTTAGGTCTTCTGCAGAGGAGCAGAAAAGCTTCCAGCATCGGCACTGATAAACCATGCTTTTCTATATCTCTTTTTGCCGTTTTAATCAGATTTTTGTAAAACTACAAAAAAATAATGTCAGATATAGAGTATCAGCCAATCAGGGTGGGTTTTCCTTTTTTAATATATGAGGCTTATAACAATATATCATCACAAGTCAATGCCGGTCAAGGGAAGACGGAAGGAAATTATTAATTTTTTCTAAACACTTTTTAAGAAAATTAAGCTATGTGTTAAAGTCGTTTTGATTGTCTTTATTGCGCCATTTCCAGTACTTCTTCCACCTCTGTAAAGCATATCTTTCTCATTTCCGCCGACATTTATATGTTAAGGACACTGTCAGGGAAAATGTATTTTTGAATAGTTTATATTTCTCCGTATCTCTTTCTTTCATAACTATTGTAGGAATTGCACCCATGACAATACTACGTAATTAATAATTAATTAGGCATAATGCTTTCCCATTTCAGTTTCTTAGCATTTGATTTTTTTTTTTTTTTGATTTTTTTTTTTTAGTCATCCTGCATTAATCGGCTCGGTGTCTATCTCTTAGGATGTCTGACATGTGAGTGTGGGAAGGATTCGAAGAGAAGATAATAGATCCATAGATGACAGACATCTGCTTATTGCTAAATTGCTAGATACTTGTCATTTGTTGGCAGCAGCAGATGAGGCTGAAAAAGCTTTTGGATCAAAAATGTGTAGGATTATACATTGAAAGTAAATCCTACAGTGGACTGAGCATATAGGAAACCAAATATATATATATATATATATATATATATATATATATATATATACATACATTTTGTTACATCATGCTCCATTGTTCTCTACTTTTAGTGTTCTACATACTTTAAATAGGGAATTTATCTATTATTATTTATTATTTAGTAAATTATATACTCAGCCTGTAAGATACACTGGAAGATTTCAGCTCTGAAGCCTTTGGAATTGTGAATGTAGCTCTTGACTATTAAACAGGCTGTAATCAAGATGAGTACAAGATCATTATTGTATTATTAAAGGGGTATGCCTATCTCCAAGATAATATTAGCAAATACCTCCAATTAGAAATGTAGTATAGTTCTTCTGATTAGCTATTTCACTTACACAATGTGCAGGGCATTGCAGCAGTCTTTTGACAGCATGGGGAGGATTTCACTGCCGATCAGAAGCGGTGTTTGCTGTGCTGTCATGCACATGACAGTGCGAAAAACACCCGGTATTCGGGCAGCCGAACCCGAACAGTAGCACGGACTTCCTGGTGAAGTCTGTGTTCAGTGTCCGTGCCCGAACAGTGGGTGTACGGTACGGGCACCGAACTTTACTGTTCGGCTTCGCCAATCTCTAGCATGGACACCAAAGCTACCGCAATGCCCTGCACATGGGGTAAGTGACATAGCTAATCAGAAGAACTATACTACATTTCTAATTGGAGGTATTTACCAATGTTATTATTACACCTACTACGTATTGGGATAGGATCTTGGAGATGGGAATATCCCTATAAGAAAAAAATGCTTTCATCTAGAAAAAGCTCCACTTCTGCCCATTTGCTGAATTGGCACAAAGCAATACATAAAAAAGTGAATTCAAGAAAATCCTAAATTTTTTTTATAAAGCTTGATTCGAATTCAGTTTTCCTAGAACCGATTTGTTCTGGTCTAATTTTTAGTCATTTCATTCCAATATCAACCACTTTGAAGATAGAAACCTGGAACCAAACTGATGTTTTCTTCTTTACCTTTCCTTTTGGCTTGATATATGGAAACGAGTGACGCAAATTGAGCATTTCTGAAAAGATAACATGATTTTATGATACTGGGAGTTGTTTACGCCACATGTGTCTGTAAGTGGAGAGGCCATCCGGTGGTTGGGATGTGAATTGCGGCCTGTCGAGGGATTTGCTAGACTGTTGGGAGAATATATTGCATTCTATACCATGTGAAACTAGAATCCTGTAAGTTTTGGAAAATGTCAAGGTCAAAACATCTATATTATGTGTCTATATTATTGGTGGTAACCATTATACATCGGATTTGTGTCATTGTGTAGACGCGGCCTTCTGTCCCTCCTCAATCATATCATGAGGAAGTAATGAAATATTCATTCCGTTTTCCCCTACTCTCTATTATGTATTATTTCTCTGCCGCTCAAAGCCGCCCTGACAAAGTTTAGTGCCGACTTGTGATGCAGAATTCTTAACATTCTTCTCTTTTTCCCTGCAGGATATTTTGTAAGCAACTGCATTTCCTATGTGTGTGGCACTAAAGCAGCATGGAGGCCGCTTATGGCGTTCAGTGGATGTCAACAGAAAATATCAGCCATTAAGTCAATAATAAGAATCAATTTTTGCTTCGGTTTCTGCATCTATAATTTTAATGCAATTATTTCCATAAAGAGCGACTGACTTAACCTCTTAGAGCAGGTATGTTTCCCGGATAATATTAGGCTTTTTTTTAGGGTTTTTTTAACCTTAGATTATTTTATTTAATACAGCATAAGGGGAAATCCTCAATTTAAGACTTTATATATTAAGGGGGATGTCCGGCTTGATTAAAAATGCCTTTAAAAGCATACAGAGGGTTAAAATACAAATAAATATTCATTACTATGTCATTCAATATAATAATAATAATCTTAATTTATATAGCGCCAACATATTCCGCAGCGCTTTACAGTTTAACAGTTTCAAGCACAACAGTCATAATTAGGGTTGAGCGACCTTCACTTTTATAGGATCGGGTCGGGTTTCACGAAACCCGACTTTTGGAAAAGTCGGGTCGAGTGAAATCGGCCGATCCTATAAAAAAGTCAGGGTCGGGGTCGGCCGAAACTCGAAACCCAATGCAGTGCATTGGGTTTCCATGGTTCCCAGGGTCTGAAGGAGCGGAAACTCTCCTTCAGGCCCTGGGATCCATATTTAAGTGTAAAATATAGAATTAAAATAAAAAATATCCTTATACTTACCCTCTGACGCGCCCTGGTACTAACCGGGAACCTTCCTTCCTTAGAATCAGCCTTCCAGGACCTTCGGTGACGTCGCGGGTGACGTCGCGGCTTGTGATTGGCCGCGCGGCCGCCCATGTGACCGCTCGCGCGGCCAATCACAAGCCGCGACGTCACCCGCGACGTCACCGAAGGTCCTGGAAGGGCTGATTCTTAGGAAGGAAGGCTGTCGGAAGGAAGCAGGGCGCTTCCGAGGGTGAGTATATTCCTATCACCGCGACGTCACGGCAAGGTCCTAGAAGCGCGGATTCGAAGGAGGAAGGCTGCCGGTTAGTACCAGGGCGCGTCAGAGGGTAAGTATAAGGATATTTTTTATTTTAATTCTATATTTTACACTTTAATCTGAATTCCGATACCAATTCCCGATATCTTAAACATATCGGGAATCGGGATCGGAATTCCGATTCCAGATTCAAAAGATCGCCGACTTCATGGCCGACCCCCCACTGGGGTCGGGTCGGGTTTCATGAAACCCGACCTTGCCAAAAGTCGGCGACTTTTGAACAATTTCGACCCGTTTCGCTCAACCCTAGTCATAATAAGTAACAACGTTAACAATACAATAATTAAATCAAAATAAGACGGAGAAAAAAATATAAATCCAATGACCTCCTGGTCCAGCCACGTGACCGATGGAGTCAACCAAAATTACTGCCTCAGTCCTCAAATATATATATACAGGGTGGGCCATGTATATGGATACACCTAAATAAAATGGGAATGGTTGGTGATATCAACCTCTTGTTTGTGGCACATTAGTATATGGGAGGGGGAACACTTTTCAAAATGCGTGGTGACCATGGTGGCCATTTTGAAGTCGGCCATTTTCTATGCAACTTTATAAATGGCCCACCCAGGTGTATCCATATGCATGGCCCACCCTGTGTATATATCCGAGTCATCAGCCTCAGAAATCGCAGGTTAACAGCAGCTCAGATTAGAGACCAGGTCAATGCCACACAGAGTTCTAGCAGCAGACATCTCTACAACAACTGTTAAGAGGAGACTTAGTGCAGCAGGCCTTCATGGTAAAATAGCTGCTAGGAAACCACTGCTAAGGACAGGCAACAAGCAGAAGAGACTTGTTTGGGCTAAAGAACACAAGGAATGGACACTAGACCAGTGGAAATCTGTGCTTTGGTCTGATGAGTCCAAATTTGAGATCTTTAGTTGCAACCACTGTGTCTTTGTGCGACGCAGAAAAGGTGAACGGATGGACTCTACATGCCTGGTTCCCACCGTGAAGCATGGAGGAGGAGGTGTGATGGTGTGGGGGTGCTTTGCTGTTGGGGATTTATTCAAAATTGAAGGCATACTGAACCAGCATGACTACCACAGCATCTTGGAGCGGCATGCTATTCCATCCGGTTTGCGTTTAGTTGGGCCATCATTTATTTTTCAACAGGACAATGACCCCAAACACACCTCCAGGCTGTGTAAGGGCTATTTGACCAAGAAGGAGAGTGATGGGTGCTACACCAGATGACCTGGCCTCCACAGTCACCAGACTTGAACCCAATCGAGATGGTTTGGTGTGAGCTGGACCGCAGAGTGAAGGCAAAAGGGCCAACAAGTGCTAAGCATCTCTGGGAACTCCTTCAAGATTGTGGGAAGACCATTCCCGGTGACTACCTCTTGAAGCTCATCAAGAGAATGCCAAGAGTGTGCAAAGCAGTCATCAAAGCAAAAGGTGGCTACTTTGAAGACTCTAGAATATAAGACATAATTTCAGTTGTTTCACACTTTTTTGTTAAGTATATAATTCCACATGTGTTAATTCATAGTTTTGATGCCTTCAGTGTGAATGTACAATTTTCATAGTCATGAAAATACAGAAAAATCTTTAAATGAGAAGGTGTGTCCAAACATTAGGTCTGTACTGTATATACAGTGGGGCAAAAAAGTATTTAGTCAGTCAGCAATAGTGCAAGTTCCACCACTTAAAAAGATGAGAGGCGTCTGTAATTTACATCATAGGTAGACCTCAACTATGGGAGACAAACTGAGAAAAAAAAATCCAGAAAATCACATTGTCTGTTTTTTTAACAATTTATTTGCATATTATGGTGGAAAATAAGTATTTGGTCAGAAACAAAATTTCATCTCAATACTTTGTAATATATCCTTTGTTGGCAATGACAGAGGTCAAATGTTTTCTGTAAGTCTTCACAAGGTTGCCACACACTGTTGTTGGTATGTTGGCCCATTCCTCCATGCAGATCTCCTCTAGAGCAGTGATGTTTTTGGCTTTTCGCTTGGCAACACGGACTTTCAACTCCCTCCAAAGGTTTTCTATAGGGTTGAGATCTGGAGACTGGCTAGGCCACTCCAGGACCTTGAAATGCTTCTTACGAAGCCACTCCTTCGTTGCCCTGGCGGTGTGCTTTGGATCATTGTCATGTTGAAAGACCCAGCCACGTTTCATCTTCAATGCCCTTGCTGATGGAAGGAGGTTTGCACTCAAAATCTCACCATACATGGCCCCATTCATTCTTTCATGTACCCGGATCAGTCGTCCTGGCCCCTTTGCAGAGAAACAGCCCCAAAGCATGATGTTTCCACCACCATGCTTTACAGTAGGTATGGTGTTTGATGGATGCAACTCAGTATTCTTTTTCCTCCAAACACGACAAGTTGTGTTTCTACCAAACAGTTCCAGTTTGGTTTCATCAGACCATAGGACATTCTCCCAAAACTCCTCTGGATCATCCAAATGCTCTCTAGCAAACTTCAGACGGGCCCGGACATGTACTGGCTTAAGCAGTGGGACACGTCTGGCACTGCAGGATCTGAGTCCATGGTGGCGTAGTGTGTTACTTATGGTAGGCCTTGTTACATTGGTCCCAGCTCTCTGCAGTTCATTCACTAGGTCCCCCCGCTTGGTTCTGGGATTTTTGCTCACCGTTCTTGTGATCATTCTGACCCCACGGGGTGGGATTTTGCGTGGAGCCCCAGATCGAGGGAGATTATGAGTGGTCTTGTATGTCTTCCATTTTCTAATTATTGCTCCCACTGTTGATTTCTTCACTCCAAGCTGGTTGGCTATTGCAGATTCAGTCTTCCCAGCCTGGTGCAGGGCTACAATTTTGTTTCTGGTGTCCTTTGACAGCTCTTTGGTCTTCACCATAGTGGAGTTTGGAGTCAGACTGTTTGAGGGTGTGCACAGGTGTCTTTTTATACTGATAACAAGTTTAAACAGGTGCCATTACTACAGGTAATGAGTGGAGGAAAGACGAGACTCTTAAAGAAGAAGTTACAGGTCTGTGAGAGCCAGAAATCTTGTTTGTTTGTTTCTGACCAAATACTTATTTTCCACCATAATATGCAAATAAATTGTTAAAAAAACAGACAATGTGAATTTCTGGATTTTTTTTTCTCAGTTTGTCTCCCATAGTTGAGGTCTACCTATGATGTAAATTACAGACGCCTCTCATCTTTTTAAGTGGTGGAACTTGCACTATTGCTGACTGACTAAATACTTTTTTGCCCCACTGTATATATGTATACATAGATAGATACACAGATTATTTCTTGTTTGGACCACTGCAAAATTAGTTATGTTAAGCTAATATTTTCTTTGTGACTTAAGTTGACCAGTTTTAGAAAACAAACACAAAAATAAAGATTAAAAACTATAATATGATAATATGAAATTAATATGATAATTTAACACAAACTTTGATGATACTCTGTTGGGAGTTGTTTATTCTGCATGTGTCTACATGTGGCCACCCAGTGGATGTGATGTGAATTGCAGCCTGTGGAGTGTATCCTGGTATGTCATGGCAGCATATTGAATTCATAATATAAGAAATCAGACTACACTTACAGAAAGTTTGGGCGGTCGTCATATCTGTATTTATTTACCATTTAATTGTTTTTTTTACATGCCAGACAGTGAACCCTGGTACTGGAATTAATGAGCACAATTAGATTAGTATCATAGACCATTGACTATCTATAATGTATGAAAACTAAAGTCAATGATACGTTAAGGTTTTTGACGTAATACAAGTCTATTCCATCAGACTGAAATACCAAAAGTAAAATAAAACCCAAGGAGAAAAAGCAATATGTTCCCTTATACACAGTGCACTTAATGGTGCTTTACTCCAGCCATGATTCTTTTCTATGTTCTATCCACTTTTTACATAGTAACATAAAGCAAAGTGTTCCACATTAAACAAGATCAAGGAATCTGCGGCAACATCAACAATTCTTTCGTCTGTCCTCGGAAAATTGAATATACAAAGGCGAGACAACACAAGAAGCAGCTGCAGGTGGCAGACAGATCCGGTCGCCTCTCGGTAACGGCTTTGCTTGGTGGCTTTATACTCGCACTATTCCATGAATGTTCCGTAGACAATATCTTTAGTAACACGAGGGTTAATATATTTTTATTGCTTCTGTATTTTCTTGAAAAACACCGCCGTTTCTTTCTCAGATTGTCAAGGGAAAAGAGTTTAATAAAAGGAGCAATGCTAGTACCGTCTGTCTTCGGAAAATGATGGAGCCGTAAAATTGTTATGAGTGAGGATTCTTCGATTGTGGGCTACGGTAGAGTCAACGATCAACGGGAATATTTTACGCGAGGTTTTTTTTTTTTAGTTCTTACCACTGTTATTTTTTGTGGAGAAAATATCTCTTTCATGGCCGGTCTTTGCTGGGCTGTATTTGCATTGTAATTTCCTGGTGCAGAACTCTAGGGGTAGACAACCAGTTTGAGACGGTAAATCTGTCTTCCAAGAAGGCTGACCGTGCTCCAGCAACATACTTAGTGTCATTAATCAGCCTTCCTATCTAGGCCTGCTATAAATAATTAAGGTGGGATGGATCTGCACAGCACCATTATCTTTGATTACAGTGTATATCAGACTAGCGCTACCATGGTACAAGGCAAATCAGCTTCATTAACATCAACTATATTCCTTTAGTCTCAACTGGCTAAGACTGGCTGCTTAAAGGAGCATTCCCATCTCCAACCTTCTATCCCAATACATAGGTGTAATAATAATAATAACAATAATAATAATATTAGTAAATACCTCCAATTAGAAATGTATTATAGTTCTTCTGATTAGCTATGTCACTTACCCCATGTGCAGGGCATTGATGTAACTTAGGTATCCATAGTTACAACTACTAAAACCTAACTGTCACTACACGAGTGGTCGCAATCATAGATACTTAAGCTATTGAAATTCCCTGCACATGGAGTAAGTGACAAAGCTAATCAGACTGAATATGACTGAAATCCAGAGGCTGCCAGGAGGAATAAAGTTCCTTTCCTCCCAGTTGCCAGGTTCTCAGCCTCAAGGCTTCAGAACGCTAATAACCTAGCCACATATCTACAGGTTAATAGCGTTCCCTTATATAACACGTTCCCTTTAAATACTTAATTTTTTTCACTGTACAAATTTATTATTGCATTATGCTGTTAAGGAACATCACAACCACACATAGACACATACAGCATAACCTTCTACTGGCTGAGTATCATAAAGTCACTTTTTTTTGGGGGGGGAGTGTAGGGAGGAGTTTATGGCTGGTCATCTTGTGCCAGATATTTTGGGATATGTTGAGCCTAGAAAAATGGAATGAAATGAGAGACCGGGAGATAATTAAAGTTATTTAAAAGGGTTGATTAAGATTAGCAAAACATGCAGTAATGCTGCATTCCCACATTGCAGCTGCATAGAGATTGTTGTTATGCCTTTACAGAGTTGCAGCAAAAATTAATTGATTTTGGAATATTGTGGTAAATTGCTCCGTTTCTTTCATTATTTTGTTTTTATAGCAATTTGGAATGTTGTGGCAAAAACTGAGTTTGGAAAAGCAAAGGAAAAACTTTAGCCGTGCCTTCATTGTGGCCGCAATATGTAAATGTAGCTCTCCAATAATGGGGCAGCGCTTCAGGAGGAGATACAGTCCATGGACAACGCTAGCGTCATGTGTGATATAATCCATACCTTTCCTGTTTGGAAGGAACGTTTATGTTTTGTTTTTATTACTTTGATCTACTAACGAAATGAATGTAGGAGACAGTAACAAGTCAGCGCAAGAAAACTCAATGTCTCATTAATACTGATACGATTGTAACAATGGGAATAAAAAGGCAACAGAAGAATTCTTTGTAAAGAAACTCTTCCTAGCTATTTCTATTTATTGGTTTCTATTGACAGAAGTCGGATGGACAGGGAATGAAGAACTCCACATCCTTACTCACCTACATACTAATAAAGCCCCAAAGCACAGCAGGATTTACAATATTTGACACAACAACAAAATCATAAAAGAATTCTTTTAATACACTACTTCGGTGATATTACTTCTTAACACTGTCTCCGAAATAGCTAAGCCCTAAAGCAAATTGTATCCTCTAGTAGATGATCGTTAACTCGTAAATAGAACATTACATGTATGTATAAAATGCCTGTAGTCATTAGGAAGTTATATGGTAATGAAATCCTAAAATGTAATTTGTGATAACATCCTCTTCCTGAATTATGGGTTAAAATTTGCCTAAAAGTGAAGAATTTGTCATCAAAGATTCAATCTTCTTTCAATGACAAATTTTAGAAATGAAGAAGACGAAAGGTTCCGTAAACAATGCCCCATTCATTACAATATTCAGTTCTCTAATCATCGCCTATCGGTTCGTGTCTGAATATTTGGCTACATAAATGTACTGTAATTCCGTAGACTCAATAAACATTTCAGGTCACAGCTGACCCTGTACTAAACATGGATCATTTATGACTGTTGGAGGGCACACAGCTGCTAGAAAGGTTACTCATATGGAGATTTTTAATAACCCAGACTTTATTACAGCCCGATATGACTGCGCAAAATACACTGGGTACAGAACGTGAATTTTAATAGTAGGCAAATTTATCTCAGCGGGTGAAGAACGGACAACAGCTACAATGTAGATCTCACAAAAACAACATCATGCATTATATAACACTTGATAAAGTCCCATAAACATCGGATCTAATAACTATGTAATATTTCAGAACTGTATTTAAATTTCTAACCCAAAAAAAAGAAAAAGCAATAGCTGATAATTAACCGCTTAACCCCTTTCTGACATCGGACGTACTATCCCGTCCATGTGGGGTGGGCCCCTATGACCACGGATGGGATAGTACGTCCAGCGCGATCGGCGGCGCTCACGGGGGGAGCGCCGCCGATCGCGGCCGTGTGTCAGCTGTTTATCGCAGCTGACATCCGGCACTATGTGCCAGGAGCGGTCACGGACCGCCCCCGGCACATTAACCCCTGGCACACCGCGATCAAAGATGATCGCGATGTGCCGGCGGTACAGGGAAGCACCGCGCAGGGAGGGGGCTCCCTGCGGGCTTCCCTGAGCCCCCCGCAGCAACGCGATGTGATCGCGTTGCTGCGAGGGTCTCACCTCCCTCCCTGCTCCCTCCAGCCCCGGATCCAAGATGGCCGCGGATCCGGGTCCTGCAGGGAGGGAGGTGGCTTCACAGCGCCTGCTCAGAGCAGGCACTGTGAAGGCTGCAGCGCTGCATGTCAGATCAGTGATCTGACAGAGTGCTGTGCACACTGTCAGATCACTGATCTGGGATGTCCCCCCCTGGGACAAAGTAAAAAAGTAAAAAAAAAAAATTTCAAATGTGTAAAAAAAAATTTAAAAAAATATTCCAAAATAATGAAAAATAAAAAAATATTATTCCCATAAATACATTTCTTTATCTAAATAAAAAAAAAACAATAAAAGTACACATATTTAGTATCACCGCGTCCGTAACGGCCCGACCTATAAAACTGGCCCACTAGTTAACCCCTTCAGTAAACACCGTAAGAAAAAAAAAAAAAACACGAGGCAAAAAACAACGCTTTATTATCATACTGCCGAACAAAAAGTGGAATAACACGTGATCAAAAAGATGGATATAAATAACCATGGTACTGCTGAAAACGTCATCTTGTCCCGCAAAAAACGAGCCGCCATACAGCATCATCAGCAAAAAAATAAAAAAGTTATAGTCCTGAGAATAAAGCGATGCCAAAATAATTATTTTTTCTATAAAATAGTTTTTATCGTATAAAAGCGCCAAAACATAAAAAAATGATATAAATGAGGTGTCGCTGTAATCGTACTGACCCGAAGAATAAAAATGCTTTATCAATTTTACCAAACGCGGAACGGTATAAACGCCTCCCCCAAAAGAAATTCATGAATAGCTGGTTTTTGGTCATTCTCTTTCACAAAAATCGGAATAAAAAGCGATCAAAAAATGTCACGTGCCCGAAAATGTTACCAATAAAAACGTCAACTCGTCCCGCAAAAAACAAGACCTCACATGACTCTGTGGACCAAAATATAGAAACATTATAGCTCTCAAAATGTGGTAACGCAAAAAATATTTTTTGCAATAAAAAGCGTCTTTCAGTGTGTGACGGCTGCCAATCATAAAAATCCGCTAAAAAACCCGCTATAAAAGTAAATCAAACCCCCCTTCATCACCCCCTTAGTTAGGGAAAAATTAAAAAAATGTATTTATTTCCATTTTCCCATTAGGGCTAGGGTTAGAGTTAGGGCTAGGGTTAGGGCTAGGGTTAGGGCTAGGGCTAGGGCTAGGGTTAGGGCTAGGGTTAGGGCTAGGGTTAGGGCTAGGGTTAGGGTTAGGGTTAGGGCTAGGGTTAGGGCTAGGGTTAGGGCTAGGGTTAGGGTTAGGGCTAGGGTTAGGGCTAGGGT
Source organism: Ranitomeya imitator (assembly GCF_032444005.1). Taxonomy (NCBI): domain Eukaryota; kingdom Metazoa; phylum Chordata; class Amphibia; order Anura; family Dendrobatidae; genus Ranitomeya; species Ranitomeya imitator. Next base: position 52,283,556 of record NC_091286.1, read on the forward strand.
TAGGGCTAGGGCTAGGGTTAGGGTTAGGGTTAGGGTTAGGGCTAGGGTTAGGGCTAGGGTTAGGGTTAGGGCTAGGGTTAGGGCTAGGGTTAGGGCTAGGGCTACAGTTTGGGTTGGGGCTAAAGTTACAGTTAGGGTTTAGATTACATTTACGGTTGGGAATAGGGTTGGGATTAGGGTTAGGGGTGTGTCAGGGTTAGAGGTGTGGTTAGGGTTACTGTTGGGATTAGGGTTAGGGATGTGTTTGGATTAGGGTTTCAGTTATAATTGGGGGGTTTCCACTGTTTAGGCACATCAGGGGCTCTCCAAACGCGACATGGCATCCGATCTCAATTCCAGCCAATTCTGCGTTGAAAAAGTAAAACAGTGCTTCTTCCCTTCCGAGCTCTCCCGTGTGCCCAAACAGGGGTTTCCCCCAACATACGGGGTATCAGCGTACTCAGGACAAATTGGACAACAACTTTTGGGGTCGAATTTCTCCTCTTACCCTCGGGAAAATACAAAACTGGGGGCTAAAAAATAATTTTGGGGAAAGATTTTTTTTTTAAATTTTCACGGCTCTGCGTTACAAACTGTAGTGAAACACTTGGGGGTTCAAAGCTATCACAACACATCTAGATGAGTTCCTTAGGGGGTCTAGTTTCCAAAATGGTGTCACTTGTGGGAGGTTTCTACTGTTTAGGTACATTAGGGGCTCTGCAAATGCAATGTGACACCTGCAGACCATTCCATCTAAGTCCTCATTCCAAATGGAGCTCCTTCCCTTCCGAGCCCTCCCATGCGCCCAAACAGTGGTTCCCCCCACATATGGGATATCAGCGCACTCAGGACAAATTGGACAACAAATTGTGGGGTCGAATTTCTCCTGTTACCCTTGGGAAAATATAAAAACTGGGGGCTAAAAAATAATTTTTGTGGGAAAAAATTTTTGTTTTATTTTTACGGCTCTCCATTATAAACTTCTGTGAAGCCCTTGGTGGGTCAAAGCGCTCAGCACACATCTAGATAAGTTCCTAAGGGGGTCTACTTTCCAAAATGGTGTCACTTGTGGGGGGTTTCTACTGTTTAGGTACATAAGGGGCTCTGCAAACGCAATGTGACACCTGCAGACCATTCCATCTAAGTCTGCATTCAAATGGCACTCCTTCCCTTCTGAGCCCTCCCATGTGCCCAAACAGTGGTTCCCCCCACATATGGTGCATCATCGCACTCAGGACAAATTGGGCAACACATTTTGGGGTCCAATTTCTCCTGTTACCCTCAGGAAAATACAAAACTGGGGGCTAAAAAAATAATTTTTGTGGGAAAAAAATTTTGTTTTATTTTTACGGCTCTGCATTATAAACTTCTGTGAAGCACTTGGTGGGTCAAAGTGCTCACCACACCTCTAGATAAGTTCCTTAGGGGGTCTACTTTACAAAATGGTGTCATTTGTGGGGGGTTTCAATGTTTAGGCACATCAGTGGCTCTTCAAACGCAACATGGCGTCCCATCTCAATTCCTGTCAATTTTGCTTTGAAAAGTCAAACGGCGCTCCTTCCCTTCCGAGCTCTCCCATCCGCCCAAACAGTGGTTTACCCCCACATATGGGGTATCAGCGTACTCAGGACAAATTGTACAACAACTTTTGGGGTCCAATTTCTTCTCTTATCCTTGGGAAAATAAAAAATTGGGGGCAAAAAGATAATTTTTGTGAAAAAATATGATTTTTTATTTTTACGGTTCTACATTATAAACTTCTGTGAAGCACTTGGTGGGTCAAAGTGCTCACCACACCTCTAGATAAGTTCCTTAGGGGGTCTACTTTCCAAAATGGTGTCACTTGTGGGGGGTTTCAATGTTTAGGCACATCAGTGGCTCTTCAAATGCAACATGGCGTCCCATCTCAATTCCTGTCAATTTTGCATTGAAAAGTCAAACGGCGCTCCTTCCCTTCCAAGCTCTCCCATCCGCCCAAACAGTGGTTTACCACCCCCACATATGGGTTATCAGCGTACTCAGGACAAATTGTACAACAACTTTTGGGGTCCAATTTCTTCTCTTACCCTTGGGAAAATAAAAAATTGGGGGCGAAAAGATAATTTTTGTGAAAAAATATGATTTTTTATTTTTACGGTTCTACATTATAAACTTCTGTGAAGCACTTGTTGGGTCAAAGTGCTCACCACACCTCTAGATAAGTTCCTTAGGGGGTCTACTTTCCAAAATGGTGTCACTTGTGGGGGGTTTCAATGTTTAGCCACATCAGGGGCTCTCCAAACGAAACATGGCGTCCCATCTCAATTCCAGTCAATTTTGCATTGAAAAGTCAAATGGCACTCCTTCGCTTCCGAGCTCTGCCAGGCGCCCAAACAGTGGTTTACCCCCACATGTGGGGTATTGGCATACTCAGGACAAATTGTACAACAATGTTTGGGGTCCATTTTCTCCTGTTACCCTTGGTAAAATAAAACAAATTGGAGCTGAATTAAATTTTTTGTGAAAAAAAGTTAAATGTTCATTTTTATTTAAACATTCAAAAAATTCCTGTGAAGCACCAGAAGGGTTAATAAACTTCTTGAATATGGTTTTGAGCACCTTGAGGGGTGTAGTTTTTAGAATGGTGTCACACTTGGGTATTTTCTATCATATAGACCCCTCAAAATGACTTCAAATGAGATGTGGTCCCTAAAATAAAATGGTGTTGTAGAAATGAGAAATTGCTGGTCAACTTTTAACCCTTATAACTCCCTAACAAAAAAAAATTTTGGTTCCAAAATTGTGCTGATGTAAAGTAGACATGTGGGAAATGTTACTTATTAAGTATTTTGTGTGACATATCTCTGTGATTTAATTGCATAAAAATTCAAAGTTGGAAAATTGCGAAATTTTCATAATTTTCGCAAATTTCCGTTTTTTTCACAAATAAACGCAGGTACTATCAAAGAATTTTTACCATTTTCATGAAGTACAATATGTCACGAGAAAACAATGTCAGAATCACCAGGATCCATTGAAGCGTTCCAGAGTTATAACCTCATAAAGGGACAGTGGTCAGAATTGTAAAAATTGGCCCGGTCATTAACGTGCAAACCACCCTTGGGGGTAAAGGGGTTAATGATTAGGACAAATTTTTCAAATCTGACCTGTGTCACTTTATATGGCAATAAACTCTGGAACGTTTCAACATATCCAAGTAATTTTGAGATAGCTTTTTTTTTCAGGACACATTATACTTTATTTTAGGTTGATAAGTTTAGGTTTCATTTTTTAACAATATCAGAAAACTTGAGAAAAATGTCAAAAAAATTTTGCAATTTCCAACTTTTTTTTTTATCCCTTTAATCCCTTTAATCCAGGCAGTTCATATCACACAAAAAAGTTAATAAATATTATTTGCAAAAAAAATTTCTTTTTTTTTCAAGGAAATTTGCAAAACATATTTTTTTTTTTAGGGACCTATTCAGTTTTGAAGTGACCTATATATTGGAAAACCTCCAAAAGTGATACCATTTTAATAACAATGACCCTCAACTTTTTCAAAACTGTTGTCATTCACCCGTCGGGTGGGGGGGATGCTATTCTCTTATATCTCAGGTCAGTAAACAGACCTGTTGGTGGTCACTAGGGGATTAAAAATGGTTAAGACAACATCATATTAATATTGACCCATCAATGATAGGTACAAACATTTATAATAAGTTAGTCGGTCACCTACTTAATACCTCTCTCTATCAGCCAGAGGTGCAGTCATTGGTTCCCACGCTGGAGGACTTCAGCACAACCCTGCGATACAAGGTCTGCTACTATTTGAATTAATACGCTGCAATACCAAATGTTCCCTGAAGTGGCCACTGCAGGGATAATGAGCAGTCACTTGCAGATACCCCGGTCGAGGTTTTTGGATTCTGGATAGACTGAGATTAGATAATTATTAGCAGGTTCTCAGGAAAGAAGGAAATATCCAGATAGGACAGCCCCTTTAAAAGGGAAGGTGCAAAAGGAACATTTTAATTACACTGTATTTTTTCACTCATTACTGTGGTCTAGTATAATGAGCCCAGGAAAGTTTCTAGGCATCATAATAGCTTTCATCTTAATTACATTCAAGTCATTAGTTCCTAATCATCACGTAGACTCTCATATAATGCAACCGTTATATCCACCCATCGTATTAAATCTATAAATTCTCATGACAAGCTAAAGAAAAACCATCAAAAGTCTGCAATTCACATCACAAACAGTGTACGGTCACATACAGACACACATAACATTAACGTCCTCAAACAAGGCTTTTTTTTCCCCCCTCTGGCCATCTAGCGGCATTTATCATGGGATATGTTGAGCCAAGAGGAAAGGTAAAGAAGGACATAGCTATCCATTTTGGCACAACCTAAACCAGAATCCCACAGTCATCTACTGTGCATAGCGGAAAAGACAACACAGTAACAATAAAAAAAAGTTCTGATTCAAGCCGGAACTTTGTTGGACCATTTTTCTTGAAAAATAAGAAATGTTCTTAATATTTCTTTCAGCAAGAAATGAGGGTAGCCCTCTACAAGATCTTATTGACTATGGAGAAGGTGGTAGATCCTGTGTGGGGTCAAGGAGTCTGTATGTACTATCTGTGTTTGTCAGTCGCAAGCTTCAACCACAATTGTAACATGAAAGTGCAAATTTGGCGCAAATTGAATCTTCTGGGAAAGGGTCAAAAAATTTGCAGTGGACAACAGCTTGCTGTCAACCTCAAATAGGCAAATAGGGCTGAAAGTGATGCACGACGGAGTAGAAGGTGACTATGTCTGCAACATTATTGTCAATGACTTGAATCCCGTTTTGCAGGGTATGGGGGAGCCTCGGATGTAAGCTCTAACAGGGCCATTGAAATAGAAAAATATGCTGTATGAAAGAGCCCTTACACTCAGCCGTTCCTGTATCTGACCCTTACCCACTTCTTTTTGTTATTCTTTTCGATCTAGTCCTTTGACAGGATAGGCCCCATGTGGTCACTTAGAGTGCGATGCATGTCAATCACATGCATCACATCCCATGCAGTCAACATGATCATGTGGGAACCCATCAGTGACAGTGGCCTCTGGAAAACCAGAAAGAAAAGAAGGTGGAAAAGGGCCAAATGGAAAAAGACTAGAGGAAGAGGTGCGGAAGTGACGAGTCAGATATGGGGAGGGCAGAAGAGAGGTATAAGGGCCCTTTCACAGTGCTTTCTTTGCCACATTCATTCGTCCCATCAGGCTAACATGTGAAATCTGCCTGCAAAATGGGATTTGGGCATTTGCACCGATGGGGCCAATGACAATAATGGTGCAGATAGAGTCACCCAGTCTACTACGTCTGGGTGTCCAACTCCAGTAAACGTGTATGCCCGGTAATGATGCAAGTCAAAGCACGCGTTGTCTCTGTCGCCATCATTATAGTCTATGGCCCCATTAGCACATACGCTTGAATCCCATTTTGCGGGGGGGTTCGGACACAATCTCTGATGGTACCACTGAATGTAGGCAAGAACGCAATGTGAAAGGAGCCTTAAAGTTTGTTGTTTTTTTAACTACATCCCAGCACTTAAACTCAAGTAATACGGCAGCCCCCTATTGATGGATTCATGCAAATTGAACTCCCCAAATTTCTAATTTTCTGGAATCCAAATTTTGGATTTTTGATTAATTTTAGAATTACTTTGCGCATCTCTAGTTCTTTTAAACCATAAAGATAAACTAATGTTTCGTTTTCATGGCGATCAAGTAACACAGATGACAACTGGGTGAGTGAAATGTTTTCTGAATGGCGGCACATAAAATATAAGCAGAGGTTAATCTGGAGGCATCGCTTTCGTTGCCAAAGGCGAGCCCCCTAAGCACTAAATACCTCTTCTGGACATGGTTATGGAAAACAGCAGTGCACAGGCAGACAGGCTGGCATATTATAAAAAGCTTTTGTGCCTGAATGGAAATTAGTCTAGCCTGCAGATTAAGTATTGACTGCTGAGCAAAGCATCATCATTGTAGTACAGACCACTGAGTTCTGCAATAAAAAACACACAGTGAAATAGAATCTCTTCTATCTTCTCCCCGTTCCCTTCACAGCATTGAGAAGCTCCAAAGTCCCTCAACAACCCTCCGCCTGATTGAATCAATACATTTAGGAGCATTCAGTCATTGATGCACCATCTATTTCACACAGATAAAGGAAAAATATTATATCTAAAAAAACACACACAGAACAATGTTGGAATAACTTTATGACTTAGGCATTGCAAAAGTAGAACTTTCTTAGCGGAGAAAAATATCATAATTTGTCATTCCCATTGATCTGAGATTTAGAAGGCTACAGAAGAAAACACAGGGGACGCAGGACCAATCCAAGTAGTAGGGACTGTGGGGATAATGGGTGGGGACTGTGGGAACAATGGATGGGGTACAGGGTGGGGGCTAAGGAAATCCATGTCATATCATTTTTGTCTTTCTCGCGGCCTATGGTACGCGCTCACATACTGCGCTGCTATCTCTACCTATCTATCTATTATCTATCATCTACTGTATCCAGAAAAAAATTGAAAAAGCAGCACAAAAATAGTTACAGGGTGCAAAGCTTCCCAGGCATGTACCAAACCTAGTAAGTATATCCACAAAACTTGGAAGCAGCACACCATAGTAGAGTTAATTCACATGCAGTTTAATTGCCCGTCTGGTGACGTTTTCGGTTTCAGAAAAAAGGCTTGGAAAAGATCCCCCTTTTTTCTGGTACCAAAACGTCACCCGTTGGGCAATTAAACTGCACATGAATTGACTCTACTATGGTGTGCTGCTTCCAATTTTTGTGGATCTATCTACCTATCCATCTATCTATCTACCTATCCATCTATCTACCTACCCATCTACATACCTACCTATCTACCTATCCATCTATCTATCTATCATCTATCTATTTATCTACCTACCTACCTACCCATCTATCTACCTACTCCATATCTACCAATCTATCCTTACTTGTCATTGATGAGGAGTTACGATAAAGGACTCATTATAAAATGGACAGCCGTTTATTTTTCGGAGCACTTTAATGATAAATTTCTAAATACTTTCTTAATCTTCCAGGAAGAAAGCTGTGCATTACCGCTGATATTTATGATCCTGTCTGCAGATTGGAACCGTAGTTCCACTGTCTGCATTATATGAAAACGGTAAGAACCAATCCTTATTAGCTTCAATAAATTATCTCCAAACGTAGAGAGATCTGTGCAGCCAAGGAGCTTTTAACACGGGTTCCCAGCAGTTATTCCGTAACCCAAAAAGACCTTCATTCTAGTCCAATTTTTGCGCTGCCGAATGGCTAATTAATTTTATGCGTATGGTGATAATTTATTGCAGTGGGTAACACCCTTAAAATGCCCCATTAATGTCCATGACTCCTGTCAACATGTAGAAGCGAGTTGCAAGACAAAATGATATCAGAATTTAATTAAGTTAGCTTATTCTCAGCTCTTAGAGTGGATCTTTCGGCTCTCCTTTGGACAACATATGATAGAGGAGGGATAAATGCTGATCATGGGGATATATGTCATTTTCTACATCTTATCCTATTGTTCATATAAAAATCTGTGTTGCCCAAAAGTCATAGAAAAAGTCTGAAATCCTTGTTTTCTCCACCCACACACACAGTGATTGACAATATTTACTGCAGAAAGAGACATATATCAATCACTGTGTGTGGGAAGGGAAAACCTCCGATATGCGTTATAGTAGCATTTCAACATGCAATCCATATAATATAAGGCTCAGGGTCCCCCCTCTATGTTTATGCTGCCATCATATACAGAAGGATAGCAGACCTGATAAAGCCTTTTAAAGGAACACGCCAGGAGTCAAAAAGTGGTACACCATGTAAATAAATCACGTTTGGAAAATTTTAGGTCACTTGTTTTTCTTACTACCTTATTAATTCTTAGATGTATCATTGACGGTTTGGACAAGAAAGTAAATTCACATGACTATGTGATTTGTCACAGAACCATTGTCTGGCCCAATAAGTAGTTGCAGATAGGTCACGTGTCAGAATCAGTGACCTGAGAGTGATGGCATTCAGCATCTCCTTCTCTGGAGGACTAGTCCTGTTGTCCAATAGATACCCCATTGATTTACTAGGCAATGTGTAATGCTTAAAGGGAACCTGTCACCCCCAAAATCGATGGTGAGGTAAGCCCACCGTCATCAGGGGCTTATCTACAGCATTCTGTAATGCTGTAGATAAGCCGCCAATGTTACCTGAAAGAGGAGAAAAAGAGGTTAGATTATACTCATGCAGGGGCGGTCCTGCTGCGGTCTGGTCAAATGGGCGTCTCAGGTCCGCTCCGGCACCTCCCATCTTCATTCCATGACGACCTCTTCTGCGCGGGACCGCCCCTGGGTGAGTATAATCTAACGTCTTTTTCTCCTCTTTCAGGTAACATCGGGGGCTTATCTACAGCATTACAGAATGCTGCAGATAAGCCCCTGATGCCGGTGGGCTTACCTCACCATCGATTTTGAGGGTGACAGGTTCCCTTTAAGTTCCTTTGGGAACATAAAGCTGCAGTTGAAGAAGGGAAAACTTTTTGATCATATCATTGATCTTTCTAAGAAGTAGAGATTGTCAGAATTTGGATGATCTCTTTAAGGTTAAGAGAGGAAGAAATATTTGTATCCCACCCTGTTCATATTGTGCCACACAGGATCCCTGTTCCCGAATCTATGACTTGCTATTTTTTTTCATTCTCTTCTATGGATTGAGACAGCTTCTTTATCTTGTGGATGTTTCCAAGAAATATGATACGTTACTGCATTAGTAAAAACAATAACATCAGCACCCCCACTTCTATCTGCGGATCGGACGTTGGGACAGACTGTTCTATCCAAGCCCATTTCCTTAACACAAGGCGTGCAGATGGCGACATCGATTTGCCAGTTTTCAGGCAATTGGGAAGAACCCAGACAATGAAGGAAATAAAAAAAGATTTTCAAAAAAATCATTCATCTGTACTGAGTATGTACGAATACACGCACAGACCGGAGATGTCCTCCTACCTCTAAGTTCAGGCCACCGGAGTATTTAAAGTCTTTTGCTGGGTCTTTGAAACATATTTTGAGGAGTTTTGAGTTTTTAAGAAGGATTTTGCTAAATTTCTGCTCCGCAAAATCAGCAAAAAGACTCACATGCTTAGAAGCAGTGTTTACTATAGATATCTACCTATCGGCCATTGTGGAGAGCATCCATGGTAATCCTGATGGATAACTTACAGGCAAGATTCTGTGCAAATGTCCACTTCAGCTGGATGCCGGGCCCAATTTTCAACCTACTATTTACTATGTCAGGAAAACGTTGTTGGTGCTTTCCCTTAAGCATCTTTTGAAGCGCCATTTATTTTTATTAATTTCATGTATAGCATAGTGGCAGCCTTCAAGCGGAAGCCACCATAAAAATGGACCGGCTACATCTTTTAGTTGTCTCAAAGCCTAAAGTGGTTAAAAGAAGTTAAAATAATGGAAGATGTGACAAGCAAGATGTTTAGACATTTCTGTGCATATAGTCATTCCTTTTGGTGTTTTTAGTGCTTTGCCAGGTGGGTTCCACGTGTGAACATATCCTTATGGTAGTGGGAGCTTTTACCCTTTACTGTTTAGCCCAACCGATAGACTCCCGTCCTAACAAAACCAAAGAAATGAGCCGTAGTATAAGTTGGTATAAGTGTAATGTGTAGGAGCACCTTCACAATGTGGCCATTTCACAGACAAAGACCAAAAAAAGTAGCCTATGTTATGAACATTTACTATGGGCAGTTATCTATCTAGCTATCCATGGAAGGGTGTCTGGACGGCCGGCCCCTGTCCTGCTCTGCCCTTTGTTTGGATAAGTAGGTACATGAAGTGGAAAACCATTAGGATATCACAATAAGTTGGGCAGATCGGCTTCATCTCTTATTCTGATGTTCAAGAAAGGACAACATTGAAATAACTTTTCTACAATGACTCAACTGATACAGCAAACTTCACAAAATCTCCGAGAACGAGAACTGTGCGAGCCCGAAATCTCCGGTGACTCTATTGAAGACCGCCAGCGAGTCAATGGGCTGATACAAAAGACTCACATACAATATAGTCCTCTGGGTCACCCAAAAGTTTTGCAAGTATTCAAGAGAACAATTCAAAGAGCCGAGAGTGAAAAGAAAAGCATTAAGGAGCCAAAGAGTTCCTGTCAAATGTTATGTGTCTATGGAGATGACAGAAAAACACCTGTCTGTCCTCAGTATGGTGAACTCAGCAGCGTCCCAACAACCTGCCGAGCCACACAAGAGAGCTCCATCCACCGAGCGGCTCTATAGTTATCCTGTATTCCCGGGTGTGATGGGAAGCTGTCAGACCACACAATGGCTGCTCTGATGGCAGGTCTGTAATCTCAGGATTAGCATGCAGAAAACACAGGAAAAACATGGATGTCTACATCTTTCTCATCTCTCTCTCTATATATCTATCTATTATCTATCTATCTATTATCTATCTATTATCTATCTGTTATTTATAAATCTATCTATCTATTTATCTATCTATCGTATCTATTATTTATCATCTATTATCTATTTATTATCTATCTATATCTGTAGTCCATCCATTTATTGATCTACTATCTATCTATCTATCTATCTATCTATCTATCTATCTATCATCTATTATCTATCTATCTATCTATCATCTATTATCTATCTATCTATCTATCTATCTATCTATCTATCTATCTATCTATTATCTATCTATCTATTATCTATTATCTATCTATCTATCTATTATCTATCTATCTATCTATTATCTATCTATCTATCTATATATCATCTATTATCTATCTATCATCTATCTATCTCATATGTATCTATTATCTACCTATTATCTATCTATCTATCTATATTTATCTATCTATCCATCTATTATCTATCTATCTATCTATCTATATTTATCTATCTATCTATCTATCTATCTATCTATCTATCTATCTATCTATCTATCTATTTTCTATCTATATCTGTCTTTCTTTCTTTCTATCTCTCTATTATCTAATATATTCATCTATCTATCTATCTATCTATTATCTATCTATCATCTATTATCTATATATCCATCTATCTATCTCATATGTATCTATTATCTACCTATTATCTATCTATCTATCTATCTATTTTCTATCTATATCTATCTTTCTTTCTTTCTATCTCTCTATCTATTATCTAATATATTTATCTATCTATCTATCTATCTATATCTATCTTTCTATCTATCCCATATTTACCTCGGCTCAGTTTTTGTATTTTCAATGTGAAATAAAGAGGTTGCATTTTATTTGCTGATGTCTGAGTTCCATGATTCAGCTTCACATGGAAAATACGTCAAGCCTGAAAAAAGTGCCATATGAAACTAAAATGTCACACTGTCACATGGGAAAATACCACAGCAGTGATTATTGTTTTAAGTGTGTAGCACAATGCAATGTAACCACCGATTGGCCAAACCACTGCATGACCAGCTCTACCCTCACCTACTGTGTTCTTCTCACCCATCCCTTGTAGATTGAGACCTCGCGGGCAGGGTCCTCTCGCCTCCTCTACCAGTTGTGTCTTGTATTGTTCAAGATTATTGTACCTGTTTTTATTTTGTATATCCCTCCTCACATGTAAAGCGCCATGGAATAAATGGCACTATAACAATAAATAATAATAATAATAATGCATTATATAGTATAAATCATGACAACACAAGAACGTTTTATCCTCAATACAGTTTTTTTTGTATAATATATTGGACTTTCAGCACAAATGTGAACATATTTATCTCATATCTATCTAATACACCTTACAAGCTGTAATACACATCACAACCACCGGGTGGCCACACATAGACACATACAGTGTAAACACCTCCCAACAGAATATCATGCTAATGAAAAGCTGGTCATCTCATCTCATCAGAAAAAGTCAGGAAAAACACAACTTTATACATATAAAAGCAGGAGTGTTTTTCTAAAATCAGCAATCTGCTCACTGTGATAAGACTAACGTTTTTAGAAAAAGTTGGAAAATTACATTTCATTACATTTGATTTCTTCTTCGGCCTTCATTTTTTGATTTGTCAATGCCAATGCCCTTTTAGTCCAAGCTTATTATACCGGCTGAATATTATAATTTTTTTTTATTGTGTTGTTCCACACAGTTTGATGTGAACGATACAGCACATGTTTTATATGTCAGAATGTACTAAAGCATCAAGTCATAAAGTGTGTGTGCTATTATTTGTCAACTGGAAAATAGGACAAAATCTTTTTTTTGTTCTCACAAAAGTAATTTCAGATCAAATAATAATAACTAATGCAGAAAAAAATATTTGTTTGTATGACTATTGCATGAAAAGCATAAAAAATAGCATGAACTCAAATAATGTAGGTGCAGTGAAAATGATTGGTACAAAGATATAGAAAAATGGATGATGGATGGATAGATGGATGGATAGATAGATAGATAGATAGATAGATAGATAGATAGATAGATAGATAGATAGATAGATAGATAATAGATGATAGATAATAGATAGATAATAGATAGATAGATAATATATAGATAGATGATAGATAGATAGATAGATAGATAATATATAGATAGATGATAGATAGATAGATAGATAGATAGATAGATAGATAGATAATATATAGATAGATAATAGATAGATAGATAGATAGATAGATAGATAGATAGATAGATAATAGATAGATAGATAGATAGATAATAGATAGATAGATAGATAGATAGATAGATAGATAATAGATAGATAACTAGATTATAAATCTTAGGAGTAACCCTCTGCTTGTGCAATAACTCTAGATCCATTCGTTTTTTGAATAAAGCCAAATCTGCACTCTCAGGAACGTGGACTTTTGGTGGCCTTACCTATTAGTACCGACCATTATGTATTTCCATGGTGAGGGTTTGCCCTAAAGTCATTCCCAACTCAAACAGCAAGATAAAGCAGAGTCAGATACGATTTATCGCTTATTGAGGCGCGACCCCTGAATATTGCTCTGACAGATACTGCAGCTACATCACAATTTTCTTCCATCCAAGAAAACCCTATTTAGTATGGAGCAATAGATCACTATGTTAAAGTACATTAAAATCTATTATATTCTCTCGTGTTTGCAGTCCACTTCTATTTCTATTTCGGTCTGTTCCACTTCCATGTTTCTGCTGGAATTTTCCCTTTAAATCTGGGACATTCAATATGACCACAAGTTCTATGTGGTAGACCACTGTGCGATGTTACGGTTATGTCTTTGGGATTTCATGTGTGTTTTAAAAATGATTGTTGCAGAATAGCATATACTAAAAATGCAGAAAAATAATAAAGATGTAACGGATTTACATGTTGCTGCGCTCCATAGGACGTGTCAGATCATTAGAAGGGTTTTGTAACAACCGCAGATGTTCTTTAGACATGTCATCATCATCAACCTACTTTTAAGGAAATGACTCCATAATAGCTGCACGCGTAACAGATCTCAGGATGTTGTATGGAGCACCTGCAAGTTTATGTAAAATCATAGAAAATATATGACATCATATTGACCTGAGCTACATTTACCAATAAACTCAGCTCTGCTACATCTGTATATGAACAAGAGAATGGAAATAGTCTATTTCTTTAACCTAAAATGTAACCTTTTGTTATTCTCCTTTAAGACATAATCTGGCCTGGAATTAATAAATAGATACATTTTTATATAGAAATATACAGAGTATATACAGTATATATATATATATATATATATATATATATATACATGTAAATACAAATATGCATCTGTCTCTCTCTCTAACTTTATAAAAGTTAATTAAAGCAATTAGAGATTATATGAATTTTACAAAAGTTTCAGATTTGCCTATGAATATTATGTTACTGAATAAGCTTGGATCGAGCAAATTGGAGGCCAGTTTGCCATAATTTTAAGGCAAGTAAAGAGTGAAAAAAAAAAATATATATTATACTCTCCTTACCCGTTGCCTGTCCTCCTGCCACAGATCTCATCGGTTCCTCTGTTGGAGCCCTCCAGCTTTGTTCTTTTTTTTCCAGTTTTCTCACTTTGGTGCTGACTAGACCTTTTGCTACATATATCATGACATGGCATAAGGCCTAGTCATGACATGCATCATCCTGAGATGTCAAGATGTGATGAAAGGTCTACTTCCTGCAAGAGGTACCAAAGATTGAAGATGGAAGAGAAGAAGACCAGAGCCAGAGCAGGAGGAGTAGCTAAGGCATTGGGAAAACAGTGGATGAAGAGCAAAGCGAGTAAAATATATACATATTTTTAATGTCTTTTACCGGTATATTCAGGGTATATTCAATTTATGTCATATAAATTCTATACAAATCAAATTTCTTTGGTTCAAATTTCACCAAGGACAACATCTGCAAGGAGTTTTTACTGTATGTTCTCCCCGTGTTTGCGTGGGTTTCCTCCAGGTTCTCCAGTTTCCTCCCACATTCCAAAGATATACTGATAGAGAATTACAATTTTGAGCCCCAATGATATATATGAGTAAATAAAATAAATAAAAATAAATAAATCCACAAGATAGGTAACAACTTTCTGATTGGTGGGGTTCCAACTGTTGGCCCCACCACCGATCCCGAGCTCAAAACTGCCCTGTCGGAATGGCATGGTCACTACCGTGTGCATTCTTCATGGAGGTACCCAAATACAATGCAAAGTATGTCGATGTTGTGTTAATGAACTTGGACTCTTTAGACAACCGGTTTAATTTTATGACTTTGTGGCTGCTTTGCCCAACTAGTGCCAATTCTTTTCCTTATGAGTCTCCTCATATTTTAGACTTTGGACTTTGTAGCAGCTGCTATGCCTATAATGCCGGTAGCTATATCCATACCAGCATCACACATCTTGATTAGTGTTGGTGTGAATCAATTCATAGGACCTGGCTAACCGGCCAAATCACTATTCTATGGCCCGACAGACAGGAGCCTGGAGAACCGCCTCCTACCTTCTGGACTCTTATTTTGATTAGCTGGCCTGGCGTGGTGTCACATGCGAATCACGTTGCAATGATGACGTGTCATCAAAAGAGCCACAGATGTCAGAAGATAAGACGAGATTGTCCAACGATGACGTATTACTGGCCTGGCCGATAGACCTGGTCCTGTGGATTGATTCGGATCACCTCTAATACTGATACTCTTCATTCAACAGCAATGATATTTTGCTGTTCAAACATTATGGTCTGTATAGATAATTCTCTATATAGCCTATAAAGACTACAAAATATGTGAAAATGTAGAATTTACGAGAAAAACATTTAATGGAACCCTTAAGCGTGTGTTCAGGGTAAGAGAAAATTAGATGGGTCCAGGAAAAAAAAAAAAAATTCAAAAAGTTCTTATTGTGACCAACTTTCTTTTCATTGCTTCTCCTCCTTGCTTCAGGGTAGTAATAATAAGCTATAATAATAGCCATAAATTGTTCCGTGGGAGAAGTGCCTCTGCTTATGGTTAGCAAACTATTAACCAAGCCTGGCTGTCTATTTGGTGTGCTGCATATGCTATAGTTAATTCAATAGGCGGTTATTTAAAGGTCAGTTAAGTCTGATTCTTTTCATCTCTGTTTAACAAAAAAAGAGCATTTCAAAGGTAGGAATAAGTGACGGTTACGTTGAGGTACAACACAGCAGAGCTTAGGGCTAAAATTACCAAAACCACATGCAGAAATAATTTGCCAGTTAAGTGAAAGGTTCTTTTAAGAAGCCTCTCATACTAGAATGTTCTGTGAAACGGCTTCGCAAACAAGTTTGTTTTTAAGGTATTTTTCATCTCCAATCCTCAAGAGTTTTTTGAATGAATCTTTAATTACGCTTTCTTGCCTGTGTACAATAGATATCAACTTGGCACTAAGGAAATATGTAGGGTAGGTAAGCAGTGAAAAGACAATTTAGAAGCCAGTCACTAATTATAGTCTAATTAATTAGTACAGATAGCCATCGCAATTGAAACAAGCCGAGTAGCCTCATTCACATTCAACATTTTTATTTGGAAACGGTAACTAATTTGCCTAGAAAAAAAAGAATCTAGAAGAAGGCAGATATGTCCTTTCTTACCCTTCCTCTTGATTCGACAATTCCCCGTAAGACTCGTGCGAGAAGACGTGATGCTTTGTTGGCAAGCGTTTATGCTCCATGTGTCTGCGTGTGGTTACCCAGGGATTATGATTAGAGTTGAACGAATTTTTCAAAATTCAGTTCCGATTACGTTCAGAAGCGAATATTGTTTTTGCAATATTCGCCGAACGTCATTGGAGTCAATGGGAGAAAAAATAAACTAATATGTTTGGAAACGATCATCAATCATAAATTTGGCACGAATAGGGTATTGATATGTCACGAATATGGCAAATTCATATTCGGCGACCGATTCTGAACATATTCGCTCAACTCTAATTATGATGTGAAATGCAGCCGGTCAAGGATTATGCTACTATCTAATGTAATTTTTTTAATATGGGTCTAAGAACATACAGGAAGGTAGTTGCTACCTACCTGCCCATTCTGCCTGGAGCCAGTCTCTGCTGGCTCTGATCATTCAAAGACCACGTCTGCTGGTGATTCTGTGGCTTCCGCCTTCATCATGTTGGCAGAGCAACCGCTTCTCTTCCTGGCTGTAAATCTGCAAGACAAGGGCAGTCACGCCTCATCGAGAGAACAACCCTCAAGAGGAAGAGCTGCTCTGTTGACGTAAAGCAGCAGAATCACCGGCAGGAGCAATGTATGAATGCTCTGAGCTGGCATCAAGTGGAATAGGAGGTAATTAGTAACTACCTGCCTGTTATTTCTTAGACCCAGAGCAAAAAATAGACTAGACTCGGATAATTCCTTTAATTAAATTCATGTAATGTAAAGGTGGACACATCTAGAAATATTTAAAGGTATATTATAGATGAGCAAATCGGTTCAAGGAAAATTGTTACAAAAAAATGATATCCTCCTAAATCAATTTTTTGGGTTTGATGGCTGCCATTTTGCTGATTTGAGGAAGGTCAGAAAAAAATGGTGAAAAAATACTCTTGGAACCAAAAACTTGTCCCGCCACTATAACATCGTATATGGTCCTTGGCACGGCTCCCTCTGATACTGTGCACTCAATATCCTTGTCACATCTTTGGTATCTTTACCTGGTGCCAAGGAGCCTCCAACATCACAACACAAGGTGTCACCTCAGGAGATGAGTAAGCTTCGGGTGAGGCACACCATAATGTTAGGGAAGGGAAGTCACAGTGCTGAGTGAAGATGGCAGCACACCCAAAGAAGTCGTTGCACATGCAGTGACGGAGGAAGATGTGTCTGGAGAACCTGACAAGTAGCTGAGGAAAATCGAATAACTTCAATGAAAATCTAATTTCCTGGACATATTTGAGCCAACTACTGAATTCAAATTTTGGAAGATTCAATCATTGCTAGTATTAATATATGGTTCCTGTAGTGTATTTCTGTAAAAAGTGCAGAAAATAAGTCACACCTGGATATTGGTGCCTGCAGATGGTCTTCTCCAACATCAGAAGACATCAGCATCGATATAAATGGCACAAGGTAGTTGACGGCCCAGTTAAGGATTTTTCCATTGGGGCCCATGAGCTTTATGAAAGCTTGGGTTGTATAGTCTCTCATCAGTGAGAATCGGGTCAACTATGCAAATCATACTCTGCTCAATCTCTGTTCATAGTTTAATCAGAGTGTGATCATAGTCTCCATCTTCTCCTTTCTGTTAGACAAGGGAGATAGGACTGCACTCTAAAATCATCGGAATGCAGTTCGATGTTTTCCAAATATCAGATCCAACTCGGACATGCTGCCATTTTTCCCCTGGTCCGGTTCTGTCCAAGGAAAAAATCAGACATGTGCACCACTAACATTGGTCCGATGTATTATCAGATTGCACTCTGACCAACTATACAGTCGTCTCCATGAGCTCTAAGAATGAGTAATCATTATATAAATATTATGGTTCAGTTTCACATAACATTTTAATGACATTCTTTAACGTTAATTTTGCAAACAGAGTTTTGATTACGTTTTTTGAGTCAAAGCCAGAAATGGATCCCATATATGTCCTATTCCTTTTGAATTCTCATTTCTTCACACAAGTAAGTCCTCAAAGTTGCCTAAATATGACCTTCTGATATCTCCACCAGCGCTACCTTCAGATTATAAAACTAGTTCCTATTCGATAACTAGGTACCACATTGAGAAATCCAATTGTGTATCCACAAATTCAATTTT
Organism: Ranitomeya imitator; assembly: GCF_032444005.1. Taxonomy (NCBI): domain Eukaryota; kingdom Metazoa; phylum Chordata; class Amphibia; order Anura; family Dendrobatidae; genus Ranitomeya; species Ranitomeya imitator. Next base: position 52,301,905 of record NC_091286.1, read on the forward strand.
GCTTCATTATTTTTCCATGAAAGTTAAAATGAATAGTTAAGTTAATTGAGTCTGCTAAAAATCAATTGTTAGAAATTATCACATCTAGCGTGATAGGATAAAGTGTTGTATGGAGAATGCTGAATTCCTTGGGGGTAACATGCACAATGAAAGCACAACATTAAGCGAAAAAACTCAGCAAAAGAGAACATTTTTTTATAGGACGGTATTGTATTACATTTATGTCTTTTTCATACAACTTTCAGCTGGCTTGGTTTACTCGTTAAATTTGTTGTGAAACATAGATATTAGCGTTTTTAGATTTTTTTTTATTAAGGAGGTATTTAAGAAATACTTTTTGTTAACATGAATCCACTTTTAACTTTTTTTTTTACATTTTTATTTTCCACCAGTTTTACCTAGCACCCCATCATTTCTTCTTATCACCACAGCATAATAATGACTCAACGAAACGGCCAGCATGGAAGCTCAGTGGTTAGAACTGCAGCCTTGCAGCGCTGGGGTCCTGGGTTCAAATCTCACCAAGGACAACATCTGCAAGGATTTTGTATGTTCTCCCCGTGTTTGCCTGAGTTTTCTCTGGTTTTCTCCCAAACTCCTGTATCTCATTCAAGTTGACGGTCCTCAGTTTAATGGTGCAGTCAGACGGCCGTAAAAATCGGAGTGAGATCGGGAACGTAGTGAGTAATTTTTTTCATGAATCAAATCTGAGCATGAAAAAATTTGTACCATGCACTAATTTCTTCCTTGTGCCGGATGAAACTCGTCCATTCAAGTCTACAGTTGTGCAAAAAAAAATCAAATTTCAAACGGAGCCACCATATAGCATCACATATTTACAGATGCACTGCAGTTCTTTAACATAGGAAACTGTTTAGTTTTGTAAATGTTAAAGAAGCCCTCTCCCTATCAAAATTTGAATCTGCTTATTACATTGCAATGATTATATTATACAGCACTGTGTACTTACAATTGCTCATTTTTCCTTTCTATCCAGCTAATTTTTCCTTTAGGTCTATGGCATCACATGATTAAAAACAGAGTAGCTGAATGCTTCTATGCTCTATGTAGAAACTAGAGGTCTCTTTTCTCTGTACGAGTCATCATTAGAACTACAATTCCACTCACTGCAAAGTCCAAAGCATGGGGGAGGAGCGGAGCAGCTGGGTCAGGAGTTAAAGAGGGGGTTGACTCATGCAGGGAAAAGACACCTCCTGTTTCTCCATTGAGCTTAGAAGGATTCAGCTAGTGAGTGTTTAATCACATGATGCCATAGACCTAATGGAAAAGAGAAGAAATTTCTGGGTAGAAAGACAAAATGAGCAATTGTAAGAACACAGTGCCGTATTATATGATGACTGTAATATAATAAGAAGATACAAATTTTGATGGGAGAAGTGGTTCATTAAATAAATACTGTAGTATAAATACGGATGACAAATAAAAAAATAATTTGAGTTTTCTGGATGAAACTGGCCATACATTAAAGAAGATAAAACTTATGACAACTACGTAAAAAAATAAAGTGATAATGCAGACAAAATTGAAACACTACATCTTCGTTAGTGCAAGGTCATAGTTGGTCTTCTTCTTTCACCCCTGTGTCATGCATCGCTCCCATGGGCCTTTTTCTTAGAGTGTTCCTTCACTTTCCCTACATGTAATTTCATGTGATAGTGTCTAGCAATAAGTAGAAACTCCGGTCTGAATCCTGTCACGCCGTCCTTTAATTATTTTCAATGCACTGTAGTCTACCAGAGTCTTTATTCTTCATGGTCCACTGTACTATGAGTCACATCTCATTCTTAATATGCCACGGTTACAGTACTACTAATACAAAGTTACAAATACATACCGCCGTAAAAACTCATACTAAAAATAAACATCCACTGTAGAGTGAAGCTTTATTCTTTTAGTACGATTTCGCTTTGAAATATTGTAAAAGCAAAATTCTTTACAAAGACATGAAAAAAAAAAAAATATAAAAAGCCCCGTCTCTTCTAAAAAGATATTCGTTACGACAATTGGAAAATATATGCACAAAAGAACTGACGTCCTCCTTCCATGTAAACGTCTCGGCAGATTAGGTCTCGTTGATACCTAATGAGGCAGGCGATTAAATTTCTTTATCAATTTATCAAACATTCTTACAACACGAGTAATCTTGTAGGTGTTCTTTCCTGGTTAATATCTTTCTATCATTTTTGCGGAATGGCTACAGATTCGAGCTAATTGATTGTGAGATGTGTTTAATGGCTTGCGATCATTTACAATTTATCCTGGTATGTAAAAAATAAATAAATGCATAAAAACACATTCAAATATTCATTTTCCTAAAATTCTACATCAAACAGATGACAAAGGTGGAGGGGGAGGGGAGGATAATCGTCGATGTACTGTCAAACATTTAGCTAATTAGAATAATACTAAACACCTGACATAAAAGCATAAAAAAATAAATATCAGCTGACAAAATCTAGATAAAAGTACAAAGCGTCAGTTCAACTAAACCTTTTTTAATGATCTAATGTTAGCAGTGAAGTTTTTTTATTTTTATTAATTTAATTAGTTTTGTTCTATTGTTCTCTCTTAAATAGCCCTTGGCAAATTTCATAGATAATTAAATAAACAAAGTTATCCACTTTTTTTTTCAATTCTGTCAACTCACTTTTTCCTTTTTTTTTTTTTACATCAACTCATGCAAATGCCGGACTGTATAATATTTATGCTGAAATAAGATGCATTGTGACAAGTTGTTTTGCTAAAAATGTTGATACTTTTTTGCGTTTTCACGCCACTTTCTCTTAGCTCTGACAAAGTGGGTAGAACTCAGGTTCGTTCCTTGAACCACAAATCTTACTCTGGTCCCCGACTGGAGTAAGATATGTGGCGAGGCACTCACAGAAGAAGGTGCCTCGCCTGATTCATTAACCCATTATCTACCAATGTCCTTTTTTCGAGACGCCTAATCTTTAGCTTCCAGCAACTAAGATTTTATAATTTTTATAATTAGGTCCAATTTTTTTGTGTTGTGTTTGTAAAATGAATGTTTTCAAAATAGGAAATCGTGTCGTTATCATTTTTAATTTAATATTGGGACGCCCCTTTTCTGAAAAATCCGTACTTGTAAAAATTTTAATTTGGCAAGTAATGGGTTAAGAGGCATGTTAGTGTTAATGAATCAGACACGTCACACTCCACCCCCATGCCTTCACCAAGAACGGCGTGAAAAATTCCGGTGTTGATGAATCCTTGAGACTACACAATTAAATTTTTCGCAATGATTCATGCTGTTCGGTAAGTCTGGCATATATTAGGCAGTCTAGTCTAAGTTTACGTCGCATATGAGTTAGTTTACTTTGTGCGCCAGAAATTTGTGCCAAAATTTTAACAGAATATTGGTGCCCGATGTTGCACGTTATGCACGGCCATGCCCTGTTTGACTAACCGACTTCTTTTCTAGCAAAGTATCACCCCAACTTTGTCAGGAATTAATGGTTAAAAGCCTTTGTCAGGCTCAGTTGAGCAATATCTGCGTTGCACAGTATGATGATGCTGTACAACAAGAACCTTGTAGTAGAAATCATTTATTGCAGTTCCTGTAGCGCCATCATATTCCGCAGCGCTTTACAGACATCATCGCTGTCCCCATTGGGGCGCACAATCTAGATCCCCTATCAGTTTGTCTTTGGATGTGGTTGGAAACCTGGAGGAAATCCACACAAACCTGGGGGAGCATAGAAACTACTTGCAGATGTTGTTCTAAGGGGATCCGGACTCAGAAACCCAGTGATACAAAGTGATAGTACTAACCACTGAGCCACCCTGCTGCCCAAGAAATTAGGGTACTATTAGCAGTACCAAGTAGCAGTAATTGTAAATTAATATTAGAGATAATAATGTCATCAGGACAAGTAGTAAAAGGAAAGACAAGGAGTAGTAGTAGTAGTAGGAGCAAAAACTGTTGAAATTGGAGCAGTAGCATTACTAAGCAGTAGTAGTAGGAGTAGTGAGAAGGGCAGCATGATGGCTTAGTGGCCCATAAAGAGGTTTACCATTTTTGGGAAAACACTCTCCCCTGGTTGCAGTTTGTTGTAAAAAAAAAAAAATAAATAAAATGTCCCTTCCCAGGTCCAGTGATGAGTCTACATTGCTGCTGTTTTCTGCAGTGCTGACATCGCGGAGGCAGCACTGCACACAATCAGTAGGCTCAGTAACTCTGAGCGGTTGATCTCAGTTATTGGCTGCAGATAAAAACAGACACTGGGAGGAGTGGAAGAGACCCAGTGTTGGACCTGGGGAAGATGATTAAAGCTTTTGTTAGAGGGTTTTTTTTTTCACAAAAATTGTAGCTAAGGGAAAGGTATTTTTCGAAACCGGAAAACCCCTTTAGGGTAAAAATATTGCAAAACATATTTGTAAAATGAAATATTCAGGATATCCTTGCTCATTATGCAGAGAATATGAGTAAATGTACTAAATGATGGTAAACACCAGACTCTCGAACAATGTGCACCGCTCTCTTGCCAGGAGGTGACATTTCTGCCAGCGCATGGGAAGCAACGACCGCACAATAACCTGACTGTATCTCGCCATTTCTAGATTCTGTTACTTATTCACCTTCAGCCAAATTGGATCATGGTCAATCAGGATCATTAATCAGTCATTATGTAGCTGCTCGGGGATAAAATGTAGGTCAGAACAAAGATCCTCACAGGAGAGATGCAAGATTACTGGGCAAATGTGCTACGCACTCAAATCTTCAAATTGTCTTGAAAATCTTGGAAAATTTTACATTCTTTGCAGATGGCATCTTATTGTAGCCAAATATATGTGCAGCATGATAACCACGTGCACAGGCATCCAGCATGGGAATAACATCTAGTCTATATCTATTCATCTGTGTATCATCTATCTATCTATCTATCTATCTATCTATCTATCTATCTATCTATCTATCCATTTATCCCATATATCTATCTATCATCATCTATCAACTATCTATCTATCTATCTACTATCTATCTATCTATCTATCTATCTATCTATCTATCTATCTATCTATCTATTATCTATCTATTATCTCTCTATTATCTATCTATCTATTATCTATCTATCTATCTATCTATCTATCCATCTATCTATTATCTATCTATCTATCTATCTATTATCTATCTATCTATCTATCTACTATCTATCTATCTATCATCTATCTATCTATTATCTATCTTTCTATTATATATCTATCTATCTATCTATCTATCATCTATCAACTATCTATCTATCCCATATCTAGCATCATCAATCAACTATCTATCTATTATCTATCATCTATCTATCATCTATATATATATACTAGCTGAAGAGCCCGGCGTTGCCTGGGCATAGTAAATATCTGTGGTTAGTTATAGCACCTCACTTCTCTTATTTTCCCATCACACCTCTCATTTTCCCAATCACATATTTCATTTTCCCCCTCACATCTCTCATTTTCTCCCTCACTCCTCTCATTCCCCCCTAAACACTTGTCATTTCGACCTCACATCTGTCATTTTCCGATCACTCCACTATTTTCTCTCGCTCCTCTCATTTTGCACTCACACCTTTTCATTTTCACCTCACATCCCTCATTTTCACCTCAGTATATACATGTTTGCATCTCCCTTATATATAGTATACACCTGTATGTCATCTCCTGTATATAGTATATACCTGTATGTCATCTCCCCTGTATATAGTATATACCTGCTGTGTGTCATCTCCCCTGTATATAGTATATACCTGTATGTCATCTTCTATATATAGTATATACCTGTATGTCATCTCCTTCTATATATAGTATATACCTCTATGTCATCTCCTCCTGTATATAGTATATATCTGTGTCATCTCCTCCTGTATATAGTATATACCTGTATGTCATCTTCTATATATAGCATATACCTGTATGTCATCTCCTCCTGTATATAGTACATACTTGTAGGTCATCTGCTCCTGTATATAGTATATACCTGTGTGTCATCTCCTCCTGTATATAGTTTATACCTGTATGTCATCTCCTCCTGTATATAGTATGTACCTGTATGTCATCTCCTCCTCTATATAGTATATACCTGTGTGTCATCTCTCCTGTATATAGTATATATATGTGTGTCATCTCCTCCTGTATATAGTATATACCTGTGTGTCATCTCCTCCTGTATATAGTATATACGTGTGTCATCTCCTCCTGTATATAGTATATACCTGTGTGTCATCTCCTCCTGTATATAGTATATACCTGTGTGTCATCTCCTCCTGTATATAGTATATACCTGTGTGTCATCTCCTCCTGTATTAGACTTCGTTCACACGTTATTTGGTCAGTATTTTTACCTCAGTATTTGTAAGCTAAATTGGCAGCCTGATAAATCCCCAGCCAACAGGAAGCCCTCCCCCTGGCAGTATATATTAGCTCACACATACACATAATAGACAGGTCATGTGACTGACAGCTGCCGTATTTCCTATATGGTACATTTGTTGCTCTTGTAGTTTGTCTGCTTATTAATCAGATTTTTATTATTGAAGGATAATACCAGACTTGTGTGTGTTTTAGGGTGAGTTTCATGTGTCAAGTTGTGTGTGTTGAGTTTTGTGTGGCAACATGCGTGTAGCAACTTTTTGTGTGTCGAGTTGCATGTGACAGGTTAGTGTAGCAAGTTGTGTGCAGCCAGTTTTGCGCATGGCGAGTTTTGCGCGTGGTGAGTTTTACGTCTGGTGCCTTTTGAGTATGTGCAAGTTTTGTGTGAGGCAACTTTTGCATGTGTTGCAAATTTTGTGCATGTGGCAATTTTTCCGCGTGTGCAAGTTTTGCGTGTGGCAAGTTTTCCATGAGGTGAGTTTTGCACTTGTGGCGAGTTTTGCGTGAGCCTAGTTTTTGCATGTGGTGAGTTTTGCGCGTGGCGAGTTTTGAGCGGCGACTTTTGTGTTTCGACTTTTATGTGGTGTATGTGTGTATGTGAGGTGAAATGTGTGGTGAGGGTGGTATATGTGTTCAAGCACGTGGTAGTGTGTAGCGCATTTTGTGTGTGTGTTCATGTCCCCGTGTGTGGTGAGTATCCCATGTCGGGGCCCCACCTTAGCAACTGTACGGTATATACTCTTTGGCGCCATCGCTCTCAATCTTTAAGTCCCCCTTGTTCACATCTGGCAGCTGTCAATTTGCCTCCAACACTTTTCCTTTCACTTTTCCCCATTATGTAGATAGGGGAAAAATAGTTTGGTGAATTGGAAAGCGCGGGGTTAAAATTTCACCTCACAACATAGCCTATGACGCTCTCAGGGTCCAGACGTGTGACTGTGCAAAATTTTGTGGCTGTAGCTGCGACGGTGCAGATGCCAATCCCGGACAGACACACATAAACACACACATACATTCAGCTTTATATAGTAGATATATATCTATCTATCATCTATCTATCATCTATCTATATATTATCTATCTATTATCTATCATCTATCTTTATATTATCTATCATCTATCTATCAACTATATACCTACAAATATAGGCAGCACTCCAAAAACAGCAAAGAAAAAGTGGGCTTTGATTAGTTGATATGGTGTGGCAACGTTTTGGTTACAAGGGACATATTTCAAGCAGTGAGTATAGACAAGGGAGAAGTACATTATAAATCAGTGTTACATTATTGCATGATAATAACCTCATTAGTATAAATATCTCAAAAATCAGTGTTACATATCGTCGTGTCATGTGCAGAACTTGAAATGCAATACATATTGAATAAAGTGCAATTCAAAGTGTTAATGTAGACAAACATGTATACATTACATACAACAATCATAAAATGCTGCAGTGTGCTAAGAAGGTGTCATCATATTCATGTGTTCATATACTTAGAAGAATGATTTACCCACAGTTGAAATAATCATAATAGGATAAGAAAAAATGGCGGAGTTGGCATTCAAGAAGTGTTACTGCACAGCTATGCGATTATCATGGCTGATTAGCCAATAGAAAATATCTAAGCTTGAGAATACTCTCACACATATTTATTACTGCCTTACTAGATATTGTACTAAAGCGTAATTATTTCCTGTTTGGAGATTAATTCTTTTTGCAACATGGAGGAACTGCTATGGGCGCCAATATGGCGCCCGCATACATTAATATCATTATGACCACACTGGAGGAGGACCTTGTTTATGTGTCCCACCACTTTCAATTTGCCTTGAAGTGCTGGAGATATATAGACAATGTTTTCCTACTTTGGACTTGCAAACAAAATGAACAACTTGATTTCCATTTATTTCTAAACCAAATAGATCCAACTGTAACATTTAGTTTGGTTAGTTTAACCACCGTTACACAGTTCCATGATGTCTTGGTAAAACAAGAAAATGGGGAACTTAGTACATCGCTTTATGTCAAAGCCACTGATAAAAATGATCTTTTGCACTTTTATAGCCAGTATGCCACATGCCGACTAGACGTATACAGCTTCGCTCAATACACTTGCAATGAGCAAGGCCAGGCATGTTTAGTCGTCATGTGACCACAAATCACATACTTGTAGTCACAAGACCATTCACTCCTGGTTCTGGGGGATTCTCAAGTCTGCAGTCCCATGGAATTACTGCAGACTTTTACCCTTTTTAACCTATTAAAATGCACTTACATCAGATGTTGATATATTCTCTAGACTAATTATTGAGCAGTATTATTGGTACTATACGATGGTGAAATTAGGCATTATTTGGTGAGGTTACTTTACATTATAAGATTATATTGTTTGGGTGTACTATTAAGGGTGGGCTTCAATAAAAGGTACTGAACAAGCCATCATCCAACCTAAGGGTTTCTTGACTTACTGATGACCCCTAAGGGTAATGTAATACCTAAAACATATATAAAAAGGGACATATTTTAAAAATAAATAAAAAAAAGTTTCAAAAATGAAGGACTATAATTTCCAGGGAATATTTTGATTTCAAGGGAAATGCTCTTTAACCTTGTCCAGATATATTGTTAGCGTCTCAAATTTTTTTATTTTTTTTTTGCTAAATTATTCTCAGCACATGAAGGAAGAATCTAGAAATTCAAGGATGAAAGCACACGTTTGTTTGTAGGTAGCAGCGAGATATCCTATCATTTCTGTGAATTAGCTACAATTTAAAATGAATTTATCCCATCCTACTAACCTGTACTTTCCTCTACCCTGGCATTAGCCGCCATTAAACAGCCTAAGCCGCTCATTTATACATTTTCCCTGGAAGAGCTTTGTTTCCTTTGGGTTTATATTGTATAGTGTCATCATGGTTTGAAAAAGTAGAAAAGCTAAGGAGAAGAATAGATAAAGCATCTCATTACTGTCTATCATGTATCTATCGTTCATGGGGAGAAGCCCTTTTTGGTCTTGGTGGACTGTGGGTCTTTTTTTTGTAGGTGGGCAAACAGAAGATGGCATACAAGTGACACATTCTCAAACAATGGGATTAGGCATATAAATATCTAGCATGTCTGACCTTGCTATCCTCCAAAATCAGCCATTTGATGTGAGCCAGAACACCTTCATACACATAAAATGGCTGTCCTAAAATCACTGGGTCTGGTCAACATTTCCCTTATGTGCATGGACATAGTTGCAGGATTTGTTGGGATCTATTTTTTTCCCTTCGCAGCCGTTCTTGCCCATTTTTAGGTATTGCAAGAAAATTGTGATGAACTGCAATACAAGACACAGTCTAATGGGAAAAGTGGCACTGTTTCTGGGGATAAATTTCATGAGATGCTCTTCGGGGTGTCTGATTTACATGGCAGCAATCTGTAAATTGAGAAACATCTTAGATTACTTGGTATAGAGATATTACGTGGTCACAACCTCAACTCCTTTCAAGGGTTTGTCCACTACTAGGACAACCTCTTTTTAAACTAAATGTTCGGCCCCGATAAAATAAACAAACCTATACTCACCTCCTGTACCAGCCCTGTTCCAGCAGTGTCGACACTCGCTGTCCCGGGGCTGTGATGTGGTGAAATGACACGTGATGCCCGGTGCCCAATCAGTGCTGGCGTCACTGTCCCCGCCTCCTGTCGAAATCAACATGAAAATTAAGTCCGGGATGGGCTGCTGCCTGGAATTCCATTTCACATTCAATTCATAGGAAGGCGGGCACAGTGACGCCAGTGCTGATTGAGCGCCGGGCACCACGTGTCACTCCACAGCATCACAGCCCCGGGACCACGAGTGTTGTTACCGCTGGAACAAAGTCAGCACAAGAGGTGAGTATAGGTTTGTTTATTTTATTGGGGCCATAAATTTAGTTCAAGAAGAGGTTGTCCAAGCAGTGGACAACCCCTTTAAGGACCAAAATGCCATGAATCCATGGCATGATATATCCTAATTTACATAGAGCTTCTTAAAAGATCACACATTTCTTTCATGTGTCTGTCTAGTCTCTACAGAGAGTCTGATGCTGATTTTGCATGCGACCTAAGTGGTAAGTTACAGGTTGAATGTTGATGTGTGCAGCACTCCGCTGCCTCCCTGCTGCCTGTTTGTAGGGATGGGTCACTCCTGCCTGATTGACAGTATGGTCATGCTGCTGGACAAAACCTGACTCTCTCCAGTGCTGCTTTGAGGTTTGCCACATATTTTGCAAGCTCTACAGCAAAGAGCTTGTAAGCGTGGCACTTCTTACCTAGGAGACCAACCACCTCTGATAAACTGCAGTAATGGCCAGTAACTTAAACAATGAACAGCAAGCAATAAAAATAAAAATTGTTCCATTCTTGAGAACGGAGACGATTTTTAATAAGAGGTAGATTGCAAAGTTGCTTGTTTTTACATGCGCTTTGCAATATTCCTCATGAATGAACTTAAGTATAACTGTCACGACTAGGTTGTCGGGTGACCCGGGACCAGGGGCACTTTCCCTGTCCCTAATGCTAGGGGGCACCCTAGCTCGCCCTATTCCCCAGGTTACTTCTGAAGGTGAAGATGCCAGGGCCACGTACCTTGCCTTATCTTCTGTGTCTGCCCTCCGTCTGTACCCTTTCCCCACCCAGGGAAGAGGGGAGTAGCAGTGCCGCAGTACACCAACCAGATTCCTTGCCTGGCTAAGGTTTTTCTTCCATGTGCAAAAACCATGCAAAAGGTAAAGGTGAACCCATCTGTAATTCTATGAAATCATTCTGCAGCACATTTAATAAAAGGCTTTAGTAAGAAACTGATTGTCAGTTCTTTTAGGTGTCAATCATCCATGTAGGGTATCTCAGGAGGGACAGTGAAGCCCCCATGGATTGTCCTCCGCAGATCCTCGCACCATTATTTGTATTCCATGTCTACACTTGTGCATCTGCTATGTCAAAAAATAAAAGTGCTGCCGTCCTAACCTTCAGCCCAAATCCATTTACGAGAGCCGAGCTTCCCACATTATGTCAATGACCTTTTGCTGTCACCGGCAGCACAGAATATTCGGCGGCCCCGCACTATGAGCTTTCCCTAGAACATTTATTTTGTATTAAATGTTTTAGCAAATCCTTTTCAGCTCCCTCTTGATAACCTCGGCCATTTACTAATTTGCCAGCACTAGTAGATCAATACATAATATACAGCATGCGATGACATTTTCCCTCGTGATTAATACAAACAAATGTGATTTTCTTATGGCGGATGAACTGTGCTTAAAAAAAAAAACTGTTCTGTGACTTAGGGCTATGAGGCCGTCTGGAGGGGGAAACAGATGGACTTTTTACTCTCCGTCATGTCTGTTCTATTACTTCTTTACACATAATTATCAGCAGACAATATGCTACAAGCAAAATCTGTAGGGACAGGGACACGGGCATCAGCATGATGAAGATGCAATGGACATCGCGGTACATAAAGGTTTGAAATGAAGCTAAAATGACGTACCTGACAGCAATCCAATTTTTGGCGTAACTGCTGTAAACTGGACCCCAGGAAAAGGCAGTTTGAGTTGGGGCACCTTCAGACGTCCAAGCAAATCGGCCCAAGATTGGAACGCAGAGCACGGTCTGGCCACAGGTCTCCTGCCCCGAGCGTGACGGCTCCATAGAAATGCATCTCTCGAATAGGGAGACACATGGCGAGCCAATCATTGCGGACATGTGAATGAGGCCTAAGGCTGAGGCTACTCAGTCATTTGTTGCATGACCGCAATTCTCAGAAAAGTGGAGCGCCAAAAACCATACTTGCGATTTCCTTTAATGCGACTATTTTACAGATGTTATTTTGCTGTACAAAAATGGATTAAATCACAAAGAAATCTCAGGCAAGTCGCATTTCACTAGCATTGAAGTCTTTGTCAAGTGAGTCTAGTGTGACTTGCGAAAAGCGACAGAAAATCTAACATATTTGGAAATGTAGGTCAGTCGCAAGAGGTCGCAATGTAACGTCCTAGAAAAATAAAATGTGATGGGTGCAGTGTCATATAACACATCTAGTCGCAGCCTTAAAGGGAATCTGTCACAGTGTTTTTGCCACCTAATCTGAGAAAACCATAATGTAGGGGCAGAGACCCTGATTCCCATGATGTGTCACTTACTGGACTGCTTACTGCAGTTTTGATAAAATCCCTGTTTCAAATTATCACTATAGAACTAGTACACCTGCTGCCATGTAGTCCTCCATGTTCATGAGCTCAGTAAAACCCCGCCCCCCATCACTGATTGGCAGCTTTCTGTGTAGTCTGCACATGGGCAGAAAGCAGCCAGTCAGTGATGTTGGCGGGGTTATGCAGAGCTCAGCATTCATAGAAATTATAGATCTGCAGCAGAGAAAACAGTGATTTTATCAAAATGATATAAAGCAGCTCAGCAAGTGATACATCGCTGGAATCGGAGTCTCTGTCCCTATATCATGGTGCTCTTAGATGGAGTAGAAATAACATGATGATGGATTCCCTTTAATCTTTAATGCTAGAAAGCTGTACCTATCGGTCATGTACGAGTCCTGGCAAGTGACTTAAGAACGCCATTTCTGCAGCCTCTCACTTCTTAATGTGGAAGTGATAGGAGATGGATAAACCCCTTTAGGGTCATGGGTTTTATATCTAAAACTACAACATTTAAAGATTTTGGGAGAATTATGCCACGAGTTCGGAGATACTGAGATTTTGACTTTTTCTTTTGACGTCTTGATTTTATATGTATCTGATGTCCCTCTTGCATCTTGCCCACTTCACTCCCTTCACTTTTTCCCCTGTGTTCTTCTTTTTCCTTTGTGCTCAATTTTCTATTTCGGTCCTGACATTACAGAGAAAGGAGAGATCAAATGAGCATTTCTCGGCACAGATGCCTTTGACTCTGGAACAGTTCGGTGTTTTGTCACCATAAGGGTGAAACAAATCTCATCTACAGACGATGATTATTGTGCATGTTTAAGATTCCGCACCTCCCGTTGGTTAATATCAAGATTGTTTAGAACAACTCTAGCCATTCATTCATTCTTTTTTTCTTTTCTGATAGTTACACGGTGCCCGCATCCTCCACCACATGCGCAGAATTAGTTTTATGTCTTTAATAAATGCATCCGATAAAGACATTCATATGGAAATGATGCCGATGGAATGAACATCTAGTAACAAGCGCCCCTGATTACGACGTGTGAATAGTCAAAATTCCGTTCTACGTCTTTCTTTGCACACTAACCTTTTATTCTTCCACCGTGTGTCGTACAAAAGAAATATTGTTCAGTTTATCATTTACATTAATGGAGAGGCGAGTACAGCCATTGGAAATGCATGCAGAGACGCTCGCTCGAGAGTCCTCCGATGAGCAGTTCCCAGTTCTGCAGTCACAGCTGCTAAGATAATGACCAGTCAACCATTAGTTGTCTAGAGAGGATCTCATATTCTGGCACTGGGCAGATTTATACAGTTTGATGCGTCTACATGCGGCCTCTGACTTGGCACTGGCTACATTATTACTTCTAGATGACATTAAACTGTTTACTAGACTTACAGTCTCTGCCCGAATACACCTATAATTACCGGTTCCAGCAGCACTAGCACAATATGGTATAATGGCTAATTTGGAAATATACATGGGGGCACATAGCTCCACATTGGATTAATCATGCATACAGGCATTATTTGTGGACGTACGTGTTGCAGTTCGGCATAGAAAATCTATGTATTGACGAAAAGGTTCATTGGCTCAGCAGTCGGCAACCGGTAGAAAATATCAACATGAAATGAATAACAACCTTCTATGACCCTTAATACATTTCCATATGCGCTCAATGTCTGGGAACGGCGGCAGGACAGGCTACGTGTCGCCTGCTTTACATCTGTCCTATGCTTTATACACCTTCGCTGATGACACAAGTTTAAAAAAAATAGCAAATTACTAGAAGAAGAAAATAGAATTATCATAATAATATTTCTCCGTAGGACACAAGAGGCCATGTGTAACAAATCAATGCAGCGACTTATAGAGGTTGCGCGAGATACATTTTTTTTTAAGAGGTGGAAATGCTTGAAAGGGATTTTAGTGCTTTAAAATAATAAAAGAGGAATGACCTCCCGGCGGAAGCACCTGCTGCTTCTACGCTACCTCTACACTCCTTTCCAAAAACTTGGATAAAAAGGGAGAAAGAAATATCTGGGAATTCAAAATGATAAGAACTAGGGTTGAGCGACTTTTCTTTTTATAGGATCGGGTCGGGTTTCACGAAACCCGACTTTTTCAAAAGTCGGGTCGAGTGAAATCAGCTGATCCTATAGAAAAGTCGGGGTCGGTGTCGGCCGAAACATGAAACCCAATGCAGTGCATTGGGTTTCTAATGGCTCCCAGGGTCTGAAGGAGAGGAAGCTCTCCTTCAGGCCCTGGGATCCATATTTAAGTGTAAAATAAAGAATCAAAATTAAAAATATTGATATACTTACCCTCGGACGCGCCCTGGTTCTCACCAGCAGCCTTCCTTCCTAAGAATGAGCGCCTGAAGGACCTTCGATGATGTCGCGGCTTGTGATTGGTCGCGTGAGCGGTCACATCGGCGTCACGCGACCAATCACAAGCCGCGACGTCATCGAAGGCCCTTCAGGCACTCATTCTTAGGAAGGAAGGCTGCGGGTTAGAACCAGGGCGCGTCCGAGGGTGAGTATATCAATATTTTTTTATTTTTATTCTTTATTTTACACTTAAATATGAATTCCGATACCGATTCCCGATATCTTAAACATATCGGAACTCGGTATCGGAATTCCGATTCCAGATCAGAAGATCGCCGACCTCATGGCCGACCCCACACAGGGGTCGGGTCGGGTTTCATGAAACCCGACTTTGCCAAAAGTCGGCGACTTCTGAATCTGGCCGACCCATTTCGCTCAACCCTAATAAGAATGTTCAAGGCTTTGACAATAACACCTGGATCTGAATCACTACATGGACTCACTTCACATCTCCACCGGACTGACTCCAGATCACTAAGCCATCACTCCCATCGCCTCTCCAGTTGTAACATAAACCTTCATTTTTGTAACCCCGGCTTATCTTTAGGAGGCCTCACCCCATTCACCCCATGCACAAATGTCCTACATATTGTGCTGCTGTCACAGTAATTCATTTGTAAACCTGATCGGCACTTCCAAATTAGGAAACTAGTGTGTACAGGTACAAACTAGGAGTAGCCGCCTCCATACACAACAAACAAATAAAGTTGCACTCTGTAGTGCTAAAGCATGTCAATATGGAATATATGAAATGTGAATAGCATTGCTGCTCTAGATAATAAGAAAACAATGGATTTGGCTGCTCCTAGTTTGTACCTGTACACACCAATTTTCGGATTTCGAAGTGCCAGTTTTTTGTTATTTGTATATTAGCTCTCTGACCGAGCACACCGTCCTCCAGCCTGTGGTGGTTTTAATTAATTGCAGCAGGATCCTACCTCCCCATAAATTCAGGCTTTAGCCTAATAGAAGAATTCACACTAGACACATAGGTTCCCAGAAAACCGGAGATCGCCTTGTCGTTGGCTGCTGGTCATGCATGAATTGGCCAAATTATGTGCTAAGTGTCTCCATTTTTCTTATTATCTAGAGCAGTAATGCTATTCATATTTCATATATTACATATTTACATGCTTTAGCACTACAGAGTGCAACTTTATGTATTTGTATGTCATTTGTAAACCTGCCTGAAGAAGCAGCATCGGTGCTCTGAGAGCTGCAAATATAATTTTACACGTTACCTAATAAAAGTATCATTCCGGGAATACTTTTGTATTTTTGGGGCATAAACTTCTTTACATTTATGAAAAGGGAAGAAGACAATCACTATCCCTATGCCGAGGTGGGTGCCACAAACATTCTCAAGTCAATAATTGGCTCTCGTAGTCATTTGTTGTAGAGGGGACGTCTATGTTGCCGCTCTATCAGCAAAGACTGGTGGGAAGATGCAGAGTGGAAGTGCTGGACCTTCAGAGGCTTCCAGAAGTAATACTTATTTCTTTATTTTTCAGCATTCCTTACCTGTTGGCCAATCCATATTTTTCGAGCACGCTGAAGACACTCGGTCAGCACCCGAGCATGATCGGATAACACCATACCCCAGCACGTTCGCTCGTCAGTAATAATCACTGCTTTCTCTGCTGCAGATCTCCCAGTTCTCTGAATGCTGAGCTCTGTATAACCCGCCCCCATCACTGATTGGCAGATTTCTGTGTACACTGTGTGTAGAGCTCATTAATATGGTGGCAAGAACCTGGTGATAGATTCCCTCTAAACCCTTCAAAATATGAAAAAATAACCAGATGTCATGTCGTAATCACCAACTGGACAGGCACATATATCATAAACATCTCCTAACAGAGTATCACAAAATGATGTCTTGTTTTTTCACAGTTGGTCATCTTTTACCTATTATCTTGTGTTGTCTAGCCTAGAGGAAAGCTAAGAAAACCTGTAAAATACTGTGAACTCTAAAGAACTAAAAATTATGTTCAGAAATAGTATTTATTTGGTCACAATTGGTCAAAACTTGACATTGATTGATGTAAATTGTTTGTTAATTACCCCTTTCCGCCACCTTTAGTCTTTTTAAGATGTTTTGATTTTTCTCTGGGGTTAAACTCAGCGTTATATAAGGACATGGCATGTATATCTAGGTCACATCTAATACCAATGTCATTTCTGGTCTTAGAAAACCACTGCCTGTGACTTGGTAATCTCGCATTTGTTTTTGCTGTATTTTATACATAGATTTCATGCATCTTTTCGTGATGTTTTAACCTGTTTAAATGCTATAATTTTTAAGCCACTTTTGTGCTTTTAGTCCATTCTTCTCCCACTCTGTGTTCTGTAGAAGAACACGTCCTACTTTTTAGTTCCACACAACCATGGCAACTTGTACTGGAGCTATGAGAGCACTCAACATTAACAGTTCTCCGAAGTTTAATATGTATTTTTTGACCATAGTAAATAATGATGGATAATATTAACAGAAGGGTTTAGTTGTTTTACTGAGGTCATTCCAGTTGCTGTGCAAATATAATGAGAAAGAAGCTGAAGGCGCTTGATGGAAACAAGGTTACATTGAATGGCGCTATGCTACTAAGGTGGCAATGGAATGACCTTGGAAAATTGAGATGTTGCATTAATTTACAGAAATTTTTGCAGTTGACTATCCACTAGCTCTCCAGGGCAATACACTATTGGGTAACAGTAGGTGACTAGCTCTGCAGGGCAATACACTATTGGGTAACAGTAGGTGACTAGCTCTGCAGGGCAATACACTATTGGGTAACAGTAGGCGACTAGCTCTCCAGGGCAATACACTATTGGGTAACAGTAGGTGACTAGCTCTCCAGGGCAATACACTATTGGGTAACAGTAGGTGACTAGCTTTGCAGGACAATGGACTATTGGGTAACAGTAGGTGACTAGCTCTCCAGGACAATGCACTATTGGGTAATGATAGGTGACTAGCTCTCCAGGGCAATACACTATTGGGTAACAGTAGGTGACTGGCTCTGCAATACAATGCACTATTGGGTAACGGTAGGTGACTTGCTCTCCAGAGCAATGCACTATTGGGTAATGATAGGTGACTAGCTCTCCAGGGCAATGAACTATTGGGTAACAGTAAGTGACTAGCTCTCCATGACAATGCACTATTGGGTAACAGTAGGTGATTAACTCTCCAGGGCAATGTACTATTGGTAACAGTAGGTGACTAGCTCTCCAGGACAATACACTGTTGGGTAATAGTAGGTGACTAGCTCTCCAAGACAATGCACTATTGGGTAATGATAGGTGACTAGCTCTGCAGGACAATGCACTATTGGGTAATGATAGGTGACTAGCTCTCCAGGGCAATGCTCTATTGGGTAACAGTAGGTGACTAGCTCTCCAGGACAATGCACTATTGGGTAACAGTAGGTGACTAGCTCTCCAGTGCAATGCACTATTGGGTAACAGTAAGTGACTAGCTCTTCAAGACAATGCACTATTGGGTAACGGTAGGTGACTAGCTCTCCAGGGCAATGCACTATTGGGTAACAATTGGTGACTAGCTCTTCAGGACAATGCACTGTTGGGTATCAGTAGATGATTAGCTTTTCAGGGCAATGCACTATTGGGTAACAGTAGGTGACTAGCTCTCCAGGACAATGCACTATTTTGTAATGATAGGTGACTAGCTCTCCAGTGCAATGCACTATTGAGTAAGAGTAAGTTACTAGCTCTTCCAGACAAAGCACTATTGGGTAACAGTAGGCGACTAGCTCTCCAGGACAATACACTATTGGGTAACAGTAGGTGACTAGCTCTCCAGGACAATGCACTATTGGGTAACAGTAGGTGACTAGCTGTCCAGGACAATGCACTATTGGGTAACAGTAGGTAACTAGCTCTCCAGGGCAATGCACTATTGGGTAACTGTAGGTGACTATCTCTCCAGAACAATGCACTATTGGGTAACGATAGGTAACTAGCTCTCCAGGGCAATGAACTATTGGGTAACAGTAAGTGACTAGCTCTCCATGACAATGCACTATTGGGTAACAGTAGGTGACTAGCTCTCCAGGGCAATGCACTATTGGGTAACAGTAGGTCACTAGCTCTCCAGGACAATGCACTATTGGTAACAGTAGGTGACTAGCTCTCAAGGGCAATGCACTATTGGGTAACAGTAGATAACTAGCTCTCCAGGACAATGCACTATTGGGTAACTGTAGGTGACTAGCTCTCCAGGACAATGCACTATTGGGTAATGATAGGTGACTAGCTCTCCAGTGCAATGCACTATTGGGTAACAATTAGTGACTAGCTCTTCAAGTCAATGCACTATTGGGTAACAGTAGGTAACTAGCTCTCCAGGACAATGCACTATTGGGTAACTGTAGATGACTAGATCTCCAGGGCAATGCACTACTGGGTAATGATAGGTGACTACCTCTCCAGTGCAATGCACTATTGGGTAACAGTTAGTGACTAGCTCTTCAAGACAATGCACTATTGAGTAACAGTAAGTGACTAGCTTTTCAGGGCAATGCACTATTGGGTAACAGTAGGTTACTAGCTCTCCATTGCAATGCACTATTGGGTAGCAGTAGGTGACGAGCTCTGCAGGGCAATGCACTATTGGGTAACAGTAGATGACTAGCTCTCCAGGACAATGCACTATTGGGTAATGATAGGTGACTAGCTCTCCAGGGCAATGCACTATTGGGTAACAGTAGTTGACTAGCTCTCCAGAACAATGCACTATTGGGTAATAGTAGGTGACTAGCTCTCCAGAACAATGCACTATTGGGTAACAGTAGGTGACTAGCTCTCCAGGACAATGCACTATTGGGTAACAGTAGATGACTAGCTCTCCATAACAATGCACTATTGGGTAACAGTAGGTGACTAGCTCTCCAGGACAATACACTATTGGGTAACAGTAGGTGACTAGCTCTCCAGGACAATACACTATTGGGTAACACTAGGTGACTAGCTCTCCAGGACAATACACTATTGGGTAACACTAGGTGACTAGCTCTCCATTGCAATGCACTATTGGGTAGCAGTAGGTGACTAGCTCTGCAGGGCAATGCACTATTGGGTAACAGTAGTTGACTAGCTCTCCAGAACAATGCACTATTGGGTAATAGTAGGTGACTAGCTCTCCAGAACAATGCACTATTGGGTAACAGTAGGTGACTAGCTCTCCAGGACAATGCACTATTGGGTAACAGTAGATGACTAGCTCTCCAGAACAATCCACTATTGGGTAACAGTAGGTGACTAGCTCTCCAGGACAATACACTATTGGGTAACACTAGGTGACTAGCTCTCCAGGACAATACACTATTGGGTAACACTAGGTGACTAGCTCTCCAGGACAATACACTATTGGGTAACACTAGGTGACTAGCTCTGCAGGACAATACACTATTGGGTAACACTAGGTGACTAGCTCTCCAGGACAATACACTATTGGGTAACACTAGGTGACTAGCTCTGCAGGACAATACACTATTGGGTAACACTAGGTGACTAGCTCTGCAGGACAATACACTATTGGGTAACACTAGGTGTCTAGCTCTCCAGAACAATGCACTATTGGGTAATAGTAGGTGACTAGCTCTCCAGAACAATGCACTATTGGGTAACAGTAGGTGACTAGCTCTCCAGGACAATGCACTATTGGTAACAGTAGGTGACTAGCTCCCAAGGGCAATGCACTATTGGGTAACAGTAGATAACTAGCTCTCCAGGACAATGCACTATTGGGTAACTGTAGGTGACTAGCTCTCCAGGACAATGCACTATTGGGTAATGATAGGTGACTAGCTCTCCAGTGCAATGCACTATTGGGTAACAATTAGTGACTAGCTCTTCAAGTCAATGCACTATTGGGTAACAGTAGGTGACTAGCTCTCCAGGACAATGCACTATTGGGTAACTGTAGATGACTAGCTCTCCAGGGCAATGCACTACTGGGTAATGATAGGTGACTACCTCTCCAGTGCAATGCACTATTGGGTAACAGTTAGTGACCAGCTCTTCAAGACAATGCACTATTGGGTAACAGTAAGTGACTAGCTTTTCAGGGCAATGCACTATTGGGTAACAGTAGGTTACTAGCTCTCCATTGCAATGCACTATTGGGTAGCAGTAGGTGACTAGCTCTGCAGGGCAATGCACTATTGGGTAACAGTAGATGACTAGCTCTCAAGGACAATGCACTATTGGGTAATGATAGGTGACTAGCTCTCCAGGGCAATGCACTATTGGGTAACAGTAGGTGACTAGCTCTCCATTGCAATGCACTATTGGGTAGCAGTAGGTGACTAGCTCTGCAGGGCAATGCACTATTGGGTAACAGTAGTTGACTAGCTCTCCAGAACAATGCACTATTGGGTAATAGTAGGTGACTAGCTCTCCAGAACAATGCACTATTGGGTAACAGTAGGTGACTAGCTCTCCAGGACAATGCACTATTGGGTAACAGTAGATGACTAGCTCTCCACAACAATGCACTATTGGGTAACAGTAGGTGACTAGCTCTCCAGGACAATACACTATTGGGTAACAGTAGGTGACTAGCTCTCCAGGACAATACACTATTGGGTAACACTAGGTGACTAGCTCTCCAGGACAATACACTATTGGGTAACACTAGGTGACTAGCTCTCCATTGCAATGCACTATTGGGTAGCAGTAGGTGACTAGCTCTGCAGGGCAATGCACTATTGGGTAACAGTAGTTGACTAGCTCTCCAGAACAATGCACTATTGGGTAATAGTAGGTGACTAGCTCTCCAGAACAATGCACTATTGGGTAACAGTAGATGACTAGCTCTCCAGAACAATCCACTATTGGGTAACAGTAGGTGACTAGCTCTCCAGGACAATACACTATTGGGTAACACTAGGTGACTAGCTCTCCAGGACAACACACTATTGGGTAACACTAGGTGACTTGCTCTCCAGGACAATACACTATTGGGTAACACTAGGTGACTAGCTCTGCAGGACAATACACTATTGGGTAACACTAGGTGACTAGCTCTGCAGAACAATACACTATTGGGTAACACTAGGTGACTAGCTCTCCAGGACAATACACTATTGGGTAACACTAGGTGACTAGCTCTGCAGGACAATACACTATTGGGTAACACTAGGTGACTAGCTCTGCAGGACAATACACTATTGGGTAACACTAGGTGACTAGCTCTCCAGAACAATGCACTATTGGGTAATAGTAGGTGACTAGCTCTCCAGAACAATGCACTTTTGGGTAACAGTAGGTGACTAGCTCTCCAGAACAATGCACTATTGGGTAACAGTAGGTGACTAGCTCTCCAGGACAATGCAATATTGGGTAACAGTAGATGACTAGCTCTCCAGAACAATCCACTATTGGGTAACAGTAGGTGACTAGCTCTCCAGGACAATACACTATTGGGTATCACTAGGTGACTAGCTCTCCAGGACAATACACTATTGGGTAACACTAGGTGACTAGCTCTCCAGGACAATACACTATTGGGTAACACTAGGTGACTAGCTCTGAAGGACAATACACTATTGGGTAACACTAGGTGACTAGCTCTCCAGGACAATACACTATTGGGTAACACTAGGTGACTAGCTCTGCAGGACAATACACTATTGGGTAACACTAGGTGACTAGCTCTGCAGGACAATACACTATTGGGTAACACTAGGTGTCTAGCTCTCCAGAACAATGCACTATTGGGTAATAGTAGGTGACTAGCTCTCCAGGACAATGCACTATTGGTAACAGTAGGTGAATAGCTCTCAAGGGCAATGCACTATTGGGTAACAGTAGATAACTAGCTCTCCAGGACAATGCACTATTGGGTAACTGTAGGTGACTAGCTCTCCAGGACAATGCACTATTGGGTAATGATAGGTGACTAGCTCTCCAGTGCAATGCACTATTGGGTAACAATTAGTGACTAGCTCTTCAAGTCAATGCACTATTGGGTAACAGTAGGTGACTAGCTCTCCAGGACAATGCACTATTGGGTAACTGTAGATGACTAGCTCTCCAGGGCAATGCACTACAGGGTAATGATAGGTGACTACCTCTCCAGTGCAATGCACTATTGGGTAACTGTTAGTGACTAGCTCTTCAAGACAATGCACTATTGGGTAACAGTAAGTGACTAGCTTTTCAGGGCAATGCACTATTGGGTAACAGTAGGTTACTAGCTCTCCATTGCAATGCACTATTGGGTAGCAGTAGGTGACTAGCTCTGCAGGGCAATGCACTATTGGGTAACAGTAGATGACTAGCTCTCCAGGACAATGCACTATTGGGTAATGATAGGTGACTAGCTCTCCAGGGCAATGCACTATTGGGTAACAGTAGGTGACTAGCTCTCCATTGCAATGCACTATTGGGTAGCAGTAGGTGACTAGCTCTGCAGGGCAATGCACTATTGGGTAACAGTAGTTGACTAGCTCTCCAGAACAATGCACTATTGGGTAATAGTAGGTGACTAGCTCTCCAGAACAATGCACTATTGGGTAACAGTAGGTGACTAGCTCTCCAGGACAATGCACTATTGGGTAACAGTAGATGACTAGCTCTCCACAACAATGCACTATTGGGTAACAGTAGGTGACTAGCTCTCCAGGACAATACACTATTTGGTAACAGTAGGTGACTAGCTCTCCAGGACAATACACTATTGGGTAACACTAGGTGACTAGCTCTCCAGGACAATACACTATTGGGTAACACTAGGTGACTAGCTCTCTATTGCAATGCACTATTGGGTAGCAGTAGGTGACTAGCTCTGCAGGGCAATGCACTATTGGGTAACAGTAGATGACTAGCTCTCCAGGACAATGCACTATTGGGTAATGATAGGTGACTAGCTCTCCAGGGCAATGCACTATTGGGTAACAGTAGGTGACTAGCTCTCCATTGCAATGCACTATTGGGTAGCAGTAGGTGACTAGCTCTGCAGGGCAATGCACTATTGGGTAACAGTAGTTGACTAGCTCTCCAGAACAATGCACTATTGGGTAATAGTAGGTGACTAGCTCTCCAGAACAATGCACTATTGGGTAACAGTAGGTGACTAGCTCTCCAGGACAATGCACTATTGGGTAACAGTAGATGACTAGCTCTCCACAACAATGCACTATTGGGTAACAGTAGGTGACTAGCTCTCCAGGACAATACACTATTGGGTAACAGTAGGTGACTAGCTCTCCAGGACAATACACTATTGGGTAACACTAGGTGACTAGCTCTCCAGGACAATACACTATTGGGTAACACTAGGTGACTAGCTCTCTATTGCAATGCACTATTGGGTAGCAGTAGGTGACTAGCTCTGCAGGGCAATGCACTATTGGGTAACAGTAGTTGACTAGCTCTCCAGAACAATGCACTATTGGGTAATAGTAGGTGACTAGCTCTCCAGAACAATGCACTATTGGGTAACAGTAGGTGACTAGCTCTCCAGGACAATGCACTATTGGGTAACAGTAGATGACTAGCTCTCCAGAACAATCCACTATTGGGTAACAGTAGGTGACTAGCTCTCCATGACAATACACTATTGGGTAACACTAGGTGACTAGCTCTCCAGGACAATACACTATTGGGTAACACTAGGTGACTAGCTCTGCAGGACAATACACTATTGGGTAACACTAGGTGACTAGCTCTGCAGGACAATACACTATTGGGTAACACTAGGTGACTAGCTCTCCAGGACAATACACTATTGGGTAACACTAGGTGACTAGCTCTGCAGGACAATACACTATTGGGTAACACTAGGTGACTAGCTCTCCAGAACAATGCACTATTGGGTAATAGTAGGTGACTAGCTCTCCAGAACAATGCACTCTTGGGTAACAGTAGGTGACTAGCTCTCCAGAACAATGCACTATTGGGTAACAGTAGGTGACTAGCTCTCCAGGACAATGCACTATTGGGTAACAGTAGATGACTAGCTCTCCAGAACAATCCACTATTGGGTAACAGTAGGTGACTAGCTCTCCAGGACAATACACTATTGGGTAACACTAGGTGACTAGCTCTCCAGGACAATACACTATTGGGTAACACTAGGTGACTAGCTCTCCAGGACAATACACTATTGGGTAACACTAGGTGACTAGCTCTGCAGGACAATACACTATTGGGTAACACTAGGTGACTAGCTCTCCAGGACAATACACTATTGGGTAACACTAGGTGACTAGCTCTGCAGAACAATGCACTATTGGGTAACAGTAGGTGACTAGCTCTCCAGAACAATGCACTATTGGGTAACAGTAGATGACTAGCTCTCCAGAACAATGCACTATTGGGTGACAGTAGGTGACTAGCTCTCCAGGACAATGCACTATTGGGTAACAGTAGGTGACTGGATTTTGCAGGCCATGCATTTTTGAGGAATGTTGACAACGGTCTAACAGTTACTAAACAGTTTTGTCATTCCTTATAGGCCAATGGCTTCTACATATACACAAAAGTGTTAGTGCAATACACAATAATGGGTCAGCAGTATCTGAGCAAATGTATTCCAGTAGAATTGAACTCTCCTCAAATTTTAAAAAAAGCTGAGATTCGCCAGAATCCTAATTTTTAAAAAATTCACTTTGGTCAAATTCAGCAAAATGCCATCTAGCTACAACCACCATTTTGCTGAACAATAAAAAGGAGGCAAAAATGTAAATAATAATAATATCCACCTCAATGCTTACTTGTTTCGCTGCCCGCAGCCTTCCATTCTGTCCTTTACACCTCTTCGTTTGGCATTTGCGCTTCCTCTTTGATTTGCTTTACGGTAGGCAGGGCTTCTAGCACAGATATAAGCCTCTGATGCCACTGCATGCCGTGACATCGCAGCACACATTGTGACATTACAATCTTATGAAGTGCCCAGATTTGAAGTTCTGTAGTCAGCTAAGGGCTCAGGCACATGGCCGTGTTTTCTTTATTTAAGTGCTATCCGATAAAACATTGGATCACACTCAGACCAATGTTATTCTATGAGGCTGAGCTCATGTGAGATTTGCATGCCTGAGTTGGATCCAATATTCAGATCATACTCAGCCATGGAAGTCAATGAGTCTGTGAAAACCATTGGATTGCACTTGGATGTCATCTGAGTGCAGTCCGAATTCCACGGACTGAGAGAATGGAGAAGATCGAGACCTTTTTCTCCATCTTCTCCTCTTCCGAGAAAATCGGAGTACACTATGATCGCACTGTCATCAAATTCTGATCAGAGTGTGATTAGCATAATCAGCCTGATTATCTCGGGTAAGAGAACACACAATTGTCCGCACCTGCCCTTAGAGTGATTTTACACATAGCAGATTTGTTTGCAGAAGTTTCCACATCAGTTCTATTCCTCTGATCCTCGGGGTAATCCTTGATGCTGATCTCTCCTTCAAACCACATATCCAAGCCCTTTCCACTTCCTGCCGACTTCAACTCAAAAATATTTCACGAATAGTGTTGAGCGATACCGTCCGATACTTGAAAGTATCGGTATCGGATAGTATCGGCCGATACCCGAAAAATATCGGATATCGCCGATACCGATATCCGATACCAATACAAGTCAATGGGACATCAAGTATCGGAATGTATCCTCATGGATCCCAGGGTCTGAAGGAGAGGAAACTCTCCTTCAGGCCCTGGGATCCATATTAAAGTGTAAAATAAAGAATTAAAATAAAAAATATTGTTATATTCACCTCTCCGGCGGCCCCTGGACATCAGCGGGAGGATCCGGCGTCCGGCACGGCTTCTTTCTTCAAAATGCGCGCCTTTAGGACCTGTGGAATGACGTCCCGGCTTCTGATTGGTCGCGTGCCACCCATGTGACCGCCACGCGACCAATCAGAAGCCGCGACGTCATTCCTCAGGTCCTAAAAGGCGCTCATTCTAGGACTTTAGCTGAGGAATGACGTCGCGGCTTCTGATTGGTCGCGTGGCGGTCACATGGGCGGCCCGCGACCAATCAGAAGCCGGGACGTCATACCACAGGTCCTAAAGGCGCACATTTTGAAGAAAGAAGCCGTGCCGGACGCCGGTTCCTCGCGCAGATGTCCAGGGGCCGCCGGAGAGGTGAATATAACAATATTTTTTATTTTAATTCTTTATTTTACACTTCCGATACCGATACCCGATATCACAAAAATATCGGATCTCGGTATCGGAATTCCGATACCGCAAGTATCGGCCGATACCCGATACTTGCGGTATCGGAATGCTCAACACTATTCACGAATCCGTTCATTCCTCAACCAAGAATCTGCAAAAAACCTAGTCCATGCCCTCATCATCTCTCGCCTTGACTACTGCAACCTCCTGCTCTGTGGCCTCCCCCCGAACACTCTTGCACCCCTCCAATCTATTCTAAACTCTGCTGCCCGACTAATCCACCTGTCACCCCGCTATTGCCTGGCCTCTCCCCTCTGTCAATCCCTTCACTGGCTCCCCATTACCCAGAGACTCCAGTACAAAAGCCTAACCATGACATACAAAGCCATCCACAACCTGTCTCCTCCATACATCTGTGACCTCGTCTCCCGGTACTTTCCTGCACGCAACCTCCGATTCTCACAAGATCTCCTTCTCTACTCCCCTCTTATCTCCTCTTCCCACAATCGCATACAAGATTTCTCTCGCGTATCACCCCTACTCTGGAACTCTCTACCACAACATATCAGACTTTCACCTACCATCGAAACCTTCAAAAAGAACCTGAAGACCTACCTCTTCCGACAAGCCTACAACCTGCAGTAACCACCGATCGACCAAACCGCTGCATGACCAGCTCTATCCTCACCTACTGTATCCTCACCCATCCCTTGTAGATTGTGAGCCCTCGCGGGCAGGGTCCTCTCTCCTCCTGTACCAGTTATGACTTGTATTGTTTAAGATTATTGTACTTGTTTTTATTATGTATACCCCTCCTCACATGTAAAGCGCCATGGAATAAATGGCACTATAATAATAAATATTAATAATCAGGACTTGAATCTATGTGACTGCACCTCTAACAATCTAATTTTGAAGAATGGAACTGATTAAGATGTACGGAGATTTCTGCAGTAAGTCTGCCGCGTGAGTTTACCCTCAGTTTTTAGCTCCTGTGGGGTTTTTATGGGAACATATATAGGGTTGCCACCGTCTTCTAAATTTATCTCACAGATAAAAATGGACTGTTTCATACAAGAACAGAATGTTGCGTTTAGCCATTGATTCTGCTAAATCATTACAGCAGTTGATTTCGAATGTCTTAAGGATCATTACCTTAAGGGGGATGTCTTATGAAAATAATTCCTTTTGGTAATAAGCTGGCCCTTTAAACTGTAACATGGCATCTTAAGGAAAATGAAGTATAGCATGGGCGTATATAATGAAAGCCATCCATTTAATAAAGGGATGTTCCATATTTGCCAGAATGAAAGCTACTGATGCTGATAGGGCAGTTCTTAAAGGTGATGCCTATGTTCATTGGTTTTCCCCAGTTGGTTTGTAAGCGAGCCATTATATGGTTAAAGTAATCTGGGTTTGAAATCGGAGGATAACACAAGAATTGATTACAAATGTTCACATGGTTACCCCATAATTGAGGCATGTGCAGTATGGATAACACATAGCCAGCCCGTCACCTTAACATAATAACGGGCCCAGCTCAAGAACTCAACTAAAAGACAACTTTAAGATAATGCAGTAATTTTGTCCTTCCCAACATTTCTTTTTCTATAAAATGCGGGAATATATTCATCCACTTCAGCAGTGTTAGGTGTATTTTTGGCTTGTAATAGGATGAGTCTTGTACTGCATATAAATGTAGAATAATTACTTGTAGTGTAATGACTTGGAAATTAAAAAGTAGACATTTCGATTTCTAGATCTTTTTTTTTTTGCTCCTCTCTTCACACTGTGACTTTTTTTTTGTTATATTGCGCAGCACTGTAAATGACTGCACATACATAATGCAATTACATTCTACTCACAAGTCTAGCAGAGCTGAATCTGTTATTACATTTTTTTTGTACTATCTATCGAAATAGGATTCTGACTATCATGAGGATGTGCCATCATTTACTGATCAGTGGGAGTCCAAATGTTAGGACCGCCAATGATCCTTTGAATGAGCTAGTTAACCGGCGGGTGGCCAGAACGCTGCTCTGCATAAAAAGCTTTAGAAACTCTGGTCCCTTTTCTTTTGGGATCAGCATGGAACCCAGAGATTGGACCCCACTAATTATGTTATGGCACATCCTAGCAATAAGACATAACATTATCAGATGTGTGTACCTGCTACAGCCACTGTAAGGTACAGGTCTTTCATTATCCTTCCCCTACAGGTGGGACATGACATGACCAACGTTGAAAAAAAAATTTGATTTTGCGTTGACTTGAAGATTATGTTATATGTGGCGAAGTAATGGTTGTAATGTTAATTACAGTCTTGTCGAAGTATCACTTGCATACATAAGGGCGCAGTCAGATGGCCATATATATAAATTGGACAGGGATCGGAGGAACACAGTGCAAGGACTGGCGGTGGTTCTCACAACCCAAACGTGACTGCTGTGTAGAAATACACAAAGGTCGGGAGAGTCGCCGGTCAGTCTATGCACTGAGTTCCGATCTCGGTCCTATGTATACAGCCATCAGACTGCGCCCTAATAGTTTGAATCTTTATCTTAAAGGATTTGCCTCCTTTCAGTTGATCTTCATACTCGGGCAAAGTTTGGTTTAAAAAAAATCTCACCATCCCTGGGTGCAGTATTGAATCTCTCAGCCATTATTCTCTGTGTCTGGCATTGGCTTCAGCACTAAAATCATGTCGACAGTGCCGTAGCCAATCAATGAGCTCAGCACCTCTAAGCGGGACATTCTATCTACATTGGCAGCGGCGCTGAGCTCACCGGCTGCCGCGCTGTCAATGTGACATCAGTACCACAAGGATCTAAGGGGTAATGTTTCTCCTTATGGAGAGTGACTTGCCTGACATGCCAGTGTGAGGAGGCTTATAGGTCCTGCAATGCTTCATTGAGAATTTAAATATGCAAATTGTCTCTTAAGAGACAAAAAGGACTTGAACTCTAATGTCACCTACTGGAAGTAACAATCCTAAACGTCAATGTTGACCCTTTAATGAGCCTTGCCACATGGAAGGGTAAAACAAAAACCACAATCTCTAATTGCAGACACGTGTTTCGGGGTGTCTGTTCCTCCTCAGTGCAAAGCAAGAGATCTGACTTGGATGTATGAGAGACTTCTGACTGGGGTTTAGGTCTAGTTCTCTTCCTCTCTGAAGAGTCAGTTTCCATATCAGCTGATCACAGCTAATATCAGACACTGGAAGCAGCTGCGGATGGAGAATAAATTACATTTTGAATTTTTTTTAAATTACAAAACGCCGGGAGAAGAAGTTTAACTGAGAGAGAACAACTAATTTAAGAAATTGAATTCCTTAAAATAAGATAATGGAAAAGTAAAGGTAGACACTTCGGTAAGGTAGCTTTGTTGGTTTACCAGCAGTCCAAGGTTGGACTTAATCAGCAAAATGGCAGAGACTGCAATTAACGAGGGGTCAATGCCAGACCTGTACTAATTGAGGCCCTCAATATCATTGTCGGACCCAAGGCTCAGCTGTCCAACACTGACAAAGTCCTATGGAAAATGACAAATGTCATATTCTTCTAATCTAGCTTAGTAAATCACCATAAGTCGTGCCGAATGCCACCATTAGATGTGCCGCGTCGGTGCATTTACTTCATTCTTCATAGTAATCCATGGCCAACCCTGGCTTTATAATCACGTAAAATGTATCACGCGGAGGAAAACACAACGTAATAACAAAGTCCAACACTTACGGGAAAATAATAGCTTCTTATGACATTACAATCACTTACGTGTTTCTGCCATTTGTACGCTAATCGCTCCATTAGAGCTGCTCATTTTTACAATTCTGCGGATAAATACGGCCCTTTGTCTAGAATCTCCTGCCTGTAGGAGGAATTGTGAGTTAACATGAGTACATGTCACAATGTAGAAACCCAGCGGGAAAATACAAAGTGATGCCATGTAAGCAGCGCCCCCAGAATGTTTCTAGGACCACATGCCAATCAAAAATCCCATATCAGCAAGTTGTCATTGACCCACCTCCATAGGCAAACTGCACAGACACATAGTGATCCTTCTTACAAAAAAATCGAAAGATTTTCCAAAAATATTAAAAAGAGATGGAATCTTTGTTCTATGATTCTCCATATTGTGCAGAAGTAATAAGGTTGAGCGGCCGAAGTGTTCAGGGGGATTCTCACACTGTAATCAGAAATGGAATGACTCTAAACTGGACGTGTGAATTCCTCCTCCGCTATCTATATATCTGTTCACTGGGCAGAAGAGCAAATCTATATGATACAAAAAATGGCAAAAATGGAGATTCAAATTTCACAAGATTTGCTCATTTCTAACTATTATCTATTATCTATTTATTATCTATATATCTATCTATCTATCTAATTATCTATCTATTATCTATCTATCTATCTAATTATCTATCTATCTATCTATCTATCATCTATCTATTTAGAAAAAAGAAAATGAAAAGCCGCACAAGCAGATAGTGTTCCTGGATGCCATGCCTCCAAGGCAATGACCAAACCTCTATATACAGACAAAAATTGAGGGCAGCACACCAGTTCGGGGTTAAAAAGTGTGGCTATTTAATTGCCCAAAATGATGAACTTTTGGCTCAGGATTGTGAAACGCACACTTTGTTTTTTTGTCTATTTATCAATCAATCAATCAATCAATCTATCGATTATCTATTATCTATCTTTTATCTATCTATTTATCTATCTCATATTCATCTATTTTCTATCTATTTCATATCTCACAGCCTTACAGCCAAAATGTTGCGACACCATATGGGCTAATAAAGTCCACTTTCTTCCATCATTTATTGGAGGGCTTCCTCCTTTTTTGTTATTTACACAAATGGATATTTGTTTGGAGGGACCTGCATCCTGAATTCATCTATACGGTGCTGTTCCGTTTATTTTTCTATCTATCTATCTATCATCTATCTATCCATCATCTATCTATCATATATTTTTACCTACTGTATTTATCTATTATCTATCATCTTTCTATTATCTATCTATCTATCTATCTATCTATCTATCTATCTATATATTATCTACGTATCTATCATCTATCTATCTATTATCTATCTGTCTATCAATCTATCTATCTATCAATCTATCTATCTATCTATCTATCTATCTATCTATCTATCATCTATCTATTATCTATCTATCTATCATCTATCTATTATCTATCTATCTATCTATCTATCTATCTATCTATCTATCTATCTATCTATCTATCTATCTATTATCTATCTATCTATCATTCTATCTATTATCTATCTATCTATCATCTATTTATCTGTCATCTATCATCTATCTATCTATCTATTATCTATCTATCTATCAATCATCTTTCTATTATCTATCTATCTATTATCTATCTATCTATCATCTATTTATCTGTCATCTATCATCTATCTATCATATTTCTATTATCTATCCATCTATCTATCTATCCATCTATCTATCTATCCATCTATCTATCTATCTATCTATCTATCTATCTATTATCTATCTATCATCTATCTATCTATCTATCTCATATCTATCTATCTATCTATCTATCTATCTATCTATCTATCTATCTCATATCTATCATCTATCTATCTATCATCTATCTATCTATCTATCTATCTATCTATCTATCTATCTATCTATCTATCTATCTATCTATCTATCTATCATCTATCTATCTATCTATTATCTATCTATCTATCTATCATCTATCTATCTATCATCTATCTATCTATCTATCTATCTCATATCTATCTATCTATTATCTATCTATCTATCTATCTATCTATATATCATCTTTCTATTATCTATCTATCATCTATCTATCTCTCCCTCTTTGTCTGTCTATCATTATTTCTATGTATCTATCTACAAGCTGAGCAGACATTGGGGCATATCCCATCATTACAGATCTGTGTTTGATGCATTGAATCATTCCTTGATTTCTAGGACGCTCCACAGAGAGAAATCGTCATTGCTGTCAAATCAAATGCTTCCTTGACATCAACTGGGAACAAGAGCATAAGTGCAATGTCTGATGAACAGCTACATGTGACCGGGGCCCAAGCAGATATCCAAACATCAGCGCAACCGCCCGAGGAGCGTGTCAGCGGCCAGCTGCTCCTGACGGGAAATGATTTTTTATATCTAAGCATCTGGGTCCAGTGAATTTCATCCAACATCGTAACTCACGCAATTAATAATTCTTACCTTCTTGTGTCCTCGCTAATAACATACATAGTCAGCGGCGTCAGTTTGTGTTCTCATTACAGAGAAGCGGTTTTTGCCTTTAGGAAGCGCAGGATGAGATGAGTGTAAAATGCTGCGATCTGCAGGTAAGGCGGCACGGGCTTAACTGATCCACACCTGTCACAACGTTCACGTGTCCCTGGCGCGGAAATCATTGCTTGTGGGCAAATATATCTGAACAGCTGCTCGACTTTATGGTAGCGAGTCTATGAAAAATGCCATGTGCAGTACTAGGACTGTTAGGAGACAAATCAACTATACAGAAGTGACACGAAAGGCAAAAATGCAAATATCAAAACGTTCCGCAAGGTGTAGAATTCAGGCGAAACACTGCAGCACATTTTTGAAAATGAGAAGAAATAGATGCCTTCATGCAGCTTTCTCCCACGTCTTCGCCTCAAGGACCCGGAGCACAGCCATTGATTTTCTCATCCGAGAAAATTCGTCCAATTATGCTGATCAAACTCTGATCCGAGTGTGATCCGATTTTCTCAAATGAGGATAAGCTGGAAAAAAAAAAATCTCCATCTTCTCCATTCAGTCCATCCATGAAAACTGGACTGCAATAGGATGTCATCTGAGTGCAGTCCAATGTTTTTCACAGACCCATAGACATGAATGGCCGAGAGCGATCCGATAATCGGATGCAATTCGGGCATGTTGCAATGTTTTCCTTTGACCTAGTTGGGCTGAGAAAAAATCAGATGTGCACAGTCCCATAGAATAACGTGGGGCTGATTGCTATCTGTCAGAACGATAGATGGCACTCGTCGCTTAGCAGAGAATGAATTGAATTTACTTGTAAAATCCACACAATCTCATCAGACCATGGCACCCTCAAATTTAATTTAACCATATGTTGATCACTGCTGATGAGAAGAGGAGCATGGACACAGGAGAGGAGCTAAGTGCTGTCAGCCTCTCTCAGCAGTCAGTCTCTCTCATGCCCATGCCCCTTGTCTCCTCGGCTGGTTGGGACCAAAACGCTGACCATTTGCACTATGCGGAACAAAGTATGGTGATGCTTCAATAAGTGCAAGTCCATGTAAGAGTCAAGAGGCCCTATTCATCAAGACTGGCAATGTTCCCGTTTTGATGAGATGTTCTGGAGTCACACATTTCTGATCCATGGAGAGGTGTATCAAGAACGTCAGACGAATGGCATGCACCTCCATGTGTGCCTTGCCACAAATGCTACTCCAATCCCTGCTGGTGTAAGATTTGTAGTTGTCATGATCCAGTCCGGGGTTTGTTTCTGATTATTGTCTCCCAGTATGGTCATGCGGGGGTTAAACTTCCTTGCCTCGTATTGGGATCTGTCTGGCTATTTCATTCTGCTGTTACCTTCAAGCAGTGTCAGTTATAGCTCCTGTCTCTGGCTTGAGCAGCTGACCCGTTATACCCTGATTTGTCCTCTGCCCGGTTACCTAGCTCCAGTTCCCGTGTTCCCCAGTGACTTTGCTCACTGTAGTAATTGCTCTCCGTGTTGTGACCCCTTGGTATTTGACTCGGCTTGTCCTCTGACCTGTTTGACTGTCTTGCATCTCTGGCTTTCCTGCTCCCGATCGGCTCTGACTTCTTTGGCTTGCTTCTGACCACGTGTATTGCTGTGACCTCTGGTACTTTGTTCCCTCTCTGTTGCTGACCCGGCTTTTTCTGACTACTCTTTCACCACCTGCTGCTCTGTGATTTTACTGTGAATGTACCTGTTTTTCCTCACCTGCACCTCTTGGTGGAGGTTGTGTGCTACTGCGCTGCAGCAGGCCTCTGTCCCAACCCCAGCTCCACCGACTTTGTCGGAGCTGAGCAAAAATGGCATTCGAATGCAAAAAGTCACAAAATGCCAGCACAGCCTCAAGTTTCGCCAAATTATGTGACTTTTCAAAGCTTTTCATGTCAGAATACTGTAGTAAAAGCTGTGATGACTCGGACCCTCAGTGCCCAGATAAACAATTAGGAGGAGCCTGCCATCAATCTGAAAATACTGGTCTCGTATACCGGGGGACGTTATTTTTTCACATTGTCTATTATTATTGGAATTTGCATAAAACGCGGTCTGTAAGGAGACATCACGTGCTACATTTACTGTTTTCTATTTAGCTATTTACTTTTCTTTTTGTATCACATGTCGCCATCGATGACGGCTAAATGCAGCTGGTTATCTTGTCAGATAAAATAGTCATTTTCTCATTTTTCTGTCCCGTTCTCCACAACCGTGTAATTCATATCTTTTCTGCTCTAGATCTTTTTTTTCTCATTTGTCTTCAACTCCGTTTATTGCTAAATTACACGAAAACCTATTGTTTCGACTACGTAGCAAATAATGTATTACTATAAATTGTGCATAAATCATGATATGTCAAGTTTCTGGGCATCGCCTTAGAAGATCCCCTCGATGTAATAGCCAAGGAGAGAAAGCTGTTCTGCACCGTGTGCAGCGGTCGCCTTCTTGGTCTCATTTGCATACGGTTGTCTCCTTTTAATATATGCCTTCATAAAAGCAATATAATTAGTGATTTTCAATTTAACTTCGAAATTGTCAAATTTCATTTTGATTACCTCATAATTACACTGCGGTTGCAAGCTGAAAACCATTTGGATTCCTGCATGCAACACGTCTGCGGGGTTTGATGGCGGCTAATGAAGCGTGCGAATTGAGAGGTGCTCAACCATTACTTTTACAGCACATCATTTCACAATATTAGAAGTATGTTATCCCGGCTCTTCTACTAAGTACTTCTTAACAAATCCAAAATCTGAAATGGTGAGATTCACCAATGAATTTGTAAGCAATTGCACAATAATGCATGGGTTCGCTATTCTTTAAAAAATAAAATAAATAAATAAATTAATTAATTTTGATCTTCCTTCTTCTAAGTTCCCTACAGCTGACTTATGACCACTTGAAGGTAGAGCTGAATTACGTGGACCTAAATCATAACTCAGAAGAAGGATAGTAAGTGTTATAAATAGGGATGAGCGGAAGTTCGGGTTCATTGGGTTCAGCCAAACTTTAATCCAAAGTTCGGTTTGGGCACCAGAACTGTACCCGAACTTAAACCAGTACCCAAATCCCATAGATAGCAATGGGGATACGAGCTGGAAAATCTCTCTCTCTCCTTCACGAACTGTAAAACTGTTTCCTCCCACATTCCAAAGACATACTGATAGGGAATCTAGATTGTGAGCCCCAACAGGGACAGTGATAACGTTTGTAAAATGCTGTGGAATTAATGGAGTTGTATAAGTGAGTAAAATAAATAAATACAGGTAAAAAGTGAAGGTAAGATGGCAAGGTGCTGCTTGTAGCAGACGCAGGAGATAGTTCTCACTTTGAAAGCTTTATTGAAGGAACATCAATGCGTTTCAGGGTCACACGGAACCCTTGATCAGGATGGAACATACTGACTGCATTGCCCAGTGGCCTCCATTGAGATATTACACAGTTACTGTGTCACACTGACCCCTTCATCAGAATATTATAGAGTGACTGCGTTGCATCAGCCCCTTCATCAGAGTATTATACAGAGACTGTGTTGCACCAGCCCCTTCATCAGGATTTATAGAATAATTGTCACTCCGACCACTTCATCAGTATATTATACAGTAACTGTGTCACATGGACCCCATCATCAGTATATTATGCAGTAACTGTGTCCCACCGACCCCTTCATCAGGATATTATTTAGTAACTGTGTCACTCTGACCACTTCATCAGAATGTTATACAGTAACTGTGTCACTCTGACACTTTCCTCAGGATGGTATTTAGTAACTGTGTCACTCTGACCCCTTCATCAGAGTAAAACAGTAACTGTGTCACTCTGACCCCTTCATCAGGATTTATTTAGTAACTGTGTCACTCTGACCCCTTCATCAGAGTGTTATACAGTAACAGTGTCACACTGACCCCTTCATCAGGATTGTATTTAGTGACTGTGTCACTCTGACTCCTTCATCAGAATGTTATACAGTTACTGTGTCACTCTGACCCCTTCATCGGGATTTATTTAGTAACTGTGTCACTACGACCCCTTCATCAGAGTGTTATACAGTAACTGTGTCACTCCAACCCATTCATCAGAATGTTATACAGTAACTGAGTCACTCTGACCACTTCATCAGTATATTATTTAGTAACAGTGTCACACCAACCTCTTCATCAGGATATTATTTAGTAACTGTGTCACACTGACTCCTTCATCAGTATAGTATACAGTAACTGTGTCACTCCAACCCCTTCATCAGTATATTTTTTAGCAACTGTGTCACACCGACCCCATTATCAGCATATTACACAGTAACTGTGTCACACCAACCACTTCATCAGTATATTATACAGTAACTGTGTCACACCGGCCACTTCATTAGTATATTATACAGTAACTGTGTCACTCTGACCCCTTCATCAGAATGTTATACAGTAAGTGTCACTCTGACCCCTTCATCAGAATTTTATACGGTAACAGGGTAACTCCGACCCCTTCATCAGTTTATTATTTAGTAACTTTGTCACTCTGACCCATTCATCAGTATATTATTTAGAAAACTCTGTCACTCCGACCCCTTCATCAGTATATTATTTAGTAACTGTGTCACACCAACCCCTTCATCAGAATATTACACAGTGACTTTGTTGCACCGACCCCTTCATCAGAATGTTACGCAGTGATTGTGTTACCCCAACCCCTTCATCAGGATATTACACAGTGATTATGTTGCAGTGAGCCCTTCATCGGAATATCACACAGTGACTGTGTAGCATCACCCACTTCATCTTCTCCCCCTCCAACCTCCAAATGGCTGTCATTTACCGCCCCCCAGGGCCAGCCACAATCTTCTTTGACCACTTCCCCACCTGGCTGCTCCATTTCCTTTCTGCGGACACCCCCACTATCATCATGGGCGACTTCAACATCCCCATTGACACTTTCCTCTCATCTGCCACTAAACTTCTATCTCTCACTTCCTCCTTTGGCCTCACTCAATGGTCTTCTGCAGCCACTCACACAGATGGTCACACACTGGACTTCATCTTCACCCGACTCTGCTCCCTATCTAACCTCTCTAACTCACCTCTTCCTCTTTGTGACCACAATCTACTCACATTTTCTTCCCTCTCCACTCCTTGTCTTCAATCCCCACCCCATAAACTTGCACACCCTCACAGAAATCTTAAACACCTTGATCTACACTCACTCTCTGAATCTCTCCTCCCTCTCACAGACATACGTTCCCTATACAATGCGGATGACACTGCTGCTCTATATAACACCACAATAGCTGTAGCTTTGGAATCTCTTGCCCCTCTCACACATACCAAAGCTCGCAAAATCAACAGACAGTCCTGGCACACCAGCCTGACCAAAGAACTGAGGCGAGCTTCCAGGGCTGCGGAGCGCAGATGGAAAAGATCCCACTCAAACGAGCACTTCATCGCATTCAAACAGTTCCTCACTACTTTCAAGACCACACTCGCCACAGCAAAACAAACCTACTTCTCATCTCTCATATCATCCCTGTCTCACAACCCTAAACAGTTATTCAACACCTTCAATTCTCTCCTCCATCCCCCAGCACCTCCTCCCTCCCCACTCATCTCAGCTGAAGACTTTGCCTCATTTTTCAAGCAGAAGTTTGAGAATATCAGAGACAGTTTTAGTGGACAACCCCCAGAGCCCTTCATCCCAACTACCTAGCCCTCCACCTCCAAAACCAACTTCTCCACCATTACAGACGATCGACTCTCCACTCTACTCTCAAGATCGCATCTCACCACCTATGCACTTGACCCAATCCCATCCCACTTCATCCCAAACCTTGCCACAGTCTTTATCCCAACCCTAACCCATCTCTTCAACCTATCACTAACAACTGGTGTTTTCCCCTCAAGCTTTAAACATGCCTCAATCACACCTATCCTCAAAAAGCCATCTCTTGACCCATCCTCTGTATCTAGCTATCGCCCTATATTACTTCTCTCCTATGCCTCAAAACTAGTGGAACACCACATCCATCTTGAACTGTCCTCCCATCTATCTTCCTGCTCCCTCTTCGACCGCTTACAATCAGGCTTCCTGTCACACCACTCCACTGAAACTGCCTTAACTAATGTCACCAATGACCTATTAACCGACAAGTGACACTACTTTATCCTCCTCCTCTTGAACTTGTCCTCTGCTTTGACACAGTGGACCATTTCCTGTTGCTGCGGACCCTCTCATCCCTTGGCATCACAGACTTGGCCCTATCCTGGATCTCATCATACCTAACTGACCGGACATTCAGAGTCTCCCACACACACACACCACCTCCTCACCTCGCCCCCTATCTGTCAGAGTCCCGCAAGGTTCAGTTCTAGGGCCCCTGCTCTTCTCCATCTACACGTTTGGCCTGGGACAGCTCATTGAATCTCATGGCTTTCAGTATCTTCTCTATGCTGACAACACTCAGATTTACATCTCTGGACCAGATATCACCACCCTACTAACCAGAACCCCTCAATGTCTGTCCTCTATTTCTTCCTCCTTCTCCTCTAGATTTCTAAAACATAACATGAACAAAACAGAATTCATCATGTTTCCCCCATCTCACGCGACCCCCCCAATGAACCTATCCATTACAGTAAACGGCTACCCACTCTCCCCAGTCCCACAAGCTCGCTGTCTTGGGGTAATCATTGACACTGATCTCTCCTTCAAACAACATATCCAAGCCATTTCCACTTCCTGCCACCTTCAACTTTAAAATATTTCATGGATCTGTACATTCCTAAACCAAGAATCTGCAAAAACCTAGACCATGCCCTCATCATCTCCCGCCTCGACTACTGTAACCTCCTGCTCTGTGGCCTCCTCTCTAACACTCTCGCACCCCTCCAATCTATTCTAAACCTTGCTGCCTGACTAATCCACTTGTCCCCCCGCTATTCCCCAACCTCTCCCCTCTGTCAATCCCTTCCCTGGCTCCCCATTACCCAGAGACCCCAGTACAAAAGCCTAACCATGACATACAAAGCCATCCACAACATGTCTCCTCCATACATCTGTGACCTCGTCTCCCGGTACTTTCCTGCATGCAACCTCCGATCCTCACAAGATCTCCTTCTCTACTCCCCTCTTATCTCCTCTTCCCACAATCGCATACAAGATTTCTCTCGCGCATCACCCCTACTCTGGAACTCTCTACCACAACACATCAGACTCTCGCCTACTATCGAAACCTTCAAAAAGAACCTGAAGACCTACCCACCTTCTGACAAGCCTACAACCTGCAGTAACCACCGATCGACCAAACCGCTGCACGACCAGCTCTATCCTCACCTACTGTATCCTCACCCATCCCTTGTAGATTGTGAGCCATCGCGGGCAGGGTCCTCACTCCTCCTGTACCAGTTGTGACTTGTATTGTTCAAGATTATTGTACTTGTTTTATTATGTATACCCCTCCTCACATGTAAAGCGCCATGGAATAAATGGCGCTATAATAATAAATAGTAATAATAATAATACACAGTGATTGTGGAATATACTGGTAAAAAAGTCAATCAGATGGGTAACCAATTGTATGTAAAATAAGTTCTGTCTAGCACTATTTACCCAAACAAATCCTCCCAAGAAATTTGTGCAAAAAGACAATATTCTATAAAATAAATATTTTATTGAAGAAATAATAATATTAAAGTATATATAAAATAATTAATTAACAGCTGATAGAAGCACATATGATAATCAATAATATAGGTATAGGAACATACAAACAATACATTAATATACCATGCCAGGTGATGCAAGAAAAAATGAAATGTAAATAGCAGACAAAGAGAACCCCTAAAAATTATATATAGTGACAATATAGAATATCTACAAAATTATATATATATACATATACATGTGCAGCGGCACCAATTCATAGTATTATTATGGCCACACAAGGTATAAAAACCAAAGTGCACTGGTGCTGAACATATATACAGTGGGGCAAAAAAGTATTTAGTCAGTCAGCAATAGTGCAAGTTCCACCACTTAAAAAGATGAGAGGCGTCTGTAATTTACATCATAGGTAGACCTCAACTATGGGAGACAAACTGAGAAAAAAAAATCCAGAATATCACATTGTCTGTATTTTTAACATTTTATTTGCATATTATGGTGGAAAATAAGTATTTGGTCAGAAACAAAATTTCATCTCAATACTTTGTAATATATCCTTTGTTGGCAATGACAGAGGTCAAACGTTTTCTGTAAGTCTTCACAAGGTTGCCACACACTGTTGTTGGTATGTTGGCCCATTCCTCCATGCAGATCTCCTCTACAGCAGTGATGTTTTTGGCTTTTCGCTTGGCAACACGGACTTTCAACTCCCTCCAATGGTTTTCTATAGGGTTGAGATCTGGAGACTGGCTAGGCCACTCCAGGACCTTGAAATGCTTCTTACGAAGCCACTCCTTCGTTGCCCTGGCGGTGTGCTTTGGATCATTGTCATGTTGAAAGACCCAGCCACGTTTCATCTTCAATGCCCTTGCTGATGGAAGGAGGTTTGCACTCAAAATCTCACGATACATGGCCCCATTCATTCTTTCATGTACCCGGATCAGTCGTCCTGGCCCCTTTGCAGAGAAACAGCCCCAAAGCATGATGTTTCCACCACCATGCTTTACAGTAGGTATGGTGTTTGATGGATGCAACTCAGTATTCTTTTTCCTCCAAACATGACAAGTTGTGTTTCTACCAAACAGTTCCAGTTTGGTTTCATCAGACCATAGGACATTCTCCTAAAACTCCTCTGGATCATCCAAATGCTCTCTAGCAAACTTCAGACGGGCCCGGACATGTACTGGCTTAAGCAGTGGGACACGTCTGGCACTGCAGGATCTGAGTCCATGGTGGCGTAGTGTGTTACTTATGGTAGGCCTTGTTACATTGGTCCCAGCTCTCTGCAGTTCATTCACTAGGTCCCCCCGCGTGGTTCTGGGATTTTTGCTCACCGTTCTTGTGATCATTCTGACCCCACGGGGTGGGATTTTGCGTGGAACCCCAGATCGAGGGAGATTATCAGTGGTCTTGTATGTCTTCCATTTTCTAATTATTGCTCCCACTGTTGATTTCTTCACT
The DNA here is from genome assembly GCF_032444005.1 of Ranitomeya imitator. Taxonomy (NCBI): domain Eukaryota; kingdom Metazoa; phylum Chordata; class Amphibia; order Anura; family Dendrobatidae; genus Ranitomeya; species Ranitomeya imitator. Next base: position 52,344,433 of record NC_091286.1, read on the forward strand.
CCAAGCTGGTTGGCTATTGCAGATTCAGTCTTCCCAGCCTGGTGCAGGGCTACAATTTTGTTTCTGGTGTCCTTTGACAGCTCTTTGGTCTTCACCATAGTGGAGTTTGGAGTCAGACTGTTTGAGGGTGTGCACAGGTGTCTTTTTATACTGATAACAAGTTTAAACAGGTGCCATTACTACAGGTAATGAGTGGAGGAAAGAGGAGACTCTTAAAGAAGAAGTTACAGGTCTGTGAGAGCCAGAAATCTTGATTGTTTGTTTCTGACCAAATACTTATTTTCCACCATAATATGCAAATAAAATGTTAAAAAAACAGACAATGTGATTTTCTGGATTTTTTTTTCTCAGTTTGTCTCCCATAGTTGAGGTCTACCTATGATGTAAATTATAGACGCCTCTCATCTTTTTAAGTGGTGGAACTTGCACTATTGCTGACTGACTAAATACTTTTTTGCCCCACTGTATATAAAAACATATAAAATATATATGTGTCCTATTAGGAATCAAATACAACCAAAAAAGTCTAATAAGGTGCCAAAATAGGTAAATAAACAAAAATTCACTAAAGTGCAATAATATGTGCAATATTGCAAAAAATTATACTTGCACAAGGTGTAAAAAACCACAGAAAAAGTGCTGTAGTGCAAAAGTGCTAAAATAACAAAAAGTGCAAAAAGTGTATCCTACGCCGTACGCGTACGCCCCCCGGAAGAAGGCTAAACGCCGAAACGTACGTAGGGATCAAGAAGCAATTACGTATGAGGAACTCTGCATATTTTTGGTAATACTTCTCTGCTAGGTGTTTGCATGTTTTATTTTATTTAGCACTACGACACTTTATAGGTCTCCAGCAGTGTCTGATATAGATGGTTCCTTTATAGGATACATTCACAGTGATTGTAGCACTACGACACTTTATAGGCTCCCAGAGTGTCTGATATAGGCTGTTCCTAAATAGGATACACTTTTTGTTATTTTAGCACTTTTACACTACAGCACTTTTTCTGTGGTTTTTTACACCTTGTGCAAGTATAATTTTTTGCAATATTGCACATATTATTGCACTTTAGTGAATTTTTATTTATTTACCTATTTTGGCACCTTATTAGACTTTTTTGGTTGTATTTGATTCCTAATAGGACACATATATATTTTATATGTTTTTTTTATATATATGTTCAGCACCAGTGCACTTTGGTTTTTATACCTTGTGTGGCCATAATAATACTATGAATTGGTGCCGCTGCACATGTATATGTATATATATATAATTTTGTAGATATTCTATATTGTCACTATATATAATTTTTAGGGGTTCTCTTTGTCTGCTATTTATATTTTATATTTTCTTGCATCGCCTGGCATGGTATATTATTGTATTGTTTGTATGTTCCTATACCTATATTATTGATTATCATATGTGCTTCTATCAGCTGTTAATTAATTATTTTATATATATTTTAATATTATTAGTTCTTCAATAAAATATTTATTTTATAGAATATTGTCTTTTTCCACAAATTTCTTGGGAGGATTTGTTTTGGTAAAAAAGTCAGTTTATCCCTGAAATGCGTTAATGTAATTTCAATAAAGTTTTCAAACAAAGTATTATCATCTGCATCTTCTGCAATCAACGCATTACAATCTAACTTTTACTTTTATGAGCTAACTGCTATGTGTACAAAATCGATCTGGAAACCAGAAGATTAATGCTACAGTTCTATGTACTTACAGACAGAACTGATATAGGTGTTGCGTCCTGCACACAACAAGATCAGATGAACAGGGTCACATAGAGGGGCTTGTCATACATGAGAACCTTTATCTTTACCCCATATATAGTGTTGAGCGATACCATCCGATATTTGAAAGTATCAGTATCGGATGGTATCGGCCGATATCCGAAAAATATCGGATATCGCCGATACCGATATCCAATACCAATACAAGTCAATGGGACACAAATATCGGAAGGTATCCTCTATGGCAGAGGTCCCCAACTCCAGTCCTCAAGGCCCACCAACATGTCATGTTTTCAGGATTTCCTTAGTCTTGCCCAGGTAATAATTGCATCACCTGTGCAATGCAAAGGAAATCCTGAAAACATGGCCTGTTGGTGGGCCTTGAGGACTGGAGTTGGGGACCCCTGCTCTATGGTTCCCAGGGTCTGAAGGAGAGGAAGCTCTCCTTCAGGCCCTGGGATCCATATTCATGTGTAAACTAAAGAATAAAAATAAAAAATATTGATATACTTACCCTCGGACGCGCCCTGGTTGTCACCGCTGCAACCGCCATGCTTCCCTTTCTAAGAATGAGCGCGTTAAGGACCTTCGATGACGTCGCGGCTTGTGATTGGTCGCTGAGCTCAGAACATAACAAACAAAGGACATAAAAAGCGAACAAAAAACTAAAGCCCACCTGTCTGGCCAACCCCATTGCTCACTGCCACCATTCAGCCCTCCACGGCTCATCTTTCCACCAGCTTTTGCCTCATTACTGGAGACTTGACCTTAGACTGTGATCTCCAACCATAGCCAAACCTTGGGTGTCCTTGAGTATCTGTGTCTCAACTTTACAATGTGCAGTGACCTCAGAGGCTTGGTGGCGGTTGGAAATTCCAGCCTAGGGTGAAGAGTGAAAACTCCGGAAAGGCATCAGCATAAAGAATTGGCGTGGAGAAACAGATGGTGGTAAGTGAATAGCGGAGGCGGCCAGAAAGGTAAGTTGTAAGTATTAGGTTTTTTATTAAATCTTTTGCCATTCCTCAAAAAATCAAAAGATTTTTGTAAAATTCAATTCCACTCAAATACATTCTTCCATCTATAATCGTTACTATATATATTGATTCCCACCAGTCTTTAGTACCTTGAATTGTTCTCCTGGATAATTATGCTTTTTGTGATACTGAATATTACAGCCCATGACAAACAAATATTATGTTGATGCCATTAGTTTTACCCCATTTATTTTCCAAGCACGTTCATACGAAGTCTACAAGCAGTGGGAAAAAGGTTGACAAATAGAATAAAATTTCACATAAATAAGTGACATCGGTAGATACAGTTTAGTGGGTAGTAGAGACTTGGATATTTATGTAGGACCATTGGCCTGGAATGGCATCCTAAAATGCCCTGAGACCAGCATCTGCTAAGATCAGATGGAATGAGATAAAATCTTGGCTTTTGTGCCAAGTCCCAGAAAAGCTTTTGCGAGCTGCCAAAATATTATATTTTATTTTGCTGGATACATTTTATCAGATATTAATTTGTTGGTTAATCAGTTTAGTTTTGTCGTACAGCGCTATTTTATATTTTTTAACAGTTTATTGAACGATTTATATAATTTGTCACTGTCTGGTTTTTTAAAGTCTATTAAATAAAATGGAAAATGCCTTCCAATATGTGCCAAGTCTCATAATCGCTTCATCACCTGCAGGAAAAAAAAAAAAGTATAAAAATTTACTAAATTGTTTGGAAATTTAAAGTATTGACCTGAAAGTCATTTCTAATGAACAATTGTGTATATTTTTTTCCTTCCATTGATTAATATTTAGAAATATGATGCCCTGTAACAAATTTAATTAAGATGCAATGACCTGTGGTCTGGTTGGGCTATCAGCACAGTGTAACTATGTAATTATATGGAATTAATGATTTCATTTGGCTCAGGGAAAGCCAGGAACATCAGGAGGCGCAAACATTTTCTAAAACATCTTTTACACCAAAACTTTCATGAAGTTCAGTGTTTAACTTTCTTGTGAAATTTATGTTGGTTTTAGTTATCCTGAATTTACAAAACTAGTTTTCATTCTGAATTTCTTATAAATTATACAAGTTAGGGCTCAGTCCAAGCACAGATCACAATGCACAGACTGACGGCGAATCTATACATTGTCCTCAGTGTACGAACCTTTTCATCTACAACATTTCTGGTGTTCTGTTAACCGTTAAGGAATTTTGGCAAAAAATAATAAATTTTAGTCATTCATAGACATTATTTGCCCTGTGCTTTGTGGACATCTTTACTGTCCCTGTATCCATTGGAGCTCATAATCTAAATTCCCCATCAGTATGTCTTTGGCGTGTGAGAGGAAACTGGAGAACCGGAAGGAAAACCATGCAAATACGGGGAGAACATACAAACTTGCAGATGGGATTTGAAACCAGGACCCCAGCGCTGAAAAGCTACATGCTAACCACTCAGCCACCGTGCTGTCCACTGCCATTCAATAGATTAAGTACAAAATAAATTCTGATTATCATACTGTCAAATGAAATAGTACTTGACGGGCTGCGTGAATCAGAGATTGGCTACGATACTGCAGCGCTTTATGTTTTACTCTAAAATGCTCAGCCAGCCCGGGAATATGCATCTCGAAAGACTTAGTCTGAGGTGAGGCAGTTACCCTTGTTGGCTTCTCCCTGTTCCCCTCCCCTAGAGGGACAGATATCTCTCTATGTATGTGTATAGAGAGAGATCTGTCAGTCTAGAGAATCAGGTCAGGGCAGAAACCACCGGGGACCTCCCTTGGGCTAGTCATGTGAGATTTATAGTCCCTAGATAACTTTTCAAGGAGCATTTTCTCTGAAATGCAAGTGTTTCAGAATAAAACAAGCAAATTGCCTCTTCAGAGAGGAAGAGGACTTGAACTCTAGCGTCACCTATTGGATGTAGCAATCCTAAAAGTTAACATCAACTCCTTAATGAGTCTTGTCACATGACTTAGGATAAAAGCCAAATCAGAATCGCAATTTTCAGACACGGGGATTCAGGGTGATTGCGGCTCATCAGTGCAAAGTATGAGATCTGGTTTGGCTAGGTGAGAGGCTTAAGACTGGGATCTAAGGAGTAACGTTTCTCCTTTTTGAGAGTGACAAGCCAGGCTTGGCATGATAGAGTGAGGAGACTTATATGCCATGCACGCTTCTCTGGGAAATGAAATATCCAAATTGCCTCTTCAGAAATTGTCAGATTCATGATATCTGTGGTTCAGTCAACATGAATGTGTCAAGATCACTTTAATGACACTGACCTGGGTTCACATCCACACTTCCCTTGACCATGTTTCTTTGGGTAGAATCCAGCTAAAAAATCTGATATATTTAATGAAATATTTACAGTACAGACATAGATAGATAGATAATAGTTAGATAGATAGATAGATAGATAAATAGATAGATAGATAATAGTTAGATAGATAGATAGATAGATAGATAGATAGATAGATAAATAGATAGATAGATAGATAGATAGATAGATAGATGATAGATAGATAGATAGATAGATAGATAGATAGATAGATAGATAGATAGATAGATAGATAGATAGATACAGTAGATAGAGTTATAAAGAAAGTACATTTTGGCAGACCTTGAAAGCCATTGACCTGATGAAGGTCTCAGGGAGAACCAAATTATTGACTCCTGAACGCCGGCTACAAAGCTTCTGTTGTTGTTGATTTGTGCGTTGTAAGCCTTTTTACTCCACCATATAAATCAGCCTTGTCCAACTGCAGTTCTCTAGAGACACTCGGAAAAACAAGAAATCTGTGGCAATACATTACCATCCATACCGTTTGCTCCTTTTTTTGACATCCACTCAGAAAGTAATTAGCTAATTACATGCTATGCACAGAAATGTTATTCTTCTGCCAGGACTATCAGTGTTAGAATCCTTCACTATCATGTGGCGCTAGAGAGAGCTGATAAACAAACACACACGACAGATCATTTGTAAGACTCGTCTTTTCATATTTTTTACGAGAGGTCTAAAAAAAAGTCATTTATTTACTAAAAGCAAAATTCAACAAACTACATATGTATCTCTCCCCCATCCTTTCTACTTAATTATGCGATCAGCCATGTCTGTGTATCAAATATTTCACTATTCTTCATAAATGATTCTTTTTTATTCCATGTATAAAGGCCCTGGGGTGATTTATAAAACAGTAAGATCTTATAAAATGCTATATAAATATCCGCAGGACGAGCGCACAGCTGTTAAATCCTTCAAACTTTTCCGCTGCCTTCGGAATGTTCCGAGGCGAAGAAGGATTCCGTTCCCCTCATTGGTCCGGGCTACCGGCTCATTCAGATTGCGTTTAGTGCATCTATATAAGCAGCTGCTTTTCACATTTGAAAGCGCAATTGTGGAGAGTTCCACAAAAACCACTTATGATCCTCAAAGCCCCCTGAGCAGATCCGACAGGCGCGCTTTTATTTTTGTAGCGGAATTAGGAGTCTCTTTACATTGTAATTAACATAGAGCAAAACCTCATAAAACCTCATTAGGATGGGCTCGTTTAATTTACGCGAAAAGGTAAAGTACTGACGGTTTTATTACTTTTAGGCTGAACGAAAGGTAAGAAAAAATGTTTTTTAATAAGTATTTTAAAAATCATGAAATATTGCAGTTTTTACACTGAATACTGAGCTTTATATTATCCTGACACTTCTTGGTGATGCGCCCGGCCGTGATACAGATGGAGGCAGATAACACAGGATCCACAAATATTAACACCTCATCCTCTGTGCTTAGTGGCCTTTGCCCATAACACTTTCCTATAGAAATCACTAAGTCGTTTTGTAAATTTGGTTTTTGTTCTATGACTGCTGTAGTACACTCTGAACTATGGTTCAATTCTGAAGGCAACAGCGCAGGGCAAGATGGCTGACCACGAATACAAAAAAGAGAAGAGCAATTAAAGCGACCCCCTGCCCTGTGACTTGTAAGTGACTGTACATTTCTCATGTATAGTCCCCAAACTGGTGCGCGCCATTTGACTACCGCTGCCTCTTCTGCTAAAATCGGCATTCCTGTCCTCCTGCTTCCTTAATGTCAACCATAGTGGCATGGAAAGTGCATCGGTAAGTCTGAACCATGCCTCCCCTGCCTTTCTTATAGCACAGCATAGCACAGGCAAGGGATGTGTGCTTGACACTTACTAATGCAGTCCCCATGTGGCCATCTTGGAAGGCGGAGGAGAAAAAACAGTGACAGGCAAACAAATGGCAGCAGGTAGGGTGACGATACTTGAGAAAGATATATATTCACTTTTTAGTTCCAGGTCTGGGTGTCAGCTTAAGAAAATAAAAAAAATAAAATAAAAAAAAATAATAAACAAAAAAAATATATACATACAGTATATATTTAAATATTTTTTATTTTCTTTACTTTTCATTTGATTTATGTAATATTATAAATCCTTGCATGAACATTAACATATACTAATGTTCAGTAATATGTAGTAATATATCTATCGATCTGTCTATATATACAGTATATACAGTACAGACCGAAAGTTTGGACACGCCTTCTCATTTAAAGATTTTTCTGTATTTTCATGACTATGAAAATTGATCATTCACACTGAAGGCATCAAAACTATGAATTAACACATGTGGAATTATATACTTAACAAAAAAGTGTGAAACAACTGAAATTATGTCTTATATTCTAGGTTCTACAAAGTAGCCACCTTTTGCTTTGATGACTGCTTTGCACACTCTTGGCATTCTCTTTATGAGCTTCAAGAAGTAGTCACTGGGAATGGTTTTCAATTCACAGGTTTGCCCTGTCAGGTTTAATAAGCAGGATTTCTTGCCTTATAAATGGGGTTGGGACCATTAGTTGTGTTGTGCAGAAGTCTGGTGGATACACAGCTGATAGTCCTACTGAATAGACTGTTAGAGTTTGTATTATGGCAAGAAAAAAGCAGCTAAGTAAAGAAAAACGAGTGGCCATCATTACTTTAAGAAATGAAGGTCAGTCAGTCCAAAAAATGGGGAAAACATTGAAAGTGTCCCCAAGTGCAGTGGCAAAAACCATCAAGCGCTACAAAGAAACTGGCTCTCATGAGGACCGCCCCAGGAAAGGAAGACCAAGAGTCACCTCTGCTTCTGAGGATAAGTTTATCTGAGTCACCAGCCTCAGAAATCGCAGGTTAACAGCAGCTCAGATTAGAGACCAGGTCAATGCCACACAGAGTTCTAGCAGCAGACACATCTCTACAACAACTGTTAAGAGAAGACTTTGTGCCGCAGGCCTTCATGGTAAAATAGCTGCTAGGAAACCACTGCTAAGGACAGGCAACAAGCAGAAGAGACTTGTTTGGGCTAAAGAACACAAGGAATGGACATTAGGCCAGTGAAAATCTGTGCTTTGGTCTGATGAGTCCAAATTTGAGATCTTTGGTTCCAACCACCGTGTCTTTGTGCGATGCAGAAAAGGTGAACGGATGGACTCTACATGCCTGGTTCCCACCGTGAAGCATGGAGGAGGAGGTGTGATAGTGTGGGGGTGCTTTGCTGGTGACACTGTTGGGGATTTATTCAAAATTGAAGGCATACTGAACCAGCATGGCTACCACAGCATCTTGCAGCGGCATGCTATTCCATCTGGTTTGCGTTTAGTTGGACCATCATTTATTTTTCAACAGGACAATGACCCCAAACACACCTCCTTGCTGTGTAAGGGCTATTTGACCAAGAAGGAGAGTGATGGGGTGCTATGCTAGATGACCTGGCCTCCGCAGTCACCAGACCTCAACCCAATTGAGATAGTTTGTGGTGAGCTGGACCGCAGAGTGAAGGCAAAAGGGCCAACAAGTGCTAAGCATCTCTGGGAACTCCTTCAAGATTGTTGGAAGACCATTCCCGGTGACTACCTCTTGAAGCTCATAAAGAGAATGCCAAGAGTGTGCAAAGCATTCATCAAAGCAAAAGGTGGCTACTTTGAATAACCTAGAATATAAGACATAATTTCAGTTGTTTCACACTTTTTTGTTAAGTATTTAATTCCACATGTGTTAATTCATAGTTTTGATGCCTTCAGTGTGAATGTACAATTTTTCATAGTCATGAAAATACAGAAAAATATTTAAATGAGAAGGTGTACGGTAAGGAAACACGGCACTCAGTAGATATGAGGGTTGGCGGTGCTCAAGTAGGGTGTCCACCCCGTATATTAAAGATGAATGAAACTTGGCACTCAATTTTTGAGAAGAAAAGCTTCTTAGTTTATTGATGCATCCAGACAAACAAAACCGCTAAACGTTTTCGGTCCACACCGGACCTTCGTCAGAGCGTTTCTTAGACATTGACTGGATGAGGAAGCTAATGAGCCTGAATGAGCGTCAGCCAGAGCACGGGATATAGGAGCTGCAGTCTGCTGCAGGATCACAAAGGAAGGTGAAGCGCCAGAGGAGAGGCACAAAGCCTGGAGGGAGTAACGGCGCTGGATCCTGAGCGCTAGTAGTGCGCTCTCCTCTGCTCTGCACTACTTGCACTCAGGATCCAGCGCCGTTACTCTCTCCAGGCTTTGTGCCTCTCCTCTGGCGCTTCACCTTCCTTTGTGATCCTGCAGCAGACTGCAGCTCCTATATCCCGTGCTCTGGCTGACGCTCATTCAGGCTCATTAGCTTCCTCATCCAGTCAATGTCTAAGAAACGCTCTGACGAAGATCCGGCGTGGACCGAAAACGTTTAGCGGTTTTGTTTGTCTGGATGCATCAATAAACTAAGAAGCTTTTCTTCTCAAAAATTGAGTGCCAAGTTTCATTCATCTTTAAATGAGAAGGTGTGTCCAAACTTTCGGTCTGTATGTGATTAATGTTCATGTAAGGATTTCTAATATTAAATAAATAGAATATAAATAGATAAAATGCTAATTTTAAGTAATGAAATAAACCATGAAAAATTATATTTCCAGTATATCTTTCTAATTAGAAAACAAGTACAGTTTGTACATTCCCTTCAATTGGACTTTGTTTTTATGCCAGATGTAACACCTAGATATCCAGAACTTTAACTAAACTGGACAAAAAGTCCCATTGATGGTGTTGTAAGTGCAAGTCTTTAAAACCGTGGAGGAGGAGATGAGGTGTACGGCATTCATGTTTCACACAGTTACTTAAATGGAACCTGTCATGTTTGAAAACAATAGGTACCTGCAGATATAGGGTTAATCTGCAGGTAAATAGTGTTCAAATCCTGCCTGGCTGCTTTGAGGAGCATCTAAATAGAGAAAATGAACTTATATTTTCTCAGTCAATGCTTGTTCCCAGTCATCGAGGCGAGCAAGGAACGATTACAATCACCAGCCACTACTTAGTGAGCATGTCTTTTTGAGCTAGGTATTTCATCCATATATATAGGTTCCCATGGATAGGTATCTGAACAGTTGGGATCCTATGCTCATTTTGTTTTTTTCTTGGGTTTTGTTTGCAGTGTGAATGTGCACCTACAAATTGCACTTATACTTACTTATGCTCTGGCTCATTTCTTTAGTTTTGCTATATTGAGAACATCTACAATCTCTACCCGTCACTTTGATTGACAGCTTGCCTCCACAGTGTTTGTGCAGAGCAAGCTGTCAATCAAAATGTCGATGAATAATTATAGCTATGCTCTCTGTGCAGTGACTGGTAACTGTAATTGCTCCCTGCAACACCCCTGTAACTGAAAACTAGCAGCTGCAGGGAGGATATAAGTTCATTTTCTCCCAGTAGCCACTCTTCCATTAACAATAAGGTAGTCAGGCAGGATTTTAATGCTATTTACCTAAATTATCCCTATATCTGCAAGTAAATAGCATTTTTGGACACATACTTGGTTTAAACCCAGGTACAATACACCAGTCTGAATAAGGCAAGAGACATTTATTGAACATTTTGTTAAATAAGTGAGTGTAAAATGTAAGAAAGAAATAAATAAAAAAAACAAAAGAAAAATAAAGAAGTATAAAGAATTGAAAAACAAAATTTTGTAGAAGATTTTTTTTGTAATTGAAGTCAACTATTTAACTGAAGAAGTGAAGTATTAAACACATATTTTCACTGCTGAGTGGATTTTATTAACAGTAACATTTTATTCTGTTTTATTAATTTTGACAAAGCATGGGTAGACTGCATAAAATTTCCTTAATGATACAACATATATTCTTGAAATAAAAATCACTGGAGTGAAAAAATTGAAAATTGACGAGCAATCGCACTTAAATATCATGAAAAGGTTATTTAAAATAAAGTCCAATAACATGTAATGTAGTCATAATGATAAAGAAAGGGCTCCTCCTGACAAGTCTTGTCTTTAAAGGACAAATAATTGTTAAATAATTTGCCGCTCCTGTAAGATGACATATAGCACGTTCAGTAGAACGCGGACAAGCCTGCATTATTTTTGTACGGTGGGTAATTAATCTGCGCTATCACTATAGTTCGTCCTCAATGATCCTGAAAGTTAAAGATTATAATATTTGATTCTCAAATCCATCACGCAATGATATTTCTAAGAAATACATTAATAAAAAAGAATGCTGAGCTTCAGTGGTTGTATTCCCAAGTGGGACATACGTAAGGAACACATTTTTGTATTTTCGTTACAGAAAATATCCGGAGCCTTAACAGTAATTACCCATTGTATTGCTTTTATGACTTTATTGTGTTCAATTTTATTTCTTTTCTAATTAAAAAAAAATAGATTTGCAAAATTATATATATATTGCATTTTTATGTGCAATTATAAACATTTTGCTTTCTCAAAATCTAAATAATATGCTCATAATTATCCATGTGGGTGGGAAAGCCCGTGATGATGAGGACTGCAGTTTTTTTTAGGTCAATAGATGGATGTATTCAAGAGTTGTAAGACTGGTTCCAACCGCAGGCGTTAGCACTGGATGAATTCAGCTGGTTTTTGGGATTGATAGACAAAGCCAACCCTCTTCTCCATCATGGCTTCTGCAGCTTATTGCATGAATAGAGCCCCCCATATTATGCCAACACAGAAAGAGTGGAGAACAATCTCTGGTTGTGTCAAACCCAATCTGGACGAAGGGCTGCAGGAATGACAAAAGGGGTACTAAAACTGAGTCTATGACAACCACTCCTTCTGCATTGTGGATGATGACAGAAAAAGATTAAACAGAGCCTAATACCCATTCTCCCATACTATGCCAGCACATAAAAAGTAGGGAAAGATCTCTGGCTATTTCATACCTAATCTGGATGTAGAGGTGCCAAAATGATGAAAGGGGTGCTGAAATTGAGCCAGTGATGACCACCCCTTATACATCATGGCTGATGATAGGAAAAGGGGGCAGCTTATGTAATGAATAGAGCCTAATATCCAGCCCCCCATACTGGGCCAACACATAAAGAGTGGGGGAAAATCTCTCCTTATGTTAAGCCCAATCTGGATGTAGAGCTGCCTAGAGGACCAAAGGGGCTTTGAAATTGGGCAAATGATGACCGCCCCTTCTAAATTGTGGCTGGTAACAGAAAAAAAGATGCAACTTATCTGACAAACAGATCCTAATATCCAATCCGCCCCCCATACTGTGCGAACACATAAAGAGTGGGGAAAAATCTTTAGCTATGTCAAACCCAATCTGGATGCCTCCTGACGAAGCTCATCGGGCGAAACGCGCGTCGAGGCGCTTGGCAGCACGGCAGCAGGATTTACCCACCCTTTAGAGACCAGCCATGGCTGCAGGTATAGTAGGACCATATATTTATGTTTACTTTCCTCTGTACCTGTTATGCTAGCGGTTCAAACCAGTCAGTTATTCTGGTGCACACTATAGCCTTTATTATCCTAGATTTTTTACACCATGTTTTGAACCCTCTCTACTAAGTCCTTTTTCGACTTAATTAATTATGGCTGTGTTTACATATGGTATCCCTGATAGGGGCTTTTTATATTAGGATATCTACAGTGGTGCGGATTTTTCCCTGCATTTTGCTGCCTGGCATTATATTTTTCTTCTGTTTCTTTGTCTGTTTTTTTGGTTTTTCTCAGAGTTACTATTTATGTGATGTGATGATTATTATCATGATATTTAATAAAATTTGTTTGTACATAGTCCTTAGAATTTTATTTTTTCTTTTGGGTATTTTGAGGATCCGGACTATACTCTTATAGGTTTATATATATATATATATATATGTATATATATATATATATATATATATATATATCCTGCTGTTTTGGGAGCATATATTTCCCTTGTAGGGGGGAATAAGTTTATAGGTTGTGTGCCAATCTGGATGAAGGGCTTCCAAAATGACAAAAGGAGTACTAAAACTGAGTCAAAGATGACCACTTCTTCTCCATTGTGAGTGATGCCAGAAAAAGGGTCCAGCTTATCTAATGAACGAGCCTAATATCCAGACCCCAATGCTGTGCCAACAGATAAAAAGTGAGGCAAGCTCTCTTTTTGTGTCAAACCAATCTGGAACCAGAGCTGCCGATATGATGAAAGTGGCGCTGAGATTGAGTTAATGATGACCAATACGCTTCAGCTGGAAGTGAAAAAAAGCTCTATCTAGGCCCATAAAGCTAAAGCGGCCCATCAGATACATCCCAATCCACCTACTTTTGGGGAGTCTAATTGCCCCACTTAATAAAATAAATTAAACAATTAGACTAAGAAGCGGGTCATACTGGGGGATGGGTTTGGATGTGGGACGTTACTAGATTTGTCTATTTGTATATTGCTTGTATTATTCAAGGCCCGTTGTCTTTTTTGTTTGTTTGCAATTTTTATATGTATAAATCAATAAAATTTATTAGATTAAAAAAAAGAAGAAATCGCGTGAATGATGGAGCTTTCGTAATTAAAGTACAAAAGATTTTAGATGTTTTTATAATAGAAAATGAATTCACCATAGTAGTGAGTTTATTTCCATTATGTCCATTTCAGTGGTTGTCTATTGAGATCTCTGGTGTTTTGTTTATCTTGTATTTTGTCTTTTGTCTGTCTTTTGTATACAGCTTCTATGTGTTTTCATGGTAACAGACTAAAATCTCTTGAAGTATACGAATAAAAGCGAGGAAAAGATAACGCTAAGATATTACTTAACCTTCTTTGAGTCATGAAACGAATACTAAGATCAAAACTTGGAGGAATCAAGTAATCCAGATATATTTTAGCAAGACAGAATCTGAAGTAGAAAAGCAAATGCTTATATAATAAATCTGATCTGAGGCATCTTGTGCCTTGGTGGCTGCTAAGTGTAGCGGATAGACAGAAATGAACTTGAAAATTTCTCTCAAAGGAGACAAACTTGTCTGGGTTTTATAGTTGTCTTGAGTATATGAAGGTAGACAACACTACAGAATAGAAAATGGCCATAAATGCTGTGAACACAGTACTGTACTCCGTGCTAAACACGCTCCTGTCTGTAATATTCATTTTTAATTTCTTATTTTTGTTTTTCGTTTAGGGACAGATAAATCAGAAATTTAAAATGTGTAAATGAAGAGTGTGAAACCGCAAGGTTTACAAAGTCATGATTCGTGATTAGTAACACTGAAAAACTTCTCATGTTGTGGGATTATCTACATACATTGAGTCATCAAACAATCAGATTACTTAAATTTCGTTGTATCAATAAACATGCTAGAAAAATACTGAGCCTGTATATAACAGCCAAGTGAAAAATTATTGATGTCCATCGAGGCATCTCAAATAGGTAGAGGCAAAGCAGAGATGATACAATTTGATTTGCAGGACTCAGTCCATTAATCTATGACTGATGGATGAAAGTCGTGCGAATTGCCTTCTTCCTCATATCATCCGAGGCTCTTATGATTAGGCAGCCTGGCGTGATGTCAGAAGTGTATCATGCCGCAACAATGATGTTCCACCAGGCCAACTAATCAAAAGACGATTCGGGGATGCCAGGCAGTAAAATACAGTTTGATGGGCTCCTGTCCAGCAGCCACTATTTACTGATGTGGTCACAGGATCGATTTGCACCATCTCTTGAAAAATTGCATATCCTCATTTGAGATTAGACTCAAATTTCCTACAGTTAGGTGTAGACTTAAAAAGATTATCTGACAATAAATTATTTATTTGTTTTTTATAGCCATGGATTGGTTAAAAATAATAAATAGAGGCACACTTACTTTCCAGCGCGCCCATTGACCTAGCTCATGCCTCTCCGCCAGCTCCTAGAAGAGGTGTTTGCTTTGTTTGGAAGCAGCCCTAGCTAAAGGTACCGTCACACATAATGATATCATTAACGATATCGTTGCTTTTTGTGACGTAGCAACGATATCGTTAACGAAATCGTTATGCGTGACAGCAACCAATGATCAGGCCCCTGCTGGGAGATCGTTGGTCGCTGGGGAAAGTCCAGGACTTTATTTCATCGCTGGATCACCCGCTGACATCGCTGAATCGGCGTGTGTGACACCGATCCAGCGATGTCTTCACTGGTAACCAGGGTAAATATCGGGTTACTAAGCGCAGGGCCATGCTTAGTAACCCAATGTTTACCCTGGTTACCAGTGTAAATGTAAAAAAAACAAACACTACATACTTAAATTCCGGTGTCTGGTCACGTCCCTCGCCTTCAGCTTTCCACACTGACTGTGAGCGCCGGTCGGCCGTAAAGCAGAGCGGTGACGTCACCACTGTGCTTTACGGCCGGCGCTCAGTCAGTGCGGGAAGCTGAAGGCGAGGGACGTGACCAGACACCGGAATTTAAGTATGTAGTGTTTGTTTTTTTTACATTTACACTGGTAACCAGGGTAAACATCGGGTTACTAAGCGTGGCCCTGCGCTTAGTAACCCGATGTTTACCCTGGTTACCAGTGAAGACATCGCTGGATCGGAATTTAAGTATGTAGTGTTTGTTTTTTTACATTTACACTGGTAACCAGGGTAAACATTGGGTTACTAAGCGCGGCCCTGCACTTAGTAACCCGATGTTTACCCTGGTTACCTGGGGACTTCGGGATCGTTGGTTGCTGGAGAGCTGTCTGTGTGACAGCTCTCCAGCGACCAAACAGCGACGCTGCAGCGATCGACATCATTGTCTAGATCGCTGCAGCGTCACTAAATGTGACGGTACCTTTAGCTTCAGTGGTCAAGGGACTAGAGATCATCTCACTGGATGTTTCAATGTCATCAGAGGAGACACAGTTACCAGGGTGAGCAATGCTTGCCGAAACTGACTGCGCTAGATCCACGAGGAGGCTGGAAGGTCAGTTATACTTTTTAACTTTTGGAAAACTTTAAATTTCAACATATAACCATGATTATAAAATGGGGAATATTCCAACACCATGAAAATATTACCCCGATGGATTAAAAACTGAAATCCATGACAAAGAACCATTGCTAACCAATGGGTCGTCATGGCGCCCAATTACTGATTCCACCATATGAATACTATAACAGTTATTAACTCACTCTACAGGGATGACTTGACCTTAAAATATGGCTGCATTTCTCACATCTCTGTCATCATTTTCGATAATTTCATCTATCCTTGTTTACAATATGTTACACTTAAAAATAATCTCCACTCATCACTGCTCTTTCTTGTACAGCTATTGTGTCCAGGCCTTCTATCTTTTGCTGGATACTTTTGGTCAATTTTTATTTTCTTCTGAGCTGAAAATCATTACTGGAAATGGAAACGAGCTGACTGCTGTAAAACAAGGGTTTCTAGATCAAAATAAGTATAGCTGTCACATCACACAATATTTACACTGCAGTTACAGATTCTATGTTACTTTGCAGGCAAAGCATCACTCTTACCCTCAGAAAAGAGAGAGAACATGCCTTATTGCTTTACATAGAATCACAAGTTGGGGAATTACGCACTTGCAAACTGAAAAGTTAGAAGCCATAACATATTGCATTTCACCTAGTGGCAAAATATTATATAAGCAGTTTAGATAGTGGCTCTGGACCACCCAAGTCTTTAGTTCAGTGTCCGAGTAGTGGTCTATGGCTAGAACTTTATAACTAGGGATGGGCGAACCCAAACTGTAAAGTTCTGGACCCGTACCGAACACAAAATCCCGAACAAGGGTTTCCATGGGACTTATAGTTGTTACAGTTCGGGTCTAGTTCTGGTCCAGGGCCTGTAAAAGAATAAAATTAATAATAAACACTATAATTATACTTACCTGTCCAGCGACGCGTCCTCCCATCCCGCTGTCTCCCAGCCGCATCTGCTTCCGGGGCCGCTCATTAACTTCTGGCGGTATTCACTGCCGTCGCTGACCGAAAATTGCTGAGCGCCGAGCAGTGGAGTGAATAACCTGGAAGTTAATGAGTGGCCCCGGAAGTAGATGTGGCGGGAGACAGCGGGCCTGGAGGACACATCGTTGGACAGGTAAGTATAATTATAATGTTTATTATTAATTTTGTTCTTTGTTTTACAGCATCCCCTGCCCCATACCATATCTGTAAAGTCCAAGCTCGGGGTTCGGACGCAAGTTCACGTCATCTCCGGCCCCAAGCTCGAACTTTACAAAAAAACATTTTTTTTTCATCAGGGGGTTCGCCCATCACTATTTATAATGCTTCCTGGCAATAAACTGCATCTTATCGGGATATACTTTCCCAGGATGTTCTACTTTGCTTTGATGAGCTGGTGATCATTGCAGAAATCAAGCACTGGGTGGCGCTGTGAAGAGTAACTGGCATACACGGGGGTCCTAGAGAGATCCTGGAGACTGGACCGCCTAGAGTGTCATAAAAACATAGTAACATAGTAACATAGTTATTAAGGTTGAAGGAAGACTTTAAGTCCATCTAGTTCAACCCCTAGCCTAACCTAACATGCCCTAACATGTTGATCCAGAGGAAGGTAAAAAAAACCCATGTGGCAAACTGTAAGTGGCAAATTCCTTCCCGACTCCACATGCAACAATCAGACAAGTTCCCTGGATCAACGCCCTATCAAGGAATTTAGTATATATAACCTGTAACATTATACTTTTCAAGAAAGGCATCCAGTCCCCTCTTAAATTTAAGTAATGAATCACTCACTACAACATCATACAGCAGAGAGTTCCATAGTCTCACTGCTCTTACAGTAAAGAATCCGCGTCTGTTATTATGCTTAAACCTTCTTTCCTCCAGACATAGAGGATGCCCCCTTGTCCATGTCTCAGGTCCATGATTAAAAAGATCATCAGAAAGGTCTTTGTACTGTCCCCTCATATATTTATACATTAACATAAGATCACCCCTTAGCCTTCATTTTTCCAAACTAAATAGCCCCAAGTGTAATAACCTATCTTGGTATTGCAGACTCCCCAGTCCTCTAATAACCTTGGTCGCTCTTCTCTGCACCCGCTCCAGTTCAGCTATGTCTTTCTTATATGCCGGAGACCAGAACTGTGCACAGTACTCTAAGTGTGGTCGAACTAGTGACTTGTATAGAGGTCAAATTATGTTCTCCTCATGAGCATCTATGCCTCTTTTAATGCATCCCATTATTTTATTTGCCTTTGTAGCAGCTGCCTGACACTGGTCACTAAATGTGAGTTTGTCATCCACCCATACTCCCAGGTCTTTTTCATTGACGGTTTTGCCCAGAGTTTTAGAATTAAGCACATAGTTATATATCTTATTACTTCTGCCCAAGTGCATGACCTTACATTTATCCCCATTAAAGCTCATTTGCCATTTATCAGCCCAAGCTTCTAGTTTACATAAATCATCCTGTAATATAAAATTGCCTCCTCTGTATTGATTACCCTGCAGAGTTTAGTGTCATCTGCAAATATTGAAATTCTACTCTGAATGCCCCCTAAAAGGTCATTAATAAACATGTTAAAAAGAAGAGGGCCCAATACTGACCCCACTGCTAACCGTGACCCAGTCCGAGTGTGCTCCATTAATAACCACCCTTTGTTTCCTATCCCTGAGCCAGCTCTTAACCCACTTACACATATTTTCCCCTATCCCAATTATTCTCATTTTATGTATCAACCTTTTGTGTGGCACCGTATCAAAAGCTTTTGAAAAGTCCATATACACTACATCCACTGGGTTCCCTTGGTCCAGTCCAGAACTTACCTCTTCATCGGAAGGGAAGGGAATTTCTACATACCGGATGCTACAGATTGATTCTACAATCTTAGAATAGGAAAGGACCAAATATAGTGGCATACAAAGAGATCTTTAAATAGTTATTGGTATCAGCTAATGGTTGTTCAATAGCGTTCAGTCTAAAGCAATGGCCCCTAGAAGAGGTGAGTGAATATACAGTATATTGACTGAAATTGAAATTTACTCACATATTCTAAAAATTAGTTTTTGTCAAAATATTGTTTTTTTGTAATTCGCCTCTGCATTGATTCTAGCCACCATTCTAGGCATTGCTGCTGGCCACCATTTTGATCAGCCATAAAAAGCCATCAAAAAGTGAAAAGAAATATATACTTCAGTTCTC
The DNA here is from genome assembly GCF_032444005.1 of Ranitomeya imitator. Classification (NCBI taxonomy): domain Eukaryota; kingdom Metazoa; phylum Chordata; class Amphibia; order Anura; family Dendrobatidae; genus Ranitomeya; species Ranitomeya imitator. Next base: position 52,363,642 of record NC_091286.1, read on the forward strand.
ATCTCATCTACTTTTCTCCTCCGCAAGCACTGAATCAAAAGTTTGCAAGGTCAACACGCACATCATGACATAATGACCTTTCTTGCACTCGCATAGAACTGTCCCAGGGCAACGACAGAGCTGGAAGTTCCAGGCTGGCGGGAAGAAACCCGGGGATTAAATGCTGGTGGCTATGTTAGAAGATGCAATGATGACCAGATTGGTGAAGGTAAGGGCCAAACAAGTTGAGCGGTGAGGAGAATATAAAGATTTTTTTTTTCTTTTTTTACATCTTAGATTTATTATGCTTTGGGGCCTTTGGGTCTGGAAAGGCAACAGAGCACAATAAGGGACATTAAATTTGCGGGGAATAACTTAAATGCAAAGTTAATATCTCGAGACAATCCACGTAAACAAGCAAAACTCAAATTTTGTCTGATCCACTCAACTCTTTTCCCTTAGCATTCATGCCTTTATCCTTCCCCACGTTTCCCAAATGGTCTATGAGAATGAAAATGATCAGTGTCTTCCATATGACCTATCATGACGATTGAGTAGAGTACCCCAGCACATCAGAAAATGAAATAATTTCCAGGGAAGGTTATGACGAGACATATATTTACCAATAGCAAACATGGTGCTACAAATGAATGGTTGACCATGCAAAACATGGATGGGCTTCAGTCCACCATAGCAAGAACCGCAGTGTAGAAGGAGCATTCGAATAGGAATGCTAAAGAAAGCATGACGATACGGAGTTGGCACCTTTCCGATAAGTCAGACAGAAGAACTGGATGACGTCAATAAGAAAACAAAACTGTCCTAACTGTAAGAAACCCAGACAGAGAAACAGGTTACACAACATACTTAATTGAATGTCTATTTCCTGCAGAATTATAATGATGAGTTTAGCATTGACTTCCCTAGAGGAAACATTTAAATTACTTCAGGTCAATGTCATCAAATTTCCCATGTAGATACAGCCTTCGCCACCTTGGGATGAGGCAAGAGGGACCAGGAGATCAAATGTAAGTAACACAAAGTCAAAAGTCCACTGGAACAGCTGCTCTGATTTCAAAGCGATGACTGAAGAGCTACAGTTTTATTCATGCTGATTAAGATATTAATATTCTGCATTGCTTCATGAAAACAGCATCTGTCCTACTTTCCCTCACCTCCTAGAGAACCACGCTGGAATATTTGCAATCCACAGCAGCGATCTACAAGTTTGAGATGCAATTACATACCGGTAATGAATTCCTAATTATTTCAATACTTGATTTGTAAAAAAAATGACTTTTTTTTTTATCCTTGACAACTGCCAAGTTATGACAATGAAACGACTTATTCTTCTAAATCTCCCTCTTCAAGCATTCTGTGATATGGAATTGATGCCGGTTTATTTATAACCACTTCGTCATATATTAGACTACGCTCAAAGCGATAAATTCAGAGTTGAACCTATCTTGTGCCATACGCAGGCCTTGGATGTCCAGAAATTTGGGATAAAGAAATTTATTTAGTAAAGTGCTCACACACGCAAAAAAAAAGTTTGTCAAAAAACTTTTTAAACCGTGATGGTCATTTTCAAAAATTGATATGACCTGTTGACGGTTTTCTATAAGTAAAAAAACTAAAACTATATTTAAGAAAAGGCAGTGGTAATGACACTGGATGTGTGACAGCATAGACAGACAAAAAGGTGCCCATAAAATGCATATATGTATATATCATTGGCCCCTTGAGGAAGCCGGGAGCAAAACGCCTGCGTCATTACCGCTGCCTCTTCTCAGATTTTATTATTGACTTTGACAATTATGTTACATTGTTATTTACTTTTTAATATGTTGAAATACATTTTATATTATGTTTTTCATACTTTTTTGTATATTTTCTTTGTGGTACATAGGCTACATTTTCTCTATCATTGTCCCTATTGAATTGGGAGCTCCTCTCATGAACTATGGTCCTTACTTTCTTCTATGGCTCTGACAAATTTTGTTTACTCATCTGAGATAATCATGATGTAAGCAAAGAGAAGCTGAATCCAATGATGTATCACTTACATCAGGGAGCAGCCATTCTGACGCAATCAACGTTTTTAGATTTAGCAATGAAGCAAAGCAGAAAAGCTGCCCCCGCTCACACCAGGCTCTGTATATTCAATGTCCATAGACAGTGAGCTGCCTATCACAGGAGGGGGCCGTGTTGGACCAGGGCTCACTCGACCAGCTAGTCACAGCAATGATAAGCTACTGGTGCTAAAACAATCATTGTAAGCAAACAAAACCTTGGAGCTTGATAAGAGAGGCATCCCTGAAATGTGCGCTTTTATCCCTACCTCATGTTGTCTTCTGATTACATAACAAAAATCTCCTGACAGATTCCCTTTAAGAGGGATTTGTCATCAAGATCAATCCTTCCCCCTCCCAATTCACATATATGGATATGCAGGTCTCCGAAATGTAAACCCATTGTCCACATTATATCTTTTATCTGTTGCTGCATTTCCCCAAAAGGAATGTTTCTATTCATATGCAAATGTATGTAAAGTGCTCTAGGCTTGATAGAGCACTTAAAGAGATTTTCCCACACATAAAGTTAATTTTAATCAATAAATATTGGAATAAAAATCAGTTACACAATTGGATGTGTTTAAAAAATGTTCCTGTGCTGCGATAATCTTATAAATGTCCCCTGCCGGGTACTGTGTAATGATTGTGTGACGGTCCAGGAACACGGTCTGATCACACCACAGATCTTGGGCAGGGGAGGATGCAAAAGAGAGTATACAGGCAGGACAGTATGGGATCACTGCAGCTGGCTTCTGTGAGGGCAAACATTTTCCTTGCCTGTTTAAAAACTTTGTATCTCCAAGAAAGAATCAGCTGTGATCCCATGCTGTAATGTCTGTATACTCTATTGCTTTCTTCCCTGCTGAGTTGACCATGTGATCCTGTCTGTATACTCTCTTTTGCTTTCTCCCCTGCTGAGTTGACCATGTGATCCTGTCTGTATACTCTCTTTTGCTTTCTCCCCTGCTGAGGTGACCATGTGATCCTGTCTGTATACTCTCTTTTGCTTTCTCCCCTGCTAAGTTGACCATGTGATCCTGTCTGTATACTCTCTTTTGCTTTCTCCCCTGCTGAGGTGACCATGTGATCCTGTCTGTATACTCTCTTTTGCTTTCTCCCCTGCTGAGTTGACCATGTGATCCTGTCTGTATACTCTCTTTTGCTTTCTACCCTGCTGAGTTGACCATGTGATCCTGTCTGTATACTCTCTTTTGCTTTCTCCCCTGCTGAGTTGACCATGTGATCCTGTCTGTATACTCTCTTTTGCTTTCTCCCCTGCTGAGGTGACCATGTGATCCTGTCTGTATACTCTCTTTTGCTTTCTCCCCTGCTAAGTTGACCATGTGATCCTGTCTGTATACTCTCTTTTGCTTTCTCCCCTGCTGAGGTGACCATGTGATCCTGTCTGTATACTCTCTTTTGCTTTCTCCCCTGCTGAGTTGACCATGTGATCCTGTCTGTATACTCTCTTTTGCTTTCTACCCTGCTGAGTTGACCATGTGATCCTGTCTGTATACTCTCTTTTGCTTTCTCCCCTGCTGAGTTGACCATGTGATCCTGTCTGTATACTCTCTTTTGCTTTCTACCTTGCTGAGTTGACCATGTGATCCTGTCTGTATACTCTCTTTTGCTTTCTCCCCTGCTGAGGTGACCATGTGATCCTGTCTGTATACTCTCTTTTGCTTTCTACCCTGCTGAGTTGACCATGTGATCCTGTCTGTATACTCTCATTTGCTTTCTCCCCTGCTGAGGTGACCATGTGATCCTGTCTGTATACTCTCTTTTGCTTTCTCCCCTGCCGAGTTGACCATGTGATCCTGTCTGTATACTCTCTTTTGCTTTCTTCCTACCTAAGAGATGTGGTATGATCCGACCATGTTCCGGCACAGTCAGACACAGACATTACACAGTACACAGCAGGGGCACATTTATAAGATTATCTCAGCACAGGAACATTTTTTTTAAACACATCCAATTGTGGAAATTATTATTATTCCAAGATCTATTGATTGAAAAGTTGGATAACTCCTTCAACAAGCACCTGCCTCTAGAGGTTGTTTCTGCGCCCATCTTCAGCCTCTTTAGCTTGATTATTTTAACTCACTCCTTGCCTAACCTCACACAGACAGTGGCGCACAACTTTGTGTGTGCTGTGATATTTTACCATTACTTGGGTGGGGTGCAATGTAACAATGTAGCTTCATCCTAATTAAAAATGTAAAACACATTTGAATAGACTATTAATTGAAAAGGAATCCATGCACATGATACTGCATTCATCCAATATGCAGCACAACAAAACCAACAATAAGAAATATTCTTATGCTTCCGGAATTGTGTTTTGCTCATCTTGTTCCGTTCCACTCCATGCACCTGTCAAAATACTTTCTCATCTTTTCTTAGGACTTTAATGAAAATCACATCTTTCAGGCAACATTGATTCAACGTAATTGGTGCAAGGGTGATAGTGAGTCGCTCATCATTCCAAATGATTTGGCAATCAATTGTACTTAAACTAGCATTGTCACTGACACATCTTTTGTGCTTGCTCGACGCGAAAATATTTGTTTGTGATAATACAAGTTATGGCTCAATAATACTTAGGCTGTGTGCACATTGCGGGCTCAAACGTAGGCACAACCTCGCGCACAGCGAGAATAGGAACTTCCGCGTACTGTAATATGCATGTTCCACTAAAAACACACCGCGACACCATCAACTACCCAAGTAAAAAAGAGGCATTTATGATAAAAGTATCACACAATGATATGGTATTCTACATATTTTGTGCAAGCAAAGCCTCTTCGGAATATTAGCTCTGTTAAGTCATGTTATGCAATATTTATAACATCTAGTGAAATTGCAAGGAGGTAAGAATTCGGCACATCCATCCATATGATATGATGAAGGGGTGCACATCTCGAATGAGGAGCATCTGATAAGTGGCATGTGCCTCAGGGACTGAGGAGAGAGTGATGAATTAGTCGAGCTGTGGCTTCATGTCCCCGCTGCACCCCCATCCCACCCATTCTGGCATGAAAAAGCTAAAAGTCACCACATTTTGGCTCAACTACAAGTTTTTCTGCCACTTTTTTGGCGTAAAAGCTTTGATGAATTGGGGCCTTTATCTATTAAGCTCCTATTCACCTACAAGTTTGTGCTCTTTAGGAATATTACGTTATATATAGATAAATGCTATAGAAAAATCAACAATGAAAATAAATTAAACAATTAATTAAAGGGAAAAAAAATGTCCCGGTCTATTTATTAAATTCACCAAACTAATTATCCTCTATAGAGGCAAAAATGCCATAATGATGTCTAGATATATAATACTCCTAATGTCATGAATGTGACCCTGCCAGGATCAGACAATACAAGCCTTTGTCACCCCTGGACGAAGCATCTCAGTGCGAAACGCGCGTCGGGTGTGGTGGGTCCCTGGTAACAACTCTTGAGGTAATTACAAATTACTATGCTCTCTTTCATTTTAGCTTGTATGGTATGATCCTGTAATGGTCACATTCATGACACTGGGAGTATTATATATTAGACATCTTTATAATAATGGCAACTTTGCCTCTAATGCTACCTAGTGTCTGACTGTGGTTCTGCCAGTCACCTGTATATGTACTTTTTCAATAGAGATTGAGATTTTAACTACTGATATGATTAAATATCTGATGGATAATTAACTGCTGCATTTGTATCACTAACTTGAGAATATATATATATAAGAATGATATATATTATATATCATTAAATATATAAATGAGGGCTATACCAATTTTTGGTATTAAGACTAGTACACGCTAATGTTAAAATTTACCCGGGTGTCCAACCTATTGTCTGTACCAGTGGTGTTTTCATTCTTTTACCTTTGATTTTACAATGTCTTTAATAACATTTTTAAATGTTTACTTTGGCCTTGTGTAAAGTCTTCCTTTTGGAATTTCTAATTATTTATTAAGGAAGAACACAAATCTTATTTAATGGTGATGTTTTAGATGGGGTTAAAGCAGGATCATAAAGGGGTTGTCCGGTCAAAAATGAAAAGTCTTCAGTAATTCTGTGGGACTGTAAGCTTCTGAATCCCACCAGCGCACGCATTGTACGCTGCTAGGATTCGCCGGTTTGTGAGCTGGGGTCGGTGAGTATGTATGCATTATGCATACTCCAGTCCAGAGCCCGACTAGTGGGCACAGCTTTGCTTCATACACTTGTATTCAGTGAGGTCGCACCTACTAGATGGCCGTGCCCACTGGATGTCTGCGTCACTAGTTAGGGTGTGGCTTCACTCAAAACAAGTGTATGGAGCAAAGCTGTGCCTACTAGACTGGACAGGCTCTGGACTGGGAGTGTGTATACCGCATACATCACCAACGTTCCTGGCTCAGATACCGGTGAATCCTTGCAGCACACAGTACGTGCGTTGGGGGGAATTCAGAAGTCTGCAGTCACACAGAGTGACTGCAGACTTATTAGTTTAGACTGGACAACCCCTTTAAGTCTCTATACCCCGGTTATATTAATGAGATACTCAGTAGTGATGAGCGAGTGTACTCGTTGCTCGGGTTTTCCTGAGCATGCTCAGGTGGTCTCTGAGTATTTGTAAGTGCTCAGAGATTAAGTTTTCATCGCCTCAGCAGCATGATTTGTGGCTACTAGACAGCTTGAACACATGTGGAGATTCCCTAGCAACCGGGCAACCCCCACATGTACTCAGGCTGGCTAGTAGCTGTAAATGATTCAGCTGCTGCGATGAAAACTAAATCTCCGAACACTAACAAATACTCAGAGATCACCTGAGTGTGCTCGCGAAAACCCGAGCAACGAGTACACTCGCTCATCACTAATATTCAGCTAATTAGTGCAATTTTTCATGTTTTCTGTATGTTCATGAGTATTTTGACATTATTGACCTCTATCTTCAACCCACATGAATATTCATTTCTCCATCTGAACTGCTGAATAGATATGAAGGAAAATAAGGAAAGTCTTTGGTGTGTTTTAGACATGGAGGTTTTCACAGTGTCTTGCAGCATACTAGGGGTCACTGTGATTATAGGAAATTTTTCGGAGTTATATTTTTCTAAAATCAGATATGCACCATCAAAAACTTCTACTCCGGAGTTTTTATATAGAGTACACAGGCATGGTAAATCCTGGGTAATAGAGTTATAGCAGATCTATATTAAAAGTAACTTTAGATACATATCCACAAATAACAAATTATCACTAGGGAAATGCTATAAAATAATGGAATACTCAATTGTTAGGGGTCATTCTTGAATGCATGGTGTTTTAAGGTTCTGAGGGTCCCAAGTCAAAATGTTCCTGAGAGGAGCAGATGTCAGGGTCCAGGAAAAAAACAAAAAATCACAGACCCCTTAAATTTTTTATGTTGAGGGCAAAAAATTCCCCTAATTTTATAAAGTGTCCGTTATGAAGGATCTGAATATCAACACAAAAGAGAACATAAATGGATTATTTCACTAAACTATTTGCAAACCTAATAAAAAAATTGCAATAATGTATATTATACAATGAAAACACAGCTTATAATAGTATCTAATGGCTGAACTAAAATTAATTCTCTTTCAAAGACTTGTTTGCTGAGTTTGCCACGAGTGGTTTTTATGATGGCTTAATTACACAGCGTTCAAGATGTGAAAACCACAAAAAAATAATAGTCACTGCATCCTTTACATCTTTGTCTGGCCAGGAAACAAGTGGTCAGCATTTCCTAGAACCTGCAAAGTCATCAAAAGTCATGATCCCTGATGAACTAATCCGTGTGAGAAAATGGCAAAAGAGGCAGTTTCCTCCTTTGCGATGTAAAGACTTGTTCTTAATCCAAGGTCTATATTACCTTGATATGCCACAAAAATAGCGAAATGAATTTTTAGCTTAATTGATTAAACTTATTAAACACTAATTGGGGAATTATGCCAATGTCAACAGAATTTATGATATGTATTTAGGCACAGTTGTCAGCTAACTTTGAGGAAAACATGAGGCGGAAAGGTTGAATTTTATCTTGCCGATCTATACTTTCTATGTTCAAAAAATGGCATGAAAGGCTATAGTTAAAGTTAAAGTGTGTTTGTCATATCCACAAATGCTATCAACCTTGAAATATGGGGTTAATTTAATTTGCAGGCTAATAATGTCATAAAGCTCCCCAGCTACCACACTGAAAGTCCAGCTACTGGGAGAAAATGAACTTATTTCCTCCAGGCAGCCTTATTTATGTGCACTATTGCTTTTACTCACTTACAGCAGGGTATATATTCACTTTGTTTCTATCTTAGGTTTTCGTCTGTTTAGTGACCAGTGTGAACATGCTTCTACACATTGCAGGTATACCAACCTATACTCCAGACGAGTATCTTAGGTCAAGAAGTGTTCAGAAATGGTGTTGTGTCCTCTGCGGAACTCTTGCTTTAGGTAAAACAATTGCTTACAAAATCTATTGTTGATGGATCCACTCTTACATAGTTATTAAGGTTGAAGGAAGACTTTAAGTCCATCTAGCTCAACCCATAGCCTAACCTAACATGCCCTAACATGTTGATCCAGAGGAAGGCAAAAAAAACCCATGTGGCAAATAATAAGCTCCACTTTGGGGAAAAAAAATCCTTCCCGACTCCACATACGGCAATCAGACTAGTTCCCTGGATCAACACCCTATCAAGGAATCTAGTATATACCCACTCTTGGCACTTACACATAGAACTCTGTCAATCACTGTCGAAACTTTATATATGTAGACGACCTGTACCGGGATCACCAAGCAGCTATTATTCTGTGGTTCTTATTATTACTCATTGAGAGATTTTCATGTTACTGTTCTCTTCTCGGCACGAGGCTCTTTATTTCATACTTATCTTATGATTAAAGATATCTCTTATTAATACTGTACAATACCTTTCCTGCACCCTTGTCGACCTCAGATAATCCTCTGTGGTCATTATGTGTCTATGTATTGCCAAGTGTTGCCCTCCTAGATGTTAGGGCTTTGTTGGACAGCTATTTTTGCCAACTTATACTCCAGTTCATTTCTCTTGGTTAGAAATACCATTAAACTCGCGATCTCGGTGCTGCCTATGCAAAAACTGTGCTGAAGTGATAGTTTGTTTTTTTAATTTGTTACTTGGAGATATTGGATCTTGTTTGGGGAATCAATTATTAGAAAGAACACAAAGATCATTTTCTTGCTTACAATATGCACTTTATACAGTGGCATGCCATTTTGTTTTAATTTTTTAAATATCAAAAAATGAATATATAATTTTTTGGGGCCTAAAATACTATGGAAACGTTTCATCTTCAACTTGCTTAACTGTTCGCAATAACAGTAATTCTCACCAGGGGTGCCCAAACTTTTACATGCCATGGGCAGGCATATTATTGGAGCAAACTGTACAGGGGCCAGAGAGGTAAGGGGGCACATTTTCACCCCTAAAACAAATGGAATTGTGCATTATGATGAGCTATTAGACTGCAAAGAGCCCATATATTTTTCTAGCTCATGGGGCCATTTTCTACATGCCTCCGCCAGTGCTACAGATACATTCTGTAAAGTAGATGCAGATGGTAGATGTACTATATTTATCAGGTTTTTTTTCCTATTTTCCTCTCTTAAACCATCCTGCAATAATTATAACAATTAGCACCTTTCCCACCAAGAATCACTATTAAGTAACAGCGTGTTGCGCTGACGTTCTTTTTGTCTCTGCACCTGTATTTGTTATGTTCATATCTGTGATTACAATTCTTTCTTTATCTGATTATAACGAACATAATAGACTGTCACCTAAAGGTACCGTTACACTAAATGACTTACCAACGATCACGACCAGCGATACGACCTGGCCGTGATCATTGGTAAGTCGTTGTGTGGTTGCTGGGGAGCTGTCACACAGACAGTTCTCTCCAGCGACCAACGATCAGGGGAACGACTTCGGCATCGTTGAAACTGTCTTCAACGATGCCGAAGTCCCCGGGTAACCAGGGTAAACATCGGGTTACTAAGTGCAGGGCCACGCTTAGTAACCTGATATTTACCCTGGTTACCATTGTAAAAGTAAAAAAAAAACAACACTACATACTCACATTCCGATGTCTGTCACGTCCCCCGCCGTCAGCTTCCCGCACTGACTGTGTCAGCGCCAGCCGTAAAGCAGAGCACAGCGGTGACGTCACCACTGTGCTCTGCTTTACGGCCGGCGCTGACACAGTGGATGCCGGGGGACGTGACAGACATCGGAATGTGAGTATGTAGTGTTTTTTTTTTTTACTTTTACAATGGTAACCTGGGTAAATATCGGGTTACTAAGCGCGGCCCCTGCGCTTAGTAACCCGATATTTACCCTGGTTACAAGTGAACACATCGCTGGATCGGCATCACATACGCCGATCCAGCGATGACAGCGGGTGATCAGCGACCAAAAAAAGGTCCTGATCATTCCCCAGCGACCAACAATCTCCCAGCAGGGGCCTGATCGTTGGTCGCTGTCACACATAACGAGATCGTTAGCGGGATCGTTGCTACGTCACAAAAAGCGTGACGTTGCAACGATATCGTTAACGAAATCGTTATGTGTGAAGGTACCTTAAGAGAAGGGGAGACTTCCATGTGATTACCTAAGATGGCAAGTATTATAACATACAGTGCCCATTCTGTTCTACAAATTTTCCATAAAAAAATAATTTACATGAAAATTTCTATTGTTGTTCTCTGAGGGCTTCCTTAGGTGTTTTTTTAGATTCTTTATTAAACATAGGTTTTAACCCCTTTCTGCCATTAGACGTACTATTGCGTCCATGTGGGGTGGGCTTTACTTCCCAAGGACGCAATAGTACGTCATATGCGATCGGCAGCGCTCACGGGGGGAGCGCCGCCGATCGCGGCCGGGTGTCAGCTGTTTATCGCAGCTGACATCCGGCACTATGTGCCAGGAGCGGTCACGGACCGCCCCCGGCACATTAACCCCCGGCACACCGCGATCAAAGATGATCGCGATGTGCCGGCGGTACAGGGAAGCACCGCGCAGGGAGGGGGCTCCCTGCGAGCTTCCCTGAGCCCCCCGCAGCAACGCGATGTGATCGCGTTGCTGCGAGGGTCTCACCTCCCTCCCTGCTCCCTCCAGCCCCGGATCCAAGATGGCCGCGGATCCGGGTCCTGCAGGGAGGGAGGTGGCTTCACAGAGCCTGCTCAGAGCAGGCACTGTGAAGGCTGCAGCGCTGCATGTCAGATCAGTGATCTGACAGAGTGCTGTGCAAACTGTCAGATCACTGATCTGTGATGTCCCCCCTGGGACAAAGTAAAAAAGTAAAAAAAAAAAATTTCAAATGTGTAAAAAAAAATAAAAAAAAATATTCCAAAATAATGAAAAAAAAAAAAATATTATTTCCATAAATACATTTCTTTATCTAAATAATAAAAAAAAAACAATAAAAGCACACATATTTAGTATCGCCGCGTCCGTAACGGCCCGACCTATAAAACTGGCCCACTAGTTAACCACTTCAGTAAACACCGTAAGAAAAAAAAAAAAAAAACGAGGCAAAAAACAACGCTTTATTATCATACCGCCGAACAAAAAGTGGAATAACACGCGATCAAAAAGACAGATATAACTAACCATGGTACCGTTGAAAACGTCATCTTGTCCCGCAAAAAACGAGCCGCCATACAGCATCATCAGCAAAAAAATAAAAAAGTTATAGTCCTGAGAATAAAGCGATGCAAAAATAATTATTTTTTCTATAAAATAGTTTTTATCGTATAAAAGCGCCAAAACATAAAAAAATGATAAAAATGAGGTGTCGCTGTAATCGTACTGACCCGAAGAATAAAACTGCTTCATCAATTTTACCAAACGCGGAACGGTATAAACGCCTCCCCCAAAAGAAATTCATGAATAGCTGGTTTTTGGTCATTCTGCCTCACAAAAATCGGAATAAAAAGCGATCAAAAAATGTCACGTGCCCGAAAATGTTACCAATAAAAACATCAACTCGTCCCGCAAAAAACAAGACCTCACATGACTCTGTGGACCAAAATATAGAAAAATTATAGCTCTCAAAATGTGGTAACACAAAAAATATTTTTTGCAATAAAAAGCGTCTTTCAGTGTGTGACGGCTGCCAATCATAAAAATCAGCTAAAAAACCCGCTATAAAAGTAAATCAAACCCCCCTTCATCACCCCCTTAGTTAGGGAAAAATTAAAAAAATGTATTTATTTCCATTTTCCCATTAGGGCTAGGGTTAGAGTTAGGGCTAGGGTTAGGGCTAGGGTTAGGGCTAGGGTTAGGGTTAGGGTTAGGGCTAGGGTTAGGGCTAGGGTTAGGGCTAGGGTTAGGGTTAGGGTTAGGGCTAGGGTTAGGGTTAGGGTTAGGGCTAGGGTTAGGGCTAGGGTTAGGGCTAGGGTTAGGGCTAGGGTTAGGGCTAGTGCTAGGGCTAGGGTTAGGGTTAGGGCTAGGGTTAGGGTTAGGGTTAGGGCTAGGGTTAGGATTAGGGTTAGGGCTAGGGTTAGGGCTAGGGCTACAGTTTGGGTTGGGGCTAAAGTTACAATTAGGGTTTAGATTACATTTACGGTTGGGAATAGGGTTGGGATTAGGGTTAGGGGTGTGTCAGGGTTAGAGGTGTGGTTAGGGTTACTGTTGGGATTAGGGTTAGGGATGTGTTTGGATTAGGGTTTCAGTTATAATTGGGGGGTTTCCACTGTTTAGGCACATCAGGGGCTCTCCAAACGCGACATGGCGTCCGATCTCAATTCCAGCCAATTCTGCGGTGAAAAAGTAAAACAGTGCTTCTTCCCTTCCGAGCTCTTCCGTGTGCCCAAACAGGGGTTTACCCCAACATATGGGGTATCAGCGTACTCAGGACAAATAGGACAACAACTTTTGGGGTCCAATTTCTCCTGCTACCCTTGGGAAAATACAAAACTCGGGGCTAAAACATATTTTTTGTGGGAAAAAAAAAGATTTTTTATTTTCACGGCTCTGCGTTATAAACTGTAGTGAAACACTTGGGGGTTCAAAGTTCTCACAACACATCTAGATTAGTTCCCTGGGGGGTCTAGTTTCCAATATGGGGTCACTTGTGGGGGGTTTCTACTGTTTAGGTACATTAGGGGTTCTGCAAACGCAATGTGACGTCTGCAGACCATTCCATCTAAGTCCTCATTCCAAATGGAGCTCCTTCCCTTCCGAGCCCTCCCATGCGCCCAAACAGTGGTTCCCCCAACATACGGGGTATCAGCGCACTCAGGACAAATTGGACAACAACTTTTGGGGTCGAATTTCTCCTGTTACCCTCGGGAAAATACAAAACTGGGGGCTAAAAAATAATTTTTGTGGGAAAAAATTTTTGTTTTATTTTTACGGCTCTCCATTATAAACTTCTGTGAAGCCCTTGGTGGGTCAAAGCGTTCAGCACACATCTAGATAAGTTCCTAAGGGGGTCTACTTTCCAAAATGGTGTCACTTGTGGGGGGTTTCTACTGTTTAGGTACATTAGGGGCTCTGCAAACGCAATGTGACACCTGCAGACCATTCCATCTAAGTCTGCATTCAAATGGCACTCCTTCCCTTCTGAGCCCTCCCATGTGCCCAAACAGTGGTTCCCCCCACATATGGTGTATCATCGCACTCAGGACAAATTGGGCAACAAATTTTGGGGTCCAATTTCTCCTGTTACCCTCAGGAAAATACAAAACTGGGGGCTAAAAAAATAATTTTTGTGGGAAAAAAATTTTGTTTTATTTTTACGGCTCTGCATTATAAACTTCTGTGAAGCACTTGGTGGGTCAAAGTGCTCACCACACCTCTAGATAAGTTCCTTAGGGGGTCTACTTTCCAAAATGGTGTCATTTGTGGGGGGTTTCAATGTTTAGGCACATCAGTGGCTCTTCAAACGCAACATGGCGTCCCATCTCAATTCCTGTCAATTTTGCTTTGAAAAGTCAAACGGCGCTCCTTCCCTTCCGAGCTCTCCCATCCACCCAAACAGTGGTTTACCCCCACATATGGGGTATCAGCGTACTCAGGACAAATTGTACAACAACTTTTGGGGTCCAATTTCTTCTCTTACCCTTGGGAAAATAAAAAATTGGGGGCAAAAAGATAATTTTTGTGAAAAAATATGATTTTTTATTTTTACGGTTCTACATTATAAACTTCTGTGAAGCACTTGGTGGGTCAAAGTGCTCACCACACCTCTAGATAAGTTCCTTAGGGGGTCTAATTTCCAAAATGGTGTCACTTGTGGGGGGTTTCAATGTTTAGCCACATCAGGGGCTCTCCAAACGAAACATGGCGTCCCATCTCAATTCCAGTCAATTTTGCATTGAAAAGTCAAATGGCACTCCTTCGCTTCCGAGCTCTGCCATGCGCCCAAACAGTGGTTTACCCCCACATGTGGGGTATTGGCATACTCAGGACAAATTGTACAACAATGTTTGTGGTCCATTTTCTCCTGTTACCCTTGGTAAAATAAAACAAATTGGAGCTGAATTAAATTTTTTGTGAAAAAAAGTTAAATGTTCATTTTTATTTAAACATTCAAAAAATTCCTGTGAAGCACCAGAAGGGTTAATAAACTTCTTGAATATGGTTTTGAGCACCTTGAGGGGTGTAGTTTTTAGAATGGTGTCACACTTGGGTATTTTCTATCATATAGACCCCTCAAAATGACTTCAAATGAGATGTGGTCCCTAAAATAAAATGGTGTTGTAGAAATGAGAAATTGCTGGTCAACTTTTAACCCTTATAACTCCCTAACAAAAAAAAATTTTGGTTCCAAAATTGTGCTGATGTAAAGTAGACATGTGGGAAATGTTACTTATTAAGTATTTTGTGTGACATATCTTTGTGATTTAATTGCATAAAAATTCAAAGTTGGAAAATTGCGAAATTTTCATAATTTTCGCCAAATTTCCATTTTTTTCACAAATAAACGCAGGTACTATCAAATAATTTTTACCATTGTCATGAAGTACAATATGTCACGAGAAAACAATGTCAGAATCACCAGGATCCATTGAAGCGTTCCAGAGTTATAACCTCATAAAGGGACAGTGGTCAGAATTGTAAAAATTGGCCCGGTCATTAACGTGCAAACCACCCTTGGGGGTAAAGGGGTTAAGGGTTATATGTTCACACTGAGCAGTGGCACTATAACATTTGGGGATTAAATAGTAAATGGTTAGTTATTTATGGACACAGATTCACAGATCTTAGTCAATTTCTATTTATTTTAATTAATTTTTATATTCATTTTAATCCCAGATGACCATTTAGCCATAGTGACTTACCATAGACCGGTTGAGAAGTATCCAAAATTTAGCACAATTCGGTGTAATACCCATATAGTTTAGATCCCAATATACATTGGACTTTCCAATGTAAAGCTACAGGATATCTTGCACTTGAAATATAGATTCTAACACTTTGTCTTAGTTAGAATATTGATCTGTTCATGTGGAAGTCCGGTGTGGAAAGCTCAGATAAGATTACGCCCGAACGTCACCAACATTTTCTCAACGGGACCAATAAATGCAAGGTAATCACAAGGTTCTGTATCTTTTTTACATGATTAGACAACTGGAAATATTTTCCAGTAAAAGAACCCTTAGGGGAAAAAAAGGTGATTCACTGGTTAAATATGCTACAAAAGCAAAAGCATTATCGGAGACTCTGGATCGAATCTTTTACTATCACGCTTATATGACCTTGGGTAAATCTTAAGACGCCTTGCAGTAATTAGATTGTGAGCTTAATTGAGCCATAATTTCGTTAGGAAAAATATTGTCTCAGCAACGCTTAAATTGCATGCGCCAACCGGTGTAAAAGGACATCCAGTTACATTTTAATGCTTGACTGAGGATGTCAACGCTATGATATTCAAAAACAATCAACATCCAAATGGATAAATGGAAGTCTACCTTAGCCAAATACTATGTAAAACCAAACCAAATGCTGTTTCAAAAGAATAGAAGATAAGTAAAAAAACAAACAAAGGAATCGAAAAATGGCACCGGTACACCTCTCCAGTTAATCAATGCCAGATACCCAGACTCCTCTTTGATGAGCGTGTGCTGTCTGTTTGCAGGATTTCCTTACACTGGACTGTCCAAAGAAAATATGCAGCATCTGTTCCATACATTCTGCTGCTGTGTAATTCCAAAAAGCAATGAATTGGCAGCTGCATAAAAGAAAGACAGCGGGCACCTTGCCAGGCTGAACACAGACAATACTTAACGTTTCAGTGATGACTGCTGCATATCCGCTGAATGCGCTCACACACCGGAATATAGGACTGCGCACAGAACAGATCATGGTAACTTATTTAAAAGGCACCTTCTAAGTAACATTATAGAAACAAATGTGAACAACACATAAAAAAGGGCAAGAGTTAAAGATCAGGCAAAAGTGAATCATAAATAGGTAAGAACAGAAAGCCACCTGCCTTCCTGCTGAAGTCTCGGCTAATGGCAGAACATTGCTTGTTTGATGAATGACACAGAACGTCGAGCACGACAGTTTCCGCAAATTAGAAGACAGGGAAAGTTCTAGACATGCAAAAAGGAGGACAAAAGATCGCTGATCTGACAATAATTAGTCTAATGGAACAAATTAATGAAATATGTTTGGGAGGTTTTCTTTTCCTACATATTACTCAGCACTGGTTAAGTAGAATGAGTAATAAAAAAAACAATTTTAGTATTTAACATACCAGGTAATAGTCTACAGCCAAAGATACATAAAGTTATTACAGCAGGTGTTTGCCAATGAAAACTGAGTACTTACAAAGTACCCAGCACCAATCTGAGGCTATTTATTTAATAAGGACTGATGATTTTGCTAAATATAAGTGCTCACAAGTAGTGTCAGACTGCATAGGCAAAGGCCCATCAGTAACATTGATTCTTGGGGCCCACTGTCCAGCTACATGCAAACATAACCTGACCTTAATACACAAATTAATATTTGCTTCTATATAATATTAATTTGGCTAGCTTGTTTAATAAATGTATAGATGATACCTTTTTCTGCAAATTGTAAATCAAGTTTAATAGCACTACTTATTAGCACTGCTTCACAGGGGCCTACCAGAGGATTCTCCAG
The DNA here is from genome assembly GCF_032444005.1 of Ranitomeya imitator. Lineage (NCBI taxonomy): Eukaryota > Metazoa > Chordata > Amphibia > Anura > Dendrobatidae > Ranitomeya > Ranitomeya imitator. Next base: position 52,380,836 of record NC_091286.1, read on the forward strand.
ATCCCCTGTGGACCAGTCCAAGCATACTCATAAGTAACCCCAATTTGTAACAAAAGTCAAGCCTGAACATCTGGGTTCAAAAGAGAATTCCGACAGAAGGGACCCTGTGCAAAAACAGTACATGGGCAGTCCAATGGCTCATCATTATGGACAATTCCACCAGCTTTAACGGTGGAAGTGAATCCTCTTACCTGGGCCCCTGTGTGGCTGCACAAATAATATATCCGACTATTTCTGGTTTGTATGCAGAACGGCATCCCACAACCTTTTGTAACCCCTCGTGTGCTTTAATAAGTTGCTACTAAATAGTAACCGCTCTGAAGATGTTACCATTTGGTATAGGGTAGCGTTAGGTTTGTGCAGAGAGCAAGATTTTGCGAGATCTCACTCTTTTAATGTGAGAGGGGACACAGAGGGTTGTGGGATCCTCTTCTGCACACTGCTATCCAACAACAACCTGGAAGTTCAGGTACAACTTGTGCTAGAGAATCGGGCCCTTTCAGGGGCAGTAGGGGTACTGATGAGTATATTTAACAGCCACTTATAAAAAAGTGCAGCTACAGAAATAAAAAAGTGCAGCTACAGCTTAGAGTTAGGTACTCTATAAGAAAGCATTCTTCACTTAATATATATGCTTAGAAAAGTTCCCGATATACACGAAAAGGCCCCATTCACATTAAATACAAATTGGTCAAATATGCCGATTTCAGAGGGACAGGTCTGCCATCTCATGTTCATGGGAACTTTAGACTGTCCTTTCACAAATGATATCAGTTGGGCAGTTGGAAGTCAATAACCCTGTATGTTTTTGACAGGGAGATGATTCTGGCAGTAGCTCTACAATAGAGAACACAGAAAAGCTTGGCCAAGCTGAGCATTTCTGACTATGGTAGAGTTGGACGAGATAGCTCCCAATCAAATAATTGTTTGTCCTACAGCTATCTAATGTGTGTGACCAGCTTAAGCCTGTCCTTAGAACTCCATGAGCCTGATGAAGGTCAAAACTGAGTCCTTTTAGCCTGTTGGACTGGTATACAGCTATAAAGTGAAAAAAAAAAGCATGAAATAATATAGTAGCAAGAAAAAAATGAAGATATGCCAAGCTTATATTAGAATGGGACTTATAGGTAATGAATGCCGCTGTACGGCCTTCATCAGTGGACTTTATTTAAGAAATACATCTAGACAAATATTATTCTAATTAAATTGCTTTAAATATTAATTTCAAAAACACTTTTTTCGGAGTAAACTGGTAACAATGTAAAGTTATCAGAAAAGATACACGAAATTGCTGGCAAAGTCTAAATTCTAGAAAGTAGATTATTTTTACAGCAGCACCGAAACTCCAACTTTGGATTGTTCTGATTTTGGAATTTTTAAAATGAAACATGTTTTGTAAACTTTGTTCTATAGACTGTGCTACCATTTAGCATAACAGGAAATAAACTTGAAAGTCTAAAAGATCACACACTAAAGAAAAAAAAGACCACAAATCCCCTATACATAATTTATGAGGATCTTTCATGACACCAAAATAGAAACTCTTAAATACAATATTTGTTGATCGTCAGACGTTGCATCCTTTTTCTCCACGCATAAGCGCCACTGATGATAAATCCCCTAAACACAATTTTTTTTATCAATCTCATATATTCCATCTCTAAATGAGTCACTGAAAAAAAAACAGAGCTGGAAACAGTTTTGAAACAACTCACAACTAATGTGAATTGTTCGGCAATGGCCTTGTGCACGCTTTCTGGGAAACTTTGATTTGCAGCGGAAAATAAGGAAAGCAATGTTAATGTGCATTCTTAAATTGACTTTGTTTAGCTAAATAAGTTGAAGGGGAAATAAGGAAATTGGTTTTCCATCCCAACACACTGGAGGGTTAGATTGCAACAAACTGATATTTAAATTTTTACTTTTTTTTAAGAAAGATTCTGTTATATATAGGGATTAAGCCAAGATAAAGGAAATATTTTTTGCCCGCCTATCTTAAAGGTGTCTGTACTAAAAATGTATATATTGCAAAATGAGAAGAATACAAAATTAGATCCTGCCTGATTTAGTTTGCGCTTTATATGAAACAATAATTGTAAAGCATCTTTTGGTGTTCAGGGCTCAACCTATTTTCTTGTAAAAGTGTTATCCATGGTTTTCACGTACCTATAATATTCTATGGAGATGTGTACACGTCCGATTTTTTTCTCGAATCAAGAGGAAGGACCTGGAGATTCAAAAACAGAAGAGGGGGTAGGGAAGAGGGGGACGATTTGAGCCGTTCACGCTGGTAGTATAGATGGATCCGTGGTTGTAATTAGAAACCAGTGGGTGCCGTACCTGCTGGTGATTGCAGCTGGCAGAAGAATAGACTGGGGTATTTTCCGGCAAAACCAACTTGATAAAAACTGTAAGTTTATTGAAACAAGTTAAAAGTCCATGCAAGTTTAAAATCTCAACACGTTTCTGGCATACCAAGACGCCCTTAGTCATAGGAACTACCCTCATGTTTTCCAGGATTCAAAAACAATATATGGACCCTTAGCAGGTACCTAAAGCAAGTTTATGGGTCCTTGAAAAACTCGGATCATACTCGGATGACATTTTCAATTTTCATGAAGTGACTGAAAGTGTCTCTCCAGTGATGCCACTGAGATCAAAATCCGATCAAACTTTGATGAAAATCTGTAGCTTTTGAAGCTCGAGAAAGGCCAAATATGGCCGAAATGTTGCCTTGTCTTCCTTATTGCTGTGTTTTTTTTAATACTATTGGACAAAGATCTAACTTTTAAAGGGTTGTCCTCCGATGCCTCTTTATTTTTGGATATTTTTTTTAACAAATTCTGATCACAATAATTGGTCCGTATTTCGGGTATGTGCAGACATCGATCATGTGGATCTACCCTTACTCTGTTATTCCTCCTGAAAAATGTATGAATTAGTTGAGAACTTGGATATTAGAATTCCAATGCCTGTAAAGAGCCTGACATTGTTAACACTGACTGGAAGTCCCAGAAAAGTAGAGGTAGAAATTATTTTTTCTGTTTTGCTTTTTTCTTCCATTCATATATCTCTATTACACAACATTGTGAAAAAAGGAAGACGGCAACAGCGAGCGAGCGCTTCTCCTTCCATTAGTCCCAGCAATCATGTGATCGCCAGTGACAAGTCACATAACTATGCTGCTGCGTCTAATTAGACCCTGCACAGTCCTGGCAGCCATGATTATCATCACTTGTCTGTGTTGCTTCACCCATGGCTGTTCTAGTTTAGGGGTAATAAGGTAGAAAAAAAAAAAGCCTTTAAATTTATTGTTTGATAAATAATAATAATAAAAATATTGATGATAATAATAACAACTATAATAACAATAATACTAATAATGATAATAATAATAATAATAATAATAATATACCTGCTTGTACAGTAGATGCAAAAATAAGATAAAATAATAATAATAATTATTGAATTGGTCAGTAGGGTCCAGAATGCTATTAGGGGTACTGTGAAACCTTTGCGCATTTTATCAAAAAGGTTCACTGCTTCTCTAATGAAAAATTCCAATGTGATCCCTAATAACTAAAATACCAGAATGTCTACGTCCTGTGGGTTGTACATGTACATATTAGCAATGATTTATTAGAATAAAATAGCCGCACGATTATATGATGTGAAGTCTGGACTACCGAATAACATGAGCTAGAGATGTATCAGTACATTAGAAATAAAGCACTGGAGATGATATAAGTAGCCAAGTATTACATGCCTGTATGGCCGCCGGTCTGATGGCTGCTGGTGGGAATGCAGTTTGTGATTCCTAATCGAATTTTATGGTGCTTTTTGCGAAATGTTACATGAATATCTTTTACAGCTCTAATAGTTTTATGGCTACTATGAGCTTTCCGCATAATTTTGTACAAAAAAAGCATATGTGAGGATAATGTGATACCTTTTCAAAAATCGTACAATTGATTACCCATGTTGCTTTAGAAGCACAAGATCTAGATGACGATAACACAATCGCTGCAAAAAAGTCATGAAGCATCAAGGAACACTGTCAATTTTTGCAAACAAAATGCTGAATTTATCTTTCAAGGACAAGTGAGAACCATATAAAACACCACAGGGGTGCAGATCACACAAAAGAAAGGAAAATATCTTCTCAGATCTACCTATTTGTAGCTGCCCAAGTCAATGTTCAACCCAGGGTTGGACTGGCCCACAGAAGAAGAGGAGATTCCTCCGGTGGGCCCAAGTACAAGAGTAGGCCAAAACCCTCTTATATGAGCAGTGCTTGGCACAATGCACTTGAATCACTATGTACAGACAAAGGCGACATCTTATTCATTTACCAATCTACCCAGATCATTGTTATATAAATCTGTGATTGAGGATAATGTCACATTTTCATGTAGTTGAAAAGTGGGGCCCTGGAGTTGGTTAATGGTGGGCCCTTGGCACCCCAGTCCGACACTACTTCTACCCATAAAATAGTTTTGAAACAGAACTTTAACAATTTTAGTCCTTTTTTGGTACTTTAAGAGGGATCTCCAATTCGGCAAACAATTCAAAATCCCAAATCATAAGATAAAAGGACTTTTATGGGTTGGACATTGACCTAGGTTAGCTACCTATAGTGGCACTAGGAACACAGCTTACTCCTTCCTGGAGAATTAATCTGCCTACCGTCCCCGGTGTGCATTGCCTACATCAGCTAAGGTTCTACCCCCTGACATCAACATTTACATGAAGACCTGAAATCAAATACATGGCTAAACTAGATCACTACAATCCATTGTTAATTATTTATTCCTACAATACATGGGTTGAACACTTTGTCATGTTTTGTAACGCTGAAATATTTAAATTTAGCCATCAAAAAGTAGGCAATATTGCAAAAAAAATTCTTGATTAAAAATCTCCCACCCTATGTTTATACAATTTTTATAGAACTCCTGTGCAGTGTGATCCTGACATTATGTTACTCAGTTCCCGCTGTCTTTTCCTCTTGCCACTGTGCATAAAGTAGGCTAGAGGATAGAGGGAGTGGAGCAAAAATTGCAATTAGGCACTTGTTGATGACCCCAGTCAAAATGAATAATTCCTTTAAAATGATCTTGCTATAGAAACTACCTTTTTAGCCTATAGGGTGTCTCATATTGTAATAAACAAAGCAATAAAATATATAAAGATTGTTGTAAGCAATTCGCTACAGCAGGATCCTTCCCCCTATGCAATATCTACTCTCAAAGTTAGAGATGAGCGGATCTGGAAAAAAATCAAATTTTTCAGATACCATAGATTTTCCTGGGAAATTAGATTTACAAATTGAATGTCCCTTATTGTGCCCTGGGGACTCTCCAGAATCGAGAGCATAATAAACATAAGATGCAACAAAAATGAAACATACTAATACTCACCATACCACTCACCTCTCCAGCCCCTCCACTCCTCACTATCACTCCTAGAGTCCTCATCACACCTTATTATCACCACCACAAGTGTTGAAATCTCGGGCTGGGCCTTCTGGCTATAATGAGGCCCATGATGGTTCTGCACAAGTACACATAAGGTAAAATCGCAATTCGCGACTTTACGGGTGCATGCACTTAACGGTCCCAGGTCTCATCAGCGTTGGACATCCGGGCCTAGGATGAAGATGTTCGGGATTTCAGCTTTGCAGCAAAAGTAAGAAGATGCGATGAGAACCAGATTGAGAACAATGATGAGCCAAGGGGCCTGAGATGCGAGTGAGGAGCAAGGTGAGTATGAGTTATTTTTTTTATTTTAACTTTTTAATGGCTGTTTGTGGTTCCTTGATGGCGACCATCTTGCTGAACCAATGCAAAAAAGAATTACAAAAAGTTAGCATTTTGGTGAGTGCATATTTTTGTTAAAATTTGAGAAAAATTCCGATTCTCTCATCTCTTATTGGAGGCCTTAAATGCTAAATCAAGTATTCCTGTCTAAGTTGAACGTTTCAGTTCATTAAAGTAAAAAACGGAGAAAGACTTCAAGAATTCAATGGAAAATGCTTAAGTTTTGCGCGATTTCCATCTGATACCCAATATGTTAGTCAAATTGGTCTTGATAGCACTCATTTGCAGCTTATACATGGTGACTGAACCCATGAATGTTGCTCACAATAAACCATAGTGCATATCTTGTCTTGGATCATCTCCAATTGGGATATCTTATCGTCTAGTTCCTCTTACCTTTGCAAATTATAAATTAGCCTTTGCTACCGGTGGAGAAAAATGAATTTTATCGTGAAGCTGACAGGTCTTTGGTTTCCAGTAAATCAGATAAACCAACTAAATAAAAGAAAAATATTTATGCTTTAAATTGGTTAAATTAGCTGCAAGAGATACTATCAGCCATTTTATACGTAATGGTTTCAGATCAATTTTAGATTTGGTACGACAAGTAGTAACCTTTTTATGGAGCCCATCATTTGTGTGCTGATTTACTGCTGTGGGGGGAACAGCGAAATTAGTCTGAAAGAGATGGGAACATGATAGGCTTTTCATATCACCTCAGGCTGTTGAATAAAATCTATGCTAAACTCCATGTAACAACAGGGAATCCTATGTGTTTGCATATTTATGTAGTTATCTCAATTTACAGTATTCTCAGTTTGCTTTTTGCAGCACAGGTGTTAGGGTAAAGTGACATTTAAATACTTGTTAAACAACTATTCTTAGAAATAGGATTGAACCATATCCCTTAACTACTAGGCAGCTTACAAAATACATATATCTCTATGGAACAATAAAGGACAAACCAACCCAAAGGGCAACGTCTCGATGAAGCACCACTTCTAGCACCAGAATAATAAATATAGAGAGAGCAATTTAGTTACCAGGGAAAATTATTTGATTTGTAATATTTTGGGTGGTCATACACATTGGACAGAGGTTTGCTGATGGTTAAATAACCAAAAAACGAATGGTCGTATGGTGTGTGGTCGTTCTACCAATGCAGCCGTACACATTTTAGTTGTTATTGGTCATTATTGGTCATGAGAGTTGTTCAAAGTGACCATACATTATAAATTATAAATTGCACTATATGATTTGATTCATGATTAGCACAGAACTGGACTAGTAATGTAACAGAAACACTTACTCCTGTGATAAAACAGGCAGGTGAATATGTTACCTTAGAAATCAGCTGCTGCAAGTCCTATCTGAATCATGTCTGTATACTCACTTATCATAAATTACTTATGCTTTTTCCCCTAGTCAAGAGATGGGTATGTGTCGACCATGATCTGGAGCAGCTCTGCATGTTCAGACACAAGGGCACAATTACAAGATTATCACAGCAGAGGAACAATTTTTTTTAACACATCTAATTGTTGAACTTAGTATTATGCTTAGATCTATTAATTAAATGCACTTTTGGGACAACCCCTTGAAAGCCCTTCACGCCGCAGCCCTTTTTTGTTTTTGCATTTCTGTTTTTCGCTCCCCTACCTCCCAGAGCCATAACTTGTATACTTTTCCGTCAATATGGCCATGTGAGGGCTTGATTTTGAGAGATGAGTTGTACTTTTGAATGACACTATTGGTTATACCATGCCATGTACTCGAAAACGGGAAAAAATTCCAAGCGTGATGAAATTGCAAAAAAGTGCAATTCCACAACTGCTTTTTGATTTTTTTTTTACCATGTTTACTAAATGCCAAAACTAACCTGCCATTATGATTCTCCGGGTCATTATGAGTTTTTTATTTAAATGATAAAAAAAAATCCAAAATGTGTAAAAAAAAAAACTTGCGTCATTTTCCGAGACCCATAATGTCTCCATTTTTCGTGATTTAGGACTGGTTGAGTGCATTTTTTTTGTGTACTGAGCTGATGCTTTTAATGATATAATTTTGGTATGGATACGCAGTGGTACCAAATATGTGTATATATGTATATATATATATAATTAAAGAAAATTTGACAGCACTACCAAAAAACGGGTGCAATAAAACCTGTACAGGTGATGTCCAAACCTCCAAAGTAGAAAATCAGAAAAAAAGGCAGCACTCCAAAAATCCAAATGAAAAAAATGAGAAAGGCAGAGAAATCTGCCAAAGCGTTGCTGCTAATGGATCATTTTGACTTTTGGAGTGCTGCCTGTTTTTTTCTAATTGTGTATATATATATATATATATATATATATATATATATGCATATATATATATATATATATATATATATATATATACAGTACAGACCAAAAGTTTGGACACACCTCCTCATTTAAAGACTTTTCTGTATTTTCATGACTGCAAAAATTGTACATTCACACTGAAGGCATCAAAACTATGAACTAACACATGTGGAATTATATGCTCAACAAAAAAGTGTGAAGCAACTGAAATTATGTCTTATATTCTAGGTTCTTCAAAGCAGCCACCTTTTGCTTTGATTACTGCTTTGCACACTCTTGGCATTCTCTTGATGAGCTTCAAGAGGTAGTCACTGGGAATGGTTTTCACTTCACAGGTGTGCCCTGTCAGGTTTAATAAGTGGGATTTCTTGCCTTATAAATGGGGTTAGGACCATCAGTTGTGTTGTGCAGAAGTCTGGTGGATACACAGCTGATAGTCCTACTGAATAGAATGTGACAGGGTCACTGATGGGCGGGATTAGTAACACGCTTCTGGTATAATCACATTAAATGCCGCTGTCAGTGATTGACAGCGGCATTCAACGGGTTATCAGCCGCGGGTGGATTGCGATTCCACCAGCAACTGTTAGGTGTACATGTCAGCTGTTCTAAACAGCGGAAAATTGCTGGGAAAGATGTGGGCTCAGCATCGGACCTACATCAAAGGGAGGGAAACAACATGCCCCATTCTAGTAGGGTGCATGTCATGAAGGGGTTACTTGCCAATATATCGCCCAATGTTGTGTTTGTTTTTTATAAAAGCATAAAAAAAACTTTTATTTGAAACATCTTTCACAGGATGATCCTTTTCATATCAATCATGGGTAACTTCTTTTCAGAACAAGGTTTCCTATCATCATTAGCTGAAAAAAATCAATCATTTTTAAATTCACATGACAATTGTTTACTATTATTTGAATTGTATATTTTCAACAAATTGAATTTAATATTTTTGGGTTCAGAGGGCTAAGGAGCAAGAGGTCAATAATGGGTGTTTTTTATGTGATTACCAAGTTGCATCTACCTCAGTAACATTAGGCTAGAAGTATTCTCAAAGGTGATAGGACCAACAAGAAAATTTTTAAGGATATATGTCAATTCTTTAACATATGAAACTGTATTTTGTCTTGTAAATTGAATTAACAGCTGATGCGTGAAAATGGATGTAATAATAGATGAAAAATCGTCCATATTTGTTGGGTGAAAAGTTTTTATGCCCTGGTGTGAACTTAGCCTGACTAGAAGAGCGTAACTGTAGCCAATCCTGGAAAATTGAAATGGAATTTAGTAGCTGAAGACATCAGGGAAGAACTCTCAAAACTGGGGTAGAGCAAAAGACAAGCACTCACTAGGCAATCATGGCACAACTTTAATTTTCTAAAAAAGTTACAGAAAAATAAAAAGCGGAATCTGATTGCTTGCCGCATCAATTTTTATATATCTTTTATGTTGCTTTTGGTAACAAAGTCCAAAAGGTTGGAAAACGTAATTAAGGCTGTAGACGCTGTGAGAAGGGAAAAATTATAAAAATTCATAGAAATCCATTTTTAAAAAAATTGCACAATAGCCCCGAGTTGTATTAAAAAAAGGTCAATCATTCTGTAAATATTTTATAATGCCCATTACTGGTTCATTATTCATTGCCCCCTCAATAAGTGATTTATTGACTGGAATAAAAACTCAAATTCTATTTCTCAAATTAGTCCCAGTGGCAAGATTCTTAAAAAAAATATATTGATTTCACTTTTGTTTGTTTTTTTTGTTTATCTTTTACATTTTTTACTTGTATGTTTTTATATTTAAATGATTTAGAAGTTGAAACTTCTATTTTACTATCATGTACAAATTAAAAATGTTTTCAGAAAGATTAGTATGCCATGTAAATTAATAAAATATTATTTAATCATCACCCCCGTTCACTAGGGGAAGGATATTTCATTTAACTGATATAGTCATTATAATAAAAAAGGACATTTTCTTTATATTTCTTTATACTTGTAGCTTCTGTGGTATATAGCCCATAACGATCACTCCATCAAGCTGTAACTCTCAGCATGAAACTAATGTTAACAACGGTCATATTGAAAAAGAACATAATTCAGTGCCAAAGACTTCTAATAAAAGTATGAGTATATAAAGTATGACTGTATAATTTATATTTTTGTTAATATTTAATTAATTGATTGATCCAAGAAATAGAGAATTAATCCAAATGTATAAAAGCACGGTACCTTTATTTTCTTAAGGAACATTAAGTCCTTTTCGAAAACATTTTACATTCGGGGAGTTATAAAAGCTGCGAGCTTTAACATCAAGGTGGATTTACTGCTCAATTTTTTCTAACAATTGGAGCTGTGTTTTCTTTCTCAGTGGTTGGCAAATAATTGGATGTGGTGAATAAGCTCTCATCCTCCAAGCGGACTCCTGTGGTTTAGTTTAGTCTCATGCAAAATGAACATGAAACAGATCAAAATCTTTTGAGAAGCCAAAAGATAAATCAACCATCTCCCAAGTCCTTTATCTTTTTATATATTGTATATACTGTATATGTTATATGTACTGTATATATATATATATATATATATATATACATACATACATATATACGTGTAAACAAAGATGCATATATAAATGCCAGAACATTGCTTTCATGTAAAGTAAGTAACATTGATTACCTCATTACAATGGCACCTGTCAGAGGCTGGACACATTAGACAGTAACTCAACGTTCAGTTCTTGAAGTTGATGTGTTGGAAGCAGCCAAGAGCTCATACAGTAGACATGTGAGAACTTGACCATGGAGCAGTGGAAAAGGTGGCATTAATAGATGAGTCACGTTTTCTTATTTCATCACGTAGATGGCTATTTACAACTGGGAACATGTGAATAACTGACTGCCAGTAGTGTGTAAGTCACAGCGATCAAATAGCATCAACAATGACCTCCCAAGTTAGTGATCCTATGGACAATGTTCTAGAAATGATTAAATTGAGTCATAACACATCAACAACTTTCAAAAGTTACCTCCAAAAAACAAGTTCAAATTTATTGGGGGGGTTAAAAAATAATAAATGATTATACTCGCTGATCCTGGGCCCATTGTTCAACAGGGCTACAGCTTCCCACATGCTTCTTTGTACCCTCTCTGCAGTCTTTACATGGGGCGTGACGCTCATCCTCTGTTTATTATGCATTGAGTTTGGGAGAGATACCAGAGCCTAATAAACCTCTTTTTGCTGCACTTTCGATTTGGACCAAATGTATTTGAACCAAATCAAATCTACTAGCTGAATCAAGTAAATCTGCCCAAGACAAATTTTGGTAGATTTTCCCATCTCTACTCCTGGCATTTATGAAGATGTTATTTACATCTGCATCACCTACTTAAGAATTGTTGCAGGCTAAGTATTTTACATCATGGACACAATATTCCTATAGGTTCACATTGCGTTAGTGCAGTCCGTTTAGTGCATACGCTAACGGACTGCGTTAACACAATGTCCAAAAAGGGATCGCGTTTAGTGATTGCGCAAGTGCAGATGCCCGATCTGCGCTAGCAAGAATGGACCCAAAAACGCTGCAGACAGCGTTCAAGATCCGTCACAAAATAACGGAGCATCGCTAACGCATGCCAAAAATGGCATGCGTTAGGATGCGTTACATACATTGCGGTCAATAGGTGAGCTAACGGATCCGTTACATTCCGTTAGTGGTGCTATGTAACGGATTCCGTTAGCGGATACCCACTAACGCAATGTGAACCTAGCCTTATTAGTGGTCGAATTTGCGTCCTACTAAAATGCAGGTAGTGATCAGGAATGGTTTGCACAACATGATGAAGATCTCTATATGGTGATTTTGCCTCCAAATCCCTTAGATCTTAATCTGATTAGGTATGTATGGAATGTGTTTAAAAAATCAATTTTGCTCTTCACAAGTCAGTACACTCTGTGAGAATTCTCCTTTGCGGGAGGTCATGTGACCACTAACATGTGATGTGCACACTAACGGCCACATTTAAACAAGTTGGGTGCAGCCTTACTCAATGCAAGTGTATTGAGCGAGTCTGGTAATAGTCTTGTCGGAATGTGGCAAGAAGTATGCAAATCGCATACTTGTGGACTCCCAGCGCTTGGACCGAAAAATCCTTACAGCACGCAGACTTGTAGTTTAAGACCCCTTTAATACACGTTATCTATAACTATATGGACTTTTCATTATAGCAATAATATCCTTGACTTGCGTACCCCAGGATTAAACATATTAGCAAATCTTGAGTCCTAAAGGGGCTAAAGCGCGTATATAATAATTAATGGCTCTACCATCTTGAGATAATGACTCTAGGCCTTAGCAATTGAAATGATCCAGCAGTTTTTTTTACATTTCCAATTAAGACAATCTGAAGGATAATTCATTTTATAGTTATCAGATAAACTTTCCTCTTCAAGTTATGCAGACAAAGATACTGTAACCACATAAAATATACAATCTGCTTCTAAATCATGACATGACTTAGTGTTATAAATGAAAGCCATGCTATAATGATATGTGACAATATGCACTTCAGGCGAGCATCAGGAAAAATGCCCCTGTCACATTCTGTTAAAGTGATTAGAAATTTTAAGTACAAAGAAAATAACTACGATTCCGCGGTGACTAATTTCTGAACCAATCATGTCTTGTATATCGGCCTAGGAAATGTATTAAATGTATTTTTTAAGTCTTTGTCTCACTGCAGTCAGTGACATGAATTGAGATGTGATCTGATGGAAGTCGAAGAACATAGTCCTTTTAGACATTTTAATTGCTAGATATTTCACATATTGGTACATAATGATGGCTAATGGAGCTTATTAAGAGCTATAAAGCACTGTATTGTAAGTCATAGCAGACAAGTAGATATTAGCTTTCATTAATCAAGGGAAACTAGACTTGGATTGCCAGCTGATATCTAAGGTTTTCTGAGAAAATCTGGCAATAGATGTAACCGAAATCTGAATAGGAGGTGCCACGGAAAACTGGGTAAACTTATTGACTTGAGTATAAGCCGGGTATGCATTGTCCCCTCTTCCCTGTCCTGCTCTATGTGGCTCCCCCATCCTGATCCTGTCCTGCTTTGTGTGGCTCCTCCGATCCCCTCATTGCATGCGTGGCTCCCCCAGTCCCCTCGTATGCGTGGCTCCTCCTTACTCCCCCGTCATATACGTGGCTCCCCTTTCCTCCCCCGTCATATGCATGGCTCCCCCTTCCTCCTCAGTCATATGCGTGGCTCCCCCTTCCTCCCCCATCATATGTGTAGCTTCCCGTCCTCCCCTGAAATATGTGTGTCTCCACCTTCATATGCGTGGCTCCCCCGATCCCCTCATTGCATGCATGGCTTCCCCGGTCCCCTCGTATGTGTGGCTCCACCATACTCCCCTGTCATATGCGTGGCTCCCCCTTCCTCCGTCATATGCTTGTCTCCTCTTTCCTCCCCCATCATGTGCGTGGCTACCCCATCCTCCCCATCATATGCATGGCTCCCCCTTCCTTCCCATCATATGTGTCACTTCCCTATAATATGCGTGGCTCCACCATCATATGCGTGGCTCTCCCGGTCCCCTCATAGTATGTGTGGCTCCCCCATCCTCTCCTGTCATAGGCATGGCTCCCCCGTCCTCCTCATCATACTCACCCTCCTCGGTCCATTGCTGCACGTCCCTACAACTCCGTTGTATTGGCCGGCGCAGCACTGGCAGCTTTCCTGTGCTCAGCGGTCATGTGGTACCGCTCATTAAGGCAATGAATATGCTCTCCATGCCTATGGGAGTGGAAACGCAGACATATTCATTACCTTAATGAACGGTACCACGTGACCGCTCAACAAAGGGAGAGCTGCTCTTTTTCGCTCTCTCTCCTCAGCCCGGTATGCAATAAAGGATATTTTTTAGCCACAGGGTGACAGTCACAGTTTTTTCCTTGCTCTATTATTGTATTCCTTTTTTCTGTTGAGCACCACAGAATCAGGCTGCCAGAACCGTGGACATCATGAATCGGATACTCACTCTTCCCTTACAAATGACTGTTTTATATTCTATACAGTTTTTTTTCCTAATCTTATACAAATGCATTCTTGACTCATCATATACTGAGATCAGTAGTGCAAAGAAGGCTAGCTTTATGAAAAAATAAGATTTTTCCATACTCTCTCGGGAGATCTTTATGCTGTATGTGCCAATTTTTGGCCACCAAGTGGTTGTGATGTGAATTGCAGCCTGACAATGTCAAATTTCACTATAATGTCTAAATATTGTGAGAAATTGGAGTTCTAAAAAAAAAATTGCAGAACGGCAAAAAAATGGGCACATCTGTGCAAATTCTTTGTTTGCTTGTTCAGGTATTATGTTTGGAATTAGATGTTCAGACAAGGTAAACTGGTGATTTACACATTGTTTTATCTGAGCTGTTTTATTTCCAGCGCTGATGGTGATTTCTCTCTTCTGATGGGTAAACGATCACTCTTAGTTAAGCCAAGTCCCCAGGTGAGGATAGGTTAATGCGCTCTAAAGTCATGGCACATATGTAGGTTATAAATGTATTACCGTGCCATCTAGTGCCCTATTTATGTCTGGAAAAAAACAAAACAAATTACCTTAATAGAATCTTTTACAGGCAAAGACGTGAAACACATCACTGTGGCTGAGAGGACTGGGACTTGGCAATGCCTCGGTGTACACTAATATAATGTGACAATGCTATTATATCACATCAGAAGTTCTCATCTGTGTAAATATGGCACTGGAGAAAACAACGCGTTTCACCTTTTTTTTTTTCTATCAGCACCGCAGTGGTGATGAAATGTGATAAAGAAAAAATATGTCGAATATAATACACAAAGAGAACACAAATTATGTCTTGAATTTCGGTGAAATAGTTTTCGGCACTGCTATTATACAAATTGAAAGGCAAAGGAAAGCAGCTTTCATTCTGTAGCCTGCTGTTACTAATACTAAGGATACCCAGGTCGCTGTTTTGCTGGTTGCCTTCAATTGCAAGAAAATAGCTTCCATACAACCTTGAATTAAGACCGTAAAAAAATACCCCTCTCGTCTAAAAAAAAGACGAAAAAACACACCGGCGGAGTACAGTAAATTGCACAAAGACAGTTAAGAGAAGTAAATATTATTTCTTTTTTACTTTTATAGCTGTTTTGATATTTGACAAATCCTTTTACAGAAATTTGATATCTCAACTTGCAATAATAATAGTAATGAAGGATTGGTCTGGGAAAACAACTACCTATAGTTTTTGATTGTTTTCTTCTTCCAAGACCTCATCTTTAGAGTATTATTTGTATGATACCAGACATTTTTTTTTTAACTTCTGTTGAATGCATTAGTAAATTCATCTTCAGAGCGTTCTTGACCCGTACGTCTACGGAGTAATACATGCAGCCCATTTATAGTTGCTGACCTTTTCAACTTGCATTTGATCATGTCTGAAGATCCATCAGTTTTATCTATACTAATATACTTATTAAAGATTGTAAAATACCTCCGGGGGCTGCTCACTACTGACCCCATACTAACGCAAAAGGAGAAGAGGCAGACTGCGGAGAGCGGAGAGACTGGTAGAGATCTATAAAACAGCAGACCACTTAACCATGACATGTCTTCGCAAATGATATAATGTATGTGATAATCTTTGGTCTGCTTTCCATAGTCCTGGAGCTGAAGTGTGTGCACTGAGAATTAAAGGGGATCTGTCGGCAGGATTTCACCCCCCAAATTATTTATATGCACATGTAGCTCTTTCAAAGACAAGTCCAGCAATACCTTTACATGGCCGGTCCGTTCCTTCATTATTGAGAAATCGGTGTTTGGATTGAAATGCAAATTAGGCTGAGGAGCTATGGTAGATCTGAAGCCTCTGTCACTCCAGCTCTATGCATCACCTCATCTTTGTTGGCTTACTGCCTATATGCTGTGTGACATCAGGCAAATGGCTCATCAGTAGCGATGAGCAAATATACTCGTTACTCGAGATTTTTCGAGCACGCACGGGGGTCCTCCGAATATTTTTTAGTGCTCGGAGATTTAGTTTTTCTTGCCATAGCTGAATTTACAGCTACTAGACAGCTTGATTACATGTGGGGATTCCCTAGAAACCAGGCCAACCCCACATGTACTTATGCTGTCTAACAGATGTAAATCATTCAGCTGTTGCAATAAAAACTACTCAAAATCTTTAAGTTACGCTTATTACCAGGGAAGATAATATTCAATGACATAGCTGCCTGTTAGGCCTGTGGCTTAAGTATATAAAAGTACATTTTGACAGTGCATGAACAAATCGAGATAAAATGAATATAGTTTTGCCAAACAATTTCAAAAATACATCTAATGGTTTGTATAAACCAAGAATATTGTCTGTGTCCTACTTAATGCATAGTCAGGGTATTGTCTTCTAGAACACTAAATATCTATAGAATTTGTCAACTATTATAATGCATATATTTTTTATTTTTTAGTTCAGTTTTTGAAAACATACATACCGTATGTTAAATCTTTCCATTAGTGACTACTAGAACATAATGTTTCTGATACATTATCTGTTATTATATTGTAATTTTTTGAAAATTACAAGTTCAGATCTAAAATTTCTCTAAATGGCTTTGTGAAATATCAGAACAGCTAAATTTCAGTACGAAGCAAAATTAACCATCTGTTAGTAAACTAAAAGGTAAAAAGTTTTACCACCAGATTCTTATAAAATTATTTATTATGTTTCCAAAAAAATGGCCACCACTACAAACCAGAACATGGCTCAAACTTCTGATTTTTCAATATAGGGCTAAAGTTTTTGGTAGAAAAATATATTTTTTTAAATAAACTTTTAAAACAATGTAATGTATTTGGTAGATGACCTAATCGAACCAATGTGAATAAAACTTGTTTCAAATTTTATGAAATTCGCAGATCGTGGCAAATTCGAAAGTAATTCAGTTTGAGTTAATCACCAAAATATGCACCCCACCTTCTAACACATTGTAAAAGATTACCTAGGCCACCGAAGGATTACATGATCTCAGGAGAGACTGCAGGACTTTACCCATAATACTTTGAAACAATCACATCAGTTGGTATAGCACAGCCAATCAGGATGAAGTACCATAAACTGTATAAAAGCCTAGGCAGGGAAATCAGCAGCCACTATAGGGTGACTGAGAATAGCAAGAGAAGATCAGAGCTCACAGTTCTGCAATAGAGACAGGATTAGGAAGTCCTAAAACATTGGCTAAATATTCTAGACTGTACTGTGTTTTATAACTGCAGCAGTAAAGATGATGAGTGTAGCAGTCTGCAAATAATACAGGGATTTAATTGATAAGGGGGAAGATTTGAGATGTGCCAGCAGCAGTGCCAGACTCAGTGTGATTGATCAGTGATATAGTGTTGCTGGCATCTGTACTGCGGCATTTAAATTACAATTACACAGTTTTATCTTCATTCTTAATGCACTAGAAAGCAGCAGCAAGGCAGATTTTACAGAAAAGAATGTGTAATAAGTGAGTGCACGTTCACATTAGCGTTTTGCGTGTTTGCGTCGGGCGCCGCAGCGGCGACGCATGCGTCATGCGCCCCTATATTTAACATGGGGGGCGCATGGACATGCGTTGTGCTGTGTTGTGCGACGCATGCGGTTTTTTGCCGCAAGCATTGGGCAAAGAAAACGCAACAAGTTGCATTTTTTTGCGTCCAAATTTCGGCAAAAAAGGACGCATGCGTCGCAAAACGCAGCGTTTTAGCGTGCGTTTTGGTGCATTTTTATTTGCGTTGTGCGTTGCGTCGCCGACGCAGCGGCGCACAACGCAAATGTGAACGTAGCCTTAGTGAGAGTCGGTGTTCATGCTTCTCAAAGGTAACGGTACAATATTTTTGCATTTCTTGTGCAATTCATTTTTTGTTGGGGGAAATAATTGACTTTTAAAAATGAAATTCCCAACTTCCTTTCATAAATTCTATAAAAGCATGCATGAGGGCTGAGCCCCACTTGAAACCCAACATATTTGTCAAGAAAGAGACTCCTGATATATCTATATACCACATAGAGTTGTTATTATGAAACAACCCCTTTAACACAGAGCTCAAAATTGTACAGATTTAGTTAAAATGACCCTTACAAAGGAACATATTTCCTGAAATATAGGCACATCCTCGTGTATTATCAAACTAAACAAATACATTGATTCCAAGCACAAAACTACATAATTTTGGAAAATCCAATTTGCATTTCTATGGTCATTTCCATCTTAATAGACAAACCAGCTGTTCTGATTTACAATGTAAAATAAAAATTGTAGAAAAATGGAAATAATATATTACTTAGCATGATATCATATCTTATTTGAGTTTTTGTGCTTCCTGTAATTGTCTCCAGATCATTTATCTACAAGATGCATCTCATTTTTTGGGTTGCAATAATTGCTGTTAAATATAGTATTTGCTTTTGCTGAAGATACTGGGAGAAATTGGTAAAGTTTCTATAATTTGCATCTAATGGTATTTGAAGTTCTCAAAAATATGAAATGGATTTAAAACAAATGAGATTTAATGATAATGAGAGACAAAAATGGTGGTTGTGGGGCTTCATCTCTAGACACTGTCAGCATTTTTTAGTTCATGCATGAAGTCCATAAAACCTTAAAGGGACTCTGTCACCTGAATTTGGAGGGAACAATCTTCAGCCATAGGGGCGGGGTTTTCGGGTGTTTGATTCACCCTTTCCTTACCCGCTGGCTGCATGCTGGCTGCAATATTGGATTGAGGTTCATTCTCTGTCCTCTATAGTACACGCCTGCACAAGGCAAGTGAATCAAACACCCGAAAACCCTGCCCCTATGGCTGAAGATTGTTCCCTCCAAATTCAGGTGACAGAGTCCCTTTAAAGGTCAAAATAAATCCCATACTAATGAGATGGTGGCTTTGTAGACTATAGACACTATTACGGCAGCCTGTATTCTAATGGTGGAACTCTGACTGGGACTGTTGTGGTGCTCACTAGTGATGAGCGAACGTCCTCGGATAACGTGTTATTTGAGCATGCTCGGGTGTTATCCGAGTATCATGGGCATGCTCGAATAATATGTTCGAGTCCATGCAGCTGCATGTTTTGTTGGCTGTTGCTAGGCAATCTCTTTATGTGTTGCAGCTGTCTAACAGCCGCAAAACATGCAGCTGCAGGGCCTCAAACATATTATTCGATCAAGGCTAAAATATTCTGATAACACGTTATCTGAGTATGTTCGCTCATCACTAGTGCTCACACATCATGTACGTTGGAATTGGCGCTTGTTACTGGAGGAGCTTATGCAGATTATAGAGATTGTTAGGGTCCCTATACATATAATAGTAAAATCAGCTGAACCTACCAATTTTGATTTGATGGCCTCCCGATTCTCCTCAACAGATGATGTTGGGGTGGTTGTGAGGAATATCTCTTGGTGCAAAGAGCTACTAAAGATGTACAGCCACTAATTATGAGTGAATTTATCCATTCTGGGTTTTGGCAAATCAAAATTCTTTTGGGGAAAGGGTTGATATAACAAACATTATACTCATCTGTTCCAAGCCCTCAACTGACCTCTGCCACTGCTGCGGTCCACCACTCATTCGACACAGGTCTTTGGTTCTTCACATGCTCAAAGCTCCTCATTTTGTCTCGTGTGGTGACATAATAATGGACATTCAATGTGCAAAGAAGAACTTCTCTGCAAATTGAAATTTCCAACAATTTTCCAAATTTTATTTTTACTGGATACACTCATCTCCATTGGTAAACCTGCCTGCAGATGTAAAAATTGTTTTGATTTCAGGGTGCGTGCTGCAAATCAAAATGGAGTAAACAAATTGCATTAGAATGTAGAGCAACCAGGTTTCATGGAGCCATGAGTATTTTAGAATCTAGTTGGCAATGGGGTGAGGGTGAGTGTCCTCTGAAAACTGCATCGGAGAGAACTGCAACTTTTAAAACAGAGAGAAAAGAAAAATTTTAGAATATATATTTTTTGACTTTTTAACTGGTGAGTAAATGCTTGGGAAGTAATGGTGAAACCTGAGCAGACACAATAGCAGATGTCTTGGACAAAAAAGATGACTACTAGTGATCTATAAGCTTATTTTAGACCTGGCATATTCCTAAAATTCCAGATGTGTTCTTATACACGCTCTCAAAAGACCAATTTAAATATAAATCAGCCTGTACTTTAACAAATTTACTTCTCTTCTACAGAAGAGTTTCAGGTCTCAGAACATACTTCATCAAGTAATTTTTCCTATACAACACGAAGGGTCCTACAAGACTAAATATGTCACACAGTATGTGCTGTGTACATTAATGGAGATTAATGCAGCACATATTTCAGGAAACCATGAAGTATCCCCTCCATTAAACTTATTTAGTAATTAATCTTAGTCATTGGTTAATGTCCATAGACCAGTCTCATGGTACATGGAGACAAACAACTTCTCTGAAAAGAGTGAGGAAGGACAGATGAGTTTAGGGAATGGGACCGTACTGCAATTTCTTTTTAGAATGGAACTTTAAAATTGAGAATATATTCCAAATTCTGAAATGTTATAATATGAGTAGTGCATAGTGTAGGATAAGATTAGGGATAAAAACACTATTTACAAAGAGAGCAGCCTGGCAGTATTATAGGTCATAGATAATAATAGAACTAGCCCAGTGGGTGAGAACTACTGATAATAAAAGGGGGGTACTTCCTGGTAGTAAAGAGGATAAAGAAGTGCAGTGATAAGCCCAATTCAGGTCGAGTTGGCTGCGAGGGTCAGATGTGTCTACCATTCGAGGCAGTAGGACACCATATTAGAATCCCGAGTGGACTCTTGTCATGCCCGGAACCCAAGATCTGGCATATGGGCTGCTGGGCACATTGTGTCCTTTGGCATACAAGGGAAGATGGATAGGGAGTCAGGACACATCAAGATGGAAGCACTAGTGCACTGCTGAACAAGAAGAGAAAACCCTGGGGATAATAGAGCCAGTTGGCAAAGAGATTATCAAGGAGGAACAAATGGTGAGGCTGAAGAAGTGCCCTCTCCCAAGTGTTACCACTTGATGAACTTGGACTGACTAGTAAAAGTTTGTTTGTTGCAATGAACTTGGTGTTCCTTGAGTTGTGTGTGGTGGCTCCTGCGGGTGGAAGTCTGGAGACAGGGAGACTTGCAGCCTACAAGTAAGTGTGATGCACCTTACGCCTTACAGCACACTGGGACAACATTTGTCCAGAAAGTAACAGGACAGCAGCTCGGTCCTGACTACTGATCTCACGTACTTTACAGTGGCCTCAATGATCTAACCACCTACCATTTATCAATATTTATAGGGATTATCCTGCCATCTCACATTGATGAATTGTCCTTGGGATAAGTTAGTAATATTAGAGAAATGGAGGCCTGATACCTGAACCCTAGATGATCAGCTGTTAGAACCATTCATTGAAACCATTGAATAGAATTTAAAATCTCTTTAACATTTTTTAAAGTTCAATTACACTACATATATTTTTTTTACAAAATGTTAAGCTTGAAAATAATAAAAAGTTATGAAATCTGACTAAAATGATAAAAAAGTCATACTCTATGCCATACACAACCTTCATTGACCATTGCTGTGACCCTTGTATAAATGTAATTCTCATTCTTCATCATGTCAAGAAATTTATGACTTCATGAGATTTATCTTGTTAGATCTAATGTAACATTTAAAGATTGTGATATATCACATTGTCATTGACAGTGGGCTAGTAGGTCACTGCCCTTGCTATCAATCAACAAACACAAGATATTGTCCCCAGAAGCAGAACATTGAATACCTTATAACAAGTTCTATGCTACATATGTTTTCATCTTGGTTTATGTACGAGTGTGAATTTTCCAATTCATCCAAATCTGCTCCCAAGAAAGAATGTACAGCCAATGTAGCGTTAGTCCCAAAAGACCCCTAGAATAATCAAATGTTCTGCTACCACTGATACAACATTTTGCTTAAAAATAAGTTGGATGCCCAAATGGACTTTTCAAATTTTTCAAACATGGATAGTAACAGAAAAAATAATTCTTATATCTGGTAACTTGGAGTAATTGGCTGCCCAGAAAGTGAATACCCAACTTTTTATCTAGAGGTTAGTGTCGTGTTTTCAGAGTGTAAATTTTCATCTATAGACACCATGTTTGCTTTAGTTCAAGGGAACCTGTCAGTAGGATCAACCATCCTAAGCCGTCTTTATGGGCATGTAGGACATAGGATGCTGAATAAAATGATACCTTGATTTCTGCGATCTGATGTCTTGTTTAAGAGAAATCAACGTTTTTCTTAAAGGGAACCTATCACAAGGTTTTCTCAATATAAACTAAGGCCACAACCTTTAATACCTGTTTTAAAACAGTATAGCAACCTGTAACCCCCTTTGCATAACCCAAAAATATCTTTTAGAATCTTCCCATATGGCATAGTCAAGTCCAATGGGTGTCCCTCGCCTTGCTTCGGCACCTCCGTTACCCCCACAATTGCCATCCTCTTGTCCTGTTTCATATCGATGTCGTGTCCTACATCATCCACACAGTGTCCTCCAATCTTGCTCCTGCACAGGTGGACTTTGCTACCCAGAAGTAAAGCCGGATCATGCACACTACCGTAATTTGCTATGTTCTCAGCAGGGCAGAGAAAAGCATACCTCCGCAGGAGCGAGATTTGGGTCACTGTGTGGATGACATAGGGCACCTCATTTACATTAAGGAAGGCAGGAGGACCGTGATTGCGGGGATAGAGGAGGCAAGACCAATGACATCCCTCAGATAGAAAAAAGCCATATAGGGGGATTGCAAATTGTATTTTTTGGCATCTGCAGAGTGGACTGAGGACTTATATAAAGCTTGCAAGACTGTTGCAAAAGAGGCATTAAATGTGGTGACCTTAGTTGATATTTGGAAAACCTGGTCATAGGTTCCCTGTAAAATGTAAATGAGCTGTTTAGTTTTATGGGTAGCATGTAGATCGCCCCAAGAATCTGCCTCCAGAGCCTCTTTTAAATGAAAGGGGGCATTGCCACTGTGAGACCTGTAGATCAGGAAAGCAGGCTGTCAGTCATTGCATGTTTCTCCCTGGTATCTCCTCCTTTCATTTAAAAAAAAGCTCTGGAGGCAGATTCTCAGAGATTTTTTCAATTTTCAGGCTCCCCATAAAAGTTTACAAAGAAAAAACGCCCCAAGAAACACACAGTTCAAAAGCATCCTTATACAAACAGGAGTTTTCATGAAATCACATCCACTTTACTTGGACAGGAAAATGCAGCAGATTTTCTTTGCAAAAAAACTTTGTAAAAAAAAGCTACATCATTTATGCTATGTGGGAACACGGCCTAAAACACAGAACACAGGTTCACATTTGTTTGCTTGTTTTGCTTTGCTGGACGAAGCCTTCCATAGCGAAACGCGCGTCGGGTGTTGTGGATCCGTGGTCCCTTGCAGAAAATGTAGTTTCACATTTGCTTGCTATGTGCAACCACTGTCTAATAAATATGAGCATCTCTTCCACTAAGTTTTACAATTTATCTCTCCTTTAAAGTTGAAAATATGTAACAATATAAAACATGTTTTTGCCTGACAACATTACAGCTTCACTAAAGTACAGAGAATGCATCAAATCAGCAAAAATGTATAAACTCAACAGCTTCACAATGGGCCGGCATTCTGATTACATCTGCTTGAAATGTAAAAGAAAAAAAAATCTGCACTTACCTTTGTAGCTCGCTTTCCCCAGACATATCCAAGACAGCGGGTCATCATGCAGCCACAACAAAAGCTCGTACAAACAGCATATAAATGGATGCAGCAAGTTTACATTGCATAAAATATATTGTATCATTTTTGGCATTCTAAAAAAAAAATGAGTCTGATTTTTAAATTCCATGGTCACGGTCACGGAACATTTTATTTTATAAGAACGCAACCTAGAAAATAAGTCAGGTCACGTCTCTATAAAGTGAATATTTTCCTTCACCACTTTCTCTTTCAAATTTTAATGTGCCCCTGAGGAAATGGAAAAATGGTTCGGGAAATATGGTTTTAAAATTAAGTTAAAATTTGAAAAGTTATAAAAAAATAAATAAAAAAAAATTTTTTTTTACAGGGCAGAAAAGTGAGATATCATTGCAGTGGAATATATTCTTAATAAGTCATCTATATACTCGCTAAACTTATGAACAAGGTTTGCCAATTATTTCTTGGTGCAATACAGTATTCATAACCTTTAAATTAAAATGCTAAATGTTAAGGAAACGGAGAATAAATCGGAGACTTATTATCTCGGCAGCACAAGAGATGTACGAGGCTATAAAGCCTTGAATTATTATTATTTGCTAACAATCTTCATTTTTACATTTTATTTATACCTGAATTTTAATTAAGTTTGTTTTGCTGCCATTGATACATAATAGCCAGTATGCAAGGGCTGTTCATTTACTACATAATATTACATAACTATAGCTCACAAGCCTAGACAATAGCTTCGGACTTTGCCTAAAGCTTCAATGCTCTCAAGATAATCAGCTGCCATAATACTCACGGTCATTGCACAGAGTCCCACTAAACGAGGTCATGCTGCAGTCACAGTTAAATCCGTCCCATTGTTGCAAGCAGACGCCCTGGTTGGCACAGGAGTCCTCTTGGCAGGTAGTACTTGGTCCTGTAAATAAAATAAAAAAAAAAAAAGTTGGGCTTGCCCCATGAGTATCACTAAAACCTTTAAACACATGTTCACGTACAGTAGTTGCCAACATCTGTGATTGTTGCCGAAAAATTTAGCCACTTTTACTACTGTTAGTATGTTCAAGGATTGAGAAACTCATCTAATGGTTTTGCCTTCATTTTTTTTTTGTTTTACTGCCCCTTGAAAAGAATTCTTCTAAAATAGGCAACAATCAACAATAGAGATATCATATGTATGGTAGACCAATCTAATATCATCTTACGTGTTTGTATTAGTTGGAATGTGACTACGATATAGTAAGAAAAAGCAAAAAAACAAAAGCAGCATCCCACCGATACGTTTTACATGTTGATGTGAAGATCTCAGGCGTTTATAGTCTATTCTGTCATGGTAACAGAAATGTTATTTGTATGTGTTCGGGCAGGTGCAGATGAGCGTATTTGTACTGCGAATGAGATCCAACGAACAATCAGATGGCACTCGTATCACTGTTATGCTAGGGAGCCGAGCATGAACGATTTGCATCCAATATTCGGACCACACTCTGTCAAGAAAGTCAATGAGTCCGTGGAAACTGAGTGAAGTCCTATTTCCATGGTCTGACAGAATGGAGAAGATGGAAAAATGTTTTTCTCTATTGTCTCCTCATCCAAGAGACTTGGATCACACCATGTTCACCCTCTGATCAAACTCTAATCTGAGTGTGATTTGCATAATCAACCCGATTCTCTCAGATGAGTGAATACACTCTCGTCTACACCTGCCCTTTTAAACAATGATTTCTCAGGATGTACCAGTGCTAGCATCACTACAAGGAAAGCCTTTCCAGATGTAGGAGCTCACTACCATTTGAGGTCTGTAGCAATCTAAGTAAAAAGGTTCTGCGATTCTACGATTGTCAATCCAATGCAAAAAAATAAACATGGAGCTCAATGTGATTCGGCTGCCAACCTGGAGCTGACCATGTGATGGACAAGGACACTAATACATATAGGCAGGACCTTTGAGATCTACATAAACTAGCACCCAAGGTAAAACATTAAGGGGACTGAGATTGAGCCTTAACTCAACCATGCATGATAGAAAAATTGGCCTAAAGTAGTGATGCGTGCATGGGTGCCTTACTGGTCACTGGCCCACCATGACATGGTTTACTAATGAAAGATCGCCCATTGGGTATTTCTAAATGTTATATTCTTTATTTCCACATTAGATATGTCTGGCAGAGGTTTATTGACTTCTTATTGCAATATATTTAGATGCTCAACTGATTGGAGCATTCGTGTTTATCACCAGAAATGAGCTTGGGTTTGGCTGGAAGTTATTGCAGGTCTATAAATGACTTTACTTCGACATCGACTCATTTTTTATGAGACTTAGAAATGGAGATTTTACAGGACTTTGATATTGATGGTTCTTCTACAGTAAAGGTTATTAATATCAGATCAGTGAGGGTCTGACTGCCGAGCAGCGTCAGTACTCGGAGGGTCTGCAACTCGGCACATATTGAAGTGGCTGTGGAGCTTTATCCTATTCACTTGGAACTGAGTTTTATTGACTGTGTTGAGTAGTTCAACCTTAATTTGGCCTTACATGATTGAGCAAAGATGACCAAACCAACTGATGTGTATGGGGGGCCTGCTCACTGTTCATACCATGGCAGATGATATACGAAAGAATGGTCGGCCAGGTCCGATATCCACATGCCAATTTGGTAGTGGCTATGCCTCGTGTTACAGCCAAATCCTAATTCCGTTGGGGTTGAAATGGACCTTGCTGAGACTCCGGCTCTCTCAAAAAACTGCACATTCAGCCCCATTAAAATGTTTCAAAAACAGGTACAACCTCTAGAAAATGTGATCAGAAGACAATGAGGTGAATGCGATGTCCACTGCAGTCCCTTCAATCAGTGATTGGCGGAAGTGCCTATAGTCGGAACCCCAGATATCTCAAATTAGATTGTCCATTAATATCAATTTCCCAGGAAACTCTCATAAAATATATTTATTTGAAACCAAAGTAACAAAGAAGAATTGCAAATGCACTCACCGACTGCAGTTCAAAGTGTTTATTCAAGCACAAAGCAGGACATCTTCACGGCACGGGGGAAAGGGGAGTAGCCAAGGAGAGTGCGGCAGACGAGACGACGGCCGTTTCGCGCTACACAAGAGCGCTTCTACGTGCTTGAATAAACACTTTGAACTGCAGTCGGTGAGTGCATTTGCAATTCTTCTTTGTTACTTTGGATTCACATGGACTTTTTTCATGCAAATAGCACCTCCCTCTCTTTCTCGGACTGCTATGCTTGACCAATGTGTTAATTTGGATTTTCTCCGGGTGTGGGGGGTTGTGCTGCTCCTTTTCTTCTTTTTTGTTGTTTGATATTTATTTGAAACCTGATTTTCTTGGATGTTGGCAAGAATTGATCTGTGTGCTCTGTGATCCCATGTGTTATTTTGTTTTCTCGTGGATTAGTATGTTGGCATGCCTACTGGTAACGTAAAAGAGACACACAGTTCTATGCTACCTCGTAACCAGATCATCGTAAAATACAGGAATTGGAAAGGGAGGATCAAAGCAATAAGGCAGTCACTATACACATATTGTCAAGACTGAAAGCACTTATGCAAACCATAGGCTACGCAGGAAAGAACGTATTCGGATGTTTCATAAAGGAAGAAAGGGAAGAGTTTATAGAAAAGAAGACACTCTAATGCACAAATGTAAGGATAGTTGAAGGATTCATCGTGCGCATTGGGTTTTCAGTCTTGGATTTAACACACAGTGCAGTCTACCTTGCAAGTCAGCTTTCATCAATGCAACTTTTGAAGGCAAAATAATAGCAAAAAAAAAAAGCAAAGTATAAAAATGTTAGTAAGCAATAATAAAATGGAAGCAAGCATACATTAAGCAAAGTGAAGAAAATAAGCGGAAAAAAAGTAAAAAATTCATAAGTAACATGCAAGCCTTTAAATAAAGAAATGGCGCATAATTTAAGCCAATGACAAGTGACACTCAAGAATTTCATACCAAGACAACATGACAAAATGGCAATTTGCGAGAATTTTACTGCAAATATAAAGGTTAATTGAACTGATTATATGTAATGAAGGAAAATGAAAAGTTTTTTTTTTCCTTGATTGGAAATGAATGCATGGTTGCACCCTGAGTAGCCATTTGTCATGTTTAGATAGTGTGTATTCTACGCTCCTTTAACACAGATTACCCCCCCACTCTAATTTCCACTTACAGCGACTGGTTCAATTAAAACCATGACCCATATTAAGGTCACGAATGACCTTTTCAATCAATTATGGAAGGAACACATCCTTACTCCTGTTTGAATGAAGTATCCACAAGGCATGCTTGTCATTTTATTTTCCACTCGCGACTCGCGAGTGGAGATATATATAAAAAAAATATTAATAATTTTAAAAGACATTGGGGACGTAAACCGAGAAGTTTCTAATAAATGGAGTCCGTGCATTTCTCTATTACTGTGTGAGATGTTAGGTGACGTTGCTGGGCTTAATCCGGGGTGTCTAGTATCCCCCGCAGTGTCCGCCGAGGGAATAGGGATCTCTGCCAGCGGAGAAATAGAAGCCCAACAACACAAAAACAGAGAAGAAGTCTGCGTGGCTTGGGTGGGGGGAACAGAAAACTTTGTATTATCGATATTATTTTGTAATCTATATAGGGACAACATTTGGAGTGATTAATATTATATTATCATAGTGATTAATACAAATTGCACCTTATATTTAGAGCTGCCAGCGTCTCCATAAATTGGATGCATCTCTGACTTTACAGAGGACCTGTCACTTGTCACTTGTGATGGATACGTAATGTTCTCACCTGGTGTAAACGCTGCTGATGTCCTGAATCTAAAAACATAAGGATGAATGACCTCGGGGAGATCAAAACTTCCAACACTGCGGAGACACCATCACGTGTTTTTCAGCGCAGTGTTCCAGAAAACTGCCCCCATCCCTTATGGGAAATATGCAAATGCATGTAAAGAAGCTGCGGAGACACCATCACGTGTTTCTCAACACAAGCAATAAATAGCCACAGGAAGGGCAGCATCCAAAAAGGAAAACCACCTATTCCAAAACATGGTATCCATCCACAGACAGCTGTTTCGGGGTATTTGCCCCTCGTCAGTGATGGTGTCTCCGTGGCTTTTCTACATGCATTTGCATATTTCCCATAAGGGATGGGGGCAGTGTTCTGGATCACTGCATTGAGAAACACGTGATGGTGTCTCCGCGGTGTTGGATGTTTTGATCTCCTCAAGGTCATTCATCCTTATGTTTATAGTCCTTTTACTAGGCACTGCTCCTAATAGCCAGTTTCCTACTCCACACTGATGAGGGGCAAATACCCCGAAACAGCTGTCTGTGGATGGATACCATGTTTTGGCATAGGTGGTTTTCCTTTTTGGATGCTGCCCGTCCCGTGGTTGTTCCTTCCCGGTGAAAGACCTGGCTATTTATTGCTTGCGTTGAGAAACACGTGATGGTGTCTCCGCGGCTTTTCTACATGGATTTCCTGAATCTGGCATTGTTTTCTTAGTGTTCCTGTTCCTGAGATTTGGACCCTTCTTCCACTTTTAGCTAACTGGTCGGCATCTCATCGCTATAGGCATATTATTGAGGGCCACGCCCACTTGGCTAAGCTGGCTGTGTTTATACACAGGTAAAGAGAGGGCTATATTTCAGGAATAGAGCGGTGCAGGAACAAAAGAACACTTACTCCAACATTAAGGAGAACAGTGGCATTTACGTGAGATAAAAAAAAATACATCCTAATGGTATGTAACAGGTTCTCCTTAATAGGACTCATTCAGCAGGTTTTTGCTCTGTAATTTAAGAGCAGCATAAGGTAGGGGAAAATACCCTGATTCCAGCAATGTGTCACTTATTGGGCTGTGTGTTTCAATACAATCAGTCTTTTATTAGCAAGAGATTATCACTACAAGCCAAGTTGCACATGTGCCTTCTAGTCCAGCCACGCCTCCAATATACAGTGTAAGCTGCCAATCAGTGGTGTGGGCGGGGTTATGCACAGCTCAGCATTCCGAGTTCAGAGAAAACTGTAATTCTATCACAACTGCTGCACCCAGTAAACTGAGTGACACATCGTTGGAATCAGTGTCATTGTGCCTACATCATGCTGTAGTCAGATTACATAGGAAAAAAACCCGCTGACAGATTCACTTTAAAGGGATTGTCTGGGCACCTAATATTGTCATCAATATTGGACCAGTGTGGGTCCGACATGCGTCACCCCACACACCGATCAGCTGGTATTTATAAGCACCTGTGGCATTAGGATGTAAACATTGAATGTAGCTGAACAGTTCAGGTGCGTTCAATATCTAGCGGCCTTTGCTGATTACTGCAGATTAGCTACAATTCAGGAGACTAGGAGCTGATCTGCAGTACTCGAATAACTGTAATTTCTGCAGAATACAATGCCGGGCCTTTAGTAAAGACGTGTTTTATTTTTGTCTCTAGTCTTACACAGTGCAGGTATGTTGTGTGCGGTATCGCCATACCATACACTGGCTCGCTACCTCTTAGCGTCCCATTATACCACTCAGCCGCTGTGTATTTACACATGCAGCAGCTTTTGGCAATTTGTTAAACATTCAATTTTCAGAGTCTTTTAATAGATTGTTGTGTAGGAAGTGTTAATGTGTGGGTGAAAGTGTTTTCCTTGCACAAAAAGGCACATTACATCCTTTAGACTAAAAGCACATAACGATCAATGTAACTAAATTAGCTGATTCCAAAACATTTATTTCACTGCCAACAGAGAAGGAAAGAAGGAAAAGTAATCCGCCATACTGGAGATTTTCCATTCCAACAGGTATTAACTGATAAGGTTAATGTATAATTTTCAGGAAATACCCATAGCTGCTGTTCTTTTGCTTATGTTAAAGTGGTTTTCTGTGACTTAGTTTTTTTTTTTTCCTATTGGACTAAGTTGCTAATTTCCCACCACTTCTGCCCTGCTGAGATCTCTCCCAGCTCTGGTGGCGATCTCCTTCTTCAGGTTATGTCACGTCGACAGAGCAGCTCCTTCTCTTTCACTCCGTTCTGTTAATGATATCACTGCTGACATCATGCTGATTGACAGCTGGCTCCCCGCAGTTAGGCAGCGGGGAGCTGGCTGTCAATCAGCATGTCATCAACAATGATGCCACATCCACAGAGCAGAAGAGAAGAAACTGCTTTGGCAATGTGACATCACCAGAAAATGGAGGAGCACGTCCTTGATCGCTCTGAGCTGGGACAGATCAGCGCTGGGAGGAACAAGCAGATAGTTAGTGACTATCTACCTGCCAGTAGGGTCTTAGCCCAATTGGAAAAGAAAAACCCTTAAGTCTTGGATAACCCCTTTAATGGGAGCCATCACTAATACAATAGTATACAGATGTGTCCAGCTTTACTTTTTCACGTCATTAAAGGGGTTGTCCAGTAACAGAATATTAATCACTTATTCATGTGATAGGTCATCAATCTCACTTAGGGAGGGGACTGACAAACCACACCCCAATAGATCAGATGATATTTGTTCTGGTGGCTGCCGGGTGCAACAGCAACAGAACAACTCAGCTCATGTTATTTTGAAGCATAAATAGTTGGCAGGTTATCAATATTGTTTGACCTAACAACCCCTTTAGAGCAGTCCTTCTCCAATGAAAGTTTTTATTCTCTTAATATATCGCTCATCATATTATATAGCACTGTGTACTTACAATTGCTCATTCTGCCTTTCTACCCAGATAATTCTTCTCTTTTCTGTGCTCTATTGAGAAACAGGAAATCTCTGGTCCCTGTATTTATCGTTCCCTTTTTCCAACTCCTGACCCAGCTGCTCCCTCCTCCCCCTGCCATAATACATTTGCAGTGACTCCCGGCTTGTGCAGACAAAATTGACCTCCTGTTTCTACATAGAGCTTAGAAGGTTTCAGCTGGTCAGTTTTTAATCACGTGATGTCATAGATCTAATGGAAAACAAAATAATTAACTGGATAGAAGGCAAAATGTGCAAATGTAAGTACACAGTGCTATATAATGAGATGACTGAAGTATATTAAGAAGATAAAAATCTTGATGGGAGGAGGAGGAGTGCTTCTTTAAGGACTCTTACTTCTCATAGTACAATAGCAATACATTATTGCAACGTGCGATCAAAATCTGTAAAGGTAATCTGCCCCCACATTTTTGCTAGATCATCTGAGAGTAGCATAATATAGGAAAATAGACCCTGATTCCAATGATGTATCACTTAGTTTACTCAGTGCAGCAGTTGTGGCACAATCAGTTTTTATATGTAGCATGTAGCTGCCCCTGCCCACACTAAACACTCTCTGTACATTGTCTATTGACAGTGAGCTGCTTATCAAAGGAGGGTGTGTCGTGGAACCACCTGGTACAAGGGAGCTAGTCTGGGCAGTGATTATCTACAGCTGATAAAACATCCATTGTATGTAAACAACAGCACACAGCCTAATAAGTGACATATCACTGAAATATGTGTCTCAGCCTCTATATTATGCTGTCCTCAGATTACATGGCAAAAGCTGCTGACATATTCCTTTTAAACAAATTGCCATTTATGATCTCTGAGTGGCCAAATATAGACACTTGGAGCAGTTCTTAGCATCATGTTATTTGGTCACTTTGCACTACTCATCTTGACACCATAGCCAATAAGAAATGTAATGAAGGACACATCTGTATGTTGAATTATGGTTTTAGATTCTACCTATTACATATTGTATGAACTTCTAGGTGTGGACCGTTGCCTGGATTAAAATAAAAGTCGACAATGAGTCAGAACTTGGCTCATCGATAACAGGAGCCGGGAGCTTGGCACATTATTCTTCACGAGATAAAGTCTTTTACCACAATGAACTTCCGTTTATTCCTCAATGAAAAATATATGTGCATGAATAGTAAATTTAGTTGCTCCGGACTTTAATTAAACTAATTGTCTAGTTTCATATTTCAAGAATGCGTTTAGAATTAGCGAAAAAAAAAAAAAAATTTCAAAAAGCCGTTCAATGTGGCATTCAACAAGCTGCGACACTGTCAGAAGAGCATGAAAAATAGATTTCCTCTGAAATAACTGTTAAGAAACGGCTTGTTTAATGCGGAACATCTGCCTCTATGAGATCTCTTTGTGAAGTTTGGTGTTTATGATTTCGGAGACCTAACATTTGAAATAATAATGCCTCATCGGCATAATTACTAGCGGGGAAAAAAAATAAGTTAGGCCAGCGAAATTATAACCATTAGGAAGAAAATGGCAGAAGGAAATAGCGGCTTTTAGATGATTAAAAGAGCTTTCCTTCATCCCTGCTTCCAGGACACATGGCAACATGATGCAGAGTAGAAGAATGTCGATCATTTCTCAAGATAATTCTTCAGTCCTGGTACTTTGATTATCTAGAGGTTATTTCCAACATTTACATTGTGCATTTTTCACCTGTTACATATTGCGCTTTGCCCGTCTGTTTTATTCATTGACTATGGTACTTGTGGAGAAAGCGAAGTACCTCACTCTGATTTCTCTGACAGTTCCATGGAAAAAAATAATTAAAATTTAGCGTGCTTGCACTCTACCACTTTATTTCTATGTGGGTCCCAGCAGTCAGACACCAATCGACCTATCTTAGGCAGCAAACAAAGTAAGAGCCAAACAAATATTTTCTTTGTGCTATGGCTATTTATGCTATGTTCATAGCTTGGCCACTTCAATGCAATGTTAATCGGTGACCATGCTATGCAAATATTATAAGCGAGATACAAATGCTACCTACATCTATTTGGTATACCAGTCTTGGTAAATTACTTCTAATATGTTTTATTTTATGCTTTTTTTCATAAGCAATTATTTCCTTACGCCTGGTTTATGTGGCTTTTAGATACGATTATTGTATTTTCTTTACACAAAGGCATACATTGTACCTTAAGGAATGAAAACTAAACAGCTAACACCTTTCCAATTTATACCAATCGCTTTGGACAATCTCTTTTTGTTAGAAGGGTCTATTTTTTGGACTCTCGTTAAACAACTGTAATCTGTAGTCATCCGGCAGCAAGTGATACATTCTTCTCTAGCGCCACCATAGGTAAAATGAAGCATTACACTTTTAGCTCTAAAGTCAATAACATTGTTATGTAACGCATAGATGGGAACATTTCTAATTATTTTTGCAATCACTCTCTTCTATAGCATATAGACAAGGATCCTTTTTTTTTTTTACCAATTTTGCAAATTTTGTAAGGACTCCAGTTTTTCAAGATACAGACTAAAAGATAATTTGGATTTGCCGGCAAAGCCCTCTCCGTGCTTGAATTTACATCACAACCCTTAGGTGGCCACATTTAGGCACATGCAGCATTTTTAACTCCTAATCGAGTATCACATAATCTTTGCTTTTGTTTGTTTTTTTAAACATGGTTCTTTCAAGCCTCTCATCCCAGGATATGTTGTGCCATCAGGCAAGGTAAGTTAGGATAAATCTGTAGATTGGATTTCTGTAGTACTTTTTTTCTGAACAGAAAAACCCTTAAAGGGAATCTGTCACCATATTTTTGCTACCTCTTCTGAGAGCAGCGTGATGTAGGCAAAGACACCCTGAATCTAATGATGTATCACTTAGTTTACTTTGTTCAGAGGTTGTGACGCAATGACAGTTTTTAGATGTATCGTATAGCAGAGCTCAAATAGCAAACCCCGCCCACACAGAGCTCTTTGTGTACATTGGCTGTTGACGTGAGCTGCTTATCAGTGCGGGGGGCGGAGTTGGACGAGGTCCCATGTGGGCACCAGTGATAATCTCCTGCTGATAAAACGCTCATTGTATTGAAACAACAGCACACACCCTAATAAGTGGCACATCCCCGAAACCAGTATCTCAGCCCCTATCTCATGATGCCCTCAGATTTCATAGCAAAAACCTGCTGACAGATTCCCTTTAAATGTATTTTAATTTTTTGTTACAGTTGTTGGTTCATCAACTCATCAAAGTAGTAAAATGGAAGTGAATGTCGTCACCGTGTAAAGGTGTGATATCTGTTATTATGGCGATAAGAGATTTAATGTACAGGATTTATCCTAGAACATGCACCGATGGCTTTAGCACAATACTTGGAAATATATATAAGACTTTAGATGGCTTCTGATTGTCTTTCTTTCCTTGACGTGGACAGTAATGCTTTACCAGAAGACATGTGATGGATTTATGGTCGGAAATAGGAATTGCATGCCAGTTTATTTTTATCTCATCGTCAGAGATCAGTGGAGGCAATAGGAATCCACTCAGGTAGAAAATCTATAGATTTAGGGTCATCTCAGAGATTAACTCTATTATTTAGAGTCTTAGCCTTTGGTTACAATAAAAGGATAGAGATTTATAATGCAATTCTCTTCTGGTCTACAGTGTTATGTCTTTTACTTTTAAGTTTGTATACCCCAGCGAGTGAAAAAGAAGGAAATACAATTCATTTTTACTAGACGATTGAAGTTCATATTCCATTCCCGACAGGTGTGTGCGTCTCCCATAAGTCTGGCGCGTCGTATCTGTATCTTGCTGTATAAGTATCTCCCCTAAATTTTACATGTTGTATAAGCATCTCCATCAGACTTGTCATCTAGTATTTGCCATTTACATTTTGTATCTTCATCTCTTGCCCCCATTGACCTGCTGTATGCACCTTTCACGTCAGCTCAATCTTGGATATATTGCGTGTACAAACTCTCTAAGCTCAAAGGAATTTTCCCAAGAACAAAGATCATTTTAATCGATAGATCTTGGAATAATAATAACTTCCATAATTGGATGTGTTTAAAAAAAATGTTCCTGTGCCGAGATAATCTTGTGAATGTGTCCCTGCTGTGTACTGTGTAATGTCTGTGTCTGACCACACAGGAATATTATTATTATTTATTATTATTATTATACATTTTTATAGCGCCATTTATTCCATGGCGCTTTACATGTGAATACGGGAAAAATATAATCAAATACATTAAACATGAGCAAAAAAACAAGGCACACAGGTACATAAGGAGGGAGGACCCTGCCCGCGATGGCTCACAGTCTGCAGGGGAACATGGTCTGATCATACCACAACTCCTGAGCAGGGGGGACAAAAGAGAGTATACAGACAGGACAGCATGGTATCACAGCTGATAACCCATTTTATGATCAGATCATGTGCCTGCACGGTCAGTCACAGCCATTAAACAGTACACAGCAGGGGCACATTAAGGCTAGTTTCACACTAGCGTTTACCTGATCTGCGGCGGGCTGTGGACTTCCTCCGTGAAGCCCCCCCCTTCGCCGCACCTCCACTGCTAGCTCCGCCTACATCTGCATGCGGCCCGCATGCGGCGTGCGTATCTATATTTAACATTAGGTATGCAGGTCGTGCGGCTGTATGCGGATGGTGCCGCATGCGTCGTTTTGACGATGCGGCGACCAGCGTAGGACGCAGCCTGTAGCATTTTTTTTCCGCATCGTCAAAACGACGCATGCGGCACAATCCGCACACAGCAGCACGACCTGGGACCTGCGGGCCACATGCAGATGTAGGTTGAGCTAGCAGCGGAGGTGTGGCGGAGGGCGGGGCTTCACAGAGGAAGTCCGCAGTCCGCCGCAGATCAGGTAAACGCTAGTGTGAAACTAGCCTTATAAGATTATCTCAGCACAGGAACATTTTTTTTTAAAACACATCCAATTGTGGAAGTTATTATTATTTAAAAATCTATTGATTAAAATAAATTTTGTTTGTGGGAAAACTCCTTTAAATACATTGTACAGTAAAGAAAATTTTCTTTGGTTCAAGACCCTCATCATTTGGGAATCTAACTTGTCTTGTTTTATTCAGCCAACACGTATATGAATGGGCATTGTGTAATTCCTTTGGTTCACCTGTGGTGGTCGCCGCAGAGAGATTGAACACTTGCTGCCAAATTTTCTCACAACCAACAGCTGGTAGTTGAAAGTAGAGAACCCCTTGTGCTTGTATTTTTTTCAAACTGCATAAGCCATTTTATCGCTATGTTGGAGAACGGTGGTAGAAGCTAACTTTCTGCGTAGCATAGACATGTAATAGAGGAGGATTGTGGGTGTATTATTCAGGACAGGTATTAGACTTATGCTGCCCAGACATTCAGATCTCAGTGGAACTGGACGACATAAAAAAAAAATTGTATATATTGAATTCCAACACGCTTGATCATTTATCTTCATGGAAGATAAACCACTGTTAGGCTACGTTCACAGGACATAAATTAGATGCAGGCACAACCGGTGAATTGTCCCAGGTGAAACCGGCATTCTATCTCCTGGAGCGGCTTCGCAAGTGGCTTTGCCATCATTCTTGCGGCTCAGACACTTAGATCTTTTGCTCTATAGGTGAGGTATAAAGATCAAGCAGCTTCCGGGAACAAACCGCCTAAAGAATGAGCTTAAGTAGTAGGAGGATAGGTGTGCTAGTCTCGCTGCTGATGAGGAAATCAAGAAATCCAGAAGACGTGGTACAGGATTGACCATGCGGTTTATTCTCAACATGCTTCGAAGTTGGACCAATTTCTTCATCAGGAGATATGTATTGTGGACAGTGTAGTTATCTCCTGATGAAGACGTTGGTTCAACCTCCAAAGGAGTTGACAAAAAATATGATACAGGAAAGAAATATATCTTGGTACCGTGTTAGCCAGTAGATAGAAAAATATTTAGAATTGAGAGTCCTCAGTGGTTGATACCTTTTAATGGCTAACTGAAAAGATGGTAACAAACTGCAAGCTTTCGAGACTACACTTGTAGTCGAAAGCTTGCAATTTGTTACCATCTTTTCAGTTAGCCATTAAAAAGTATCAACCACTGAGGACTCTCAATTCAAAAAAAGTGTGGTCATTTCTGTACAACGTCTTCTGTTTTTTTTTTATTTTCACATCTCATATCCTCCAACTACTTGCTACAGATGGCGGGATCTCCCGACCTGTGGGTACGGCAGCAGCAGCTTTCAATCCTTGATTGCTCAGTTGTGGGGTAAACAACCCCAAAAGATGAGTA
The DNA here is from genome assembly GCF_032444005.1 of Ranitomeya imitator. NCBI lineage: Eukaryota > Metazoa > Chordata > Amphibia > Anura > Dendrobatidae > Ranitomeya > Ranitomeya imitator. The sequence goes on from NC_091286.1 coordinate 52,418,875, forward strand.
GTATCATACCCCTCACCTTAGCAATTTGTTCATCAGATAAGACCCTATTGCACTTGGTGTTCCCTAGCCTCTCTGAAGAATGAGCAAATGACTTATTTTAACCAATTCAGGGTTTAAAAGAAGTGACATAACACAGAGCATGTGCACAGCAGTGTCATTTTGACATTGCTGTGCATTAGAGTTACTTTTTGGGGCTCTTTTGTGGTTCTTTTTCAGGCAGATTCCCAGCGGAAACCACCTGAAAAAGATGTCGTATGCACACAATCTTAGAAGTGTCTGGAGGAGGCAGAGCCGATTGTGTTGTGAATTCTGTTGTCGAGCTCCCTCCTGTGGTCGTGAATGGTACTTCGGCGAGTTCTGTCTATGGGCTCCCTCTGGTGGCTATGAGTGAAGCTGCGGCTTCTGAGGTTCCTTACACAGGTGACGTGGTTTCTTCTTTGGTTGGCTGCTCTATTTAACTCCTCTCTGATCGTTACTCCATGCCAGCTGTCAATGTTTTAGCATTGGTTCAGTTCGCTCCTGGATCTGTCTGGTGTCCTGTCTTCTCCTGCAGAAGCTAAGTTCCTGATTATTATTTTTGCTCATTGTTTCTTGTCCAGCTGGTTATCATGATTTAGTCTTGCTAGCTGGAAGCTCTGGGATGCAGAGTGGCCCCGCCGCACCGTGAGTCGGTGCGGAGGTCTTTTTTGCACACTCTGCGTGGTCTTTAGTAGGTTTTTGTGCTGATCGCAAAGTTACCTTTCCTATCCTCTGTCTATTTAGTATGTCTGGCCTCCCTTTGCTGAACCTGTCTCATTTCTGAGTTTGTGACTTTCATCTTTACTCACAGTCAATATATGTGGGGGGCTTCCTTTACCTTTGGGGAATTTCTCTGAGGCAAGGAAGGCTTTATTTTCCATCTCTAGGGCTAGATAGTTCTTAGGCTGTGACGAGGCGCCTAGGGTCTGGTCAGGAGCGCTCCACGGCTATTTCTAGTGTGTGTGATAGGATTAGGGCTTGCGGTCAGCAGAGTTCCCACATCCCAGAGCTTGTCCTGTATGAGGTTTAACTATCAGGTCATTCCGGGTGCTCCTAACCACCAGGTCATAACAGTACAGCTGGCCCAAAGTATTAATGCATCTCAATAGAGGGATAAGAGAAGTTCTGAGACCATTTTTTTTCTTTGCACTGTGTTTTGTCTTTCTTTTCCCCTAAACCTTTGGGTGGTTCACGACACAGGTGTAGAGATGGACATTCAAGGTCTGTCCTCTTGTGTGGATCATCTCACTGCAAGGGTACAAAACATTCAAGATTTTGTGGTTCAGAATCCGATGTTAGAGCCTAGAATTCCTACTCCTGATTTATTTTCTGGAAATAGATCTAAGTTTCTGAATTTCAAAAATAATCAGGAACTTAGCTTCTGCAGGAGAAGACAGGACACCAGACAGATCCAGGAGCGAACTGAACCAATGCTAAAACATTGACAGCTGGCATGGAGTAACGATCAGAGAGGAGTTAAATAGAGCAGCCAACCAAAGAACAAACCACGTCACCTGTGTAAGGAACCTCAGAAGCCGCAGCTTCACTCATTGCCACCAGAGGGAGCCCATAGACAGAACTCGCCGAAGTACCATTCACGACCACAGGAGGGAGCTCGACAACAGAATTTACAACAGTACCAATTCCGTGGATCAGGCAGAGAAAATCTTGCTGGCTTTGTGTCAGGGTCAGGATGAGGCGGAGGTGTACTGTCAGAAGTTTAGAAAGTGGTCTGTGCTTACTCAGTGGAATGAATGTGCCCTGGCGGCAATTTTCAGAAAGGGTCTTTCTGAAGCCCTTAAGGATGTCATGGTGGGATTTCCCACGCCTGCTGGTCTGAATGAGTCTATGTCATTGGCCATTCAGATCGATCGGCGCTTGCGTGAGCGCAAAGCTGTGCACCATTTGGCGGTGGTTTCTGAGAATAGGCCTGAGCCTATGCAGTGTGATAGAACTTTGACCAGAGCTGAACGGCAAGAACACAGACGTCGGAATGGGCTGTGTTTTTACTGTGGTGAATCCACTCATGCTGTCTCCAATTGTCCTAAGCGCACTAAGTGGTTCGCTAGGTCTGTCACCATTGGTACGGTACAGTCAAAATTTCTTTTGTCCGTTACTCTGATTTGCTCTCTGTCGTCCTATTCTGTTATGGCATTTGTGGATTCAGGCGCTGCCCTGAATTTGATGGACTTGGAGTTTGCCAGGCGCTGTGGTTTTTCCTTGGAGCTCTTGCAGTATCCTATTCCATTGAGAGGAATTGATGTTATGCCTTTGGCCAAGAATAAACCTCAATGCTGGACGCAATTGACCATGTGCATGGCTCCTGCACATCAGGAGGATATTCGCTTTTTGGTGTTGCATAATCTGCATGATGTGGTCGTTTTGGGGTTGCCATGGCTACAGGTTCATAATCCAGTGTTGGATTGGAAATTTATGTCTGTGTCCGGCTGGGGTTGTCAAGGGGTACATGGTGATGTTCCATTGTTGTCAATTTCGCCTTCCACTCCTTCTGAAGTCCCTGAGTTTTTATCAGATTACCGGGATGTATTTGAGGAGCCCAAATCCGGTGCCCTACCTCCTCATAGGGACTGCGATTGTGCTATTAATTTGATTCCCGGTAGTAAGTTTCCTAAGGGCCGTCTGTTTAATTTATCTGTGCCAGAGCAGGCTGCTATGCGGAGTTATATAAAGGAATCCTTGGAGAAGGGTCATATTCGCCCTTCGTCGTCACCATTGGGAGCAGGGTTCTTTTTTGTGGCCAAGAAGGATGGCTCTTTAAGACCTTGTATTGATTACCGCCTTCTTAATAAGATCACAGTCAAATTTCAGTATCCTTTGCCGCTTATGTCTGATCTGTTTGCTCGGATTAAGGGGGCTAGTTGGTTCACCAAGATAGATCTTCGAGGGGCATATAGTCTGGTGCAAATTAAACAGGGCGATGAATGGAAAACGGCATTTAATACGCCCGAGGGCCATTTTGAGTACCTGGTTATGCCATTCGGGCTTTCTAATGCTCCATCTGTGTTTCAGTCCTTTATGCATGACATCTTCCGAGAGTACCTGGATAGATTCATGATTGTATATTTGGATGACATTTTGGTCTTTTCGGATGATTGGGAGTCTCATGTGAAGCAGGTCAGAATGGTGTTCCAGGTCCTTCGTGCGAATTCCTTGTTTGTGAAGGGGTCAAAGTGTCTCTTTGGAGTTCAGAAGGTTTCATTTTTGGGTTTCATTTTTTCTCCTTCTACTATCGAGATGGACCCTGTTAAAGTTCAGGCCATTTACGATTGGACTCAGCCGACATCTGTGAAGAGCTTGCAGAAGTTCCTGGGCTTTGCTAATTTTTATCGTCGCTTCATCGCTAATTTTTCCAGTATTGCTAAACCGTTGACTGATTTGACCAAGAAAGGTGCTGATGTGGTCAATTGGTCCTCTGCGGCTGTAGAGGCTTTTCAGGAGTTGAAGCGACATTTTGCTTCTGCCCCTGTGTTGTGCCAGCCAGATGTTTCGCTCCCTTTTCAGGTTGAGGTTGATGCTTCTGAAATTGGAGCAGGGGCTGTTTTGTCGCAAAGAAGTTCTGATGGCTCAGTGATGAAACCCTGTGCCTTCTTTTCTAGAAAATTGTCGCCTGCTGAGCGCAATTATGATGTGGGCAATCGGGAGTTGTTGGCCATGAAGTGGGCATTCGAGGAGTGGCGACATTGGCTTGAAGGAGCTAAACATCGCGTAGTGGTCTTGACGGATCACAAGAATTTAACTTATCTCGAGCCTGCCAAACGGTTGAATCCTAGACAGGCTCGGTGGTCGCTCTTTTTCTCCCGTTTTGATTTAGTGGTTTCACACCTTCCGGGATCTAAGAATGTGAAGGCTGACGCCCTGTCAAGGAGTTTTGTGCCTGACTCTCCGGGTGTTCCGGAGCCGGCGGGAATTCTTAAAGAAGGGGTAATTTTGTCTGCCATTTCCCCTGATTTGCGGCGTGTGCTGCAAAAGTTTCAGGCTGATAAACCTGACCGTTGTCCTACGGAGAAACTGTTTGTCCCTGATAGATGGATTAGTAGAGTTATCTCTGAGATTCATTGTTCAGTGTTGGCTGGTCATCCTGGAATCTTTCGTACCAGAGATTTGGTGGCTAGATCCTTTTGCTGGCCTTCTTTGTCACGGGATGTGCGTTCTTTTGTGCAGTCCTGTGGGACTTGTGCTCGGGCTAAGCCCTGCTGTTCTCGTGCCAGTGGGTTGCTTTTGCCCTTGCCGATCCCGAAGAGGCCCTGGACACATATTTCTATGGATTTTATTTCAGATCTCCCTGTTTCTCAAAGGATGTCGGTCATTTGGGTGGTTTGTGATCGCTTCTCTAAGATGGTCCATTTGGTACCCTTATCTAAATTGCCTTCCTCCTCTGATTTGGTGCCATTGTTTTTCCAGCATGTGGTTCGTTTGCATGGCATTCCAGAGAACATCGTTTCGGACAGAGGTTCCCAGTTTGTTTCGAGGTTTTGGCGGTCCTTTTGCGCTAAGATGGGCATTGATTTGTCTTTTTCTTCGGCTTTCCATCCTCAGACTAATGGCCAAACCGAACGAACTAATCAGACTTTGGAGACATATCTGAGATGCTTTGTTTCTGCTGATCAGGATGATTGGGTGTCCTTCTTGCCTTTGGCTGAGTTCGCCCTCAATAATCGGGCCAGCTCGGCTACTTTAGTTTCTCCTTTTTTCTGTAATTCTGGTTTCCATCCTCGTTTCTCTTCAGGGCAGGTTGAGCCTTCGGACTGTCCTGGTGTGGATGCGGTGGTGGACAGGTTGCAGCAGATTTGGACTCATGTGGTGGACAATTTGACATTGTCCCAGGAGAAGGCTCAACGTTTTGCTAACCGCCGGCATTGTGTTGGTCCCCGACTTCGTGTTGGGGATTTGGTTTGGTTGTCATCTCGTCACGTTCCTATGAAGGTTTCCTCTCCTAAGTTTAAGCCTCGTTTCATTGGGCCTTATAAGATTTCTGAAGTTCTTAATCCTGTGTCATTTCGTTTGGACCTTCCAGCTTCTTTTGCCATCCATAATGTGTTCCATAGGTCGTTGTTGCGAAGATACGTGGCGCCTATGGTTCCCTCCGTTGATCCCCCTGCCCCGGTGTTGGTTGAGGGGAAGTTGGAGTATGTGGTGGAGAAGATTTTGGATTCTCGTGTTTCGAGACAGAAACTTCAGTACCTGGTCAAGTGGAAGGGTTATGGTCAGGAAGATAATTCCTGGGTTTTTGCCTCTGGTGTTCATGCTGCCGATCTTGTTCGTGCCTTTCATCTGGCTCATCCTGATCAGCCTGGGGGGTGACCCCTCCTCGAGGGGGGGTACTGTTGTGAATTCTGTTATCGAGCTCCCTCCTGTGGTCGTGAATGGTACTTCGGCGAGTTCTGTCTATGGGCTCCCTCTGGTGGCTATGAGTGAAGCTGCGGCTTCTGAGGTTCCTTACACAGGTGACGTGGTTTGTTCTTTGGTTGGCTGCTCTATTTAACTCCTCTCTGATCGTTACTCCATGCCAGCTGTCAATGTTTTAGCATTGGTTCAGTTCGCTCCTGGATCTGTCTGGTGTCCTGTCTTCTCCTGCAGAAGCTAAGTTCCTGATTATTATTTTTGCTCATTGTTTCTTGTCCAGCTGGTTATCATGATTTAGTCTTGCTAGCTGGAAGCTCTGGGATGCAGAGTGGCCCCGCCGCACCGTGAGTCGGTGCGGAGGTCTTTTTTGCACACTCTGCGTGGTCTTTAGTAGGTTTTTGTGCTGATCGCAAAGTTACCTTTCCTATCCTCTGTCTATTTAGTATGTCTGGCCTCCCTTTGCTGAACCTGTCTCATTTCTGAGTTTGTGACTTTCATCTTTACTCACAGTCAATATATGTGGGGGGCTTCCTTTACCTTTGGGGAATTTCTCTGAGGTAAGGTAGGCTTTATTTTCCATCTCTAAGGCTAGATAGTTTTTAGGCTGTGACGAGGCGCCTAGGGTCTGGTCAGGAGCGCTCCACGGCTATTTCTAGTGTGTGTGATAGGATTAGGGCTTGCGGTCAGCAGAGTTCCCACATCCCAGAGCTCGTCCTGTATGAGGTTTAACTATCAGGTCATTCCGGGTGCTCCTAACCACCAGGTCATAACACGTTTGGCAATGGTTTACCTGTCTTTCTCCATCTACAACCCAAGCATGATCAACGGAGCCCAAAGTATTTATGGGAAGTTGGATTTATGGGAAGTCCAAGGAGTGCTTGGTCAGAAGCTTTAGTAAATGTATGGCCATTTCAGTAGTGATTTCTCATAGAACTAGAAGGAAATAATTTACGTTGCTTAGCACCATCTACAAAACCTGGTGTATTACATCGTAGAGGTGACATAGCTTTCAAGAGTTAATTGCAGATATTGGCACATCTAGTCTTTAATTCTTATTTCATTTATCTAAGTATTATTTATAAGTATCTACAATTCTATTCTCTATTGCATTACTTCACTCGGTCGTTTTACTGTAAAGTACTTTGAATCTTCACCTTTATTATATGACATTAGATGATCTCTAAGCTCAAGAATTTATGAAATGATTAATGTTAGTTACACGGTGGGACTAGAAAGAAAAGCCGGATCACAAGTCACAAGTTTATTTAGCCAATTGAAATTCAAAGATCCTTATGGGAAGATTTTAGAAGAAGAAACCCAATTAAATGATAGGGATAGCTCAATGGAATTAAACCTGGAGAAAAAAAAACTAACAGGGAAAATAAAAGCAATGATAAAGATCAGTATCATGAGGAAAGTCAAGAAAACCGACGAAGAGCGAGAGAGGAGAAGTTTGATGGAATTCAATCAAAACACGGAGCGGCCCCTATTTGATCCACAGAAATCTCATTATTGAACTTAGCAAATAGAGTTTGCAGTTTGAAGAAAATTGACAACCGGGGTTCTAATCTACCACAGAATCCAATTAATGTGTGGCGCTGTACAAGTTGGGAGTATTTTCTTTTTTACCTGGTACTAATCTGCTAAAGATAAAAAAGTTAGACAAACAGTTCAACCAAAGCCTGAGCCTTGTCTATGGTTAAAGAAAAAAAATCAATGGTAAATCATATGAAGGGTTGACTTTTCAATTTCTTTCTGTTATTTAATTATATTGATTGGCAATATTGCTCATTGAACTGTGAAAGTTGGAAGCAGCCCAAAAGTGAACCAAGGAACGAATATATAATGTATTAAATGTCAATGGAGAATAAATCTCGACTCCGCTCCTTGGTCTCATTGGCTTTTTTTCTTCATCGATGATGTGAATTTTGATTACTATGAAGTAAATATATAACAGTCAGGGGAAATACCTGTTGAAGCAACAACTCTGTATATTATGTTCTATAATTTCTCCACTTGCTGTAAAGCCATACAATGATTGAACTTAAAGGGGTTGTCAAGCCTTAGTGTACAATTCTGCAAAGACTGTCTGGTGCCAGCGGAAGTGTGATCACAAGTATGGGATTTGCATACATGCGGTTACGTGCCGACTAGACGTGCACGGCCTTACCCAATGCAAGTGAATTGAGTGAGGCTGGATAAGTCTAGTTGGAATGTGACCGGAAGTATGCAAATCACATAACTGTGGTCATATGATCGTCTGCTCCCAGCGCCGGCACCGGAGAGTCCTCACATCACATGCAACTACTGTGAGGATTCCCAAGTCTGCAGTCACATAGAGCAACAGCAGTTGTCTGGATTAGAAAAAAAATGCATTCAAATACTCATTTAATACATAAAGGAGTTCAGAATTATGTAAGGCGTACATGCATTATGTGGACAGACCATTGATTGAAAAGGAAATTGTGTAATGTTTTGTTTTTGCTTTATCGGCACAACAGGAAAATTGAACACTTGCTGCCAGGTTCCCTCATAGATTACAATTAATCATTGGAGATCAGTTTATCATCGAAAGACCCTTCTAATAATATTTAATTGTCCAAAAATGACAACGCCTTTGAGTAGCAAATTAGAATGTGAATTTAAAAAAAAACGTACCTAATAGTCTAAATCATTGAACACCAAGATTTTCCTGAATTTTTCATGTAAGACATCTTCTTGGAAAGTACAACGTGATCAGAGATGGCATCACCCTTGAAGTGGCCAAGAGGCTCAGGTTAAGAGGCGCTAAGCAAAACCCATTATGCCCTTGTCACTTATGACTGACACACTTAATTAGAATTTATGACCTCTATTAATGAGGCGTCCCCTGTATTAAATTGATACGATGAATTCTAATTTTCCCCATTGTATCTTTTGTACGTGGTGACCTTCCCCGCCTCACCTTAGTATATATTACACACTCAGCTCTTAAAATATAATACTTTTTTTTAATCTAAAATGAAAATGATCTTACTTGACTAATATTCACACGTTACAAATAGTTTATTGTTGATTATATCACATTTTAGCCTATTCATACTCCAAACCTTGTTGTTAGCACAAATATTAAACTTACATCTGAGCCCAACTAATAGATTAAGAGGCTTTATTTTGGGATTCAGGAGTCAGTGGCTTGACCGGTTTATTTAGTAAATAATGGATTTTCTTGACCACGTGCTCCCACAGCGACCACCTTGTTGTCTTCACGGCATAAAAAGCCAATCAGCTTAATGATTCCTCCAAACAACATTACTAATCTCAGCTTCATAAACTCCAGGGTCTTGGACTGGCAAGGTTGGTGGTGTGTGAGTGGAATTTTCAAGTTACTTTAAGACTCATTGTAAAATGATAAAATATAAAAAAAACCACGACAACTATTATCTCTCAGTATAATTTTAAAAAAGGAGAAATTATAACCTTTTGTAAGGGCATATGAAAATACCGTATTTATGGACTAACAAATGCTGTACATTTTTTTCAGTTTCCATGGAAATATCACATCTAAATTCATAATTTTTTTTTAAGATAGTCTGTTTTAGGTGCACAGGGGGAATCTCGAACCACCTCCGCTGTGATCTCCCATTCTTCTCTGGCCGCAGTGGAGCCTGCTCAGTGGAGACGTTGGTCCCAGCATCTGGCTCAGGCAAATACTGTGCGCTTGGTTACTGCTGATCTTCCAGACTCAGCCATTGTAACCAGCACTGTTCTGCGGTGACTGTGAGTCCTCCTTTTCCTCTACTGGGCATGCTCAAGGGACGACCTCTCATTGGAGGTCGGGGGCTCACATGCTCAGACCCTGAAGCAGTTCCTATTGGACCACTAGGAAGTTCCTGGAGAGCTTCCTCTATAAAAGGTTTGCATGGCCGCACGGCCATGCGCTAGTATCAACTTAAGTTCATGTGTGTGAGCTTAACTACTTCTGTGGTCGCTGTCAGCATGTGCTCAGGGTCGGCTGTATAGCCACTAGAATTCCGGCACCTCCAGAGAGGAGTTTGTGCGTATGAATTCAGGGCTGGCGTATAGCCTCTAGAATTCTGGCACCTCCGGAGAGGAGTTTGTGTGTATAAATTCAGGGATGACGTATAGCCTCTAGAATTCTGGCACCTCCGGTGAGAAGTTGTTTGAGTGCTGATGCTGACCTGCTCCGTTAGAAAGCTGTGACCCTCTGTGAGGTTAACAGGGCACAGCGTTATCTTTTATCCCGGCGATTCTGTGAAGCAACAGAGTTCACTCCTATACAGACGGAACCCATATCTGTTCAGGCGTAATAACGCCATATAGTGCCACCATATACTAGCAGCAGGTTCCACTCCTGCAAGGTGGACCCCGGGCTGCGAACGCACCAATATTATCTCCATATTTACTCGGTGCGTTCTGCCAGTGATAACAGTCTGTCAGCCCAAACTGACAGTATACACTAAAGATGATAAAATATAATGTACATAAATTGCATTTTTATAGTCAAATTAATCACAACCGGTGTTTTTCACGCTAGTTTTGATGAAGAAGTGTGGTGGCTTCAGAGGCACCTGATTCGTTAAGGTATGTCTTAATGAATCAGGCACATCTTAAAAGCGGCATGCACCTCTGTTCAGAATCATGAGCAAGTTTCATGGTGTAAGGTAGTGTCCCACAACTCCAGTTCTCACAAGCGACCTACAAGATTTCTTTAGTATTGTCCAGGTGATAATTCCATCTCCTGTGCAACACTAAGGAAATCCTGAAAACATGAACTGTTGGTGCCTCCTGAGGACCGAAGTTGGGGAACTCTGGTGTCAAATATGCCACAACTGATGAATTACGTGAACGGGCATTGCCCTGCCCTCATCCTATCCCAGCTCTACCCATTTTGATGGAGCTGACCAAAACTGGGGTGAAAACAACAAAAGTTGCCAAATTTTTGGACAACCTCAGTGTGCAGGACAATTTGGGGACTTTTCGTGGTTTTATGCCAGATTTCTGGAGTAAACACTCAGGCAATTAATGTTCTAATTGCAATATCCATTGTGCAGAAGCTAAAGATAATTACTGGTGGTGATGTGGCCAAGAGTCTCGGGACACTAATTGATTTAGCGTGTTAGGGCTGTTTTCTTTATTTTGAAATTGAATTTCAAGGGTTCTCGGTACACTGTAGTTCTAGTCCACCCACCCCATTTTTGGGCTTTGCATCTTGTCTACTATATATATATACAGTGGGGCAAAAAAGTATTTAGTCAGTCAGCAATAGTGCAAGTTCCACCACTTAAAAAGATGAGAGGCGTCTGTAATTTTTATCATAGGTAGACCTCAACTATGGGAGACAAACTGAGAAAAAAAAATCCAGAAAATCACATTGTCTGTTTTTTTAACATTTTATTTGCATATTATGGTGGAAAATAAGTATTTGGTCAGAAACAAAATTTCATCTCAATACTTTGTAATATATCCTTTGTTGGCAATGACAGAGGTCAAACGTTTTCTGTAAGTCTTCACAAGGTTGCCACACACTGTTGTTGGTATGTTGGCCCATTCCTCCATGCAGATCTCCTCTAGAGCAGTGATGTTTTTGGCTTTTCGCTTGGCAACACGGACTTTCAACTCCCTCCAAAGGTTTTCTATAGGGTTGAGATCTGGAGACTGGCTAGGCCACTCCAGGACCTTGAAATGCTTCTTACGAAGCCACTCCTTCGTTGCCCTGGCGGTGTGCTTTGGATCATTGTCATGTTGAAAGACCCAGCCACGTTTCATCTTCAATGCCCTTGCTGATGGAAGGAGGTTTGCACTCAAAATCTCACGATACATGGCCCCATTCATTCTTTCATGTACCCGGATCAGTCGTCCTGGACCCTTTGCAGAGAAACAGCCCCAAAGCATGATGTTTCCACCACCATGCTTTACAGTAGGTATGGTGTTTGATGGATGCAACTCAGTATTCTTTTTCCTCCAAACACGACAAGTTGTGTTTCTACCAAACAGTTCCAGTTTGGTTTCATCAGACCATAGGACATTCTCCCAAAACTCCTCTGGATCATCCAAATGCTCTCTAGCAAACTTCAGACGGGCCCGGACATGTACTGGCTTAAGCATTGGGACACGTCTGGCACTGCAGGATCTGAGTCCATGGTGGCGTAGTGTGTTACTTATGGTAGGCCTTGTTACATTGCTCCCAGCTCTTTGTAGTTCATTCACTTGGTCCCCCCGCGTGGTTCTGGGATTTTTGCTCACCGTTCTTGTGATTATTCTGACCCCACGGGGTGGGATTTTGCGTGGAGCCCCAGATAGAGGGAGATTATCAGTGGTATTGTATGTCTTCCATTTTCTAATTATTGCTCCCACTGTTGATTTCTTCACTCCAAGCTGGTTGGCTATTGCAGATTCAGTCTTCCCAGCCTGGTGCAGGGCTACAATTTTGTTTCTGGTGTCCTTTGACAGCTCTTTGGTCTTCACCATAGTGGAGTTTGGAGTCAGACTGTTTGAGGGTGTGCACAGGTGTCTTTTTATACTGATAACAAGTTTAAACAGGTGCCATTACTACAGGTAATGAGTGGAGGAAAGAGGAGACTCTTAAAGAAGAGGTTACAGGTCTGTGAGAGCCAGAAATCTTGATTGTTTGTTTCTGACCAAATACTTATTTTCCACCATAATATGCAAATAAATTGTTAAAAAAACAGACAATGTGATTTTCTGGATTTTTATTTCTCAGTTTGTCTCCCATAGTTGAGGTCTACCTATGATGTAAATTACAGACGCCTCTCATCTTTTTAAGTGGTGGAACTTGCACTATTGCTGACTGACTAAATACTTTTTTGCCCCACTGTATATATATACAGGTTGAAACAGCCAGGTCTAGGTCCTGCTCTACCCTCATCTGGTCTGAAGGCATTTAGCCGCCTGATGGGGTACACCTTGCCGCGGTGGAATGGATGTTACGCTCATTTGATAAAAATTGTGTCAGTTAACTACCCTATATTATTTACATGTACTATTATTGTTTATTCATTTATTTACTGCAGGTTATTTGTTCACTATTTTAATCCTAAGTTTATTAGGGCTAGGTAACAACAATTTCACATATTGATTGGCTATAAAGTAGAAGTTCAAAACATCACCCCCTCTTCTCTACGTGATGAAGTTATTGACTGAAGCTGCACCTTAGACACTTCCCACTCCCTGCACGTAATACTTTTGTATTGACCATAATATATAAAAGTTTGCGTGTCTGCATGCAAATTATTCTATTTCAGAACAGATTGCTTGGAATCATTTTTAGAAGTAAAGTATTTTCCACATGGATCTTGATTCTATATGTATATATTTTTAGAAAACCCCAAAAGGTAGGACTAAATTATAGAGAAAAGACGGCATGGTATAAAATAAAAACAACATTTCAGACAAATGAAAAATAAATTTATTGTCTTTTCAAATGAATAATAAAAAAAAAACTCAACAAATAAAATGGAAACATGAAAACAATGAGCTGTGACAATAACACGCACAAATGATAGTGTAGAAAAATTAGCAATAAAATGACAATTTAAACAATATCACGACATGAATAACGTAGAAAGTAAACAAAATATGTCAAAAGAACGAAAGAAAAGAAAACTACAATAAATTCTAAATATTGGCACAATAAGCGGTGGACATTATTAATTCAATGATCTCATAGGAATTGATAAATGATGGGGCATCAATAATTTGAAACAATAAAAAGTTTAAAAAAAAAACCTTGTTCTTTATCAAAGGATGAATACTTGTAATATTTGTAATGCGAATAAAAAATATATAATTATGTGACAAAATGATTGTCTTGCGCTGATGGACATATTACCATTTGTACCATTATAATATTCATATGTACCTTCACATCCTCTTTCTATTTGTCCATTACACAAAAGAGCATCTGAGATCAAGTCTGGAAGACGTCCATTCAGATCAACAGAAGCGAGGCAGCCCTGGAACCCTTCCTTGGCATGGACGAGTTTTGGCAATGTTTTGAACATTTCTTTGGCAACACCTCCTATGTATAGGTCACCTTGCAGAAAGAGAAAAAAAAAGACGAAACAATTGTAAGGAAATGATCAATTATAACGCATTCCAAAATTATAGACCCACAATAAAATAGTCCACTTTTTTATAAATACGTTTTTTATGTTCAGATTTTAACAACTTCATTAATCTTTTGGAATAGCGAGAGTAAAAGTAAATCCATCACATTGAAGATGCTTTTCTATCAATGTGCAGGAATAGGGGCTAAGAGGTGGGCGAACCTGGACAGAAATGGTCGGGTTTCGTACCGGACAGTCACTATTCGGGCCTCAACGCCTTTCTGCTGAAGTCCGGTGGGGGCCGAGAGGAATCCATGGTGGGAATCCATTATTTTCACTGGGGTTCGGGTCTAAGTTCGGGTATTAGTCTGGTACCCCAACTGAACTTTTAAAAAAGTTCGGGTCAAGTACAGAACCCAAACTTTCACCGGTCCGCCCATCCCTAATTACGAGTCCCGTGGGCGGACTTACTGAATGATTGACATCCTACCTAGCATGAAGATGCATTCAGAGGTAGTTGTCAATTACTGAGTAGGATAATCTAGCGGACAGCAATTTCTTAACAATAAGGTCCAATAAATATTTTCACACAAAACTATACACCCCTTTAATATGTTTTCAAAAATAGTACACAGGTATTAATTTAATCACACTTTATTATGGTATATTTTGATATATATTACATTTTACTAGATTATTACATGGGAAATACCAATTATTTTCTTGCTTTCCAAGCTAAAGGATAAAGGTTATTAAAAAAAAGAAACCTTTAAATCTTTTTAAAGGAATAAGTCAATTTATATTTTTATATTTCTCATTTAAAATAGAAATAAATATTATCACTCGTAAAAATGTAACAAAATGCGTCTAAACATTACAGATAAATATTGTCTGTAACATAAAATGTCACTAGGATTTAAACGGCAAGAAGAAATAACGACAAAGAAAACAGAAATGTTTCCAAAATCTAAAGGTCAAGAGAAGATCAATGGACCCAAGAACACACTGACTTCCACATGTGATAAATATTTTTTCCTCCTACAGATACTCCAGCTGGTAAAGGTGAATCTGTTTCTAGTGAGTTTTTTTTGGGGGGGGGCTATGTCTTTAACAAACACAATAAAAAACGGGGTCAGACAGATCCTGCAAGTTGCCAAATGTCAAGGTTAAAAAATAATTTTGTAGGCTTCAGAAGTTGACTTGGAAGTTGACTGTGTATTTCTGAGCTTCCTTCTGCCCAGCTGAGGACTAACTGAAGATAATATTGTTTGTAAGCCAGAGATGAAGGTTAAGATGCACAGTGAATCGATAAAAAAAGAAATGGCCCCGTGGAGCAAAATAAAATAGTGTCGTGACTATACTGCAAGGATAAAAATGTGACGAGCCAGTTGCCGGTCAGGTCTATAAAATGTGTCCTCCACCGGCCTGCTAGTGGAATGGGACTTCCCAATGTAACGGGAATCTGTCAGCAGGTTTTGCTATTTAATTCAGCATTCTGTAGGAACAGAGACCCTGACTTCAGGGTTTTATCAGGTACACTTTCAATAAAATCAGTGTTTTATCAACAGGAGATTATCACTAGAGGACTAGTTGTCTCCAGCTATGTAGTCCTGCTCCCTCCACCGCTGATTGGCATCTTTTTGTAAATACTAGAAAGCAGCCAATCAGTGGCGTGGGCGGAGTTATACAGAGCTCTGCATTTATGGGATCGGGAGGTCTGCAACAGAGAAAACAGGGATTGTAGCAAAATGACAGCATGCAGACCAGTAAGTGACACATCGCTGGAATCATGGTGTTTACCTTTAGTAGCCATTTAAATCCATTTGTGCCAACTTCTGTGTATGTTATCAGGCCAAAATCACCAGGGTATGTGAACTTTTGATCAGGGTCATTTGGATGGTTTGGGCTGTCATTATTATTTAAAAAGAGAAAACACAGTAGTTTGACAATAAATGGCTTCACCCAACCACTAACCATGAGTGGAGAAAAAATGTTGGTGTTTTCATTCATATTCTCTGAAAAAAAGGCCCTGAAAGCAAAAATTCTGCCGGGGTATGTAAACTTTTGAGCACAACTGTATGTCAAAACTATATGCTGTTCATATGATCAGTCTTTTTGATCTTGTTTTAACCACTTCAAATTTCAAAAGTCACAAAGCAGATAAAAGAAGTGACGTGACTATTCTTCTATCTTCCTCCTTGAAAGACATCACAAAGTAAATAAAGAAGTCTGTGGGGAGCCCAAAAAGATAGACGGGAGATGTCTGGCATCTTTCCTAGTGCTATAGAAACTCCATGAAGAAGTAAACGAAGAAGTAAACCCATATATAGTACTCTATTATATTTACAAAAATTAAAATAAATAAAAAAAAAATCTTTGACGAAGAATTCAGACAAAACTAATTATTCTTCGTTGCGTTAGAGCAAGACCTGGGAGATGATACATTGTTCAGAAATTCAAAGAATAAATCTCATCATTTCTTCAGGCCATACATTATAGAGCACAATGGACACGTTTTTCATGGATTGTTGCTTTATATATGTATGAGCATACTCAACTCTGCCTCCTGAATACTAAATACTTAACATTTGGATAATTTTTAGACCAGTGGAATCCAATTCCCAACACACCCTCTGGTCCGCTGATTAAGTGATATCACCCCCTTTATTGTTTACAAGGCTTAGATCCGTATCTTCTGCTTTGACTATGCCTGAAAAAACGATGAAGGGGATGCATAGCTTATGTAAGCAATATACCCTTTCAATCAGCTGAAGAATGGATATTCTTAGCCAATACTACAACTAATTTCAAAGACTGACCGTCACTTCCAAAAAGAAAGCACGTGTGAACAGGTGCACGCTAAGAGTATCAGGATCCTACCTACCCTTATACATATAAGCCGAGGAGAGGAATAACATTGGTAGGTTCCCAGCAAAGAGGATCGCCTTGTTGTTGGCTGCTGGGCATGCATGAATTGGCCAATTTATGGGATAAGTATCTTTGTTTTTTTCCTACTTTCTAGAGTAATGCAATTCCAATTTCATATATTTCATGTTTGCATTGCAGACTGCAACTTTATTTGTTAATCCTAAGACTAAGACATCAATATTAACACTAATATATTATAAAATGAAGGCAACAGCACCATTGAGAGCTGATATGACCATTTATTTTGTAAAATAATTAATTGAAAAGTATTAAATAATGGCTGTAGTAGTAGTAGTAATAATAATAATAAATAGAATAATTTTAAATACAAAAAAAAGGCTATTGAAGTAATAATAATAATAATAATAATAATAATAATAATAAAATAGAATAATTTTAAATACAGAGATTTTTTTTGCAATTGTGGTAGAAATAATCACATTTTTCAAATGTACACTGCAAAGTGAATTTAGACTAGGAAGAGAAATAAAATATTTGTCATTTTTAGTAAAAAAAGGGAAAGAAAAAGTAAGTAAAACTTGCTGTAAAGAGACATATTACTAAGGCATCAGCTGAGACAGCAGGTTTAAAATCACCAAAACTTTATTATATGCTTCAGCAGTCAGAGCTTGAATAAACAGTGCATGCCTATTTAGTGAGGCTCACAGATGACCTTCATCCACTGAGCATGATACACAGGCTGGTTATCCATACACTTGGAAAATCATCTCAAGGTCTATGATAATAAACAATGTAGCTTTATTATTTGTATACACTGACATGGAACACAGCTGGAAAGCAGAATTATTAGATAAGCGGCACATTCAGTTTTATAAACAGTGATGGAAAAAGAGTCTGGATGACCTTTTTGATATAGTTTTCCACCAAAAAGTAAAAACATAAAATATTTAAAATAGAAGTTTTTGTTTTTAAACTAATAACAAATCTATAATGTATGACATCCTGTAAATACAACTCTGGCAAAAATGAAGAGACCACTGCAAAATGTTCGGTTTGTCTGATTTTTCTCTTTATAGGTATATTTTTGAGTAAAATGTTAATCGTTCTCTTATTCTATAAACTTCTGACAACATGTCTCCGAATTTCCAAGCAATAAATTTTGTATTTTTTTCTGACAAAAAAAATGGTCAAAATTTAAAAATAACAGTGCTTTCAGCCCTCAAATAATGCAAAGAAAACAAGTTCAGAATCATTTAGAAACAACAATACTAATGTTTTAACTCAGGAAGAGTCCAGAAATCAATACTTTGTGGAATAACCATGATTTTTAATCACAGCTTTCATGCGTCTTGGCATGCTTTCCACCAGTCTTTCACACTGCTTCTGACGCAAAAATGTAAGCAGTTCTTCTTTGTTTGATGGCTTGTGACTATTCGTCATCCTCTTGATTACATTCCAGAGGTTTTCAATGAGGTTCAGGTCTGGAGATTGGGCTGCCCATGGCAGGGTTTTGATGTGGTGGTCTCTCTTTAGATCTAAGGGTACCGTCACACTAAGCGACGCTGCAGCGATACCGACAACGATGTTGATCGCTGCAGCGTCGCTGTTTGGTTGCTGGAGAGCTGTCACACAGACAGCTCTCCAGCGACCAACGATCCTGAAGTCCCCGGGTAACCAGGGTAAACATCGGGTTACTAAGCGCAGGGCCGCACTTAGTAACCCGATGTTTACCATCGTTACCTTTGTAAATGTAAAAAAACAAACACTACATACTTACATTCCCGGTGTCTGGTCAGGTCCCTCGCCTTCAGCTTCCAGCACTGACTGAGCACCGGCCGTAAAGTACAGCGGTGACGTCACCGCTGTGCTCTGCTTTACGGCTGGCCGGCGCTCACCAGTCAGTGCGGGAAGCTGACGGCGAGGGACCTGACCAGACACCGGGAATGTAAGTATGTAGTGTTTGTTTTTTTTACATTTACAACGGTAACCAGGGTAAACATCGGGTTACTAAGCGCGGCCCTGCGCTTAGTAACCCGATGTTTACCCTGGTTACCAGTGAAGACATCGCTGGATCGGCGTCACACACGCCGATTCAGCGATGTCAGCGGGAAGTCCAGCGACAAAATAAAATGCTGGACTTTCCCCAGCGACCAACGATCTCCCAGCAGGGGCCTGATCGTTGGTCGCTGTCACACAGAACGATTTAGTTAACGATATCGTTGCTACGTCACAAAAAGCAACGATATCGTTAACGATATCGTTCAGTGTGACGGTACCTTAAGGGTTTCTTGATGTGAAGAGTGACAAGCCAAGCCTGGCATGTCAGAGCGAGGAGACTTATACACCATGCATGCTCCTATGGGAAATTAAATGAGCAAATTGACTCTTCAGAGAGGAAGAGGACTTGAACTCAAGTGGCACCTATTATAAATAGAAATCCTAAAAGTCAATAATGACTCTTTAACGAACCTTCTCAATCTCAATTTGCAGACACAGTGTTTCGGAGTGTTGCTCCTCTTGAGTGCAAAGTATGAGATCTGATTTGGCTGAAACAGATGTCAAATCTACAATAACTTAAGGAGTCTGTTCAAACCCAGCACTGGAGCTCAATTCATGCATCTTCAACCATTCTTTTCTGATTGACAGTTCTTGCTGTATATTAGCTAAAAAAAAAAGGCTAAGGGCTAAGAAAGATGGAATACAAGTAGGTAGAAAGGTGCACTGAACAGCTTCACGACACCAAGGATTCACTGATCACATCCGCTTAGTCATTTTCAATATTTCTGCATTGATGCCAATTTATTTTCTTAACCTAAACCACATTTTGGAACGTTTCAGCTTTCAAAAGAATAATTTATACAACCAGTGGATGAATTTAACGCCAGGTTATAGAAGCTTTTATTTACATAACATGGATAAGCGACATAACTTCTGTCAGGGAGTGTAGTACATACACATGTTTTCAGCCAGCTTTGGTTGTATGGCAGGCCAGAGTCCTCTAAGGCCATGCCTGGAGGAAGCGGGGGTCCCCATGCCAGGTAACACAGTGTACATGTCAATTCCTGCTCCAGGCCAGAAAGGGGAGCTTCCTTATAAATTCTGGCCAGCCGGTGGGGTTAGTGAGTCAGAAGGAAGTCAGCTGAGAGAGTAAACAGGGGAGTTGTCATTGACATGGGAGCCAGCTGGAGCTCGTGACAGGACAGTGAGAGAGGAGAGTTGTCAGTTGGTCTGTGGAGCGGAAAGGGACGGAAGCAGAGGCAAGATCTCAGGGGAATAAAAACTGCGTATAGCTGACCCCAGAGCGGAGCGCTGATAAAAAAGGACGCCAGAGTCCTTGGCTGGACGGGTGCTGAATCTGGAGGGCAGGGGACTGCAAGTTCCCTGGCCACACCGAACACCTGAAGGCACGGTAGCAGACCAAGAGCCCGGGGCTGACAGTGAAAAGGACAGTGCCCGTGAAATAGGCTCACGCTGTCTGCTATACAGGTTAGAAATCAACACGCAGGAGAGGGCCGCAGCTTAGCTACAAGCAGCAGGGACCCTAAAAGTGAGCGCAGAAGGAGAGTCCCCAGCCCCAGCTGCCAGGGTGGATCCCTTGAAAGCTTCCAGGCAAGCCAGACTCAATCCGTCATCTGTAATTGGTATCCCAGATTGCATCTACTTTCAAGTAAAGGGTAAAGAAAACTGCACGTTTCTGTGTCCTTCACTTAATCTCTGCACCCCAACGTTCACCACCATCTGAACAATCAAATATATTTGCCCTGGGGCCCCGTTCTACCCGTGGGGAGCTGAACCATCTTTGCTGCCTCACCATCAGCCCCAGTGGACCTAAACCGCAGCGTCGGCCACCCATTGCTGAACACCACGGGTGGCGTCACGACCAAACACCACATAATTATCCTCCATTTTATGACACGGCCAGGGCTACAGAAATGGATCACGGCCCCGTGACCTTCTCCGTAGAACTGTCCGGTCCGATTCCGGGTACCCCACAGCCCTGGCGGCCGTGTCATTTGCTTGACTGCTCCAAGAGTGAGGTTGTTTGTAGCATAGCCTCCATATGCTCGGCCTGTTCACATTGGCTATTTTGCATTAGCACAATCCCTCCACAAACATATTAAGTAGTTAAAGGATGGAGAGCTCATTGCAATTGTACCAGGAATAAATCAGCTATAAACAAGTAAGGTACCACTGAGAAAAAGAATATTGTCAAGTAAGTGCCACACATAGAGTGAGACAAATACATATTAATATTTGCATAAGCATTAAATATGTATATTTATTTCCCTGTATGCTGTAAATTGAAGGCATAATTCCTCTTCCTAGGTATCGCATAATCAGGAGGAGTCATATGTATTAATGGTCAAGAACGAATTAAGTTCATTCCATACAAAATCAACAGCAAGTGGAATGTTAGACTGCACATAAAGGGGGGAACCATATATTATTGGAGCACACTTAACCCTGTGATGCCATTGTAAGAAAATTATTTATTGTTTAAATCTGGTTTTGTGTTAACTGTATTTTTTTTAAAATGGCAATGATGTTTTTTTCATTATCATGATCTTTATTTTTTTTTTCAAAATTACTTGTTTTTTGCAACCCGAGTTGATATTTTAATTGATTTTTTTTAGTTAAGTATCTGATACACTGCTGATTATTCAAGTTTCCCCACCTACAAACAATGTAGAGGTTTGTAATTTTTATCGTAGGTACATTTCAACTGTGACAAAATCTAAAAATAAAAACCAGAACTATTAGTTTTTCTTTAAGAAGCCCTCCTACTCTGCACTCATTATCTGTACTAATTGCACCTATTTGAACTCATTACCTGCATAAAAGACACCTGTCCCCACCATCAATCAATCACACTTTGACCTCTCCACCATGGCCAAGACCAAAGAGCTGTCTAAGGGCAGAGGGACAAAATTGTAGACCTGCATAAGACTGGGCTACAGGACATTAGGCAAGCAGCTTGCTGAGAAAGCAACAATTGTTGGCAAAATTATTATAAAATGGAAGAAACACAAAATGATTGTCAATCTTCCTTGGTCTGGTGCTCCATGCAAGATCTTGCCTCATGGGGTAAGGATGATTCTGAGAAAGGTCGGGAATCAGCCCAGAACCATGGGAGGATCTGATCAATTACCTAAAGAGCTGGGACCAAAGTCTCGAACATTATCTTTAGTAACGCTATGTTGTCATGGATTAAAATCCTGCAGGGCACAAAAGATCCCCCTGCTCACGCCAGCTCATGTCCAGGTCCGTTTGAAGTTCACTGATGACCATCTGGATGATCCAGAGGTGGCATAGGAGAAGGTCATGTAGTCAGATGAGACCAAAATAGAACTGTTTGGTATCAACTGCACTTGCCTTGTTTGGATGAAGAAGAAGGATGAGTATAACCCCAAGAACACCATCCCAACCATGAAGCATGTTGGGGGAAACATTATACTGTGGGGGTGCTTTTCTGCAAAGAAGGCAGGACAACTGCATTGTATTGAAGGGATGATGGATAGGGTCATGTATTGCAAGATTTTGGCCAACAATCTACTTTCCTCAGTAAGAGCACTGAAGATGGGTCGTGGCTGGGTCTTCCAGTATGACAATTACCCTTAACACACAGCCGGGGCAACTAAGGTGTGGCTCTGTAAGAAGCATTTCAAGGTTCTGGAGTGGCCTAACCAGTCTCCAGACATGAACCCAATAGAAAATATTTGGAGGGAGCTGAGACTCAATGTTGCCCAGTGACAACCACGAAACCTGAAACATCTGGAGAAGATCTGTATGGAGGAGTTAGACAAAATCCCTGCTGCAGTACAAGAAATGTCTGACCTGCAAACAAAGGTTTCTGTACCAATATTAAGTTCTGTTTTTTTATTGTATCAAATACTTATTTCATGCAATAAAATGCAAATTAATTAAGTAAAAATCGTACAATGCGATTTTTTTTTTTTTTTTTAAACTCTGTCTCTCACGATTGAAGTGTACCTGTGATAAAAATTACAGACCTCTCCATTCTTTGTAGGTGGGAAAACTTGCAAAATCGGTAGTGTGTCAAATATTTCGTTTCCCCACTGTACATAGGACATTTTGATCCTTTTTTTGAATTTTACGGGGGAAAGTACAGCAATGAAAAACGTAAATTCCAGAATTGTGATTTTTCTTTCCAGAGTTTAATGTGCAACTTACATGATTATAATTAGAATTTGACCATTCTGAATTTTTGGGATACGACAAAAACAAACATGTTTATTATTTAATTTCTTTATTTTTGAAAGAAAAAAGGGGGCTGTTAAAACTTTAGGATATTTTAAATTTTTTTCTAACATTTTTTTTCTATTTTTACCTAATTTTTTAGTCCATTTGGTGACTTGAACCTGCACAATCACCTGATTGCTTTTACTATATATTGCAATACCACAATATACCATATTTTTCCAACCATAAGACGCACTTTTTTTCCTCCAAATTTGGGAGGAAAGTGTGGGTGCGTCTTATGGTACGGATGTAGCATGTGGGGAGGGGGGCAGCAGTGAGTGGGATCGCACTGTTATCCCACTTCAGGATGTCCCCACTGCCCAGAATCACCACTGGGGAAACCATGTGGTCCCGATGATTAAGTGCAGTGAATATTCATTAGCGGCTCCCCACCCACCTATCAGCTGAGCAGTGAGCCAGGAGCAGCAAATGAATACTTCACTTAAGCAGGGACACACATGGCTTCTCCAGCACTGATTCCTGCAGCAGCTGGGGAGGTCTGTGTGTCTGGGGGAGGAGGAGGCAGCAGCAGCAGGGGCCAGAGGAGAGAGGAGATCGCTGCATACCTGCCTGCCATGCCTGGGCTGGATGCCAAGTGCTGTGCACAAACAGGACCTGTTTGATGTCAGGAGTGGGCGGCTGGAGCATCACATGGCAGCTCAGAGCCCTCCCTCTTCTTGACATCATCACAGGTCCTTCAGGCTCTCCACTAGAATCTGCAGCTTCCTCATAACCTGTGCTGTGGAAAGGAAATGAGGGAAGGCTCTGTGTGCAGTCTTGGGATGCTTTTACCTCACCACAGTGTGGCTGGCTGCCACATTTAAGAGGTTAGTCTTTACAAAACACAATAAAGCACTCTGCCACTCCTTTGGTGAACTATAACTCCCAGCATGTCATAGGATCTGCAGGACATGCTGGGAGTTATAGTTCTCCCATGGGATTTTAAGGCAGCGCTCCAGTGTTATTTTGCAGTGCTGGAGTGGTGCTTTCAATATAAGTCCTGTGCCCCATTCTTATACTCACCCTCCAGCATCTTCATATAGTACTGTACAGACACCACACTGGTCCCGCAGCTTCCAACATAATAACATACTACTATATATAATAACACCACATATAATAGCATGTTATTTATGTTATTAAATATTTTACCACATTTTTTTGCTTCAAATATTTTTTTTCCCTATTTTCCACCTCTAAAACATGGATGCGCCTTATAGTCCGGTGCGTCTTATAGTCCGAAAAATATGGTACCTTGTAATGAAGAAGACTAATATGGACCTTGAGAAAAATTTCAGATTCCTTTTGTAGGGTGACAGGAGCCTGTGCGCACCGACAATGTCGTCATTTAAGTGCTACTGCTATTATTTATTTTAATTAAATACATTTTTCCCTTGATCGCAAGTTTGGGCATTTTAAAGGACAAAATCCTTTATATCTGTGTTCCACTATTTTTCCACTGTAAAGAGAGCAGTGGGGGGAGAGCTTCTGCTGCAGCCAGTTGCCTTACAGCCACAGAGAGTTTCATCTGAGGTTTTAATATATGAGTATTAGAGTATTCTTCCTTACTTTTCAATTTTGCTTTTTTCTCATTGGTGTTAGAGTTTCTTTTTTCAACTTAGTGAAGCTATTTTTCGCGACTTTGCCGCCGTCTTGACAGAATTAATTTGGCAAAGCTCCAAACATTTCACAGTTTTGCTGCCTAGTTGGAAAGTTACGTGTTGTTCCGCTAAAAAAGCAATTGTCTCAGGAAGTGTTCAGCTAGTTTTGCAACTCACATGCCCTTATTGATTTAACATTAGTTTAAAGACACTTTATTAACTGAGGTCTAGATTTTTTTTGTATAGTAATTAACCTTAAAATTGTTAAGTTTTAGGCTGCCTGTCAGGTGGCAAGACTTCAGGCCAACGTGTAAGGATTGCTAGAGGTACGACGCCTTTTTATGTTCTTCTCAGATCCATTTATGCTGTATCTTCAATTACAAGCGGCAGTCAAACCCTCCATCATGGCAGGTTCCAGCCAAATAGGAAATACCTTAATTCCCATGTGTGACATTTTCCAGACTCTTAGCTTAATCATACTGTAAATTTAGATTTTAGGGCTACAGGTTCAAGACATTATTGATTTTTCTTTTGAAATCAATATGTTATTGCTATTGAAGGTTCACACTGTAAAGCATTTCAGGGTCAGCATGTTCAGATGGTTCCAGTGGTGCACACAACCATCCATAATATGAGGCATAAAAAGGATCTGCTGGTGGGAAAACATTGCTTTTATGCAATCATTTTTTCATTCCAGTTACTTTTTTCCTCCAAGTTTACCATTTACGTTTGTTTTTTTGTTTTTTTGTATTTTTCTTGAATCAACTTACATCAACTTACCCAAACCTATTGGTGTTTACTAGTGATGAGCGAACGTGCTCACGTAACATCTTATCCGAGCACGCTCGTTCATTATGTTCGAGTGCATTCGGTTTTTCTTGCAGGTAGAGAGAAAAAAAGGTTTCTCCACTTTCACTTTTCTGACAATTCGTGAAAATCAGACCACACTTAGATGTCATCTGAGTGCCCTCCGATTTTTACACGCACCCATAGACTTGCAATGCTGATTTTCACCTGACCCGCGAATCAAAACGGACTTGTCTCCATTTTATTAAATGAACAACTAGGTCCAAGGAAAAAAATCGAATAGAAAAACTTGGCACACACGGGACGTAGATGCGGTGAAATTTAATGAGGTAACAGTACATACAGTAGTAGACGTTTCGGTCAATTTTTGACCTTCATCAATGTACCTCTTACTATTATTTAAAGTCTTAGGGTCATACAGTGGGGCAAAAAAGTATTTAGTCAGTCAGCAATAGTGCAAGTTCCACCACTTAAAAAGATGAGAGGCGTCTGTAATTTACATCATAGGTAGACCTCAACTATGGGAGACAAACTGAGAAATAAAAATCCAGAAAATCACATTGTCTGTTTTTTTAACATTTTATTTGCATATTATGGTGGAAAATAAGTATTTGGTCAGAAACAAACAATCAAGATTTCTGGCTCTCACAGACCTGTAACCTCTTCTTTAAGAGTCTCCTCTTTCCTCCACTCATTACCTGTAGTAATGGCACCTGTTTAAACTTGTTATCAGTATAAAAAGACACCTGTGCACAACCTCAAACAGTCTGACTCCTAACTCCACTATGGTGAAGACCAAAGAGCTGTCAAAGGACACCAGAAACAAAATTGTAGCCCTGCACCAGGCTGGGAAGACTGAATCTGCAATAGCCAACCAGCTTGGAGTGAAGAAATCAACAGTGGGAGCAATAATTAGAAAATGGAAGACATACAATACCACTGATAATCTCCCTCTATCTGGGGCTCCACGCAAAATCCCACCCCGTGGGGTCAGAATAATCACAAGAACGGTGAGCAAAAATCCCAGAACCACGCGGGGGGACCTAGTGAATGAACTGCAAAGAGCTGGGACCAATGTAACAAGGCCTACCATAAGTAACACACTACGCCACCATGGACTCAGATCCTGCAGTGCCAGACGTGTCCCAATGCTTAAGCCAGTACATGTCCAGGCCCGTCTGAAGTTTGCTAGAGAGCATTTGGATGATCCAGAGGAGTTTTGGGAGAATGTCCTATGGTCTGATGAAACCAAACTGGAACTGTTTGGTAGAAACACAACTTGTCGTGTTTGGAGGAAAAAGAATACTGAGTTGCATCCATCAAACACCATACCTACTGTAAAGCATGGTGGTGGAAACATCATGCTTTGGGGCTGTTTCTCTGCAAAGGGGCCAGGACGACTGATCCGGGTACATGAAAGAATGAATGGGGCCATGTATCGTGAGATTTTGAGTGCAAACCTCCTTCCATCAGCAAGGGCATTGAAGATGAAACATGGCTGGGTCTTTCAACATGACAATGATCCAAAGCACACCGCCAGGGCAACGAAGGAGTGGCTTCGTAAGAAGCATTTCAAGGTCCTGGAGTGGCCTAGCCAGTCTCCAGATCTCAACCCTATAGAAAACCTTTGGAGGGAGTTGAAAGTCCGTGTTGCCAAGCGAAAAGCCAAAAACATCACTGCTCTAGAGGAGATCTGCATGGAGGAATGGGCCAACATACCAACAACAGTGTGTGGCAACCTTGTGAAGACTTACAGAAAACGTTTGACCTCTGTCATTGCCAACAAAGGATATATTACAAAGTATTGAGATGAAATTTTGTTTCTGACCAAATACTTATTTTCCACCATAATATGCAAATAAAATGTTAAAAAAACAGACAATGTGATTTTCTGGATTTTTATTTCTCAGTTTGTCTCCCATAGTTGAGGTCTACCTATGATGTAAATTACAGACGCCTCTCATCTTTTTAAGTGGTGGAACTTGCACTATTGCTGACTGACTAAATACTTTTTTGCCCCACTGTATATGGGAGAATTCCCAATAGTATAGGCCAGGAATGTCGTAGTGACACCAGGTCAGAAGAAGTGAAGGACGTGGAATGGACGCAGTATTCACTGCTTGTCCGGTGTGCCGTTGATGAAGGTCAAAAATTGACCGAAACATCTACTACTGTATGTACTGTTACCTCATTAAATTTCACCGCATCTACGTCCTGAGTGTGCCAAGTTTTTCTATTCTACTAGCACGGTTTGGGCACCTACTTGGGCACCACTAGCGAGTTGTGCCTACGTTATCTTCCATCAAGGAAAAAAATCGGACATGTGAACAGCCACATCAATCGGTTTTAGGAACCACTTCAGTAAAAATTCGTATAGTATGTTATTACGGTCTTTTACACCCTGCTCTGTGCATGACGTAGAGTGTTGTGAATTCCGCTCTTGGGCTCCCTCCGGTGGTTGTAAGTGGCACTTTTGTGAGTTCTGCTCTTGGGCTCCCTCTTGTGGTTTCAAGTGGTATGGCTGCTCCTTGGAGTTAGCTGTCTGCAGCTGCTTCCACTGATCGTCTTTTCTGCTCGGCTATTTATGCCTGGCTCTGTCCTTCTGCCAGTGCCACTTGTAAATGGTTCCTGGTTGGATTCACATCTCTTTGGATTTCCCTGTTATCCTGACCAGTTCAGCAAAGCTAAGTTTTTGCTTGCTCTTTTCGGTCCATAGATTGTGGACTTATCCGTTCTGTGCTTTCTATGTTTGTCCAGCGTTATCAATATGAATTAATTCTGTCTTGCTGGAAGCTCTGGGAAGCAGATTTACCCTCCACGCCTTTAGTCAGGTGTGGAGATTTTTAGTAAACTCTGCGTGGATTTTTGTAGTGTTTTATACTGACCGCACAGTATTCCATCCTGTCCTATGTATCAAGCTAGACTGGCCTCCTGTGCTCATCCTGGTTTCATTCTGTGTATGTCTTTTCCCTCTCCACTCACAGTCATTATTTGTGGGGGGCTATCTATCCTTTGGGGATTTTCTCTGAGGCTAGATAGTTTTCCTGCTTCTATCTTTAGGGGTAGTTAGCTCTTAGGCAGTGACGAGGTGCCTAGGGAGAGTTAGGAGCATCCCACGGCTACTTCTAGTGTTGTGTTGAGCTTAGGGACTGCGGTCAGTACAGTTACCACTTCCTTCAGAGCTCGTTCCATGTTGCTCCTAAACCACCGCATCATAACAGTAGAGCATCACTTTTTTATCTTAGTGGAAAAAACTATTTAAACTAAAAGGGTTTCTATTAGTGATGAGCGAATGTTCTCAGGTAACGTCTTATCCGAGGACGTTCGGGCGGGCTCGTGTATTATGTTGGAGTCCTTGCGGCTGCATGATTTGTGGCCGTTTCTTAGAGAATCTCCACATGTATTGCTGCTGTCTAACAGCCACAAATCATGCAGCCGCAGGGACTGGAACATAATATACGAGCACTCCCAGATGCTCTGTTAACATCCGAGCATGCTCAGATAAGATGTTATCCGAGCACGTTCGCTCATAACTAGTTTCTATATAACAAACAACCATTAAATACAAGAATAAAAAATCTGGCTGTTACATTGCATTCATTCCCACCTAGTTTGGTTGTGGTGCCTTAAAATCTTTTTTTTAATAAAGAGCCGCATTATTTTTTTTTTTCTTCAAATCTTATTACAGAATGATTAGACTCCTTTGGTCCTTCCCGAAGTTACTG
Organism: Ranitomeya imitator; assembly: GCF_032444005.1. Lineage (NCBI taxonomy): Eukaryota > Metazoa > Chordata > Amphibia > Anura > Dendrobatidae > Ranitomeya > Ranitomeya imitator. Next base: position 52,447,609 of record NC_091286.1, read on the forward strand.
TACAGCATTATTAATAATGCATGATTATTTAATGGCATTAAGATCTATACTTAGAGTTCATCCAAACTGGATATTGGACTTGTTTGTTTTCACAAAGCTCTTAATTGTCTATGTATAGGTACAAGTTATTTTAGATCTAAGAGACGGATAAAACATGAAGGTGGAAATACTATATAATGTAACTTTCCAGAAGTTTATTCTGTCCTTGTGATTTTATATTACTGCTATTTTGTCTATCTGTTTGATACACTGAGTAATATTCACGAATACTTAGAGAATGGAGTATATAATCCAAAGTAAAGTAAAAAGAATTTTATTTTAATAGATCGTTAAGTACATACAAGGCAATACAAGATAAAAGACCATTTCAATAACAGAACCGTTTCAGGTGCAGAAAATATAGTATAGTGTAACACCACAGATATACTGTAGTAAGGGAGAGCTTAGTAGACAAATCTGTTTCTATATAAAGTGACAGTGCTACAAATTCAGTAAAAGTTCTATAAGAGATTCATAGAACCGCACCAATGAAAGAGGTAAATTATACATAGATAAGTCACCAGTAACAGAAATATTAACACTGATAGCAGTGAAATGAATCCCACATTCAAGGCTCTTAACCCATATCTCTATCTGTGGTGCCACACACGCAGTCCCAACGCGCGTTTTGAGTTGGCTTCCTCAGGAAGCTGTCAGACTGGACGTGTTTCCACTAAAGTCAATTTAAGAATCAAATAAAACATTTTTAGTGCAATAACCTCCTGCCCATAAACTCTCCTGTTACTACTCAAGAAACAAATATCACACCTAAAAGACTAGGTTGTCAAAGAACAGGTGTAAAAAGCTTTGAAGAGTTGAAAAAATAATTGCGGAAACCAAAGGGTGTGCAAATAAATAACAACTTTGGGAATTTTAACTCAATTTTCCCCCAGCTCCGATAAAGCAGTTGGAGATTGGGCGTGATGTGGGCATGACGAGGTTTGGTGACACATGCTCATCAAATTCATGACGAGTGGTGGCGCACCTACAGCACAAATCATACTACTGGTAAATATAAGGAAATAATGATATGGAAAATAGAAATGTCCACTAAGAGACACTACGGAAGTAAATATTAATTAGGCAGCATTCAGACATCCATTTTATGAGATTATAAGGTTGTTCACGTGTTGGTTATTTTTTATCTACAAAAAAGTTATCAAGATTCATCTGTTTTTCATCTGAGTCATCGATCAAACTTACGCATACAAAATTCTAAGGCCTCATTCAGACGTACATGTTGTATCTGGTTTTTTTTCATGGATACAACACGTACAACATTATAATCTACGGTGTTTTCAAGGACTGCATGTCCATGCAAACACAAGGAAACATGTCTGTTTTTCCAAGCAGCATGGATGAAAAGACTATGGGTCCATGAAGAACACGTATAGCACACGGACGGCATCTGTGTGCCATCTGTGTTCTGTCCATGGTCCGTATTCTGTCCAGGCGCCATCCGTGTTTAACATTGCAAAGTATAGGAGAAGTTTTATAATTTATTTATTTATTAATCCAACCGTGAAAAACACTTATAACACACTGATGGTAAAAAAGGACACTCTGATGGTAAAAAAAGACACTGAATGTAAAAATTGGCAAACTGATGGCAAAAATGGACACTGATGGTAATAAAAATTACACTCTGATGGTAAAAAAGGACATTTGGATGGTAAAAATTGACCCACCGATGATAAAAAAAGGACATTCTGATGGTAAAAACGGGACACTCTGATGGAAAAAAACGGACACTGATGGTAAAAATGGGCATTCTGATAGTAAAAATGGACACTGATAGTAAAAATTGGCACTCTTGATGGTGAAAATGAACACACTGATTGTAAAAATGGACACTGATGGTAAAGAAGGACACTCTGATGGCGAAAAAGGGACACTGATGGTAAAAAAAAGGACAAGCCAATGGTAAAAATGGACACAGGTGGAAATAATGGACACACTGATGGTAAAAATGGATTCACTGATGGTAAAATGGGCACTCTGATGGTAAAAATGGATACACCGATGGAACACTGATGTCTAATACTGATGACACCGGTACCATTTTTTCACATACATGTTTAAATCACGGATGTGTGAATGAGGCCTAAAATGGTTTTAAACTACTTTTTTACTGTTGCTATATCAATTACTAGATGTCAGGAGGAAGGTTTCTTAGTATTTGGATATGTGCAATGAGAGGAAGCGCTACTGAAGGCCCCTGGATCGGCCATTAGTCCAATATTAGGCTGTTATTGCTATTGCATGCTGGAAGAACGGCTATAAATGATCCATCTAGAGAAGAATACGGCGTGAGTCACAGTCCCAATAGCCCCCTACACAAATGTACATAACGTACATATCAACATTTTTCTACGTGGCCTATAAATGTCACAGGCTGAGATGTAAAATCAAGCAGAAATCCAGTTAAGGACAAAATTATAAGTAAAACCCAACAAGCGACATTAAACGCCCCAAATGGGACACCTGCCGGCTGTAAGAATGGTCTTGATTTTCTGTGACACAGTTTTGTGTTCTCCTAGGACCGCTCTTTAAATAACATGGCACTAGTTACCAGAAACAGAACTACAAAAGCCTCCATTCAATGGGAAAAAAAATGTCCTGTCCCTCATCTAGACAGGACTAACAAAGGTCTATTCAATCCTGGCATAAAGTATCACCTTGTGCACGTGTGTCCTGCTGGAGGCACATACGTTCCCAATCTGTTTTTATTAGTAGTCAGTACCTGTGCTGGGAAAATGAGCAAATGCAAAAATTAAATGCATCTCATAAGATGTAAAGGAATGAACATTGTGTTCTGGCAGAACAACTCGAGCTTAAATTAGAAAGCATGCCGGCCAGGTAGAGAGAAAAGCGCTGTAGACAGTCTATATTATAATGATCCCCTGGTGCACATCAGCAGCCAGAAGAGGCAAAGAAAAGCAAGCAACAAACGGCAGGGCTTGTTTTATTCCAAGTCAATAGGCTGGTAAAAAATATGCAATGGTTGTTTTAAAGTGTATCTTTCATTTTATTTTTTCTCTTATTAACTATGCCCCCTCACACATACTGTTTATCGGTGACGATCCACGTCCCGAGACCACCATCAACAATCACAAATTAGTTGTGTCCACTACTGATGAGAAGACATGCAGGAATGAAGTGTTAGCCGAGTATGCTCGGATGCTAATCGAGTGTCTTTGGCGCCCTCGAATAATATAATATGGTTTGAGTCCCCATGCATGGATGTCCCGCGGCTGTTCGACAACTGCAACACATGCAGGGACTGCCTGTTTGACTGCATTGTGCTCGTGGTGATCTCATTGAGGTCACTGCAGTTCATCGTTCCAGCTCACAGTGAGGAGAGCCTGGGAATGCATCTTCAGTGACCTTCGGTAACCTCTTTGACGTCGCCGCTCGTCCCTGAAGCTGCGCTCATAGCACCTCATTGTCTCCTGGTTTTCAGCCTAGATGGTCGCAACATGCCACCAGTCAGATTGCAAACCAGATTTCGCAGAGATGGATTACGGCGTGGGACCGTATGGTTTATCTTCACTTTGGACAGGTGAGCGATATGGTTGTTTATTATGTTAGGTGTTTTTTTACAGGGGACAAGGGCTTCAGTGGATTTGGCATAAGGTGAGTATTATGGTTCTTTATTATTTTTGATTTTTTTTTACAGGGGACAAGGGCTTCAATAGAACAGGCGTAAGGTGAGCATAACTTTATTTTTTATTTGTACATAAATGTGCAAACCAAGGTATGGATTTTTATTTCAAATAAAGGATTTAATCATGCTTTATTCATCCCGAGTGCTTATTTCCAAAATACTATGGTGTTAATAATGGGGGCGTCTTATAGACGCCTCTCCATTAGTAACCCTGGGATTGATGTCAGCTGACATTACAAGGCTGTCATCAATCCAATAAATATTACCCCACTTTCCACAGCACCAGGGCAAGTGGGAAGAGCGAGGCTAAGCTCATTATTGATGCACCATTTCTGGGACAGCTGAGGGCTGATGTTGGTAGCCTGGGGGGCAAGGTCCGTGTGAAAAACCTGACATGTGCTCAACAAAAATTGAATACAATGGGTGTGTGTGTGTCCGTATTTGCGGCCCTTAAAAAGTGCACTGCGTATGGACGCAAAAACTGAAGTGAGAAGAAGGCCTTACACAGCAGTAAGCACACTCTGTACCCAATTCATTAAATCAAGCGTTTCATACACCAATCTTAGTGAGGCCTGTACAAGAATAAGATGCACCAAATTCATTTAGAGGCACATGTTTAATTTAATGAATTTGGTGCATCTTCTGAGCGGCAAGCCCAGAAATACTACTCTATTCATTATGAAACACCACCAGTTTTGAAGAACTTGCCTGGCGGGTGTAGCCACGCCCTATCCCGCCTCCTCAAAGTTAAAAATGACAAAAGTAGCTAAATGTTTGTGGAACTTTGTGATCCAAAAAAATGTAGCAACTTTTCAACGCATTTTACGACACTTTTTTTGCATAAACGCTCTGAAAAACTCGATAAAAACTTAATGTGCACAAAGGGATATGCATTCTAATTGAGGATAAGGAGCCACCATAGCGGATACTTGCTAATAGACAAGAATTTCTAGGATTAGGAAGTTAGATATTACTTTTTTAAGGGTTTCAGTTATCATAAATTCCTGCTTCTTTATGGACATTTACATAGGATAATTCTATATGGAGCATTCAATGGCATTTTCTTTCAAGCCCCTGGATCTGGTGCTCGGAGCAGGTTCAGACGACCGTATTCCAGTCTTAGTATGATCAGACAGAACATCGGATTGCACACGGACCACTTTTACTCAATGAGGCCGCACATATAAGACGGCTAAGGAATAAAATCGCAGCATGCACGATTTGGCTCCAATAATCGGGAGGCACTCTCCCACTCATGTCTAGGGGTCTGAGGAAAACGTTGGACCTCACTCGGATGATATTGGCGTGCATTTACAGACTGAATAGAGAGGATGGAAAAACATTTTTTTTTAAATTCTCCAAAAAGGATCCAACTGTTTTTCTCGGATGGAGAACATACGCTCGTCTGCACCTGCCCTATCTCTTTAATCGTACTCATGAGACCATCTGGCCACCATAGTTACTATAAATGACTATTTGTCCATAATATAGTGACATAGTCTTATGATCTGAGCGAAGCCAAACTGTAAAGTTCGAGGGTCGTACCGGACACCTATTGTCTGGTGCTGAACTCCAAATACAAACTTCTCCAGGTGGTCTTTTTAGTGTTCACAGTTCGGAAGGGGAAGAAAGACTTTTGCACCCCCCTAAGCCCTTACTATGACCATTTTACAGCCACTTTACAGCATCAAACTTGGGGTCCCCATTGACTTATATCTGGTTCAAGTTAGGGTAGAGTTCTGGTAGCCGAACCAAACTTTGGACTAAAGTTCCCTCAAACACAACGAACCCAAACATCCACGGTTCTGCTCATCCCTAGATGTGAGTATACATATATTTAGCAATAGATCATCACTTAAAATGTTCTGTATTTCTTCCGAAACGCCACAGATAAGAGCAGTAAGCATGTGCTTCGCTTCCAAGCATTTATAGATGGTGATAAGAGATCTTAGGAGAACTTTGGGCAGATCATATTTAATTCATCAGAGCTCAAGATGCTTGAGGGAAAGAGGACTTCATTAATTAGTCTTCCACCTGGTGGTGACAAAATCAATGCGACTGCAGTCATTAGGAACACTTTTTTTTTTATTGCAATAGCAGTCAATTAATGTAATTGAGTTCAGGGGTTATTTGGTCGCTCGGTGAAGCCTCAGATAATACTGACCAGTTCAATAGAAATCTTAATTTAAGTGAAATAACACATACAGCAGGGACGTTTGTGGGGAGGTTATTTTTTTTTAGCTTTGGTTACAGCGTGCACTGGACATTTGTTACCTACTGCAGCGCTGTAATTAAAGCAGTATTAATATTTTCTACTTTAAGGCAGATTGTAACTGCACTATGATTTTTTATTACAAAAAAATATAAAATATAGGGTCTTTAAGTTATTTGACCGATAATGAAGAACAAAGGGGTAAAAAGGAAGTGCTCCCTGCTCATCCGCTACCACCTCCCTGCCTTCATAGCATGATTGTACAGGCGGCAAAACTGGTAAGAATGGTGGTAGGTGCAGGGAAGAGACGGGAGGAGAATATCGGAGAGGGTGAAATGCTATCAAATTATTACATCATTGTGCTTATAACATACTCAGCAAACACTGGTACTTCATAATGCCTGTATTACACTCCTGACCTTATATACAGATACATCAAGAGTAAAAATGTAAAAGGGTGGACCCGTCCAAAACTACAAGTCACTCTATGTGACTGCAGACTCGTGAATCCTCACATCATGAGCTCTGCGCACTGTGAGGATTCTCCGGTGCCGGGAGCGGGAGGTCATGTGAGTGACTATAGGAATGTGATATGCGTACTCTCGGCCACATTCTGACTGTTTCCGACCTCGCTCAATACACTTGCATGGAGCAAAGTTGGCCCCATTGCTGGTTCATCACTTATTGAGACCCTATTCCAGCTGAGTCCTTCCTCCAATTGTCACAGCTCCTCTGATTCTGGATCAGTTTTTCTTTTTGTTCTGTGCCATTCCAAAGTTTCGACCCCGAGTAATAATGCTATAAATTTTCCCTTCGACCATCTAGGCGTATACCACAGAAAATCTTTGTAGGCGTAACTTAGTTTTGATTGGACAAATTAAAAGAGAAAAAAGCAAATGTCCACAGATAGGTTCTCTGTTCTACACCCAGCGTGTTGAAGGGAAACTGTGCACCGCTATCATCGGGGGGAACAACGCTGGAACTGAGAGGCACAGAAGAAAAAGAAAAACTGTTCCAGAATCAGTGAAGCAGTGGCAATTGGAGGAGGAACTCAATTTGAATAAAAAATTAAGTAAAATGTCCCCTTTAAGAGCGCCTATCTTGTTGAAGAAGCACTTCAATCAAAGTTTTTATCATTTTAATATATTGCAGTCATCATACTATACAGCACTGTGTACTCACAATTGATCATTTTGCCTTTCTACCCAGTTAATTCTTCTCTTTTGTCTACTGTATATAAAAACAGAAAGTCTCCGTCCCTGCATTTATCATCCCCCTCTTATAAATATTAATAATCTTTATTTTTATATAGCGCTAACATATTCCGCAGCGCTTTACAGGTTGCACACATTATCGTTGCTGTCCCCATTGGGGCTCACAATCTAAATTCCCTATCAGTATGTCTTTGGAATGTGGGAGGAAACCGGAGTACCCGGAGGAAACCCACGCAAACACGGGGAGAACATACAATCTCTTTGCAGATGTTGTCCTTGGTGGGGCTTGAGCCCAGGACTCCAGCGCTGCAAGGCTGCTGTGCTATCCACTGCGCCACCGTGCCCCCCTCTTCATCTCCTGATCCAGCTGCTCCCTCACCTCCCCTCCCGCTAGGGATTATGCAATGACTCGTGAATCATACAGGGAAAATTGACCTCCTGCTTCTACATAGAGCTTAGAAGGATTCAGCTAGTCAGTTTTTAATCAAATTATGTCATAGACCTAATGGAAAAGAGAAGAATTATCTGGGTAGAAAGGCAAAATGAGCAATTGTAAGTACACAGTGCTATATAATATGATAACTGCAATATATTAAGAGGATAACACTTTTGATGGGAGGAGGAGAGAAACAGAGAGCAGGGGGAGAAAGGAGAGAACAAATGAGGAAGGACAGGATGAGGGGGAGAGGGAGAGGATGAAAGGGGGAGATGAAGAGAGAGGAAAAGGGAGATCGAGGGAGAAGGAGAGAGAGGGAGAACGAGATAGAGCAAGGGGGAGAGCGAGAGGCAGGGAGGGAGAGAGAGAGGGGGGATAATAATACGGAGAGGCGGGAGGTGATGTTACATGATAGTACAGGCAGACATGCTGATACATATTTGCAGTCTTCTGGTGACACATGGTGCCGTACAGCGAGGCTTCCCATATGCCAGGGACTTGTTTTCCAAATTGCTAAGTGTTTGTCACACCCATTGTTGTAATGTGTCAGCAGGCGCACTACTCGGATTCTTATTACCTACATTAGAGCTTTAGAATTAATATCCTACGTTAGGCGGCAGCGTTATGAACTAGGCTCCTGACAGCCATAGTGCTGAACAAGGGCTTTTTCCTGGAGATACTGCATAATGTATCTTGCTATGTAGCAAAAATCTTCCCAGCACCTTACATATAGCGACCGCCATAATCCAGAACGAAAACCTACTTGTCCAATATCTGGCCATATGTTTTCATAGGACCTTCAAAACCCTTAATGACTGTGCCTTCAGATCACTAAGCCTTGCATAAAATCACTGGGAGATGACATGTTTGTTGCTCGGTAATTTTATTTTTAGAATTTCAAGTATAATTCAATGTGACATTGTGAGATTGCCATCTAGTGGTAGCATGAAGGAATAGCGCTGCATTAGAACAATACATTGTGAATGTTTTCTGCAGCACTTGCCTTTGTATTGGGGAGAATTTATTACAAAAGTTTTTTTTAAGTCTTATAAATTATTTGAAACCATGAATAACAATCTAAGCCCTAACAGCGGGAGATTCAGGCTGCAGTAGCACTCTCCGGATGGCCCAGTATATGTCAATAGTAGGTTATGGGCATCCTTCTGAACTATTGGATTTTTATTTGAGATACTTAATGATAAGCAATATGTTCACTTCTACATTGTAGAGTCCAAATTATAAGCAGATAGATGTAGCTGGTCTGTCCTGTGGCTGCCAGTTCTCAGCTGACACATACATGCAGTGCGCACCTCTCCCCATCCCCCACCTGTCCCCCTGCGCAGTTCCCCACCTGGTCCTCTTCTTTCTTCACAGTGGTCTCTGGCGCCTCCACCACTGCGAAAAAAGAGGACCGGAGGACTGAGTGAGGAACTGTGCAGAGGGACAGTAGAGGGACGGGGAGAGGTGAGTTTTACATTATTATTTTTTTAACTCTTTTTATATTCACCTGAAATGATTTTTAAAAAAAAATGGATGCTGGCGAGTCAACATCAATCAATACAAATTTGCTTTGTCTTGAATCAATTTGCTCATCTCTTTAAATACATTATGTTTTAACATGCAGTTCACTTACGCATTGTATTATTTATTATTATTATTAATTTTTTTAATAGAATTATTTGTAAAATTAGATTCATATTTCACTCACTTGGTGATATTATATAATTGCCAGTCACAGTTTTTGGCACAATGATAATGATTTGCCTTTAAAATAACCAAACACAGCAGATAAATGTTAATGAAAGGATGTAGGAATGATTTCGCCATCTACTGGATGATTGTTGTACTGCATTATTAGTATACCGTAGCTTCCAGTGCAAAAACAATAGCGTTTATTTTTAATTATCAGATCCCAATAAAGCAACCGTTCAGGTTCTTAGACCTTGGAGCAGACGAAGACTTGCATGAATAAGTATATATTCTCACGATGAGCTTTTGGTGAATTTTTGATGTTGCAGATATTCTGTACCATACCTACACCAATTAAAGGGGACATCCCGGACAAATAATGTGATTAAGCACTAACAGGCAGGTAGTTGCTACTTATCTGCCTGTTGAGCCACAGCCCGCTAATGCCGGGGATTCAGCTGCCTCGATATAGTGGAGGTTCTTTTCCGCTCTGCTCAGTTGACGGGGCGGGACCTCTGACGTCATTCTGATTAACAGTTGACTCCCCCAGTTAGGCAGCGGGAATCCGGCTGCCAATCAGAATGACCTCGGAAGTCCCGCCCCATCGATAGAGAAGAGCGGAAAAGAACCTCCGCTCTGTCAATGTGACATCAGCAGAGGCAGCTGAATCCCCGGCAAGAGTGGTCTGTGACCACTATGTGCTGGAGAAGTACGGCATTGGGAACAACAGGCAGGGAGGCAGCAACTATTTCCCTGTTAGCTTTTAGGCACATTTTTTGTTTTCCATAAAATTCCGGAAACCCCCTTTAAGTAAAATAGGTTGCTTGTATTTAAAAAAAAATATATAGGCAGCATAAAAAAACTCACCAAAAACTCATCATGGGAATGTAGCCTAATAAGGGGGGTGGATGCAGAGATGCACCTGCATTAAAATTTTGTGAAACTGGCCTAAGCCCTCATTCAGACATGCGTCTTTCAGCTACGCTGTTCTTGTGTTTGGATAGAAGACGTAACCATTATATGGGGTTCATATTGGGTTTTTTTTTTGTCCATTTCTGATCAGAGTCAAGTGAAGATACAAGTATATGGCTTCTGGGAAATCACAGTCATTTTGTGCGCTGTCTTCTTTTAACATCGTAATGAGCAGGAGAAGCTTTGCTAATTTTTTTCCTTTCCTTTTTTTTTTGCTATTGTCATGCAGCTGCATTGCAGTACAGCGCAACCTCCACCAGGGGGAGGCTGGTAGGGAAGCCAGACTGCACACACAGAGCAACTGAACAGATGCCACCTAGTGGCGAGAGCGAGGTCAGGAAAGCCAAGTCAGAGCACAAAACAGCACAACAGTACAAAAGGATTTAGACAGAATGGATAGTCAGGACGTAGCAAGGGATCAGTAAACCAGGACGGGCAAAATACGGTACAATAGGGACAAACTGAAACGGAGTCAAAAAGCCAAGCCAGGAGGTCAGAACCAGAGAGTCAAGCAGAACTTACAGACAAACAAAGAGACACTGGGAAAGGGCAGGCAGGAGGAGATAACAGACACAGGACAAGTCAGGGTTCACAGTAGGACAAATCAGGGGCTTCCAGAGTCAGGTTCACACGCCAAAGACAGAGCTATAGCTGACACCACCCTCAGGATACCTGGAAGCTAAATAGCAAACCCGAGCCCAGAATGAGGCAGAGCAAAATTAACCCTTGACACGATCCTCTCAGAGAATTTACGGGGGAAAAAAGGAACGTCTGAAAGAGACGCTAGAGACAGCCTAACTACACAGGTAGATAGTTCTGAAACTGATGAATCTGTTGCCGTCTTCAGGCTTTATTTAGAGGATGATTTGTGTTCTCATCAGAATTTTACAGTAATGTCTATAGAAAACATGCAGAACTGTCCCATCCCCGCCCCTCCCTCGCCTGACTGCGGGCCATTCAATTAACAGCAAATCCAATTTCTAAATGAGCACAACATCGGTAATTTCACTTTTTAATTACTGAAACTTCCCGGCATTTCTTTTATTTGTCTTTGTGTTGTGGATTATTCAGTAGAAAGTTGAAGATTTTGACACTGATTTCTTTAAGCTCAGTAGACAGTTTCCCAAATTATTCCAGTAATTATTTTCCTATTATTAATTTAAACATTTCCGCATTTAAAAAATGAGCTCAAATTCCATCCAACAAATAGGTGGCTCTTCTGTGCCGGATTGTTAGACTCCATCACTATTCAGACGTCTGATTCTCTCATGTACAAGAAGAACGAACTGATTGTTTCGGTCAGAGTTTGATCAGTGTATGATCTGAATATTATCATTTTTTCTCATAAATGGAGAGAAAAAAATGTTTCTCCACGTTCTCCATTCTGTCACTCTGTGAAAATAGGACAGCACCCGGATGTCATCTGAATGCGGCCCGATTTTTGTCACGAACCCATAGACTTGTGTTGATGATGTTGATTCAACCCTCAGATCAAAATTGGACTTGTCTCTGTTTGGTCCGAAAAAAAAAAAACTGGGCATGTGAACAGCCCCATAGAATAGCATAAGTACGAGTGCTGTCCATGAAAAACAAGCATAGCACTCATACATGATAAACTGACGTCTGAATGAGCTCCAAAGAAGATCTTCCACTAGGGATGAGCGGACACATGGATGTTCAGGTTCTGGTACCCGACCCGAACTTTATTTCAAAGTTTGGTTCAGGAACCAGAACTGTACCCGGACTTGAACCAGAACCCGAACCCCATTGAAAACAATGGAGACCCAAACTTTTGAGATGGAACTTCAAACGTTGCAACGGACATCCTGGAGAAGCCAGTATTCAGCGTTTAGCACCGGACACTAACTATCAGGTACGAACCATAACCTTTTAAGTTTGAGTTCGCTCATCTCCACCTGTCACGTCTCGTATCTTTTCTTACAACTTTGAACAAGACTCATTAAGCAGTTTACGCTACCTAACTTCTAGTTGCACAAAAATTATGCAACTTTTGTGAGTTTTTACGCCAGTCCCAGGAGGCTTTCAAAAAGTTATCAGGCATGGAAGAGGCGTTTATGCAAAAAAAAAAGCCTTAAATGCCTTAAATTATAATATAAATGTATCATGGTCACTGGGTAGATTTCTTGTGGGAACGCACAACAGCTGAAAGATGCACCAGCCTTCATCAAGACTAGCACCAGTCTTAATGACGGGAACTTTGTGTTCCGTTAATCCCCCACCATTCCCGCTGGAATTGTAAAATTAAGGAAATGTCTAATTTTGGTCATGCAACCTCAAGCTTCAGATAAGGTACGACTATTTTACTGATCAAATTTGGCTGTAAAAAAAATCTCAGATAGATTGCGAGTCACAATCGCAAAAAGTTGCATTTGACTTGAAACCAAAAATCCCACAGACTTCAATTTTTGGGGACATTTGCGCCGCCATATGCACCGGTAACGTTAGATGCAATGTAACAATGTGATCTCAATGTTGCATGATGTGTAAACTTAGCCTAAAATGACACCTATGTGTTAGGGTAGAGTCTCGTGGTGAAGCTCCGGTATACGGCACAAGTCATGCAACCCGAGGGGCAAATATGAACATGAGTTTGTAGTTACACTTAGGTACTAGCTGCAAACATATGCGCTCAATCTCCTCCGATGTGACACCCTACCCTTCACACAACCGTGTTTCCAGTACGTGTCGTATCCATTTTTTTTCACGGCTACCACACGTACCCATTAGAATCTATGCTACTGTGCACACGTCCAATTTCTTCTAGCAACATGGATGACAAAGAACCAAAAATAAGTCTATGAGTCCGAATAAAACCCGTGCATGGCACGGATGGCATCAATGTGTCATCTATGTCTCATCCATGTGCTGTACGTGTTTAAGGTATTGGAGAAGCTTTGTAATTTAGCTGCTTCTTCATCCATACCGGATGACCACACTGATGGTAAAATGGACACACGAATACTAAAAACGGACACACAGGTGGAAAACACTGATGTCACTGGTACCGTTTTTTCACTTACATGTTTTATACGGATGTGTGAAGGCGGCCTTAGGCGAGTCTCTCATGTCTGACATTTACTGTTAAAATACGAACACAATATTTGTATAGGCCGCAGGGATCCTGTCCAGAACCCAACAGCTTCAGACGCAAACATGAAGATGTTGAGATCGGGTCAGTAAATTCATGTCGGGTCCAAACATTGTGATCTGTACACATATCATGAATGTCTGATGAGTGAAACCGGCCTTACTGTTCCCCTTGTCTGCAGTGTGTGCCCCAATATAAAACCAAAAGACGTCAGTACTGATTTCACACTGTCAGGGTTCGTGGACATGACCACCAAAGTGGGACGAGTGCAATCTGTGGTTTTCAAGGATCGCACTCGTCCTCATGTTATTCTATGGGCCTCTGCACGTCTGATTTTTTTTTCCTTGGACCGAGTCAGTCTGAAGAAAAAATTGCAGCATGCCCAATTTACCTCTGAGAATTAAATGGCACTCGCTTATATGGGTGCGTGGAAAGAATCTGAGTGCAGTCTGACTTTAAAAAAACTGATAATATATAGAGGGTGGGGAAAGTTTTTTTCTCCATCTCAGAGAAAATTGGACCTTACTTTGATCACCCTAAGGCCGTGGTCACACTTGCGTGTGTAATGCGAGAAACTCGCGCATCAATACCGGGCACTGCCGCCGGCACTACGGACCGGAGTGTGCGGCTGCATAGAAATACACGCAGTTGGATGCTCCGGTCCCGAGTGTCGGCGGCAGTGCCGGGTATTAATGCGAGACTTGCGTGAGTTTCTCACATTATACTCGCAAGTGTGACCCCGGCCTAATCAGGATAATCAGATGGATTTTCTCAGAGGCGAGAATTTATGGCCCCAGAGTGAACAAGGAATAGTAACTCCAGAGGGTTGAATTAATTATTATATTTCCAGGAGTAAAACCTGAGGATTGGCATAATGCACAGTCCTAAGAATGGAGTTTATGGGAAATATATGTATTTAGCACGACAGACTTGCCAGGAGAACCAAAACTAGCTTCTAGTTAAAACCGACTTAATTTTATGCTCTCTCCGTTGCATTTTTTCCTCCGTAAACTCTCTCCCATACATCTACGCAAGTGATGTCATTTTCCCAGTAATATGAAGTCGTTATCACAAGTGAGATTCAGCTCCATTTCATATTTTCCTAAATTACACATAAATTGCTTAAAATCTTTGAAACAAAATTGAAGACGGAAAGAACGATTGGGAGGAAATTATGGAAACGGCTTCTTCTAGGAAAGGTGGAAAAGTTCACATCAAATCTACCACTGTCTAACGGCATCCGAACGTGTGCACAGAGGATTCAGGTCTGAGGAGCCGCCGCCCATAACATGCAGATGCAATATTCTTATATACTTGGTATTTGAATTTTTCAGGGTTCACAAATTCTCTGCTTGCTTTGAAATATTCATTGAATGTCCAAGGGTGAAGATCACACAAACAGAGAAGATCGAATCTGAGGAAATTCGGCAGGAAAATTCAATCTCTCTTCCTCCACCGCCGGACCTTCGATCACCTCCTCTGTCTTCTCTCTTTTGTCTTCATGAGGGGCACAATGAACGTCACTGACAATGGAGGTTGTATTTAACCCCTTTAATGACGGATTGGGTCAATCTATAAAACTGACCCATGTGCAACAAAGACGTTGCCCTGGGTCGACAAATCAGAAGAGGCGCCCAACAGGTGGCCATGGACTACTGATGTGGCCGCTAGACAATGGTCTTGAAAATGTTCTTTGCAAATCTCTACGTCACGCGCTTCTGTTTTCCCTCCTTCTCTTTAACCCTTCAGATGAAGCATTTTGAAGTACAGGTGACATTTTCTGATGTTGTGAGCCTATTGGGATCATTTTCGTGTTGATTTCCTGGGGATTCTCATAATCCTCTCCTAGGTGTCTTTAACAACAATGGAGATGAAACCATAACTTAATTTTCTATATCGGCCACAGATGTGTTATGCCCCTTCCATACCAAACCATGTACAAGGCTTTTTGCTATAATGGGAAGGTCTGTAAATCACCCAATAAAACAGGCGTTCGCCACAGAGATTTATCTGACTGTAGGGATGGATATGAAGGCCCTCATTCATTTGGTAAAAAGAAGGCTGAGCTCTGACAGCAAATGACAGCAATTCTCCCGAAATTAATTTGATGAAGTTACCTTGAATGGGCTGGCAGGGTCATTACTGCCCAAATCAGCTCTTCCCGAATAAGATGTTTATTATGCTCTGAGGTCTCTCCAGGCCTCAAAGTAACATAAATGAAGTTCCCAGAAGGGTTTAAAAATTTTTAAAACAATTATATTCACCTGTCCTACACCGGTCCGTCACCTGTCCTGCTGCAGGAGCTCCTCTCCCCAGGTGTGGAAAGGCCTAGGACAGGTGAGGAGCAAACCTAGGACTGGTGAGTAAAGGCCTAGGACAGGTGAGGAAAGGCCTAGGACAGGTAAGGAGCAGGCCTAGGACAGGTGAAGAGAAGCCTAGGACAGGAATTGAGCGACCTGGGACAGGTGAGGAGAGGCCTAGGACAGGTGAGGAGCAGGCCTAGGACAGGTAAGGAGAAGCCTAGGACAGGAATGGAGAGGCCTAGGACAGGTGAGGAGAGTCCTAGCACAGATGAGGAAAGGCCTAGGACAGATGAGGAGAGGCCTAGGACAGGTGAGGAGCAGGCCTAGGACAGGTAAGGAGTGGCCTAGGACAGGTGAGGAGCAGGCCTAGGACAGGTAAGGAGTGGCCTACGACAGGTGAGGAGCAGGCCTAGGACAGGTGAGGAGAGGCCTAGCACAGATGAGGAAAGGCCTAGGACAGATGAAGAGAGGCCTAGGACAGGTGATGAGAGGCCTAGGACAGGTGAGGAGAAGCCTAGGACAGGTGACGAGCAGGCCTAGGACAGGTAAGGAGTGGCCTAGGACAGGTGAGGAGCAGGCCTAGGACAGGTGAGGAGCAGGCCTAGGGTAGGTGAGGAGAGGACTAGGACAGGTGAGGAATGGCCTAGGACAGGTGAGGAGAGGCCTAGGACAGGTGAGGAGAGGCCTAGGACAGGTGAGGAGCAGGCCTAGGGTAGGTGAGGAGAGGCCTAGGACAAGAATGGAGAAGAAGCCTAGGACTGATGAGGTGATGCCTAGGACAGGTGAGGAGCAGGCTTAGGACAAGTAAGGAGAGGCCTAGGACAGGTGAAGAGAGGCCTATGACAGGTGAGGAGCAGGGCTAGGACAGATGAGGAGAGCCCTAGGACAGGTGAGGAGCAGGCCTAGGACAGGTGAGGAGAGGCCTAGGACAGGTGAGGAGCAGGCTTAGGACAGGTGAGGAGCAGGCCTAGGACAGATGAGGAGCAGGCCTGGGACAGGTGAGGAGAGGCCTAGGACAGTTGAGTAGAGTCTTAGCACAGATGAAGAGAGGCCTGGGACAGATGAGGAGAGGCCTAGGACAGGTGAGGAGAAGCCTAGGACAGGTGAGCAGAAGCCTAGGACAGATGAGAAGCAGGCCAAGGACAGGTGAGGAGAGGTCTAGGACAGGTGAGGAGAGGTCTAGGACAGGTGAGGAGAGGCCTAGGACATGAATGGAGAAGCCTAGGACAGGTGAGGAGCAGGCCTAGGACAGGAATGGAGAGGCCTACAACAGGAATGGAGAGGCATAGGACTAATGAGGAGTAGGCCTAGGACAGATGAGGAAAAGCCTAGGACAGGTGAGGAGCAGGCCTAGGACAGGTGATGAGCAGGGCTAGGACAGGTGAGGAGAGGCCTAGGACAGGAATGGAGAGGCCTGGGACAGGTGAGGAGAGGCCTAGAATAGATGAGGAAAGGCCTAGGACAGATGAGGAGAGGCGTAGGACAGGTGATGAGAGGCCTAGGACAGGTTAGAAAAAGCCTAAGACAGGTGAGAAGCAGGCCAAGGACAGGTAAGGAGTGGCCTAGGACAGGTGAGGAGAGGCCTATGACAGGTGAGGACTGGCCTAGGACAGGTGAGGCGCAGGCCTAGGGTAGGTGAGGAGAGGCCTAGGACAGGAATGGAGAAGAGGCCTAGGACTGATGAGGAAAGGCCTAGAACAGGTGAGGAGCAAGCCTAGGACAGGTGAGGAGAGGCCTAGGACAGGTGAGGAGAGGCCTAGGACAGGTGAGGAGAGGCCTAGGACAGGTGAGGAGCAGGCCTAGGGTAGGTGAGGAGAGGCCTAGGACAGGAATGGAGAAGAGGCCTAGGACTGATGAGGAGAGGCCTAGGACAGGTGAGGAGCAGGCCTAGGACAGGTGAGGAGAGGCCTATGACAGGTGAGGAGCAGGGCTAGGACAGATGAGGAGAGGCCTAGGACAGGTGAGGAGAGGCCTAGGACAGGAATGGAGAGGCCTATGACTGATGAGGAGTAGGCCTAGGACAGGTGAGGAGAGGCCTAGGACAGGTGAGGAATGGCCTAAGACAGGAGAGGCCTAGGACAGGTGAGGAGTCGCCTAGGACAGGTGAGCAGAGGCCTAGGACAGGTGAGGAGTCGCCTAGGACAGGTGAGGAGTCGCCTAGGACAGGTGAGGAGCACGTGTAGTAAAGTTAAATATAATTGTTTTTGTTTAATTTTTAACGGCCAATATCACCTGTTTTCCTGCAAATCAAATCCCAATTTTGTTTGAAATTCATTAAAAATAGTGATTCAATATGAACTGATGCGTGCTATAAACAGTTTATTTCTATCACTTTGGTGACAGACGATGTAATGCACAGATCCCAGTCCATCCTGCGGCTGACACGGTACATCATCCTCTTCCCCTCTATACAGGACATACGGAGACAATAAGGGTGCACTTACTTTTGAGATCGAGGTTTCTGGCTCCCGCTGTGCTCTGAGTAGTAATTTTCGTGTCTATTTTCACTGTATGGAGATTGCTGGTGTCTCTGGAGATCATCACATTGTGCCACTGATGGTCATTTAGGGGTTTGTTAGAGCTGCCTTTTATTAGGTTTGCACCATTGCCAAGATCAAAAACATAATGTAAATATCTGAAAGATAAAAGTGTATGTCGCCTTGTATTAATATAATATTATAACCTCTATAGGTGTTACTTTAGCAAATACTTTTCTGGCAACGTTTAGATTAATATTTATGGTCATGATGCAGGAATAAACTCTGATGAATCATTTTAGTAAAAAAAAAAATTTGCAATTTCTGCTGTTTTCATTGTATCTTGAGACTGACATTCCAGACAGTGCTCCGAGGACCTCTGGTGGTAACATGTAGGAATAACGGCATGTCATTCTAGCAGTAGAGCAATTGATAGGCGGTAATTCCCTGAACACACATTATATTTACTACATATCTTCCGTGCACGCAGCCCCTACATGTACAGAACATTACAATGCAGTGAAAAATAAAGCTTTGCTTCTCTTTATATAATCATAGGGAGCTGACTGGGGTTTGTGGGTGAATTGGGATCACTTTAATATAGTGCACAATTATTTAGTAAAATTTCTTGGACACAGAAAAAAAGGTTTACCCAAACTGAAGACACACTCCATTATTTATGATGATGTCTAAAATAAAAATGAGCTTAAATCTGTCACCTAATCTGAGAGCAGCATGATGTAGGAGCCGAGACCTTGATTCCAGTGATGTGTCACTTACTGGGCTGCTTGCTGTAGTTTTGATGCAATCACTATTTTATCAGTAGGAAATTATCACTAAAGAACTAGTAAATCTTCTGCCATGTAGTCCTCTGAACTCTGGGTGACCCTGCCCCCACCACTGATTGGCAGCTTTCTGTGTACATTGGCAGGAATCAGCCAATCAGTGTTGTGGGCGGGGTTACACAGAGCTCATCACTCAGAGCCCTGCTGGAGATGCAGCAGAGAAAACTGTGATTTGATCAAAATGACAGCAAGCAGTACAATAAGTGACACATCGCTGGAATAAGGGTCTCTACACCTACATTAGCTGCTCTCAGATGGGGTTCCAAAAATCTGGTGACAGATTCCCTTTAAAAGTTTTTTTCCGGGACTAAACTATTGATTACTTGTACTTTGTCATCAATATCAGATCAAGGGGGGTTTGACTACTGGATTATTCTATTATCAGTTGTTTAGAGCTCCCGTAGAGACCTAATGTACAGTCTGTAATGAGCCAGAACGACGCAGCTCCCTACACAGCCTAGTGGCCATTCTCAGTACTGCAGCTCAGCTCTTATTCAAGTGAATAGGATGTGAGCTTTAATAGTGAAGGCATTACACAATGTCTGCGATGTTCTGGCTCTACATACTGTACTGTGAACCTGTGACCCAAGTTTTAGCTGAGCCGTGGTGTCAGATCTCCACAAAACTGATATTGATGACCCATGGTAAGGATATCTTAGTTCTGGAAAAAAAATCTTTAATAATTACATAAAGAATAGTGATGAGCGAATATACTCGTTACTCGAGATTTCTCGAGCATGCTCTGGGGTCCTCCGAGTATTTTTTAGTGCTCGGAGATTTAGCTTTCATCGCCGCAGCTGAATGATTTACATCTGTTAGCCAGCATGAGTACATGTGGGGATTCCCAAGCAACCAGGCAACCCCCACATGTACTTATGCTGGCTAACATGTAAATCATTCAGCTGCGGCAAGAAAAACTAAATCTCCGAGCACTAAAAAATACTCGGAGGACCCCCGAGCGTGCTCGAGAAATCTCGAGTAACGAGTATATTCGCTCATCATCACTAATAAAGAATGGTGACATTCTGCTGAAAAGTACAGACCTAATAATTCTCAAAACTGGGAGTTTGCATTTATTCTATCTAATTTTTGTAATCAGGGGTGAACTAAACCTCCTAAAAGACTGTATATATTCATTTGTACCAGATAGGATTGTCCTAGACTTCAGAGCAATGCTATTTGTTACCATGTATAAGTGCAGTCTTGGGGATTCAGTCACAGAGGATTACAAAGACTTATGTGAGAAGCTTGTGTGGATTTTTAGCCTTCGAATTTGCACTAGAAAGTTTTTACTCCCGACCTGCAAGCAAAGATCTTGAAAATTGGAAGTGGAAAAAAAAAATATATATAAGAAAGTTACAAAACTTTAACTAACAGTTATTTTGAATTTTCTATGCTTCAACAGTATTTGCAAGTACTAATTTGCTAAGTGATGCAGCTTCTGGTAGGACGATTGTATCATTATGCAATACAGTTGGGTGAAAAAGTGTTTGCCCCCTTCCTGATTCCCTATTCTTTTGCATGTTTGTCACACTTAAATGTTTCAGATCACCAAATTTAAATATTAGACAAAGATACCACAAGGAAATACAAAATGCAGTTTATAAATGAAGGTCTTTGTTATTAAGCGAAAAAGAAATCCAAACCTACAGGGCCCTGTATGAAAAAGTGATTGCCCCCCTTAAAACATAAATTAACTGTGATTTATCAAATCTTTGGGAAGCTGAGTTCACATTCACTAGTCACACCCAGGCCTGATTACTGCTACACTTGTTCTCGTTCAAGAAATCACTTAAGTAGGACCTGCCTGACAAAGTGGAGTAGACCAAAGAAGCCTCAAAAGCAATACATCATGCCACAATCCAAAGAAATTCTGTAACAAATGAGAAACAAAGTAGTTGAGTAGTTGAGATCTATCAATCTGGAAATGGTTATTAAGGCATTTCTCAAGTTTTGGGACTCTAGTGAAACACAGTGAGACCATTATCCACAAATGGCTAAAACACGGCCCAGAAGAGGCCGGCTGGCCAAAATTACCAAGAGGTCACAAAAGACCCCACAACAACATTGAAAGAAGTGCAAGCCTCACTTCCCTCAGTTAAGGTCAGTGTTCATGAATCCACCATAAGTAAAAGACTGGGCATAAATGGGCTGCATGGCAGAGTTCCAAGACAAAAACCACTGCTAAGCTATAAGAAGACAAAGGCCCAGTTTCAATTTTGCCAGAAAATATCTTGATGATCTCCAAGACTTTGGGGAGAATTCTCTGTGGACTGACAAGACGAATGTTGAACTTTTTGGAAGGTGTATGTCCCATTACATCTGGTGTAGAAGTAACACAACATTTCAGAAAATGAACATCATACCAACAGTAAAATATGGTGGTGGCATTGTGATGATCTGGGCCTGTTTTGATGCTTCAGGAACTGGAAGACATGCTGTGGCAAATGGAACCATTAATTCTTCTGTATACAAACATTTTTTGAAGGAGAATGTCTGGCCATCTGTTCATGACCTGAAGCTGAAGTGCACTTGGGTTATGCAGCAGGACAATGATCCAAAACACACCAGCAGGTCCACCTCTGAATGGCTTACGAAAAACAAAATTAAGACTTTGGAGTGGCCTAGTCAAAGTCCTGACCATAATCTAACTGAGATGCTGTGGCATGACCTTAAAAAGGCGGTTCATACTCGGAAACCCTCCAATGTGGCTAAAGTATAGCAATTCTGCAAAGATGAGTTGCATTCCTCCAGAGCATTGTAAAAGTTATCGCAAATGCTTGATTTCAGTTGTTGCTGCTAAGGGTGGCCCAACCAATTATTAGGTTTAGGGGCAATCAGTTTTTCACACAGGGAGGTTTAGATTTCTTTTTCCCTTAATAATAAAGACAGTGATTCCTTGTGTTATCTTTGTCTAATATTTACATTTGTTTGGTGATCTGAAATATTTAAGTGTGACAAACATGCAAAAGAATAGGAAACCAGGAAGGGGGCAAACACTTTTTCACTGTATGTAATGCCACTATTGCCTGTGTATATCACTGCATGCAGAGCCCCCAGGTGTAGGAGTTGCTCTGCCATATATTAAAATTATATATTAACTTAATTATTAACCCTTGTTGACAAGTGTTAATTAACGAAAATTATTCGGTCTAAGGGTGCTTTCACACTGCGTTTTGACACCTGTTTGTTTGTCCCATCGAGGCTCATGTTCAAATGTGGAATTTGGGCGTATGCATCAACAGGGCCATAGATTATAATGGTGCAGATAGAGTCAACATGTACTCTGTCATGCGCATCATTTTTGGGCATGTATGCCTACTGGACGCGCATGGTCACTTTCCATTATACTCTATGGCCCTATAGGCACATCCCATTTTGCATGGGGTTCGGATGTAAGCCCCGGTGGGATCACAAAACGTATATGTGAAAGCACTCTAAGTAATATCCTTTCCTCCAGTAGAGTACTGTCTATTTGCAAATGGCGCAATCCTCCATAGTTTAGTGCTGTAGAGAGTTCATATGAGGACACGGACTGATTCTGCTTATTTTCTGTGCTTGCTCGAAATCTAGGCCTGTGTGATACTTCCCCGCGACCTTTGTCTTACACACAGTACAATCTGTCCAGGCTCACAGCATGGATCAACTATTTTAAGTTTTGTCTGTGTCCAAATTCCACTGCTCCCTCGTCCTCACTAGCTCTGGGCGACCTCTGAGCATTGTTCTGAAAAGCCTGGTAAGATCTCTGGAGAATACCGCGGCTGACACTGATATTACTCAATGTCTAGGATAAGCCTGAATGTAGGACTCAGGGGGCACATTGTATAATGCCTTCTTGTAAGCAGCACCAGTGCCCAGTATCATTAAAAATGTCTGACATTAGAACATAGGGTCTGCTTATTGTTTCCAGAGGCAGCACAACTCCTGTCCGTGGGCTTTGTCTTGTACTGTAGCTCAGCTCCATTAAAGGGGATGTAATACCAGACAGAGCCCATACAAGACAGTGGCACTGTTTCTGGAAAAAAATGCATTTGAAACTGTTGTATATCATAAAAGTGAACCTGTCATGTCCTTAATCCACCCTCCAAATGAATTGTTAGTGATGATCAATGTGCCTCACAAATATGTTTTCTCAAAGAAAAGTTCCCAGTATATAGGTGTAAGAACACTTTCTACCATTAGTAGATTTCATCACATAGCGCTATGACTGAAACAAAAGGTGACACTTTTTACAGCTTCAGTCACAGTCAGTCATGGTTCTGTTCAAAATTAATCACACCCACCATATTGCGATTGCATGCTTGGCCTGACGCGACAGCAGCGGCCTCAGAAATCCCGCAGTTGCACCCTGCTCATCGGCTCCCCGGTATGCGCACTGATTCTGGTTGTACATCCCCAGCATCTTTTCACATATGCACATGCTCTGGAGCCGCTATAAGTCAGTGGCCACATGATAGTTTGTGAGTGCGCATGCTCCGGAGCCGCTATAAGTCAGTGGCCACATGATAGATTATGAGCGCACATGCTCCGGAGCCGCTATAAGTCAGTGGCCACATGATACTTTGTGAGTGCGCATGCTCCGGAGCTGCTATAAGTCAGTGGCCTCATGATAGTTTGTGAGCGTGCATGCTCTGGAGCCGCTGTGAGTCAGTGGCCACATGATAGTTTGTGAGCGTACATGCTCTGGAGCCGCTGTGAGTCAGTGGCCACATGATAGTTTGTGAGGGTGCATGCTCTGGAGCCGTTGTGAGTCAGTGGCCACATGATAGTTTATGAGCGTGCAGGCTCTGGAGCCGCTGTGAGTCAGTGGCCACATGATAGTTTGTGAGGGCGCATGCTCTGGAGCCGTTGTGAGTCAGTGGCCACATGATAGTTTATGAGCGCACAGGCTCTGGAGCCGCTGTGAGTAAGTGGCCACATGATAGTTTGTGAGGGCGCATGCTCTGGAGCCGTTGTGAGTCAGTGGCCACATGATAGTTTATGAGCGCACAGGCTCTGGAGCTGCTGTGAGTCAGTGGCCACATGATAGTTTGTGAGTGCACATGCTCCGGAGCCGCTATAAGTCAGTGGCCACATGATAGTTTATGAGCGCACAGGCTCTGGAGCTGCTGTGAGTCAGTGGCCACATGATAGTTTGTGAGTGCACATGCTCCGGAGCCGCTATAAGTCAGTGGCCACATGATAGTTTGTGAGCGCACATGCTCTGGAGCCGCTGTGAGTCAGTGGCCACATGATAGTTTATGAGCGCACATGCTCCGGAGCCGCTGTGAGTCAGTGGCCACATGATAGTTTATGAGCGCGCATGCTCTGGAGCCGCTGTGAGTCAGTGGCCACATGATAGTTTGTGAGCGCGCATGCTCTGGAGCCGCTGTGAGTCAGTGGCCTCATGATAGCTTATGAGTGCGCATGCTCTGGAGCCGCTGTGAGTCAGTGGCCTCATGATAGTTTGTGAGCGCGCATGCTCTGGAGCCGCTGTGAGTCAGTGGCCACATGATAGTTTATGAGCGCGCATGCTCTGGAGCCACTGTGAGTCAGTGGCCACATGATAGATTGTGAGCGCGCATGCTCTGGAGCCGCTGTGAGTCAGTGGCTACATGATAGGTTGTCAGCGCTCATGCTCTGGAGCCGCTGTGAGTCAGTGGCCTCATGATAGTTTATGAGTGCGCATGCTCTGGAGCCGCTGTGAGTCAGTGGCCTCATGATAGTTTGTGAGTGCGCATGCTCTGGAGCCGCTGTGAGTCAGTGGCCTCATGATAGTTTATGAGTGCGCACGCTCTGGAGCCGCTGTGAGTCAGTGGCCTCATGATAGTTTGTGAGCGCGCATGCTCTGGAGCCGCTGTGAGT
The DNA here is from genome assembly GCF_032444005.1 of Ranitomeya imitator. NCBI lineage: Eukaryota > Metazoa > Chordata > Amphibia > Anura > Dendrobatidae > Ranitomeya > Ranitomeya imitator. The sequence continues at coordinate 52,472,416 of NC_091286.1, forward strand.
CAGTGGCCTCATGATAGTTTGTGAGCGCGCATGCTCTGGAGCCGCTGTGAGTCAGTGGCTACATGATAGGTTGTCAGCGCTCATGCTCTGGAGCCGCTGTGAGTCAGTGGCCACATGATAGTTTATGAGCGCGCATGCTCTGGAGCTGCTGTGAGTCAGTGGCCACATGATAGTTTATGAGCGCGCATGCTCTGGAGCTGCTGTGAGTCAGTGGCCACATGATAGTTTATGAGTGCGCATGCTCTGGAGCCGCTGTGAGTCAGTGGCCACATGATAGTTTATGAGCGCTCATGCTCTGGAGCCGCTGTGAGTCAGTGGCCTCATGATAGTTTATGAGTGCGCATGCTCTGGAGCCGCTGTGAGTCAGTGGCCTCATGATAGTTTGTGAGTGCGCATGCTCTGGAGCCGCTGTGAGTCAGTGGCCTCATGATAGTTTATGAGTGCGCATGCTCTGGAGCCGCTGTGAGTCAGTGGCCTCATGATAGTTTGTGAGCGCGCATGCTCTGGAGCCGCTGTGAGTCAGTGGCCTCATGATAGTTTGTGAGCGCGCATGCTCTGGAGCCGCTGTGAGTCAGTGGCTACATGATAGGTTGTCAGCGCTCATGCTCTGGAGCCGCTGTGAGTCAGTGGCCACATGATAGTTTATGAGCGCGCATGCTCTGGAGCTGCTGTGAGTCAGTGGCCACATGATAGTTTATGAGCGCGCATGCTCTGGAGCTGCTGTGAGTCAGTGGCCACATGATAGTTTATGAGTGCGCATTCTCTGGAGCCGATATAAGTCAAGTCAGTGGCCACATGATAGTTTGTGAGCGATTAGTACGCATGCTCTGGAGCCGCTGTGAGTCAGTTTGTTAGAGCGCACACTATGCACACTACTGTCCTTGTGTTTGCCGCTGTGGAGCATTCTCACGTGTAAAAAGAAGCTAGGGGCACACACCAGATTCAGTGCACTTACTGTGGAGCCGATGGCCACTACTGTGACATCAGGACAGTAACACCAATCATTCACAGTGTGGTGGGCATGAATAATTTTGAACAGGACCATGACTGACTGTGACTAAAGCTGTAAAAAGTGCCACCTTTTGTCTTAGTCATAGCGCTATGTGATGCAAGCTACTAATGGTATAGTATACACATATATACTGGGAGCTTTTCTCCGAGAAAACAATGCTAGTGAAGCACATTGATCATTCATCACTAACAATACGCTGGGGAGGAGTGTAATAAACAAAAGGACACAACGGGTTTCCCTTGAAAGGAGCTCAGTCACCACACCAACCTGAATCCATAGACAAATATGCTGCTATTTTTTGGAAGAAAGTAGCTACATTTCCTGAATCTTGTAAAATTATTTTAGGAGCTACATATAAACTTTGAGGGGTTTCTCCAGTCAAACTGAACCTGTCACGTGCTTCATGCTGCGAGAACTACAAGCAGCATAAATTATTGATTGTCTCCCTCATTGCAAACTATTATTATTATTATTTATTATTATAGCGCCATTTATTCCATGGCGCTTTACATGTAAGGAGGGGTAAACATAATAAAACAAGTACAATAATCATAAACAATACAAGTCACAACTGGTACAGGAGGAGAGAGGACCCTGCCCACGAGGGCTCACAATCTACAAGGGATGGGTGAGGATACAGTAGGTATACTGGTATAGTTTACTCTGACGAGTCACCTTATTCCGCTCTTTTTCTAAAAAAAAATTTGCCCTTGGTTCGGGCAACATGAATCATCTGACAGGTTTCCTTGAAATACATTGTCAATAGGGTTAATTTGCCAGTAAGATGCAAAGATTAATGACCCTTCCAAGCCCCCTTGACAAAGATTTACCATCATTCAGTTCAGAGCATGCCAGGAGCTAAACACCTGGGACATGTGAAACAGACTGGTGGCGATGGCTATGCATGGCATGAAGTCTGACTAACCTGTAAGACATACATATTAAAATTCAATCCCTTATTATCAGTCTAGAATGCCGCAGCTCCAGGAGTTCTCATTTACAAATCATCTTCCTTGGGGGCAGAATTATAAAATCTCATTATAATAGTATCAAGTTAATATTTTTGTGCTTTTTTTTTATTTTTGCAGCCTAAATATTTTATTTTTATAGTGTAACCTATGTAAAATGGAAGAGCTACTATATGTTCTTGTCATGTGAGCCTATGTGCCTGATAAGGAGGCTCATGATCTTATCGGTTTTAGACAGCAGCTGCCTGACAATGGCTGCTACAATTAAAGGAATGCAATAAAATGGCCCCATCACATAATTAAAATAGCAGCCTAGACTGATCATGTGTCAGGATGGGCTGCGGTATGAATAAACACAGCTCCTGAAACCTGCGTCGTAACTGACAGGAGCTGTATAGCAATCATACAGGAGCCAGAGAAGAAATAAATCTCCTTGGCTGCCTGAGCACAAAAGATTTCTTCTTCAGCCTCAGTCCTTTGTGCTCAGTCAGCTGATGGAGATTTATTGCTTCTCCTGTCACAGCTCTTCTCTGGCAGCTCCAGTATATGTGCTTATGATACAGATCCTGTCAGTTGAAACACGAACCGGAACTCAGGAGCGGTGTTTCTTCAGAATGTAGCCATCCTGACATGTGACTAGGACGAGCTGCCATTTAACTTATATGATAGGGAACATTTTACTACATTCTTGGAGAATCCCTTTAAAAGTCTGAGCCCCCAGAGTAAAATAAGAAAGTCTGCTACTCACCTCCCGCAGTGGTGTAATTCCAGCGATTATGGCGCAGGTCTCCTGGGCTCAAGTGACATGGTTATGTCACATTCAAATTACATGGTTTTATCATGTGAGCACAGAAACCAAGCAGGATGTCAGGACAGCCTGCAATCTGCAGAAACACAGCCCCTGAGACCTGCGTCTCAACTGACAGAAGCTGCATTGTAAGCACACACTGGCACTGACAGAAAAAGTGTGTGGCTGAAGAAGAAATAGATATTTTTTGGGGCTGACTTGGCAACAAGGATGTTTTTCTAGAGCTTCGGTCCTCCATACTCAGTCAGCTAAGGAGAATATTTATTTTCTTCTCACAGCGCTTCTCCTGCGGCTCTGGTATATGTGCTTATGTTAAAGTTTCTCTATCAGTTGAGACACAGTTTCTTCAGACTGCAGTCTGACCTGACATGTGAGTAGGACAGGCTACCATTTGAATAATGTGACAGGGGCCATTTTATTACATTCCTGAAAAACCCTTCTAAGTGCCCAAACCCCCTAAGTCAAATAAGAAAAGCTTATAGTCATCTGCCACACTGTCGCTGTTCCAATTATGTCAACACTGGGTCCCTCAGGACTCAAGTTGCATGGTCGCTGATCAACTGCTTTCCAATACTCCATCAGCCAGTTAGCAACCAATAATTGACGGCAGTGGTCACATGACATAACCATGTCACTTGAGCCCCCGGAGACCCAGAGACAATATAGCTATAATGACACCAATGTGGGAGGAGAGTATAAGCTTTTCTTATTTTACTAGAGGGATTCAGGCATCTATAAGGGGTTGTTCAAGTAGTGGACAAAGCGCTTCATAGAGCGCTAAATATAGTAATTCTTCAAAACACTTTAAAATAATCACATGCATATACCGAAATACAGCCTTATTGTAAGCCAAAATAAAAATCGGGAAATGGTACTTACCCCTTAACCAACTCCACTACAATGAAGTCATTGCCGTCACCACTGTTGTACAGGATGAGGCCATCTGGAGACGTGGTCTTGAACTGGAAAAAGAGGTGCATGGAGGTGTAGGCTTGTAGGGTGGCCAGGGCAACATAGCTGGCTTTGGTCTTAAAAGTGACTGGATCTGCAATAATGTTTCTGAAACCAAATCGGGCATTCAGTTCACAATAATCTATGTCTCCATTCTTACACAAGTCAATGTAAGCCATGCCATTGAATGACAAGCTCTGTAGGTGGCCTATGAAATTGGAAGGCACAGACGAAAGGTAACGGCGTTCAGTTATTATCCCAGTTTCAATGTTGTGGAATTCCAGCCGTGTGTGATCTCCAGCCATTTGACCTTAGGAAAAAAATGTAAAAATGTCCTGGTTAGCTATACATGTAAAAGAACCATATTAACAATCATCATTAAAACTCCTCATTATCTCTCCCTTTCAATGTTAAAATTTTAAATTGCTCAAATGTATCCAGTTGACACCATTTTTCATTTTTAAACTAATAAGGTCCTAAATTGTGTGCTAACAAATGTCTTAATTATCTTTATAGTGATAATTTTTTTTTTGTACCTTCACCCACCACTGGAGCGAGCTTAGGAGCTTACTCCATGCATATCGAATTAAAAAGTATGCACTGAACTCTTAAAGAGAACCTGTCACCCCCAAAATTGAAGATGAGCTAAGCCCACCGTCGCGGTCCAGGGCCTCCCATCTTCTTACGATGACGTCCTCTTCTTGTATTTGTGCTGCGGCTCCTGTGCAGGCGTACTTTGTCTGCCCTGTTGAGGGTAGAGCAAAGTACTGCAGTGCGCAGGCGCCGGGAAAGGTCAGAGAGGCCCAGGGCCTGCTCACTGCAGTACTTTGCTCTACCCTCAACAGGGCACACAAAGTACGCCTGCGCAGGAGCCGCAGCATGAATACAAGAAGAGGACGTCATCATAAGAAGATGGGAGGCCCCGGACCAGAACCGGACCGGGACCGCCCCTGGGTGAGTATAATCTAACCTCTTTTTCTCATCTTTCAGGATACATTGGGGGCTTATCTGCAGCATTACAGAATGCTGTAGATAAGCCCCTGATGGCGGTGGGCTTAGCTCACGTTCGATTTTGGGGTGACAGGTTCCCTTTAAGCTCTACCTAGTGGTGTCTTCAGTTAGCCAGAAGATTGCAATTTATCTATATTCTACACATGTCATGTACATCTTAGTGATAGATATACAGAGCTGTGATCGATCACAATAATGAAGCACGTAGAACAAGAAAGCTGGATCAGAATGTTAAAAAATTAAGTTGGCTTTCCAGCACTACTCCTTTTTCTCAGAAGACCCATTCTAGATTGAACAATGGGTCAGAAATCCAGTGCGACTTGAGCAAGTGGGCAGGGAGTAGTGAGGGTGGCCAAAGAGTCAGCAAAAGGTTTAAAAACCATACTCACTAGTGATGAGCGAGTAGGTTTTCCCGAGCACGCTTGGGTGATCTCCGAATATTTGTTCGTGCTCTGAGATTTCGTTTTTGATGCCTCAGCAGCATGATTTACGGCTACTAGCCAGCCTGAATACATGTGGGGGTTGCCAGGTTGCTGGGGAATCCTCACATGTATTCAGCCTGTCTAGTAGCTGTAAATCATGCAGTTGTGTGGACAAAAATGAAATCTCCAAGCGCAAAAAATACTCGGAGACCACCCAAGCGTGCTCGGGAAAACCCGAGCAACGAGTACACTCGCTCATCACTAATACTCACCTTTCCCGCTGTCCCTATGCTCTATGGCTAGTTCTCTATGCCTCTGGTGCGTCACATCTCTGATTCGGTGTTCACTGTAGGCATGTGCAGTGTTCTCCGGGCCACAGACATGACGCGACTGAGGCGCAGAGGACCGTGAAAAGGTCTATGGACATCTGAGGAGCTGAGTAATGAGGTGAGTATTTGTCTTTTGTTTTTGTTTTTTACCTTTTGCCAACCCAATACTGGCCACAGCTGGTTGCCATTTTGCCAAATTTGCATGTAGCGAAATACAAAAAATCTATATTCTTCAGAATGCGAATTTTGTAAAAGTCAAGTAGAACTCAATGTCAGTCGAATAAATCCACCCATCTCTAAGGGTGACATTTTTAATTCATAATAACTTAATCAATTCCTTTTTTTTCTAACTCATCTGGAAGAACCAGAGGTTGAAGTCAAACCCTACTTTTGTATCAGGATCGTAAGTTTTATACTTTGCCTCTGAGTATAACATATAACAGATAAACTTTCTAAAGGCTTCATTGGCCTACTAGTATCCAGCTGTTAGATAACAACCAGTTTAAAATTGGGAAATATAAAAAAAAAACAGTTACTAATATAGTAATGTAGTGAGCGACAAATGAATGTAAAAAGTCGATGACACGCTATGCAATTCTATGCGGCAGAAGTTTCGAAAAGATCTGCTTCAACCGCGCTCAGTTCCATCAGATTCCCGCTGTGATCCATACCCAGCATGGCTGCTGTTGAAGGAGAGAAATTCGATTTGTGCTTTTTTTTTTTTTTTTACTTTCTCGACAAATTGATGCTCTTGAGTGTTACAATTGAAAAGAGGATTTTCTTATTTTAGTGTCTCCAAACAATAAAACATGAAACACATGACCATGAAATCTAGAACTTTACAGACTGTATCATCCGAAGGATAAAAATTCTGATCTATTCCCTTCCAATGAAATTCTTCATGCCTTTCACAAAAGCAATAACCCACTAGTAGATACGTTACCTCTGGGCTGCAATTTAGAGCGCATCTATCGTTCCAATAAAAACAACATTCTCCCTCCTGAGAGAGCGGTAGATGTTTACTACATAGTCTACAGCCAGAAATATACGGTGTAAGCTGTATTTTGTGCACCTTTTTCCTGTTTTTTACACATGTTTATTCTCTCTTTATGATTGGTACACGCTCTAAGCCAATCAGCTGTTTATTCCTTGCGGCTCCTCCTCCCCTCTCATGCACAAGCAAAGCGAGAGATACTGCACCTGCGTCCCCCTCCTTCCCCTCCATTTCAGCTATCTAATTAATAAAAATGTTTTTTTAAGGCAGATGAGTCGCCTGTTATCCTTCCACAACTCCACAATATTTTTTTTAAGTTCTCCAATCTCTGAGATGAATACACTTCCCAAAATTTATTTTGGGCAGATTTGTTCAAAACGAATGTCATAATTAATTCTGGACAATTTGAATCAGCCCCTTCCCAAAAAAAAACATTTACTATGCTCCGATGTCTCTCCTGACTCCAAAGCATAACAATCAGAGGACTGGGAAGGGTCTATAGAATAACAAAACACAGTCACCTGACCTACTGGCCCCTTAACTGCCTACCCGATCCTCCCCAAGCTTTGGGTCAGTCTTCTGTACACATATTTTAGTGCTGACTCAATCTCGTACAGTTATTTGGGTAGAGAAGAATGTCAAAGCCATGCATTGCCCTAGGTGGTCACATCCCATATGACCCCACAGGGCAACGCTCTTCATTGACATGTGCTGCGCCATACTCTGGTCAGCCTGGGAAATCCGGACCAAGAATTGAATACTTACCAGTTATCTCTCAAAATTTTGGTTGCTTAGGCACCTCCCTTTAAAAGCGCATTTAGTCTTAACAACCCTAGCCCTTTCATAGGCTGACTCTTTGGACTGTCTCAGCAAAATTGTGACTGTTGACACGTGTCCTAGCCAATGGGCTACCTGTGATGCCGCATCTCAGCTCTATTCAAGAGAGCAGATCCCTTTAACAGGTTCTATTTCTTAGATCTATCAAGAAAACTGTTTTGTTGCCCATAGCAACCAATCAGAGCACATTTATCACTTCTTGGTGATTGGTTGCTATGGGCAACAAAGAAGTAGATCTTCTCAAATCAGATTTGCAGCTCAGTTTGGTAGATACAGAGATGATTTCTATGTCTTCACAAGTATTCTAGGCGACATTTGTAAAGTCCATGGCCGTTAGAGGGCGCTAACTGGAGATAATATTTCACACGCTCAATAGCCTCCATTTTTCTTATCAGTTTCTGCACTCTTTGGCATAAACTCTGCCCAAAAAATGTTGGAAACGATGTCGCACCCAATTCTTGTGCAAATTATCTTCTCATTCATTTAAAAAAAAAAAACAATACGCAAAGAAAAGTGAGTGCGGTTTAGTGGAAATACGCATGGCCTACAAGTCTTAGGCCACATTCACACGTTCAGTATTTGGTCAGTATTTGTCAAAATCAGGAGTGGAACAATCAGAGGTAAAGTATAATAGAAACCCGTCACCACTTCTGGATTTATCGCCCACTCCTGGTTTTGGCTTACAAATACTGAGGTAAAATACTGACCAAATACTGCTAGTGTGAACGTGGACTTTGATTGATTTAAAGGGGTTGACCACTACTAGAAAATCCCTTCTGCAAGTGAATCTGTTGCGAGGTTTTTGCTGTGTAATCTGTGAGCAGCATAATGCAGAAGAAGCAGACATCTTCATTCAAGTGATGTGTCACTTACTGCGCTGCTTCCTGTAATTAAAATAAAATCAGTTTATCAGCAGGAGATCATCACTACAGGACTAGTAAAATTAGTCATGAGCTCTGTGTAACACCGCCCATATCAATGATTGGCAGCTTTCTGCCTATGCACAGTGTACACTAAAAGCTGCCAATCAGTGGTGTGGGCAGGGTTATACAGAGAACTGGTACACCTGAATCAGTGAGTATATCAAAAGTGCAGCAAGCAGCCCAATAAGTGACACATTGCTGGAATTAGGGTCTCCGTCACTAAATAATGCTGATGTCAGATGGGGTTGCAAAAACATCATGACAGATTCTCTTCAAGAGCTAGTGTGCCCTCGAAAAAATACATTTATACTCACTGTGCTTTCTTCTATCTCGTTAAGCTTCTTTTATATTTGGTCTCATTATCAGGACAATTTAGAAATGTCCTAATCTTAAACTCCCTATTTTAATATTATGATTTTAATCTTGTAATTACTACCTGTCTAATTCTGTGTGACTTGGTCACTGCTAATTTATAGACAGCGCAGGTAAATTGCTGCGGATACAGATTCTAGCCATAATTTGCTTTTATTCACTATTTGCTGTATCATGCAGGGCAGCTGAAACCGATGTGTTACAGTTTAAACAAAAACCTGCGTGCATTAAAATATTGTAAAAAGGAAATAAGAATAAGGATAAATATTTTCAGGTTTATTTTAGGATCCTATATATACCTATTTGTTTTCTTTTTCTTGATTGCCTGCAGTATGCACATGTTGCCTTTAGATGTCACTGTTGCATTTGCTATAAAAACTATTTGGCTGGAAAAATTTTCCATTGACATCAAGGGTAATAGTGACACCTAGTGGCAGATGAAAGGCAATTTCTAAAACTTTACAGCAGTTTTTTTTTTATTTACACCCATAATATAGACAGATTTCTGCTCAAAGTCAGTTATAAATACAGGTATGCCAAAAAGGCCGCATTGGAAAATGTCTTGAGAATATAATTGGAAAAATATGCTTGTTTTGCGTTGACGAACACTTTTACTTATGTAATTGAGGAGCTTTATGTCACATAGACATATGTAAAGTGAGGAAGGAAGGAATTAAGAAAAAAAGTAAGCCCCGTTTTTATAAAATGGCTTGACAGAGCTTTGCTTCAAGGATGAGGACTTGACAATTACAGCCTTTAATAAAGCACCCAAAACTTTCTAGGACCCTTCCTCCTGCTCTTCTTGGCTCCTGCTTCTACTTCCTAGCATCTTAATGCCAAAAAATGATATGCAAATTGCCTCTTCTGAGAAACTGAGGACTTAACTCTATATAGCGCCACCTGTTGGAAGTAGCGATCCTACAAGTCACAATCAACTCTTTAACGAGCCTTGCAATATGACTTAGGATAAAAGCCAAATTAGTATCTCAATTCGCAGACACGGTGTTTCGGGCTGTTGGCCCTCGTCAGAGCGAAGCATGAAAACTAATTTGGCTTGACCCCCGTGCCAAAAAATGTGAACTTTTAAGCGCCACCTAAGAACACACCCAAAAGTAATGTACCCAAATGCCCACTTTTGGGCACGGTGGGCACAATCTCTTTTACAGTTTGTCCTACAGGATTAAGACCCTCATCAAGAATAATTATCTTCTGTCCACCACTGACAACTCTGCCTCCTTGCAGATGTTACGCCCTTCCCAATGTCAGCCATGTATGTTCGGCTCATGTCAGGTGTGTGTGTGTATGAAGCAGGCTCATCAGCTGAGCCCGCTCCATGACCTGTGGGTGCCAGCTGTGGTTGGGCTTCAAAGGCAAAAGATAAATTAACTAATAAACTGCAACATTGCACAAACGATCAAACGTAAGGAATGAACAGACCTGCGGAAGTTCAGGTTCTGGTCGTCGAACCGAACTTTATTCCAAAGTTCGGGTACCAGAACTGTTTCCTGAACTTTAACCAATACTCAAAACCCATTGAAAACAATGGTGACCCAAATTTTTGTGCTGGAAAATCTCTTTCTCTCTCTCTCTGTGCAACGGACTTCCCCCAAAACTTTGAAAATTGCAACAGACTGGAACTCTGAAAATAGCACTCATACAAGATAAACTAACGTCTCAATGAGCTGCAAAGAAGACCTGTCACTAGGGATGAGCGGACCCATGGCGGACCCATGGAAGTTCAAGTTCTTTATTTCAAAGTTTGGCTTGGGTACCAGAACTACACCTGAACTTGAACCAGAACCTAAACCCTTTTGAAAACAATGGGAATCTAAACTTTTTGAGCGGGAACTCCAAACATTGCAATATTGGAGAATTCCGTGTTCGGCGTTTAGTGCCGGACATTAACTGTCTAGTACAAACCCCAAACTATTAAGTTCGGGTTCGTCCAACTCTAATCAAATAATAGGTTCAGGTGCAGATCAAGAACAAAAATAATTATATATGGCATAAGTCAGATCTTTCAAAATATCAAATTGTTTAACCCATTTGCAAAAATTCCATAAAGGAAACTCAAAATGCCAAGATTGGGGTGGTAGGTTGGATTTTGGCAACTCCATCTCTCCATTAAAAAGCATTAAAAAAAGTCATATTTACATAACTTCAAAATTGTACCAATAAAAATGACAGCCCACCCCGCAAAAAGACAAGTCCTTATGCAGGTCAACCGACGGAAGACAAATAAAAAAAAAAGTTATGGATCTTCGAAAATGGCAACACAAACCATGTAAACAAAGACTGCAGAATATAGAAAACAATAAACTTTCGTGTTGCCGTGTTCATACAGAACTGTAGAGAAAAGTTGCACAATGGGCACCATAAACCCCACCACCGCCCCCAACCAAAAACAACTATGGCGAAAGTGCATTTTTTTCACCCTTTAAGATTTTTTCCCCCACTTTTTCGGTACAATACATGGTGAAGTGAACGATGTCTTTCAAAACTACAACTAATAACAGAAAAAAGAACAAGCCCTCATACGGCCGGAAAAGTCGAAAAAAAGTTATGAATCTTCATAGAAGGGAAAGAAAGTAAGTGGAAAATAAAAATTGGCGATGTCGGGAAGGGGTAAGGGTGAAGAACTCACAAGTCCCGTTCGCCATCATCAGGTCAATTACAATCTTAAAGTCGCATATTGAACGTCTAAGGGATCATTCGCATGTCCAATTTTCACGCATGAGTGCTGTCAATTTTTTTGTAGGATAGCACTCGCACCTATGATATTCTATCGGGACTGCGCACATATCCGATTTTTAGATGGTTTGCGGAAGAGATCGGAGACAATCCTGGTCTTAATCTGAGTGTCAGATCAAAATTGCCAACGAAAGTTTATGGATCCGTGAATAAAATCGGACTAACATCTGAGCGTGGTTCGATTTTCATGGACTTAAAGTATAGAGAAGGTGTAGAACTTTTTATTCAACTCTACACATCTGAGAAAAACTGATGCCACTGATCAAACTCATATCAAAAGTCTAATCGGACTTTTTTCGGGGTGTGGCCCTACACTAAGGGTGATGGCACAGCCGTAGACACAGAAGCTGAGGTCTGTAGGCACCTTGTGCTCCTATGGCAGGGGTCCCCAACTCCAGTCCTCAAGGCCCACCAACATGTCATGTTTTCAGGATTTCCTTAGTCTTGCCCAGGTAATAATTGCATCACCTGTGCAATGCAAAGGAAATCCTGAAAACATGACCTGTTGGTGGGCCTTGAGGACTGGAGTTGGGGACCTCTGCTCTATGGCACTTCTGAGAAACAAAGCTTCTAAGTGACAAAGCCTCTGCAACACAACATGATTTATTCACCAGCTAAAATCCTAATGTATAGCAAAATCCGGAGCATTCTGTGCCATCAGAGCAGACAGATCACTCGTCACCGCACACAGGCCTCTCACTGCTTCACAAGACAAACTCATTAAACCTCATATTGAGGAGACAGTGTGAATTCGGAGACTTTACTGCCCAATGTCTTTGGATCAGTGATGCATTCAGGTGTATCAAAAGCAATATACAGCATGTTCATAGCTCTCAGATCTCTCACCAGTCAATGGCATATTAGTTATCGCTCTCTGCTACCCTTCCCTGATCCTGTCAGCTTCCATTTATTCATATATTTCATCATGGAGAAGAAAAGAGCTTGTTAACATTTATTAAATATTCCCCTTTGTGGAAATTAATATTATTAGGAACCCTGAATAAAACATAAAAACCAGTTCCCCATATCTAAAACTTAAGCTCTCGGGAAATTTAAACTTAGACTACATGGAGACGAGCCAGAAGGAGGCGGATTATTTCGGTCATCGTCATGGCTTGTAGGGCATATTGTGCAGTGTTAAAGACAGCTTACCCTCAGATAATGGCGCCCGGACCACAGGCAGCATGAATCAGAGGCTGACTGCGCGACTGACGCCAGGAACGGTTTACTGGGAAATACTGTGGCGTTCAAGAGATAGGGTGGTGTCAGATGACGAGTCTGAGGTGATGAATACCCGTTCCACTTGACTAATAGGTCTCTCCCTATGTGTGCACATAAAGAAAGACTTGTCAGTCAAAGGGATGACGGAAGCTGCCGGTGACCTACCTTGGACACATAGTCCATGACATATCGAAATCAATATTTTGATTCATGCTGCCCGTAGTTTGAGCGAAACCTCTTTTCACGACTTGATACCTCACAAGCTTTATCTGTGCACAGTGGAGTGGATTGCCCAGGATACCAGGCTGAACAACATACGTATGTTGGATGGGGTGAGCTGTACCTACAAACTTTTTTACATTACTACCAATAATTAAAATGGATAAAACAAAAGATAGGACAATTTCTCACCTAAAGAACACATAAGCTAGATCCAACAGGTGCAGCCAACGTGGTGTGCTGTTGGAAAAATACTCCGAGGGAGTTCCAGGAGGGCGTAATTAGGGTGAAAATATCAGGAGAATGGAGATCTCATGGTAGTGATTATAATGAATTAAAAAAAAATTATTTTTTAAAAGAACAACGAGTTTTGGCTGTATCCAGCCTTCCTCAGGTGTCTGACTCCTGAGGAAGGCTGGATACAGCCAAAACGCCTTATGTTTCTAATAAATTATTTTATATTTGGTACTATTTTCATTCATTATATTCACTACCACGGGAGCGCCATTCACCTGATTTCTCCACCAAAAATAGTGTCAGATCATCTGACTTTAATTGAGCTTGGGTATAAATCAGTTCAGAATAAGTCATTTAGATGTCACCACAGGCTCGCACATTTAAGCTCACTGGTATCGACTGTACATTTCAGTATATTTCTGATTTAAAGGTTCATTACCAACATCCCAGCCTGAAGGACCAAATAATAGTCTTAGCCCTTATTTTCTTCCCTAAAGGGGTTGATACCTTTATTTAAAAAAAAAATGTGTTGGGAGTATTGTTTTCTGGCAGTTCTAAATATATAAGTATTATAGGTAGAGATCAGTGGATCCTTTAAAATTCAAAATCGCGGACATAGTTACATAGTTACCGTATTTTTCGGACTAAAAGACGCACTTTTTCCCCCCCAAAAAAGGGGGCAAAATGGGGGGTGCATCTAATAGTCGCAATGCAGGCTTACCTAGGTGGCAGAGGTGCGGTGGCAGAGGTCCGGTGGCAGAGGTGCGGTTGCGGGGGTGTGGCGGCAGAGGAGGTGCAGTAAGCGGGGTCCCTTTCCCCGGTATGGTGATGCAGCAGGCCCGGTATGCAGCAGAGTCGGGTGAATCCTCTTGTTATTGGTGGTGGCGGCCATTTTCCGGAGGCCGCGCGTGCGCAGATGGAGCGCTCTGCTTCCTGGGGCTTCAGGAAAATGGCTGCTGCGATCTCCATCTGCGCACGCGCGGCCTGCCGTGGCCATTTTCCTGAAGCCCCGGGAGCAGAGCGCTTCATCTGCATACGCGCGGCCTCAGGAAGATGGCCACGCCCACCGATAACAAGAGGATTCACCCGGCTCTGCTGCATACCGGGCCTGCTGCATCACCATACCGGGGAAAGGGACCCCGCTTACTGCGCCTCCTCTGCCGCCACACCCCCGCCACCGCACCTCTGCCACCGGACCTCTGCCACTGCACCTCTGCCACCTAGGTAAGCCTGCATGGTACGCCAGGGACCCATCTCACGCCATACCTCTCACTGCACCTCCTGATCCCAGCACCTCCTGATCCCAGCACCTCCTCATCCCAGCACCTCCTGATCCCAGCACCTCCTCATCCCAGCACCTCCTGATCCCAGCACCTCCTGATCCCAGCACCTTCTCATCCCAGCACGTTCTCATCCCAGCACCTCCTCATCCCAGCATCACCCCACCTCTGCCAACACCTTGCCTCCTGTGACCCTGCTCTGCCACCGCCATAAGATACTGTAAATTCGGACAATAAGACGGACCCCCATGTTATAAAAAATCTTTTTTTCTGCAATTTTCACACCAAATTTGGGGTGCGTCTTATGGTCTGGTGCGTCTTATAGTCCGAAAAATACGGTACATAGCTATTAAGGTTGAAGGAAGACTATAAGTCCATCTAGTTCAACCCATAGCCTAACCTAACATGCCCTAATATGTTGATCCAGAGGAAGGCAAAAGAGACATCGCCAAATTTTTCTAAAACATTCAACTTGCAGCAAATAAATTCTCACAAATCTTAAAACTGGTAAACTTGTAATTGATTGGAAAATACACATGGAGGAGAGAGAGAAAGAGATGACTCCACTGACCATAATAGCTTACATTCCACAGGAGAGAGAGAGAGGACTCCGCTAATCATAAGGGATTACACTCTACAGGAGAGAGAGAACCCGGCTGATGATAAGAGCTTACACTCTACAGGAGAGAAAGGACCCCACTGACTACAAGAGCTTACACTCTACAGGAGAGAGGACCCCGCTGACCATAAGAGCTTACACTCTACAGGAGAAAGAGAGGACCCCACTGACCATAAGAGCTTACACTCTACAGGAGAGAGGACCCCGCTGACCATGAGAGCTTACACTATACAGGAGAGAGAGAGGATCCCACTGACCATTAGAGCTTACACTCTACAGGAGAGAGAGGACTCCGCTGACCATAAGAGCTTACACTCTACAGGAGAGAGAGGACCCTGCTGACCATAAGAGCTTACACTTGATAGGAGAGAGAGAGGACCCCGCTGACCATAAGAGCTTACACTCTACAGGAGAGAGAGGATCCCACTGACCATAAGAGCTTACACTCTACAGGAGAGAGAGAGAGGACTCCACTGACCATAAGAGCTTACACTCTACAGGAGAGAAAGGACCCCATTGACCATAAGAGCTTACACTCTACAGGAGAGAGAGAGAGGACTCCACTGACCATAATAGCTTACATTCCACAGGAGAGAGAGAGAGGACTCCGCTAATCATAAGGGATTACACTCTACAGGAGAGAGAGAACCCGGCTGATGATAAGAGCTTACACTCTACAGGAGAGAAAGGACCCCACTGACTACAAGAGCTTACACTCTACAGGAGAGAGGACCCCGCTGACCATAAGAGCTTACACTCTACAGGAGAAAGAGAGGACCCCACTGACCATAAGAGCTTACACTCTACAGGAGAGAGGACCCCGCTGACCATGAGAGCTTACACTATACAGGAGAGAGAGAGGATCCCACTGACCATTAGAGCTTACACTCTACAGGAGAGAGAGGACTCCGCTGACCATAAGAGCTTACACTCTACAGGAGAGAGAGGACCCTGCTGACCATAAGAGCTTACACTTGATAGGAGAGAGAGAGGACCCCGCTGACCATAAGAGCTTACACTCTACAGGAGAGAGAGGATCCCACTGACCATAAGAGCTTACACTCTACAGGAGAGAGAGAGAGGACTCCACTGACCATAAGAGCTTACACTCTACAGGAGAGAAAGGACCCCATTGACCATAAGAGCTTACACTCTACAGGAGAGAGAGAGAGGACTCCACTGACCATAAGAGCTTACACTCTACAGGAGAGAGGACCCCGCTGACCATAAGAGCTTACACTCTACAGGAGAGAGGACCCCGCTGACCATAAGAGCTTACACTTTACAGGAGAGAGAGGACCCCACTGACCATAGGAGCTTACACTCTACAGGAGAGAGAGGGCCCTGCTGAACATAAGAGCTTACACTCGACAGGAGAGAGAGACAGGACTTCGCTGACCATAAGAGCTTACACTCAACAGGAGAGAGAGAGAGGACTCCACTGACCATAAGAGCTTACACTCTAAAGGAGAAAGAGAACCCCAATGACCTCAAGAGCTTACACTCTACAGGGGAGAGAGAGGACCCCACTAACTACAAGAACGTACACTCTACAGGAGAGTGGACCCCGCTGACCATAAGAGTTTACATTCTACAGGAGAGAGGACTCCGCTGACCATAAGAGCTTACACTCTACAGGAGAGAGAGGACCCCGCTGACCATAAGAACTTACACTCCAAAGGAGAGAGAGGACCCCGCTGACCATAAGAGCTTACACTCGACAGGAGAGAGAGAGACAGGGCTCCGCTGACCATAAGAGCTTACACTTGACAGGAGAGAGAGAGAGAGGACCCCGCTGACCATAAGAGCTTACACTCTACAGGAGAGAGAGAGGACCCCGCTGACCATAAGAGCTTACACTCTACAGGAGAGAAAGGACCCCACTGACCATAAGAGCTTACACTCTACAGGAGAGAGGACCCCGCTGACCATAAGAGCTTACACTCTACAGGAGAGAGGACCCCGCTGCCCATAAGAGCTTACACTCTACAGGAGAGAGGACCCCGCTGACCATAAGAGCTTACACTTTACAGGAGAGAGAGGACCCCACTGACCATAAGAGCTTACACTCTACAGGAGAGAGAGGGCCCTGCTGAACATAAGAGCTTACACTCGACAGGAGAGAGAGACAGGTCTTCGCTGACCATAAGAGCTTACACTCGACAGGAGAGAGAGAGAAGACTCCACTGACCATAAGAGCTTACACTCTACAGGAGAAAGAGAACCCCACTGACCTCAAGAGCTTACACTCTACAGGGGAGAGAGAGGACCCCACTAACTACAAGAACGTACACTCTACAGGAGAGTGGACCCCACTGACGATAAGAGTTTACATTCTACAGGAGAGAGGACTCCGCTGACCATAAGAGCTTACACTCTAAAGGAGAGAGAGGACCCCGCTGACCATAAGAGCTTACACTCGACAGGAGAGAGAGAGACAGGGCTCCGCTGACCATAAGAGCTTACACTTGACAGGAGAGAGAGAGAGGACCCCGCTGACCATAAGAGCTTACACTCTACAGGAGAGAGAGAGGACCCCGCTGACCATAAGAGCGTACACTCTACAGGAGAGAAAGGACCCCTCTGACCATAAGAGCTTACACTCTACAGGAGAGAGAGAGAGGACTCCACTGACCATAAGAGCTTACACTCTACAGGAGAGAGGACCCCGCTGACCATAAGAGCTTACACTCTACAGGAGAGAGGACCCCGCTGACCATAAGAGCTTACACTCTACAGGAGAGAGGACCCCGCTGACCATAAGAGCTTACACTTTACAGGAGAGAGAGGACCCCACTGAGCATAAGAGCTTACACTCTACAGGAGAGAGAGGGCCCTGCTGAACATAAGAGCTTACACTCGACAGGAGAGAGAGACAGGACTTCGCTGACAATAAGAGCTTACACTCGACAGGAGAGAGAGAGAGGACTCCACTGACCATAAGAGCTTACACTCTACAGGAGAAAGAGAACCCCACTGACCTCAAGAGCTTACACTCTACAGGGGAGAGAGAGGACCCCACTAACTACAAGAACGTACACTCTACAGGAGAGTGGACCCCGCTGACCATAAGAGTTTACATTCTACAAGAGAGAGGACTCCGCTGACCATAAGAGCTTACACTCTGCAGGAGAGAGAGGACCCCGCTGACCATAAGAGCTTACACTCTACAGGAGAAAGAGAGGACCCCACTGACCACATGAGCTTACACTCTATAGGAGAGAGGACCCCGCTGACCATAAGAGCATACACTCTAAAGGAGAGAGAGGACCCCGCTGACCATAAGAGCTTACACTCGACAGGAGAGAGAGAGACAGGGCTCCACTGACCATAAGAGCTTACACTTGACAGGAGAGAGAGAGGACTCTGCTGAGCATAAGAGCTTACACTCTACAGGGGAGAGAGAGGACCCCACTGACCACAAGAACTTACACTCTACAGGAGAGAGGGCCCCACTGAGCATAAGAGCTTACATTCTACAGGAGAGAAAAGACTACACTGACCATAAGAGCTTACGCTCTACAGGAGAAATGAACCCGCTGATCATAAGAGGTTACACTCTACAGGAGAGAGGACCCTGCAGATCATAGGAGCTTACATTCTACAGGAGAGAGAAAAGACTCCGCTGACCTTAAGAGCTTACACACTACACAAGACAGAGAGGACACCACTGACCAGAAGCATTTATACTCTCCAGGAGTGAGATTAACCCACTGAGCATAAGAGCTTACACTCTACAGGAGAGAAAGACTTACCCAGTGAATCTGACGCTGTATAAATTGTGCTCTGCTGATCTGTGAAGGCCCAAGTACTTACCACCACTGCTCAAAGTGCGATAATCCGCTAGATGTCATGGCTGAAGGGTATTAATGACGTTTGCCTGCTCTCTAATGCTTCAGCAGTGTGGGAAGTGCTGCCTGCCAAGTTTTTCCTTTTTTTGTTGCAAACTGCAAATTGAATCTCAAAATGTTTGTGTTCATGTGAGAATTGTCTCGACTAGATGCTTCCTGGATTACAGGTTCTCCTCCTTGACAAGACTAAAGTTGTCCATCAGAATCTTTCAACTGAGCAGCAATGGTCAAGGGAAATCTGTTTTTTATTTGGAGGAGGCTGATGGACAGGTCTGGTCACATGCTCCTTATCAGTGGATATTTGAGAATAGGAGCTCTGTAAATCTATGAGGAAGGCTGAACTAAGGAGGAAGTGTAAGCTATAATATTATTAGTAAGGGCCACAAAATCACAGATATTCTTATACAGCAACCACATGTGGCTTGCTGGACCATGATGTGCGCCTTGCAACTGTCTGTCAGATTGGTGCATTAGAATCAGGTCTACAAAACATCTATGAATATCCAGTGTCCAGATGATGACTTTTGTGAGTAGAACCACACAGAGAAGTGCAGATCTGGATGCTAATACCTTGGTAGGGTAAGGGTATATTCACATGTCATGTTTTTGCCATGTTTTTGCTATAAGCAATGCAGAATTTTACTGTCCCAGCATGCAGCATGTCAAATCTTTCAGCGTTTTTGCAGTTTTTTGTCAATTCTAATGAATAGGAAAAAAACACATTAAAACATGCATCAGAAACACACACAAAAATGTATGTTTTATACAGCATTTTCTGGTTTCATCATTTGTTGATGCAGAAATTCCCATACCCCAATCGAGCGTGATAGTGCCAGTTAAGGGGTGATTAAAGATGAATAGAGATGGGTGAACCTGAACAGTAAAGTTTGGCGTCCATACCAAACACCTACTATTCAGGCACAGACACCGAACACGGACTTCACCAGGAAGTCTGTGTTATTGCTCGGGTTCGGACTATCGAACACCGGGTGCTTGTTGCGCTGTCATGTGCAACCCTCTTCAAGACTGGTTATCAACAATAGAGGGGTCCCCATGCTGTTTTTTTAATTAATTAATTAAATAAAAATTGTCCCAATTTTGACAACCAGCCAACCTAAAGCAGATAACTGGGGCTGGTATTCTCACACTGGTAAGGGGCCATTAATATTGCTCCCTGTAAGAGTATGTTGGAGTCAAGTCATGCCCTGCATCCTTTCCTAGTAAAACAGGAATATTTTACGTGTAACATGGCGTGTTATGTGATGATGCTTTATTGTGTAACTAGATGGTGGCCCGATTCTAACGCATCAGGTATTCTAGAATATGCATGTCCACGTAATATATTGCACAGCCCATGTAGCATATTGCCCAGCCACGTAGTATATTGCCGAGTCACGTAGTATATTGCCCAGTGACGTAGTATATTGCCCAGCGACGAAGTATATTGCCCAGTCATGTAGTATATTGCCCAGTCATGTAGTATATTGCCCAGTTACGTAGTATATTGCCCAGTGATGTAGTATATTGCTGAGCCACGTAGTATATTGCCCAGCATACGCAGCATCAATAGTAAAAAGTTGGTCACACAGGGTTAATAGCTGTGTAACTGGAGTGCGTTACACCGCGCTCCGGTAACACTGGCATTAACCCTGTGTGAGGGCTGACTGGATGACTGGAGGGGAGTATGGTAGAGTAGAAGACGTAGGCACTACTAAAAGAGTGGTGCTCAAGAAGGGGCCCAAGCCGTCACGAATATAGCAATAAACTTGGCACACACCAATGTATAGATGCAGTGAAAAGAAGGGGTTTTAAAAGGGTACCCCGTGTCGTATGGAGGACAAGGAGTCCCTGTTATGATAAGTAGGCTCCTGTTGTCATGAGGGAGCTATCCGCGATATATGAGGAAGGAGATGTGGACAGACGATGGACGGAACCTACTTATCATAACAGGGACTCCTTGTCCTCCATACGACCCGGGGTACCCTTTATAAAAAAATGAGGGAGGTACATTGATGAAGGTCTGCTATATAGACCGAAACATCTACTGTATGTACTTTACCTCATTAAAACCCCTTCTTTTCACTTCATCTATACATTGGTGTGTGGAGGGGAGTATGGAGTGGGCACTGACTGCGGGGAGGAAAGAGCGGCCACATTGCCGCTGGACTGTGGCCGTCGCTGATTGGCCATGGCAATGGTCATGGGCGTTTTGCCACGACCAATCAGCGACTTGGATTCCATGACAGACAGAGGCCACGACCAATGAATATCCGTGACAGAAAGAAAGAAAGAAAGAAAGAAAGAAAGAAAGAAAGGAAGAAAGACAGAAGGACAGACAGAAAGACGGAAGTGACCCTAAGACAATTATATAGATGTATAGTTATTTATCTTTATGGAACTAGGGCTAGAGCTAGGGAATTATAGTACAAGTGTAGGATTTCTCTAGAGTAGTACCAGGTAGTATAGGGTTTAGTACAGTGGGGCACTGTAGATTAGGAAATTAGATAAGGTTAGGGTGGAACTGGTTAAGGAAATAGGGGATTTCTAAGTTGGGAGGGGCAAGAGTAAGTGTAGTTGGGACACTTTCTAATTTAGGGCAGTTAGAGAGCTGGATGGAGATCTGTGAGGTTGTTTCAGAAACTAGTTCAAGGAGAGACCAACAGTTAAGGGCCATAGGGTTGGAAGTCACACGAGTATGAGGAAACAGGAGCAGCATGAGAGCGGCAGCAACTAGGTTCAGTGGGATACCCAGAACATCCGATTCCTATGGTCTGGAAAAGGTTTGGAAGGAAGAGCCATCCTTTATTTCGCCCTCGGAGGGGAAAACGGGCAGGGACCCCCAAGCAAGAACTACTGTAGTCTGGCTAGTCGGGAAGCTGCGATACTGGATAGTACATTTCAGGAACAAAGATTGCCAAGAGAGCAAGGGATAGCACAGGGGGAAGAGTCTGTGATCAGCGAGAATTTTTGTGTGGTGTCTCTGACTGAACTAAACCTGTTGTGTAAAGTTGAGTTGTTAAAAATGGACTGTGACTCTGTCAATCAGCGTGGTGACATCTGGAACCGGGACCATGCAACCTGAGATCTCCAATCCAAAAGTGAGTGACTTGCATTATACCAGGGGTGTCAAACTGCATTCCTCGAGGGCTGCAAACAGGTTATGTTTTCACAACTTCCTTGTACTGCACAGGTGATAATTTAATCACCAACTCATTATTTGTGTAGGTGATTAAATTATCACCTGTGCAGTACAAGGAAATCTTGAAAACATGACCTGTTTGCAGCCCTCGAGGAATGCAGTTTGACACCCCTGCATTACACACAAATCACACAACAGCCTGTACATTGTGTTTTTCTTTGCGGGGTGCCAGGGTATGATGAAACAGCAGCCATGTGCCATGACTCCCACCCTGGCCACCTCACAGCTCCAGCCTAAAAATAGCAGCCCGCAGCTGCTCCAGAAAAGGCACATTTTTTAGATGCGCCAGTTCTGGCACTTTGCCCGACACTTCCCACTTGCCCTGTAGCAGTGGGGTGGGGTTCATATTTGTGTTGCTGATGTCACCTCTGTATTGCCTGGTGACATCAAGCTCATGGCTTAGTAATGGAGGAGCATCTATAATACACCTATTACTAATCCTATAGCAAACGGAGATGAAGTCGCCGCTGCTCATGAATGCTGTGCTCGCAGCAGCTCATTCATCAGTGGTTCTCAACCTGGATGGTCACATCTTGGCACCATCCAAGTTGAAAGGTACAACCCTTGGCAAAAATTATGGAATCACCGACCTTGGAGGATGTTCATTCAGTTGTTTAATTTTGTAGAAAAAATGCAGATCACAGACATGGCACAAAACTAAAGTCATTTCAAATGGCAACTTTCTGGCTTTAAGAACCAGTAAAAGAAAACAAGAACAAAAAATGTGATAGTCAGTAATGGTTACTTTTTTTAACCAAGCATAGGGGAAAAAGTATGGAATCATTCAATTCTGAGGAAACAATTATGGAATCACCCTGTAAATTTTCATGCCCAAAAATAACACCTGCATCAAATTAGATCTGCTCGTTAGTCTGCATCTAAAAAGGAGTGATCACAACTTGGAGAGCTGTTCCACCAAGTGGACTGACATGAATCATGGTTCCAATAGGAGAGATGTCAATTGAAACAAAGGAGAGGATTATCAAACTCTTTAAAGAGGGTGAATCATCACACAATGTTAAAAAGATATTGGTTGTTCACAGTCAGCTGGGTCTAAAATCTGGACCAAATACAAACAACATGGGAAGGTTGTTTAAGGCAAACATATGGGTAGACCAAGGAAGACATCAAAGCGTCAAGACCAGAAACTTCAAGCAATATGTCTCCAAAATAGGAAATGCACACCAAAACAAATGAGGAAAGAATGGGTGATAACTGGAGTCAACATCTGTGACCGAACTGTAAGAAACCGCCTAAAGGAAATGGGATTTACATACAGAAAAGCTAAAAAGCTAAAAGCTAAACGAAAGCCATCATTAACACCTAATCAGAAAAAAACAAGGTTACATTGGGCTCAGGAAAAGCAATCGTTGTCTGTGGATGACTGGATGAAAGTCATATTCAGTGATGAATCGCGAATCTGCGTTGGGCAAGGTGATGATGCTGGAACTTTTGTTTGGTGCTGTTCCAATGAGATTTATAAAGATGACTGCCTGAAGAGAACTTGCAAACTTCCACAGTCATTGATGATATGGGGCTGCATGTCAAGTAAAGGCACTGGGGAGATGGCTGTCATTACATCTTCAATAAATGCAAAAGTTTATGTTGATATTTTGGACACTTTTCTTATCCCATTAATTGAAAGGATGTTTGGGGATGATGAAATCATTTTTCAAGATGATAATGCATCCTGCCATAGAGCAAAACTGTGAAAACATTCCTTGACACATAAGGTCAGTCATGGCCTGCAAATAGTCCGGATCTCAATCCAATTGAAAATCTTTGTTGGAAGTTGAAGAAAATGGTCCATGACAAGGCTCCAACCTGCAAAGCTGATCTAGCAACAGCAATCAAAGAAAGTTGGAGCCAGATTGATGAAGAGTCCTGTTTACACTCATTAAGTCCATGCCTCAGAGACTGCAAGCTGTAATAAAAGCCAGAGGTGGTGCAACAAAATACTAGTGATGTTTTGGAGTGTTTTTTTGTTTGTTTGTTTTCATGATTCCATAATTTTTTCCTCATAATTGAGTGATTCCATAATTTTTCCCCTCTTCTTGGATAAAAAAAGTAACCATTACTGACTACCACATTTTTTGTTCTTGATTTCAGTGTTTCTTAACCCCTTCATGACCTTGGGATTTTTCATTTTTCCGTGTTCGTTTTTCACTCCCCTCCTTCCCAGAGCCATAACTTTTTTATTTTTCCATCAATTTGGCCATATGAGGGCTTATTTTTTGCGGGACGAGTTGTACTTTTGAACGACATCATTGGTTTTAGCAGTGTATAGTGGGCGGGGGATAGATCTGTGCTGAAATATCGCCGATCTCCATTTTTTTTTCTTTCCCGCATTTACAGTGGGGCGGTGCAGTCTCTCAACCTATCAGCAGTGCGCACGCACACAGCAATGTGCATGTGATGCACACAAGCAAGGGCATGTGTCATTGGCTGTGTATGTCACATGTCCTTGCCCTATAAGAACCAGCCATTTGCCCCATCGCCAACATTTCCTCACTGCTGCAGCTTAGTGTTAGACGGCACCGCTGCTGCTGTGGGCGCTATACAGACAAAGAGTGTTTTTTGGAGCGAATTGTCAAAGAGATAGGTTTAGGGAGTCAGGAGGAGTCGGGACTAGTTGTAATATCAGCCCTTTTCAGGGTAGGTTACAGCAGTTCATAGCATTGTTTGCCAGGCAGGTCTGTGCCAGTGCTGTGCAAGTGTTTGCCATAGCATTTGGTGTAAATCCTTTTAGGCTAGTAGCATTGTCTGAATAGCCCGCCTGTGAAACAAACTATACCGCCTGTGTATCTCTATTTTCACTGCATCTAATTAAGTTATTAGTTTAGGGCCTAGGAGCAGTGTCTGCACGTCAGCAGAGTAGCCCGCCTGTGAAACAAACTATACCGCCTTTGTATGTCTATTTTCACTACATCTAATCCAGTTAATAGTTTAGGGCCTAGGAGCAGTGTCTGTACGTCAGCAGAGTAGCCCGCCTGTGAAACAAACTATACCGCCTGTGTATCTCTATTTTCACTGCATCTAATCCAGTTAATAGTTTTGGGCCTAGGAGCAGTGTCTGCACGTCAGCAGAGTAGCCCACCTGTGAAACAAACTATACCGCCTGTGTATCTCTATTTTCACTGCATCTAATCCAGTTATTAGTTTAGGGCCAAGGAGCAGTGTCTGCACGTCAGCAAAGTAGCCCGCCTGTGAAACAAACTATACCGCCTGTGTATCTCTATTTTCACTGCATCTAATCCAGCTATTAGTTTAGTTCCTAGGAGCAGTGTCTGCACGTCAGCAGTAGTGTTGAGCGATACCGTCCGATACTTGAAAGTATCGGTATCAGATAGTATCGGCCGATACCCGAAAAATATCGGATATTGCCGATACCGATATCCGATACCAATACAAGTCAATGGGACATCAAGTATCGGAAGGTATTCTCATGGTTCCCCGGGTCTGAAGGAGAGGAAACTCTCCTTCAGGCCCTGGGATCCATAGGGATGTGTAAAATAAAGAATTAAAATAAAAAATATTGATATGCTCACCTCTCCGGCGGCCCCTGGACATCACGCTGCTAACCGGGAGGCTTCTTTGTTTAAAATGCGCGCCTTTAGGACCTGCGAATGACGTCCCGGCCTCTGATTGGTCGCGTGCCGCCCATGTGACCGGCACGCGACCAATCAGAAGCCGCAACGTCATTCGCAGGTCCTTAATTCCTAGAATTAGGAGTTTTTGTGAATGAGAATGACATCGCGGCTTCTGATTGGTCGCGTGCCGGTCACATGGGTGGCACGCGACCAATCAGAAGCCGGGACGTCATTCGCAGGTCCTAAAGGCGCGCATTTTAAACAAAGAAGCCTCCCGGTTAGCAGCGTGATGTCCAGGGGCCGCCGGAGAGGTGAGCATATCAATATTTTTTATTTTAATTCTTTATTTTACACATCCCTATTGATCCGATACAGATACCCGATATCACAAAAGTATCGGATCTCGGCATCGGAATTCCGATACCGCAAGTATCGGCCGATACCCGATACTTGCGGTATCGGAATGCTCAACACTAGTCAGCAGAGTAGCCTGCCTGTGAAACAAACTATACCGCCTGTGTATCTCTATTTTCACTGCATCTAATCCAGTTAATAGTTTAGGGCCTAGGAGCAGTGTCTGCACGTCAGCAGAGTAGCCCGCCTGTGAAACAAACTATGCCGCCTGCGTATCTCAATTTTCACTGCATCTAATCCAGTTATTAGTTTAGGGCCTAGTACCACAGTTTGGCCACTCAGTTCTGCTCGGTTTTCATCCATCGGTTGTTGTGCCAACAACTACAGATACAGAGTTGCTAATTAGTTAAGCAATAAAATGAGTGGCAAAAGGCCTGCTGCTGGTGGAAAGGGGAATAGGCATGTTGGAAAGGGAAAAAAAGGTTGTGTCCGTGGGGTAGGTGGTAAAGCAACAGTAACATCTGCAGAAGAAATACCATCTTCCAGCCAAAGTAAGATGTCTACTTCTTTTCATGGACAATCTGATATGATCCCTTTCTTACGACTATCGCTACGAGCACCGCCAAAAATTCCAGATGAGGCACAAAAACAGCAGGTGCTTGAAAGGATATCAAGTGCTCATTCAAGTAGACTCTCCTCCATGTCAACTTCAACATCACAACTACTCCAGTCCTCAGAGTTGTCACCCCAATCGCACTTGCTTCCTCACAGCTCCCAAGTCTAAAGCCGCTCGTCTGAGCATGTGGTAACACACATGGTTGAGATAGTAGAGCTGCTTCCGCATACTATAGCCTGGGAATCAGAGGTCTGCTTCAGAGCTTCTGTGAATCCAGACGAGGAAATGATCTGCACTGATGCCCAGAATTTTTGTGAGTCGGATCCAGGCCCAGATTAAGAAGGTTCTGAGCATAATGTAGACCCTCATTCCCAAACTGTAACTCCTGTTGGTGGAGACAATGAGGAAGATGATGATGAGACTGAGATACCTGATTGGAACGAAAACTTGACTTTTCGGTCGGGTCAGGAAGAGGTTGGCTCTGAGGACGACGGGTGAGAGAACACACAGGATGATGATGACGAGGTTGTAGACCCCACTTACTGTCATCCCCCAGTCCGCCAGTCCATGAGGTCAGCAGAGGAGGTGGAGGAGGATGCTAGTGATGAGTCTGATGATGAGGTAACGGTGCGCCTTCCTGGACAGAGACGGAGTACTGGAAGCACATCAACAACTGCATCCTCAACCCCAACTGTGCCTCAGACCAGAAGTCATGGTGGCTCTTCAGGTCGCACAGGCTCTAAGCCATGCATAGCCTGGGCATTTTTTGACATTGCAAAGGATGACCCAACTCATGTTGTCTGTAAGATTTGTCAACAAAATCTCAGTAGTGGCCAAAAAATCTCTAGCTTGAGTACTTCATGCATGAACCGTCACATGGATTTGAGGCATAAGTTGCAGTGGGAAGCTCACTGGGCTACAATGCGGCCTAGTGGGCTGGGTCAACCACCGTCTGCCCCATCAAGTGCATCCGCGTCCTCTTCATCCTCTGTGACTGTGGGGACAGCAGTCGCACATGGTTTTGGATGCAGACCTTCCACCTCTTTACCCGCAACAGCCAGTGTGATTGGCAGGTCGTCAGGACATTTGCTAGTAGAAACACCTGCTGGTGTTGAGCGCTCTCCGACATCGACACCACATTTTGATCAAGGCAACATAACATCTCCACCTGCACCTTCCTCACAGACCAGCAGTTTGCCGGGGACACCCTACTCAACTCTGTCTAAGCACGGCAGCCAGCCCTCAGTCCCTCAGATGTGGACAAGTAAAAGACTATTTCCTCCTAGCCATGACAAAGCTAAGAGGTTGAATTTCTCCACCAGCAAGCTGTTTGCTACAGAAATGCTGCCGTTCCACCTGGTATACACAGAGGATTTTCGAGACCTTATGTCCGTCGCAGTGCCCCAGTACCAGATGCCCAGTCGCCACTACTTCTCAAAGAAAGCTGTGCCTGCGCTACACCAGCATGTCACAAACAACATCACCGCTTCCTTGAGAAACTCTGTGTGTGACAGGGTGCATTTCACCACAGACACTTGGACAAGTAGACATGGACAGGGGCGTTACATGTCGGTGACTGGGAACTGGGTAACCATGGTGACATCAGGAGAAGGGGCTGCTGTCCAAGTCTTGCTGTCCCCACGAGTTGCTTGTCGATCCTCTGTATCTAGAAGTCCCTCCACTGCTTCTGCCTCCTCAACCTCCTCTCGGTCCTCCACCTGCACCCAAAGCCTGTCTGGTAATGCCACCCGCGTTGTAACTGCGCAGAAGGAATCCTGCACACCGCCTCACTATGCTGTCACCTGGGCTCAACGGCATCAGGCAGTGTTTACATTGAAATGTCTGGGAAATGTGAGTCACACAGCAGAGAAGTTGTGGTCAGCTCTGGAGACCGAGTTCCATCAATGGTTGTCTCCACTCAACCTGCAGCCAGGGAAGGCTGTGTGCGACAATGCTGCAAACCTGGGTGCGGCCCTTCACCAGGGCAATGTCACACACGTGCCTTGTATGGCTCACGTTTTGCACCTGGTTGTCCAGCAATTTTTATCCCACTATCCCGGACTAGATGGGCTTCTGCAGAGGGCACGGTCGCTGTGTGCTCACGCCGTTCGCATCCTGCAGTTCGACGACTTGCATCTCTACAGAAGTCGTTGGGCCTGCCAGTTCACCAGCTGAAATGCGATGTGCCCACACGGTGGAATTCAACTCTGCACATGTTGCAGCGACTGTGGCAGCACTGACGAGCCCTGATGCAATACGTTATGACGTATAGCCTGGCCCAACGAGATCAAGAGGTGGGGCAAATCACGCTGCAGGAGTGGTCTCAGATCAGGGACCTATGCACCCTTCTGCACAGTTTTGAAATAGCAACGAAGATATTTAGTGCTGATGATGCCATTATCAGCATGACCATTCCGGTGATTTACATGCTGGAGCACACCTTACACAGTGTTCGGAGTCAGGTGGTGGAACAAGAGGAGGAGGAGGAGGAACAGGAGGAGTCGTATGCAGAAGGGATCATATCCCCAAGGTCAAGAAGGTTTGCAGCACCAAGGTTGCTGGCATTGGAGGCTGGGGGAGAGGGGTTACCGAGGGCGCATGGTAGCAGCCAAACTGTTGAGGAACGTGCAGGAGGTGAGGAAGAAGTGGAGGACGAACTGGCGCTGGGCATGGAAGACTCATCAGATGAGGGAGACCTTGATCAAATTTCTGTTGTGCGAGGTTGGGGGAGAGGGCAGACAAAGGAAGCATGATTCTCACCTCGCCACCACCAAGACAACATGGACTTGGTCCTCCTGGATGCGCAAGACACATGAGTGCCTTCTTGCTGCACTACCTGCAACATGACCCTCGGATTGTAAGAATCAGAAGTAATGCCGACTACTGGGTTGCCACACTCTTAGATCCCCAGTACAAAAGCAAATTTAGCTAAATAATTCCTACCATAGAAAGGGATTCACGCATGCAGGAGTATCAGCAGAGACTGTTACAGAATCTAACATCTGCTTTTCCACAAAACACCAGTGGTGCACGTAGACAATCTCTGAGTTCTAACTTGCCAACCGTGGGACTATCGAGTCATTACTCAAACCGTAACAGTAATATCGTATCTGGTGGTAACAGCAATTTTTTCCAATCGTTTCAAGATTTTTTTAGACCATCCTTTGCAAGGCCACAGGAGACAAGAAGTCTGACACAAAGCCAATGCCTAGAGACGATGGTTCAAGAGTATCTCCAAGCTAACATCAATGCCATGACTGTGGAACTGGAACCTTGCTCATTTTGGGCTTCCAATCTTGAAAAATGGCCTGAGCTCGCCACTCACGCCTTGGAGATCTTGTCGTGCCCCGCAGCCAGCGTTCTCTCTGAACGTGTGTTCAGCGCTGCTGGTGGTGTGCTGACAGATAAGCGCATGCGGCTGTCCAGTGACAATGTAGACAGACTAACGTTCATCAAGATGAACAAATCCTGGATCCGCAAGGACTTTTCTACCCCTGTGTCATCTCGGGGAGACTAAAAGCTTGATGATTTTTGAAAATCACCTCACCAACCGTTTTAAAAAACTCTGGCGAAATTGATGCCACTTAAGTGGTGTCTGTGGCCGAATTTTTGGAAAAAATGGAGACTCTTTTATTTAGTCCCCTTGCTGAGTTTTACATGATGTTGGCATCATCAATTCCAGGTGGGTGGGGTCGTCTGCAGAGTTGTTTCCTCATACTATGGCCTGGGATTCAGAGGTCTGCTCCAAAGCTTTAGCGTCTGCTAGTCAGCAGAGTAGCCCACCCACCCACCGCCTGTTTACCTAAGAACTATTTTTAACAGCATGTAGCCCAGGAAATCCTTTTGGGCCTAATAGAATTTAGTGCTACTCAGCAGCGTACTTCACCCATGAAGCAAGCTACACCGCCTGTTTACCTAAGTACTATTTTTTAACGGCATCTAGCCCAGGAAATCGTTTTGTACCTAATAGCATTTTGTGCTACTCAGCAGATTACCCCACCCATAAAGCAAGCTACACTGCCTGTTTACCTAAGTACTATTTTTTAACGGCATCTAGCCCAGGAAATCCTTTTGGGCCTAGTAGAATTTAGTGCTACTCAGCAGCATAACCCACCCATGAAGCAAGCTACACCGCCTGTTTACCTAACTACTATTTTTTAATGGCATCTAGCCCAGGAAATCCTTTTGGGCCTAGTAGATTTTAGTGCTACTCAGCAGCATACCCCACCCATGAAGCAAGCTACACCACCTGTTTACCTAACTACTATTTTGTAATGGCATCTAGCCCAGGAAATCCTTTTGGGCCTAGTATAATTTAGTGCTAGTCAGCAGTGCACCCCACCCATGAAGCAAGCTACACTGCCTGTTTACCTAAGTACTATTTTTCAACGGCATCTGGCCCAGGAAATCCTTTTGGGCCTAGTAGCAATTTCTGCTACTCAGCAGAGTACCCGACCCAGGAAGCAAGCTACACCGCCTTTCTTTCTAAATCTAACCCCTTGGCTCTGGGGTGTCCACTCTCCCTCCAGCTCTCTCCTTCTCACAGGTGGACTACCGCGTGTTTTCACACTGTGGCGAATCTTTTGGGCCCAGGCATAAGAAGTCGTCGAGATAATGGATAATATGTGCCGCCTTAGAAACGTCCATGATGACACATTCGAGCAAGCAACTAAATGCCTCAAATAGTGAGCAGGATATGGAGCACCCCATAGGCAAACAGCGATCTATGTAGTATGCTCCTTCACAGAAGCAGCCCAATGGAAGGACACTATTCGGAGGCACAGGTAGTAACCGGAACGCCCCCTCAATGTCTGTTTTGGCCATTGGGGTGCCCCTTACCAACTTCTTGACCCGCCTGATTGCCTCGTCAAAGGAGGTACAGTACATAGTACTGTACTTAGTTCCGCGTCAATGTTGTCGTTTACTGACCTGCCCCTTGGATATGACAAATGGTGGATTAGTCTGAATGTATTGGGTTCATTTTTTGGCACAACTCCCAACGGGGGTACCACTACATCTTCTAAGGAAAGTGTTCTGAATGGACCCGCCGCCATTCTACCTAAAGATATTTATTTTTTTATTTTTTTTGTCAAGACGTCTGGGTGTTGGTACAGTGAGTTTAGATTTTTACTCCAGCCTTTCTTGATTTTAGAAGGGCATGACATGCCTATATCTGTGTCTCCTCCTCCTTTTACTCCTCCACCTCTTTTATTTTCGCATGACTATATGTAGTTGTGACTTTTCCATGTTTGCTGTGTCTTCTGAGAAGTTTGTCAGCTTTTGGACACCTTTTAAGGTGTTTTCTATGTGTTTTCCATGTGTTTGTATGTGTTTGTGTTTGCCTGCCATTGGTTTCAATGGGGTTCGCCGGTGTTCGTCGAACGTTCGACGAACAGTTCGGCGAACACCTCCATTTTCGACAAACCGAACCAAACCCGAACACTAGGGAGGTGGCTCAACACTACCCATGACCTAGGACGCAATCTCAGCTTTCTGAGAGCGGTCCAAAATTCATTGGTAAGCTTCAGATTTCATGATGTCTTGCACACAGTCAAGACACCCAGTGTTAGAGTCAGCAAAACAACCCCAAAATATCTTTGAACCTCCATCATATTTCACTGTAGATATTGTGCTCTTTTCGTTGTAAGCCTAATTCCATTTTCTGGAAACAGTAGAATGATGTGCTTTACCAAAAAGCTCTATCTTGGTCTCATCTGAAGGATTTTGGCAAACTGCAGTATAGATTTTTTATGTCTGTGTGTCAGCAGTGGGGTCATCTTGGGTCTCCTGCCATAGCATTTCATTCAAATATTGGCGTATAGTTAGCGCTGACGCTGGTGCACCCTGAGCCAGCAGGACAGCTTGAATTTCTTTGGAACTTGATTGGGGCTACTAATTCACCATCTGGACTATTTTATGTTGCAACTAGTGATGAGCGAGTATACTCATTGCTCGGGTTTTCCCAAGCATGCTCGGGTGGTATCTGAGTATTTGTGAGTGCTCGGAGATTTAATTTTTGTCGACGCAGCTGCATGATTTACGGCCGCTAGTCAGCCTGAGTACATGTGGGGGTTGACTGGTTGCTAGAGAATCTCCACATGTTTTCAAGCTGTCTAGCAGCCACAAATCATGTAGCTGCGTCAAAAACTAAATCTCCGAGCACTTACAAATACTCAGAGACCACCCGAGCATGCTTGGGAAAACCCAAGCAAAGAATATACTCGCTCATCACAAGTTGCAACCTTTCATCAATTTTTCTCTGCCATCCATGTCCAGGGAGATAAGCTTCACTGCCATGGGTTGTAAAAGTCTTGATTATGTTATGCACCTTGGCAAAGGAAAATCAAGGTCTCTAGAGATGGACTTTTGACCTCGCGATTATTGATATTTTTCAACAATTTTGATTCTCAAGTCCTCAGACAGTTCTACTCTTTTTGTTCTCCATGATTAGTGTGGCATATACAGACACACAATGTAAACATTGAGTAAATTTCTC
Source organism: Ranitomeya imitator (assembly GCF_032444005.1). Taxonomy (NCBI): domain Eukaryota; kingdom Metazoa; phylum Chordata; class Amphibia; order Anura; family Dendrobatidae; genus Ranitomeya; species Ranitomeya imitator. The sequence goes on from NC_091286.1 coordinate 52,505,476, forward strand.
AACTTTTAATCTGGGTTTAGGTGTGATTGCCCACACCTGTTACTTGCTACAGGTGAGCTTCAAGGAGCATCATATGTTTGAAACAAAGTTGTGCACCCACAATTTTGGAGAGGTACCAACAATTGTGTCCGGTCCGTTTTTTTTAGTCTGGGAGGCCCATCAGCTCTCAGCCACCCCAGAAATAGTGCATCCATAAGATGTGCCAATTCTGGTGCTTAGACTTGTTCCTCCTACTTGCCATGGCCTGGTAAGTGGGGTAATAGTTTTGGGGTTGATGTGAGCTTTGTAATATCAGCTGACATCAAGCCCATAGGTTAGTAATGGAGAGGTGTTTATAAGACACCCCCATTACTAACTCCATAGTAAGACTGTAATAAATACACACATACAGAATAAAATCCTTTATTTGAAATAAAACTTTCCCCCTGTTACCCATTTATTTAAAAAAATATTCCTCACCACTCCAATAAGAAGATAATCCATATCTGTCCCTCGAAAAAGTCCAGCTCTGCTACATATGCTTGGTGTTTTGAGCACTGGCATGATGCAACTGCTCAGTAAACCATCCAGAACACACTGAGACAGGAGAATGCTCCTGCAGTGAGTAGCGGTGACGTGAGAAAGGTGAAAACTGGTCACGTCACTGACATCACCACTTTCTCACAATGGTAGCGGTGACGTCAGTGAGGTGACTGCGACTCATCACCTATGAACTCAGATGACCTTTCCCACGTCTGCACTACACATTGCATGAGCATAATTATGCTCCTGTCTCAGTGTGTTCTGGCTATCTTGCTGAGCCGTCACCTCATGCCAGCGCTCAACAAACCAAACAGGTGGAGCAGAACTGGACTTCTTCCTGGGACACATATGGATTATCTTCTCATCGAACAGGTGAGGAATACAGTGTTTTATTATATTTATTTTATGAAGTAAATGGGTAAAAGATGGTAGGGAGTTTTATTTCATATAAAGGATTTTATTCTCGCTTTGTCTTTATTACAATCTTACTATTGGGTTAGTAATGGGGGTGTCTTATAGATGCCTCTCTAGTACTAACCTGTGAGCTTGATGTCAGCTGACATTAAAAATTACTGACATCAACCCCACAACTATTATCCCACTTGCCACGGCACCAGGGCAAGTGGAAAGAGCTGGGCAAAGCTCTAGAATTGGCACATCTAATAGATAAGCCTTTTCTTGGGCGGCTGCGGGCTGCTATTTTGAGGCTGGCAGCAATATCTATGTCCCCTTTCCAGTCTGAGAATACCTGCTCTCTGCTTTAGGTTGGCTGGTTGTCAAAAATGGGGAGGACCCTAAGTATTTTTTTTAATTATTTATTTGAATAATTTAAAAAAACATTGTGGGGACCCCTCTATTTTTGATAACCAGCCAAGATAGTGCTGACAGCTGAAGTGACTCTATTTGTTGAAGCACATCAGATTAGTGGCAGGGAAAACATCCTGTCTATCACATCATACAGTGGCTTATGAAAGTATTCACCCCCCTTTGAAATTTTGGTGTTTTGCTACTTCACAACCTGGAATTTCACTGGTTGTTTTTGAGGGTTTGCATCAGTTAATGTAAAGAACATGCCTACAACTGTGAACATTTGTTTTTCTTTTTACTGTGAAGCAAACCACAAATAGGACAAAATAACTGAAAGATTTAGTGTGCACAACTATTCAATCTCTTATAACTATTCACCCCCTTAGGCCAGGGTCACACATGCGAGTGTGATGTGAGAAACTCACGCAAGTCTCTCACATCAATACCCGGCACTCGGGACTGGAGCGTTCGGCTGCATGTATTTCTATGCAGCCGCACACTCCAGTCCCGAGTGCCGGTGGCAGTGCCGGGTATTGAAAAAGAGAGACTCATCTGAGTTTCTCGCATCACACTCGTGTGACCCAGGCCTTAAAGTCAGTACTTTGTAGAGCCTCCTTTTGCAGCAATTTTAGCTGCAAGTCGCTCTGGATACGTATTAACTTTTCCACATTTTGCCACTGGGATTTTTGCCCATTCCTCAAGGCAAAACTGCTCCAGCTCCTTCAAGTTAGATGGTTTCCTTCATCCATACATTTGGGAAGTATCCCACATGTCTTTTGCCAACTCAAAATGAGCCTTAAAATTTGTGTGTGTACGTAAAGGCTTTTCTTCTTACCACTTTTCCATAAAGATCACCTGTATGCAGTCTACGGCTTATTGTGGTCGTATGAACAGATCCAGCTGTCTTTGCTTGGGAACTCTGCAGCTCCTTTAGGGTTACCTTTGGTATCTGTATTGCCTTTGTGTTTAATGCCCTCCTTGTCTGGGCTGATAGTTTTGGTGGACGGCTCTCTCTTGGCAGGTTTGTTGTGGTACTGTGTTCTTTCCGTTTGATGATAATGGATTTGATGGTGCTACAGGGACTCATCAGGGATTGGGGTATTTTTTTTATAACCCAACCCTGACTTATACTGTTCAGCAACTTTTTCCCTGACTTGTTTGGAGATCTCCTTGGCCTTCATGGTGTTTGGTTAGTGGTGCCTCTTGCTTACTGGTGTTGCAGCCTCTGTGGCCTTTCAGAAAAGGTAAAGTGAATATACTGACAGACATGTGACACTTAGATTGCACCCAGGTGGACTTCATTTCTCTAAGAATGTGACTTATGAAGGTAACTCCTTGCATCAAAAATTTGTAGGGGCTTCATAGAAATAAGGGTGAATACATATGCACATGCCAAATTTTAGTTATTTGATCCAATTAATTTATTTTATGCCTATATTTCCTCACACAAATAGGCCTACAAAAATATTTGAACACAGGTTGTTATGTAACAAAAGCTAAGGGGTTGACTAGTACTGACTAATGTATATATTGTAATCAATGCTGCATTTGCTACTTGCTCTAGCTCTAGTACTGGCAAAGGCAGGGGAGCATTCCCTTCTTGGGGAACACAGAGTGATCTCCTGGTCAGACAAAGAGAAGTAGTTGGCGTGTGACAAGAAGTAGTTGTGCATGAAAATGACGATGACACCAACCAAGCACTACTTGAGGACGTGGCCTCGATAGAAGAAGTGGTAGGAGGAAAATTTGATCTTTGTAAAGATTGCTGGCCTAATCTGGTTCTTATTCCTGCTACCACACATTTGTCATCATCATCATCATCATTATCCCTGACTCGACTGAAGTTACCTTAGTGTTGGAAATGTCCTCTGTTCCTTGTCCCTCTGTCTGATTCACACCTTTAGGTTTTCCCTGACTCTGAGTGCCACCAGCACTGCCAGAAGAATTCCCAACCCGACTGACAGAACCAGCAACACAGTGCACACCTCTTATTTCTATGGCTAGATAAAGGCCCTGTGTGGCCAAAATGTCACATATAAGTTTTTATTTGTTCATTGTTATCAATAATTTGAATTATTGATAACAATTGTCCAAATGAGAACGTCTAGTGCCTTTGTTCCTGGATTCTCAGTCTCTTATTGCTCGTCACAAGCAAACACACTTCTGATTGGCACTGATTTCATTTTTTCTTCATAAGTAATAATTGTGCTGAGGTCCTTGAAGTGACTTACTGCTTTCTACTGGTTAAAGAACATAGAATAAATGTGTAATTCACAGGCAGCCGGACATGATCCGAGCCCTCCTTGAGTATATCACTGATCAATCACAATTAATCTCCTATCTCTTTCCCCCCATCAATGGGATCAATGTATTATTCTTAGAATACTATTCCCATGTCCTATCTTCAGTGTTGCAGTTATACACCACATTATGTCTAGAGTATTTGTCCAATGTTTTAACCTTTTCTCCCCCTACCTCTAATGTTGAGCCGTGTGAAGAAAGAAAGCAAGAGAGTAAACAAGAAAGAAAAACTTATTTTATAAGCAACATGAAAAAATAAGCGAATGATAAATAAATACGATAGATATTTTATGTACATAGAAAAGTCTTAGATCTTTCACTTCAGCTCAAGAAAAATAGGAGCAAAACCAAAACTTTTGCATTTATATTTTTGATCAGTGTATACAGTTGAAACCAGAAGTTTACATACACTATATAAAAGACACATCTGCATGTTTTTTTCAATATCTGACATGAAATCAGGATAAACCTTTCCTGTTAAAGGTCAATTAGGATTACTATAATTATTAATATTTGCCAAATGCCGGAATAATGAGAGAGAATATTTTAACGCATTTGTATTACTTACTGCAAAGTCAAAAGTTTGCATACACTAAGATTACTATTCATTTGAACAACTCTGGACTGCCCATATGATGATGTCTTGTGTTTGGAAGCTTCTGACAGTTTTTTTTGGCAACATCTGAGTTAATTAAAGACACACCTGTGGATGTATTTTAATGCACACCTGAACACACTGCTTCTTTGTGTTGCATCATAAGAAAGTCTCAAGAAATTAGCCAAGATATCAGGAAGAGAATTGTGGATTTGCACAAGTCTGGCTCATCCTTGGGTACAATTTCAAGAAACCTGAATGTGCCTCATTTATCTGTACAAACAACTATACACAAGTACAAAAAAGATGGGAATGTCCAGCCATCATACTGCTCAGGAAGGAGTAGGGTTCTGTGTCCCAGAGATGAACATGCTTTAGTCCAACATGTGCATATCTGCCCAAGGATAAAAACAAAAGACCTTGTGAAGAAGATGGTGGAAGTCGGTAAGATTGTGTCAATATCCACAGTGAAACGAGTACTGTATCAACATGGGCTGAAAGGCCACTCTGCCAGGAAGAAGCCATTACTCCAAAAGTAGCATAAAAAAGCCAGATTAATGTTTGCAAATGCACACAGGAACAAAGACTTTAATTTTTGGAGACATGTCCTGTTGTCTGATGAAATTACAACTGAAAATTGAACTTTTTGGGCATAATGACCATTTTTACATTTGAAGGAAAAAGGGAGAAGCTTGGAAGCCTAAAAACACTATCCCAACTGTGAAACACGGGGATGGCAGCATCATGTTGTGGGGTTGTTTTGCTGCAGGAAGGACTGGTGCACTTCACAAAATATTAATGGCATCATGAGAAAAGAAGATTATGTGGCAATACTGAAGCAATATCTCAAGACATCAGCCAGGAAGTTAAAGCTTGGGCGGAAATGGATCTTCCATATGGACAATGACTCAAAGCATACTGCCAAAATGGAAACAAAGTGGCTAAAGGAAAACAAAGTCAATGTTTTGGAGTGAAAAACCACATACCATAAGATACGGCCTTTCCAAAACCCTGTGGTGACAAATGCACATCTAGCAGGATGCAACACGCCTCCACTGATAAAGGCAAGGGGCAGCACAGGTGCAAACTACTGATAAAAACAGCCACCCCGGTGAAAGACCTGGTTATTTATTGCTTGCGTTGAGAAACATGTGATGGTGTCTCCGCGGCTTTTCTACAGTGTTTTGGGAAGGACGTATGTTATGGTATGTGTTTTTTTTTAATTTTTGTCTGTTTCCTGTTTTTTTATATTAGGGGTCAGACTCCAGTATGACATGGGTTGCGAGCTTATTTATTTTGGCCAAAATATTAACCAATACCTCATTTAATGTATTTGTCATACGCATTAATTCAATGTTTTGGAGCGGCCATCACAAAGCCCTGATCTCAATCCTATTGAAAATTTATGGGCAAAGCTGAAACGGCTGGTGCGAGCAAGGCGGCCTACAGAACTGGATCAGTTACACCAGTTTTGTCAGGAGGAATGGGCCCAAATTTTGATAAACTATAGTGAGAAGCCTATGGAAGGAAATCCCAAACGTCTGACCCAAGTCATTCAGTTTAAGGGCAATGGTACCAAATACTAATGAAATGTATGTTAACTTTTGACTTTGCAGTAAGTAATAAAAATGCCTTAAATGTCTCCCTCTCATTATTCTAGAATTTGGCAAATATTAATAATTACGGTAATCCTAATTGACCGAAAATAGGAAAAATGTATTCTGATTTCTTGTCAGATATTGAGAAAAACATGCAGATGTGTCTTTTTATCTAGTGTATGTAAACGTCTGGTTTCAACTGTAGATAGATAATTAGAAAGTCGGAGAAGTGGATTGGTTCCATTGTAATGTATTTATGGAGAGGTGTTCCTTTTTTTCCAGTTGCCAGGAAAAAGGAAAGAAAGGGAAAAGAAAGAACAAAATAATATATACAATAATATATAGAAAAGATAGATCCTTTAGAGATTATATACATGTGAATATTTTGACAATTCTAGAAAATGACACTTATTTTCTTGTGAGTGACATTAACCTTTCTTTTCTTTTTCTGTTCCTCTAAACGCATGTTAATAATAATGTTTCTGACCTCTATATTTTTATACTTCTGTAGCTAAAGATATAAAATCTTTTTCCAGTCTCCACGCAACGGTCTAGGCACTACGCCGTGTTTGTAGACCCGGCAGCACACATAGATGAATTCAGGGAATGATACACAGGATGAAAGAATACAAAACTAAAAATAATACCGGACTGGTGAATGTGGCTACAATCCTCATCTCACGACAAAAAAAGATACTGGATCATCAAAGTCCCAAATTCCACTGCTCTTTGATGATGAAAGCCCATATATTCCCTGGCCTAGTACAAGCCTGCGAGCGACCCCACAGAATACTATGAGATCAAACAGAATGGAACTAAAGGGATTCTTAAGTTAAAAATATCATCTCAGATATCGAAGAAGTGCAACCAGGGTAGGGACTAAAAATAATTTTTTCACCAAGCAGAGACAGTCGATCCTGGCAATGATTTGTTAAATTACTATTAATATTACTTTTTTAAACATTTTTTTAGGGAGAGAGTTTAAATTAAAAAAAAAGCACTGTATTTGATTTGTGGAGAGATATGTTTTATTTTTTAATTACATATTCATTATTGTGTAGTAAAATTTTTGCATACTTTTTTTTAAGTGTTTTTTTTCCTTTGCATATATTAAGTCCTGCACATATATTATCTTATGGTCAGTTGTCTAATCAAGTAAAAAAGTAGTGACGTGCCTTTAATGAAATCTGTCACTTCACAGTAAGTGACTATTAAGCCGAGATCACTGTATAAATACGAAGAAAAAGCTCATTTTCTCCCCCTAACGGAGGCTATAGGCCGCCAAAGTGTTATTAGAGGAAGAATCTGAATTGTTTAACCCCCTATCTTTTAGATGGATCTCATGATAAGAATGTAATAAAGTTTGCCCCTAGCTATTAAATGAACAAAGTTCATGTTAATTAATAAATCTTGGAATACTACTAAGTTCCACAATTGGATTTGTTTAAATAAAATGTTCCTGTGCTAAGATAATCTTATAAGTGTGCCCCTGCTGTGTACTGTGTAATAGCTGTGTCTGACCATGCAGAGCTGCTACAGCTCATGGCCACTTATGATAAGTGAGTATATAGGCAAAACACCAGGGGCTCACAGCTGCTACTTTCTTGGGTAACACATTTCCCTGCCTGTTTTATCACAGCAGCGCATATTTCTGCCATGTCACCAGTCCTGTGAGCTCATCATCAATCAAGTCAGTAACGTATATGCTCAGTGGCCAATAGAGCGCCTACATCATTGATTTAACTTATATTGAGCTCAGATAGTTGGATATGCTGCTGAAATACTCGCTGCTGTGATAAAACAGGCAAAGAAATGTGTTAGCCCAGAAAGCAGCAACTGTGAGCCCCTGCTGTTTCATCTGCATACTCACTTATCAAAAGTGACTTATGCTTAACCGTGCTCAGGAGTTCTGGTTTGTGCCATCTATTACACAGTACACAGCAGAGGCCCATTTATAAGATAATCTCAGCATAGGGAAGAAAAAAATAACACATCCAAATGGAACCTATTATTATTACAAATTCTTTTGATATTTGTTCATGGGAAAACCCCTTTAACTGTAACCAATGAGTAGGTGTACAAGATCCTTGCGGCACCACCAACATTTTTTTTTATAACATTACATAGTTCCAATTCAAAGACATGACAGGACTGCTAATAGGCTACTGGAAATTGTAATTTATAAATTTGATAAATACTTTAAATGCTTTGCAGGAAAAGTTTTGGTGCATGATTTTTTCTTATTATGTAGGAAAAAATTACGCATTTTTTTTAGCTTCAACACAGCTTTTTAGACTTTCCCAAAAAGTTGGGAGGGACTTAGTGGGAAGTGGTGGGGCTTTTTGTTTTCTTATGAAGACCAGATCTGAGTTAATAAATGTATCAAATTAGACATACTTTACATAAAAAGTGTGGGTTATCTAAATTAATTTCTATAAAACCATGGGGGGTACCAGGTCTTGCCAGCATAACTTTGATGTTGACATGCCCTTATAGTCCCAATTTTTTTATATTTTTGTTTGCAAAAAGAAATATAAATAATATGCCTGTTTCTGTCATGTTATAAAAAATATATATATATTTATCAAATAATGTGAAGGAAATCCAGTTGAGTGAACAAGCCAAATATGAGCAAGACACACAAATTCTACATAGGCTCGATAGATCGATAGATAGATAGATAGATCGATCGATCGATCGATCGATCGATCGATCGATAGATAGATAGAAAATAAAACAACACTCCAAGATATATGCAAGCACTGAAAACATTGAATCTTAACTGTGTTATTCCTCTGTAAGATTTAATTACAAAATTAAAGGTTCTCAGCTCCTAAATCGACCAATTTATATATGCCCATCAACCATGGCAAGGTGACCTCCCTCTGATGGGTCCCTGTTCTACAGTACATACCTCTCTTGAGCTATGTAGGAGGTGCTGGTCAGGTTTTTTCTTTATATTTTACTATTGGAAATGTGACCGCCTCCAGCCTGACTTCTCCTATTGACCAGCAGGTGATTTGCATCAGTTCTACTTACCCTTTGAACTGTAGGCTCATGGCCCGGGAGAGACATATTTGTCCATTTAACTGTAGGGTGATAGCCTCAAGATAGGGATGTGCAGTAGAATAGGACCCATTAGAAGGAAGCAGGGCCGGACTGGCCATCGGGCAGTTCTGGCAAATGCCAGAAGGGCCGGTGGCAGTAGTGGGCCACTCGAGTGTGCCGCTGTCGGCACACTCCCCCCGCTGTCAGCACACTCCCGGCCCCACATTCAACTATACCGGCGTCTATGACGCCGGTACAGTTGAATGCAATGATGGAGGAGAGAGCGTCTGCTGTCAATCTCTCTCTCATCATTCCCCGTTCTGCCTGCCGCTGACACTGCGGGTGCGCGATGACGTCATATCATCGCGCACCTGCTGTGTGACCGGATGGGCAGAATGCAGCTGCTGAGACCGGAGGCTGGAGCAGCGCGGGGCAAGAGGAAAGGTGAGTAGAGTGTTTTTTTTATTATTATTATATACTAGATTGTGGCCCGATTCTAACGCATCGGGTATTCTAGAATATGCATGTCCCCGTAGTATATGGACAATGATGATTCCAGAATTCGCGGCAGACTATGCCCGTCGCTGATTGGTCGAGGCAACCTTTATGACATCATCATCGCCATGGCAACCATTATGACATCTACGTCGATACTGTGCCCGTCGCTGATTGGTCGAGGCGATTTCGCGGCAGACTGTGCCCGTCACTGATTGGTCGAGGCAACCTTTATGACATCATCGTCGCCATGGCAACCATTATGACATCTACGTCGATACTGTGCCCGTTGCTGATTGGTCAAGGCGAATTCGTGGAAGACTGTGCCCGTCGCTGATTGGTCGAGGCAACCTTTATGACATCATTGTCGCCATGGCAACCATTATGACATCTACGTCGATACTGTGCCCGTTGCTGATTGGTCGAGGCGAATTCGTAGAAGACTGTGCCCGTCGCTGATTGGTCGAGGCAACCTTTATGACGTCATCGTCGCCATGCTGTGCCCGTCGCTGATTGGTCGAGGCCGCCAGGCCTCGACCAATCAGAGACGCGGGATTTCCAGGACAGACAGACAGAAAAACCCTTAGACAATTATATATATAGATCGATGAGTGATAGCTGAATTGTGGGGCTATTGGGGGGGCTGCATTACGTTCTATGGGGCTGGGCTGCATTATATTGTATGGTGGCTGTGCTGCATTACATCCTATGGGAACTGGCTGCATTACATTCTATGGGGCTGTGCTATATTACATTCTATGGGGCTGTGCTGTATTACATTCTATGGGGCTGTGCTGTATTACATTCTATGGGGGCTGTGCTGCATTACATTCTATGGGGGCTGTGCTGCATTACATTCTATGGGGCTGTGCTGTATTACATTCTATGGGGCTGTGCTGTATTACATTCTATGGGGGCTGTGCTGCATTACATTCTATGGGGGCTGTGCTGCATTACATTCTATGGGGGCTGGCTGCATTACATTCTATGGGGGCTGGCTGCATTACATTCTATGGGGCTGTGCTGCATTATATTATATGGGGGCTGTGCTGCATTACATCCTATGGGAACTGGCTGCATTACATTCTATGGGGGCTGTGCTGTATTACATTCTATGGGGCTGTGCTGCATTACATTCTATGGGGCTGGCTGCATTATATTATATGGTGGCTGTGCTGCATTACATCCTATGGGAACTGGCTGCATTACATTCTATGGGGGCTGTGCTGCATTACATTCTATGGGGCTGTGCTGCATTACATTCTATGGGGGCTGTGCTGTATTACATTCTATGGGGCTGGCTGCATTGCATTCTATGGGAACTGGCTGCATTACATTCTATGGGGACTGAGCTATAATGCTGGATACAGCTGTAATTATATGTTATATAGTCGTGTTACACTCCCCTCACTTCTTGTAACCTATAAGTGTACAAAGATATTATACAGACACCATGTGACAAGTGGGCCTGTGTGACTTCAAATGCCAGGGCTGAATTTTAGTCCCAGTCCGGCCCTGGAAGGAGGTCACCTTGCCGCGGTTGATGGGCATACATGAATTGGCCAATTTATGCACTAAGAACCGTTATTTTTGTAAGTACATCTTACTGAGTAATAACACAGTTTAGATACAATGTTTCACTGCTTGCATATATCTTGGCTTATATAGAGTGGTGCTGTGTAGGGTTGAGCGAAACGGGTCGTTCATTTTCAAAAGTCGCCGACTTTTGGCAAAGTCGGGTTTCATGAAACCCGATCCGACCCCTGTGCGGGGTCGGCCATGCGGTACGCGACTTTCGCGCCAAAGTCGCGTTTCAATGACGCGAAAAGCGCCATTTCTCAGCCAATGAAGGTAAACGCAGAGTGTGGGCAGCGTGATGACATAGGTCCTGGTCCCCACCATCTTAGAGAAGGGCATTGCAGTGATTGGCTTGCTGTCTGCGGCGTCACAGGGGCTATAAAGGGGCGTTCCCGCCGACCGCCATGTTACTGCTGCTGATCTGAGCTTAGGGAGAGGTTGCTGCCGCTTCGTCAGAAGCAGGGATAGCGTTAGGCAGGGTCCATTAACCACCAAACCGCTTGTGCTGTAGCGATTTCCACTGCCCAACACCACCTTCGGTGTGCAGGGACAGTGGAAGCTACATTTTTTTTTTTTCTCCCTCAGCGCTGTAGCTCATTGGGCTGCCCTAGAAGGCTCCCTGATAGCTGCATTGCTGTGTGTACGCCGCTGTGCAAACCAACTGCTTTTTTCAAAGCACAAATCCTCTTGTTCCTTCCTTTCTGCACAGCTATCTTTTTTGTTTGTACACACTTTTTATTTAATTTGTGCATCAGTCCACTCCTTATTGCTGCCTGCCATACCTGGCTGAGATTACTGCAGGGAGATAGTAATTGAAGGACACTCCCTGTTTTTTTTTTTTTTTTTTTGTGGGAGATTAAGATTGACATTTCTGCTAGAGTGCCATCCCTGTGTGTGCCATCTCTCACTCAGTGGGCCATAGAAAGCCTATTTATTTTTTGCTTGATTTGGGTTATAAAATCTACCTGAAAAAATCACTACATCAATCAGTGGGAGAAAAATATTGGCCTCAGGGCTTGTGTGCCACTCCTGACTCCTGTGTGCATCATCACTCACTCAGTGGGCCATAAAAAGCCCATTTTTTTTTTTTTTTGCTTTATTTGGGTTCTAAATTCTACCTGAAAAAATCAATAAATCAATCAGTGGGAGATTAATATTGGCCTTTGGGCTTGTGTGCCAGTCCTAAGCGTGCCATCTCTCTCTCTCAGATAGTGGGCCATAGAAAGCCTATTATTATTTTTTTTATTGGGTTTATAAATTTTCCCTGGAACAAAAAAAAAAAATGTGGGAGATTAATATTGGCCTCTGGGCTTGTGTGCCAGTCCTGAGCGTGCCATCTCTCTCACAAATAGTGGGCCATAGAAAGCCTATTTATTTTTTTGCTTGATTTGGGTTCTAAAATGTACCTGAAAAAATCACTACATCAATCAGTGGGAGAAAAATATTGGCCTCAGGGCTTGTGTGCCACTCCTGACTCCTGTGTGCATCATCACTCACTCAGTGGGCCATAGAAAGCCCATTTTTTTTTTTTTTGCTTTATTTGGGTTCTAAATTCTACCTGAAAAAATCAATAAATCAATCAGTGGGAGATTAATATTGGCCTTTGGGCTTGTGTGCCAGTCCTAAGCGTGTCATCTCTCTCTCTCAGATAGTGGGCCATAGAAAGCCTATTTATTATTTTTTTTATTGGGTTTATAAATTTTCCCTGGAAAAAAAAAAAAAAGTGTGAGATTAATATTGGCCTCTGGGCTTGTGTGCCAGTCCTGAGCGTGCCATCTCTCTCACAAATAGTGGGCCATAGAAAGCCTATTTATTTATTTTTTTTTGGTTTTATAAATTCTCCCTGAAAAAAAAAAGGGAGATTAATATTGGCCTTTGGGCTTGTGTGCCAGTCCTAAGCGTGCCATCTCTCTCTCTCTCTCAGATAGTGGGCCATAGAAAGCCTATTTATTATTTTTTTTATTGGGTTTATAAATTTTCCCTGGAACAAAAAAAAAAAAGTGGGAGATAAATATTGGCCTCTGGGCTTGTGTGCCACTCCTGACTCCTGTGTGCGTCATCTCTCACTCAGTGGGCCATAGAAAGCCTTTTTTTGTTTTATTTGTTTTCTAAACTCTCCCTGAAAAAATCATTTTATTTTATTTGGTTTCTAAATTCTTCCTGAAAAAATCATTTTATTCTATTATTTTTTTTTCCTAAAGTCTCCCTGAAAAAAAAAAAAAAAAACAAATCAGTGGGAGATTAATATTGCCCTTTCTGCTTGTGTGCCAGTCTTGACTCCTGGGTGTGCCATCTCTCTCTCTCTCTCCAATTGTGGGCCATAGAAAGCCTAGTATTTTTTTAGCTTGATTTGGGTTCCAAAATCTACCTGAAAAAATCACTACATCAATCAGTGGGAGATAAATATTGGCCTCTGGGCTTGTGTGCCACTCCTGACTCCTGTGTGCGTCATCTCTCACTCAGTGGGCCATAGAAAGCCTTTTTTTGTTTTATTTGTTTTCTAAATTCTCCCTGAAAAATCATTTTATTTTATTTGGTTTCTAAATTCTTCCTGAAAAAATCATTTTATTCTATTATTTTTTTTCCTAAAGTCTCCCTGAAAAAAAAAAAAAAAAAAATCAGTGGGAGATTAATATTGCCCTTTCTGCTTGTGTGCCAGTCTTGACTCCTGGGTGTGCCATCTCTCTCTCTCTCTCCAATTGTGGGCCATAGAAAGCCTATTATTTTTTTAGCTTGATTTGGGTTCCAAAATCTACCTGAAAAAATCACTACATCAATCAGTGGGAGATAAATATTGGCCTCTGGGCTTGTGTGCCACTCCTGACTCCTGTGTGCGTCATCTCTCACTCAGTGGGCCATAGAAAGCCTTTTTTTGTTTTATTTGTTTTCTAAATTCTCCCTGAAAAAATCATTTTATTTTATTTGGTTTCTAAATTCTTCCTGAAAAAATCATTTTATTCTATTATTTTTTTTCCTAAAGTCTCCCTGAAAAAAAAAAAAAAATCAAATCAGTGGGAGATTAATATTTACATTTGTGCTTCAGTGACAGTCCTGCGTGTGTGGCATCTCTCTCATTCGTTGCCACCAACAACAGAGTGTGTAACATTGTGCCTGATTTTCGTTGTGGTTTCACTCACCTGTAAAGGGGTAGCTAAATCATACTGAAGTTATAGCTCACCGTGTAATTTGTGTGACAGCAACAAATACCGTTAGTTTGTTTACGTTTTTAAAACAATGAGGAAGTCTGGTGGAAGAGGTCGTGGCCGGGGGCGTTCATTGTCAGCTGGTAATGAGGGTAGTGGTAGTGGTGGAGCATCAGCTGGTCGTGGGAAAAAAAATATTGCACCTAAGTCTGGAGCTGTGGAGCCAGGTTTGTCGTCTGGCTACACAAGGCCTCGAACGCTCCCTTTTCTGGGAGTAGGAAAACCGCTTTTAAAGCCGGAGCAGCAAGAGCAAGTTTTGGCTTATCTTGCTGACTCAGCCTCTAGCTCTTTTGCCTCCTCTCGTGAAACTGGTAAATGTCAAAGCAGCGCGTCGTTAGTGGATGTTCACGGTCAGGGACAAGTCGCTTCCTTGTCCTCTTCAGCAAAAACAACAACAGAGAAGAATGCAGCAGGCGACACAACGGGTTACTCCATGGAGCTCTTTACACATACCGTCCCTGGCTTAGAAAGTGAAGCAGTTAACAGTCCATGCCCATTACAAGTTGAATCTGACATGGAGTGCACTGATGCACAGCCACAGCCAGACTACTATGCTGGTCCTTTGACTCAGACCACAACATTGCCTTCGCAGGGTAATGATCAAGAATCAGACCCTGATGAGACTATGTTGCCCCATCACGAACGCTATACCACCGACCGACACGGTGACACAGACGAAGTTGCACACGAGCTACAAGAAGAGGTAATAGATGACCCAGTTCTTGACCCCGATTGGCAGCCATTGGGGGAACAGGGTGCAGGCGGCAGCAGTTCTGAAGCGGAGGAGGAGGGGCCGCAGCAGGCATCAACATCGCAACAGGTTCCATCTGCCGGGCCCGTATCTTGCCCAAAACGCGTGGCAAAGCCAAAACCTGTTGGAGGACAGCGTGGCCATCCGGTTAAAGCTCAGTCTGCAATGCCTGAAAAGGTATCCGATGCTAGAAAGAGTGCAGTCTGGCATTTTTTTAAACAACATCCAATTGATCAGCGCAAAGTCATCTGTCAAAAATGTTCAACTACCTTAAGCAGAGGACAGAATCTGAAAAGTCTCAATACAAGTTGCATGCATAGACATTTAACCACCATGCATTTGCAAGCCTGGACTAACTACCAAACGTCCCTTAAGGTTGTAGCACCCTCGGCCAATGAAGCTAGTCAGCAACGCAACATCCCTTCCGGCAGTGTAGGGCCACCATTTTCCGCACCACCTGCAGTATCTGTGCAGGTTTCTTTGCCAGGCCAAAGCAGTCAGGGTCAGGGAATCACCAGTTTCGTAGTAGGAAACACTGCATCTAGGGCACCGGCGGCAACAATACCATCTCCCACCGTCTCTCAGTCTGCCATGTCCACCGGCACCCCCGCTAGTTCCACGATCTCCAGCTCTCCAGTCCAGCTCACCCTACATGAGACTATGGTTAGAAAAAGGAAGTACTTAGCCTCGCATCCGCGTACACAGGGTTTGAACGCACACATAGCTAGACTAATCTCGTTAGAGATGATGCCCTACCGGTTAGTTGAAAGCGAAGCTTTCAAAGCCCTGATGGACTACGCTGTACCACGCTACGAGCTACCCAGTCGACACTTTTTTTCCAGAAAAGCCATCCCAGCCCTCCACCAGCATGTTAAAGAGCGCATCGTCCATGCACTCAGGCAATCTGTGAGCACAAAGGTGCACCTGACAACAGATGCATGGACCAGTAGGCATGGCCAGGGACGTTACGTGTCCATCACGGCACACTGGGTAAATGTGGTGGATGCAGGGTCCACAGGGGACAGCAAGTTTGGGACAGTTCTGCCTAGCCCACGGTCTAGGAAACAGTTGGCTGTAGCCGTTCGCACCCCCTCCTCCTCCTCTTCGTCCTCCTGCAGAAGCGAGAGCTCGTCCACAGACCGCAGTTGCACAACCACTCCATCCGCAGCTGCCACTGTTGCACACCAGGTCTCCCATTATGGGGCAGCTACTGGCAAACGTCAGCAGGCTGTATTGGCTATGAAGTGTTTGGGCGACAACAGACACACCGCGGAAGTTCTGTCCGAGTTCTTGCAGAAAGAAACACAGTTGTGGCTGGGCACTGTAGATCTTGAGGCAGGCAAGGTAGTGAGTGATAACGGAAGGAATTTCATGGCTGCCATCTCCCTTTCCCAACTGAAACACATTCCTTGCCTGGCTCACACCTTAAACCTGGTGGTGCAGTGCTTCCTGAAAAGTTATCCGTGGTTATCCGACCTGCTCCTCAAAGTGCGTGGACTTTGCTCACATATCCGCCGTTCGCCCGTACACTCCAGCCGTATGCAGACCTATCAGCGTTCTTTGAACCTTCCCCAGCATCGCCTAATCATAGACGTTGCAACAAGGTGGAACTCAACACTGCACATGCTTCAGAGACTGTGCGAACAGAGGCGGGCTGTTATGTTTTTGTGGGAGGATACACATACACGGGCAGGCAGTAGGATGGCAGACATGGAGTTGTCAGGTGTGCAGTGGTCGAAGATTCAAGACATGTGTCAAGTCCTTCAGTGTTTTGAGGAATGCACACGGCTGGTTAGTGCAGACAATGCCATAATAAGCATGAGCATCCCCCTAATGCGTCTGCTGATGCAAAGTTTGACGCACATAAAGGATCAGGCGTCTGCAGCTGAGGAAGAGGAAAGCCTTGATGACAGTCAGCCATTGTCTGGCCAGGGCAGTGTACAGGACGAGTTAGCGGGCGAAGAGGAGGAGGAGGACGAGGAGGATGATGGGGATGATTATATTTTTAATGAGGAAGCTTTTCCGGGGCCACTGGAAATTGGTGGCGCGGCAAGGCCGGGTTCTGGTTTTTTGAGGGACACAAGTGACGTGGATTTGCCTGAAACTGCCCCTCAACCAAGCACAACCGCAGATTTGAGAACTGGAACTTTGGTCCACATGGCGGATTATGCCTTACGTATCCTCAAAAGGGACACACGCATAACTAAAATGATGAATGATGACGATTACTGGTTGGCCTGCCTCCTTGATCCTCGCTAAAAAGGCAAATTGCAAAATATAATGCCACATGAGAACTTGGAACTAATATTAGCAACCAAACAATCAACTCTTGTTGACCGTTTGCTTCTGGCATTCCCTGCACACAGCGCCCGTGATCGTTCTCACACGAGCTGCAGGGGCCAGCAGACCAGAGGAGTTAGAGGGGCAGAAATCAGAAGTGGCGTTGGCCAGAGGGGTTTTCTGACCAGGTTGTGCAGTGATTTTGCTATGACCGCAGACAGGACAGGTACTGCAGCATCAATTCAAAGTGACAGGAGACAACATTTGTCCAGTATGGTTACAAACTATTTTTCATCCCTTATCGATGTTCTCCCTCAACCGTCATTCCCATTTGATTACTGGGCATCAAAATTAGACACCTGGCCAGAATTGGCAGAATATGCATTGCAGGAGCTTGCTTGCCCGGCAGCTAGTGTCCTATCAGAAAGAGTATTCAGTGCTGCAGGTTCAATACTAACAGAAAAAAGGACTCGTCTGGCTACCCAAAATATAGATGATCTAACCTTCATTAAAATGAACCACAACTGGATTTCGAAATCTTTTGCCCCACCTTGCCCGGCTGACACCTAGCTTTCCTATGAAAAGGTCTTGCCTGTGGACTATTCTGAATGCCTTTTCCAATCTCATAATTTTCTGCACCTGATTGTCCAGCATACGACATGTTTACACCTCACTAAATGGCCAAACTCCCCACACGGGGCCGTGGTATCGACACTTGGCGACAGCACCCGTGAGAGTGCTGTTTGTCTGAAGAGATGGGTGTGCCCGCTTTTGGTCGACGGCACTGCCACTGGGTCCCTCCTAGTACAATAAAGTGTCTCTGGCGGTGGTGGTGCGCACCCAACGTCAGACACACCGTTGTAATATGAGGGGCCCTGGGCCTGTACCGCCGGCCACAAGACAGTTCCCCCCCCAGCTCAAACAGTGCTCTACCACTTGCAAAATTATCTCACAGCTCCACCAATGTTTAGTCTATGCGCTGACATCCTTCAATGCCTGCCACTGACAATACCATTGTATTGACATTTTTGTTATGTTAGGCCTTCGAAGCCTGTCTGCGGTCACTCCTTCCACTATGCCTCCACTGACCACACCACTGCTGCCCGTGTACCCCCGGAACCAATTTAAAATTGCCTACAGCCAGCCCAATTTTTTTATTTTAGGCCTTCGATGCCTGTCTGCGGTTCATTCTTTCTAATACTACTACACTGACCAGGCCACTGCTGCCCGTGTACCCCTGGAACCAATTTAAAATTGCCTACAGCCATGTGTTATTATTTTAGGCCTTCGATGCCTGTCTGCGGTCACTCCTTCCACTAGGCCTCCACTGACCACACCACTGCTGCCCGTGTACCCCTGGAACCAATTTAAAATTGCCTACAGCCAGCCCAATTTTTTTACTTTAGGCCTTCGATGCCTGTCTGCGGTCACTCCTTCCACTAGGCCTCCACTGACCACACCACTGCTGCCCGTGTACCCCTGGAACCAATTTAAAATTGCCTACAGCCATGTGTTATTATTTTAGGCCTTCGATGCCTGTCTGCGGTCACTCCTTCCACTAGGCCTCCACTGACCACACCACTGCTGCCCGTGTACCCCCGGAACCAATTTAAAATTGCCTACAGCCAGCCCAATTTTTTTATTTTAGGCCTTCGATGCCTGTCTGCGGTCCATTCTTTCTAATACTACTACACTGACCAGGCCACTGCTGCCCGTGTACCCCTGGAACCAATTTAAAATTGCCTACAGCCATGTGTTATTATTTTAGGCCTTCGATGCCTGTCTGCGGTCACTCCTTCCACTAGGCTTCCACTGACCACACCACTGCTGCCCGTGTACCCCTGGAACCAATTTAAAATTGCCTACAGCCAGCCCAATTTTTTTACTTTAGGCCTTCGATGCCTGTCTGCGGTCACTCCTTCCACTAGGCCTCCACTGACCACACCACTGCTGCCCGTGTACCCCTGGAACCAATTTAAAATTGCCTACAGCCATGTGTTATTATTTTAGGCCTTCGATGCCTGTCTGCGGTCACTCCTTCCACTAGGCCTCCACTGACCACACCACTGCTGCCCGTGTACCCCTGGAACCAATTTAAAATTGCCTACAGCCATGTGTTATTATTTTAGGCCTTCGATGCCTGTCTGCGGCCACTCCTTACAATATGCCTCCACTGACCACACCACTGCTGCCCGTGTACCCCTGGAACCAATTTAAAATTGCCTACAGCCAGCCCAATTTTTTTATTTTAGGCCTTCGATGCCTGTCTGCGGTCCATTCTTTCTACTACTACTACACTGACCAGGCCACTGCTGCCCGTGTACCCCTGGAACCAATTTAAAATTGCCTACAGCCATGTGTTATTATTTTAGGCCTTCAATGCCTGTCTGCGGTCACTCCTTCCACTAGGCCTCCACTGACCACACCACTGCTGCCCGTGTACCCCTGGAACCAATTTAAAATTGCCTACAGCCAGCCCAATTTTTTTACTTTAGGCCTTCGATGCCTGTCTGCGGTCACTCCTTCCACTAGGCCTCCACTGACCATACCACTGCTGCCCGTGTACCCCTGGAACCAATTTAAAATTGCCTACAGCCATGTGTTATTATTTTAGGCCTTCGATGCCTGTCTGTGGTCACTCCTTCCACTAGGCCTCCACTGACCACACCACTGCTGCCCGTGTACCCCTGGAACCAATTTAAAATTGCCTACAGCCATGTGTTATTATTTTAGGCCTTCGATGCCTGTCTGCGGTCACTCCTTACAATATGCCTCCACTGACCACACCACTGCTGCCCGTGTACCCCTGGAACCAATTTAAAATTGCCTACAGCCAGCCCAATTTTTTTATTTTAGGCCTTCGATGCCTGTCTGCGGTCCATTCTTTCTACTACTACTACACTGACCAGGCCACTGCTGCCCGTGTACCCCTGGAACCAATTTAAAATTGCCTACAGCCATGTGTTATTATTTTAGGCCTTCGATGCCTGTCTGCGGTCACTCCTTCCACTAGGCCTCCACTGACCACACCACTGCTGCCCGTGTACCCCTGGAACCAATTTAAAATTGCCTACAGCCATGTGTTATTATTTTAGGCCTTCGATGCCTGTCTGCGGTCACTCCTTCCACTAGGCCTCCACTGACCACACCACTGCTGCCCGTGTACCCCTGGAACCAACATCAGAAAATATAAAAATAAGTATTTTGCTTATAAAAAAGAAAATACTGGAGAGATATCAAATGCAGACATTTTAACATTAAAAACAAACACATACAACAAAAATCTGGTACAGTACTAAAAATGGCCACCAGCTACAATAACTTTCTCCTGCAAGTAGTTAACTGAAAGTTTTTTTCAATTTAAAACACAGATATGGCATCCACCGAGTGTTGTCCTGTCGCGTCTTCTTTATATTATTGCCAAGAAGATGCAAAACAATGAAAATAATAAAATCATTATTTACCAAAAAAATAGAGTAAGTCAAAACCACATTGCAAATAAACATTCATTACAAATAAAGAAGCAGGGAGCGTCCGAGGGTGAGTATATACCTAATAAGAATATAATCACCCTCGGACGTGCCCTGCTTCTTTCCGACAGCCTTCCTTCCTAAGAATCAGCCCTTCCGTGGTGTAGAGAGAGGGTTTGTTACACTCCAAGGTGTTCCCCAGGTTGCCTTTCCTGAGCTTCGATCTTCATGCTCTCGTTTAGTTGTTGTCGGAAAGTAGGCTGCATTAGGCCTACAAATTGGGTATGGGGTGGAGAGAGATGGTGTGTTACACTCCAAGGTGTTCCCCAGGTTTCCTTGCCATTGCTTCGGTCTTCCGACTCTCGTTTAGTAGTTGTAGAAAACTACACTGCATTAGGCCTACAAATTGGGTATGGGGTGTAGAGAGATGGTGTGTTCCACTCCAAGGTGTTCTCCAGGTTGCCTTTCCTGAGCTTCGATCTTCCGGCTCTCGTTTAGTAGTTCTTGGAAACTACACTGCATTAGGCCTACAAATTGGGTATGGGGTGTAGAGAGATGGTGTGTTCCACTCCAAGGTGTTCTCCAGGTTGCCTTTCCTGAGCTTCGATCTTCCGGCTCTCGTTTAGTAGTTGTTGGAAACTACGCTGCATTAGGCCTACAAATTGGGTATGGGGTGTAGAGAGATGGTGTGTTCCACTCCAAGGTGTTCCCCAGGTTTCCTCGCCAATGCTTCGATCTTCATGCTCTCGTTTAGTAGTTGTTGGAAACTACGCTGCATTAGGCCTACAAATTGGTTATGGGGTGTAGAGAGATGGTGTGTTCCACTCCAAGGTGTTCCCCAGGTTTCCTCGCCAATGCTTCGATCTTCATGCTCTCGTTTAATAGTTGTTGGAAACTACGCTGCATTAGGCCTACAAATTGGGTATGGGGTGTAGAGAGATGGTGTGATCCACTCCAAGGTGTTCCCCAGGTTTCCTCGCCAATGCTTCGATCTTCATGCTCTCGTTTAGTAGTTGTTGGAAACTACGCTGCATTAGGCCTACAAATTGGGTATGGGGTGTAGAGAGATGGTGTGTTCCACTCCAAGGTGTTCCCCAGGTTTCCTCGCCAATGCTTCAATCTTCATGCTCTCGTTTAGTAGTTGTTGGAAACTACACTGCATTAGGCCTACAAATTGGGTATGGGGTGTAGAGAGATGGTGTGTTCCACTCCAAGGTGTTCTCCAGGTTGCCTTTCCTGAGCTTCGATCTTCCGGCTCTCGTTTAGTAGTTCTTGGAAACTACACTGCATTAGGCCTACAAATTGGGTATGGGGTGTAGAGAGATGGTGTGTTCCACTCCAAGGTGTTCTCCAGGTTGCCTTTCCTGAACTTCTATCTTCAGGCTCTCATTAAATTGAGGTTAAACGGAACAACTGCATTTGGCGTACTAGTTGGTTTGGGGCCTACTATCGGTGTCTGCCACTCCTTGCTGTTCTCCTGGTTTCCTGTCCTGAAATTCCGTTTTCAGGCGCTCGTTAAGTAGTTGTTAATGTTAGACTGCATTTGGCCTACTAGTTGGGTTGGGGCCTACTATCGGTGTCTGCCACTCCTTGCTGTTCTCCTCCACTGAACAAAGCTGTGCCGCCTGTTTACTAAGGTTGCCAATTTTGAACTGCATTTCGACTACTTACTGATTTGGGCCTACTCTCTGTGTCAGCCTCTCATTCCAGTTGTCCTCCACTGCAATGCCCCCTGGTTATTCCTGTGTTACCAATTTTGAACTGCATTTAGCCAACTTTATTCTTTGGGCCTATATCTGTGTTTCCTCCTCATCCTGCCCATTGCCCAGCCAGTGATAGATGAGTCTGCTGGTACATTGACCCATAACGCAACATTCCCCGTGCACGCTACACAACAACATTGTGACCCTGCTGAAAGTCAGGTTGCTCTTCCCGCATACCATACCACCTTACACGGGGACAAAGAGGAAGGTGCAGATGAAAGTGCAGGTTTCTTCATCAGGTGGGGGGAGGAATACTAGTTGGCGACGTCACTGGCACAGGGCCTCTCATAGTACGCAAAAGTGTTGCTGCCGGTGGGAGGCGCCCCCGCCGTGCAAACACACCGCTGTACTTTGAGGGGCCCTGTGCCAGTGCCAATGCCAACGAGTGGGCCCCCCCGCTTGCTCAGGTTCACAGCACTTGCAAAGTTGAAATACTTACCTCTCCCTGCTCCACTGCCGTGACGTGGTCCAGATTTCCTGGGCCCACTAATTACTTGAACCAGCCCTACCCACCACAACTTTAGCCAAATGACTCCCAATTTCAAATGCCTTCCAATTATTATAAGGTAAATTACGCTTGACAAGCTTCATTAAGAAGAATGGATGGTTTTGACATTAAAATGGGCACTCTAGGTGTTTTCCTGGCCCCCACTCACTGCCGACTATGCTGCCCCATTGACTTGCATTGGGTTTCGTGTTTCGGTCGATCCCGACTTTACGTCATAATCGGCCGATTTCACTCGACCCGACTTTTGAGATAGTCGGGTTTCGCGAAACCCGGCTCAACTCTAAAAAGGTCAAGGTCGCTCAACTCTAGTGCTGTGTTTTCTTTTTCTATATAATGCAGCTTGCACCTGTTCACACTTAGGTGCTGGTCAGGTTTTTTTCTTTAGATAGGTAGATAGATAGATAATTGGAAAAATGGAGAAGTAGATTGGTTCTTTTGTAACATATTTTTGGAAATGTGTACCTTTTTTTCCACTTGTGTAATGAACCAGAACATTTCATTTATATTTTCATTTTCTAGTCTAATTCATATCTAATTGGAGAGAAAAAATGATACACTTCACATTGAAGAATGCTTGATAACATTTTCATTTGTAAAGTCCATATTTTACAGAGGGCAATTAAACACTCAAGCAATACATCTTCCAGCAGTGCCAGTTTCTGGAGTGGTGTTTGAGAAATGGGCATGTCCTCGTCCTAAAATCCGGCTGGTCATTATGAAATGTAGAACATGAAATATACACATCTATTCCCCGTAGGACAACTCCCACAAAGAATAAATCCGAACGGCAGGAGATAAATGGAAATATTTATCATGTTAAAAGATTCCATGTGGAAAATGAAAACAGAAAATATTTTGGGAATATTAAAAGTGAACTGAATAACAGTAACAAGTGTCAATCCACTAATAAAATATGCATCAAAAAGAGGTTCAGAAGCATTTTTCAGTGATTTTATTTTCATTATTGTGCTATATAGTGCATTTATGTAAGGGATAATCTAGGACTTTGCTTATTTTTTTGCAATGGGGCTAAGAACTTACAGGCAGGTAGTTAAAATAACTACCTGTTTGTTTTGCCCAACGCTAGTCCCTGCCGGCTCAGAGCGTTCATGAACCACTACAACCAATGATTCTGCAGCTTATCATTGACATCACATTAACAGAGCAGCTCTTCCGTTCTGCTCAATGGATGGGCGTTACTGCCAATGTCATGCTGATTGACAATCCAGCTCCCTGCTGCCTAACTGCGAGGAACTGGCCGTCAAAAATCACGAGTTTGGCAGTGACAACCCATCGACAGAGAAACCTGAAAGAAGAACTGTTCCATTGAAATGAAGCAGCAGAATCACTGACAGGAGCGGTCTGACCTTGACCTCTCTGAACCAACAGAGATCAGCACCAGGCAGAACAAACAGGTATTTTACAACTACCTGACTGTAAGGTCTTTGCGCCATAGCAAAAATTAAACAAAGTCCCAGAAAATCCCTTTAACTAATTTAATGTCAAATCTTATGGCATGTTAGGGTACCGTCACATTAAGCGACGCTGCAGTGATATAGACAACGATGCCGATCGCTGCAGCGACGCTGTGTGGTCGCTGGAGAGCTGTCACACAAACAGCTCTCCAGTGACCAACGATGCCAAGATCCCCGGGTAACCAGGGTAAACATCGGGTTACTAAGCGCAGGACCGCGCTTAGTAACCCGATATTTACCCTGGTTACCAAAAAAAAAAACAACACTGCATACTTACATTCCGGTGTCTGTCGCGTCCCTCGCCGTCAGCTTTCCGCACTGACTGTGAGCACCGGCCGGCCGTAAAGCAGAGCACAGCGGTGATGTCATCGCTGTGCTTTACGGCCGGCGCTCACAGTCAGTGCAGGGAAGCTGACTGCGAGGGACGCGACAGACACCGGAATGTAAGTATGCAGTGGTTTTTTTTTTTAGGTAACCAGGGTAAATATCGGGTTACTAAGCGCAGCCCTGCGCTTAGTAACCCAATGTTTACCCTGGTTACAAGTGAAGACATCGCTGAATCGGCGTCACACACGCCGATTCAGCGATGTCAGCGGGTGATCCAGTGACGAAATAAAGTTCTGGCTTTCTAGCTCCTACCAGCGATCTCACAGCAGGATCCTGATCACTGCTGCGTGTCAAACACAACGATATCGCTATCCAGGACACTGCAACGTCACGGATCGCTATCGTTATCGTTCTAAAGTCGCTCAGTGTGAAGGTACCTTTACCTATTGATCTACCTTAACTCGGGTAACAAAGTTAAGATATCACAGCACAAAAAAGGATAATTTGACACCTAAATGACATGAGTGCATTGTTAAGCAATCTCAATCATCTGAAGTGAGATAACCCTCTGTGACAAGTTCTCAAGATAGTGTGTTTTGGGTCAGAATAAACTTTGCTACATCTGTAGGTGAAGAAAATGAGGCGTAGATTCCCATAGTCTATACCTACATGCAGTGGCATGCTCCATTCTGACTGAATTCTTCTCCATCTGTGGATCAGTAGAGGACCCAGCATTCAGACCCCATCAGTCAACCAGTCATGTGTGTGCATAGGTGGCACTTTGCAATATTGGGAGGAGCCCTTTAGATCATCTAACATGCCACACAAAAACTATAGCACTGCCTACAGTGATGACTCCTCGACTAGTATTTATCAGACCTGCCTAAAACTGATCGGTGCCAAACTCAATGACTTATGTTCTACAACCTCTTCCCTGCATATGTGAACGATCAAATTAATTTACTTTGATTTTGCACCTGAAGTTTGAATTTAAAACAACAAAAGGGACAAATCACTTCTATTTTAAGATTAATTTTGTGTAGAAAAAAAGTATGTTTGCATCAAATGTCATACCGATGTGTTAAAAATAAGTGCACGTGGCTCCACAGTCATGACTTATTTATCAAGATTCTATTTAGAGAAATGAGGAAAAACAATTCCAGGTCTGATCTGAGTGGTTTCCCCTTTTCGGAATGTGGCTCTTAAAGGAACCTTCTGTGTTAATCAGTATTTTATAGTATTTTACACTGTTATAGCTTTGTGTTTTTGTTCTATTAAGTTCATTATAATATCAAGAAACTGTCCAATGCAAGTAAATGAAAATTTGGGACAATCTACTGTAGATGCCTAAAACTGGCCTAAAACTGAATTTATAATCTTTGCCTGGATTGACTATTTATAATCTGCCATGTTCTCAAAGTGTTAAAGATAACCTGTCACTTGCCATAAAAAAGTCATGTTTTCCTCGGATAGTTGCCGTTGTTCTCCGGAATCTAACATTATTCATTTTTCTTGTTCCTACATCTCACATTGGTTCGAGTTCTATCCAATAAAAAATTGGATATAACACATGCATTTTACAGTTAAGTCCATATATATTTGGACAGAGACAACATTTTTCTAATTTTGGTTATAGACATTACCACAATGAATTTTAAACAAAACAATTGAGATGCAGTTGAAGTTCAGACTTTCAGCTTTCATTTGAGGGTATCCACATTAAAATTGGATGAAGGGTTTAGGAGTTTCAGCTCCTTAGCATGTGCCACCATGTTTTTAAAGGGACCAAAAGTAATTGGACAATTGACTCCAAGGCTATTTCATGGACAGGTGTGGGCAATCCCTTCGTTATGTCATTCTCAATTAAGCAGATAAAAGGCCTGGAGTTGATTTGAGGTGTGGTGCTTGCATTTGGAAGGTTTTGTTGTGAAGTAAACATGCGGTCAAAGGAGCTCTTCATGCAGGTGACACAAGCCATCCTTAAGCTGCGAAAACAGAAAAAACCCATCCGAGAAATTGCTACAATATTAGGAGTGGCAAAATCTACAGTTTGGTACATCCTGAGAAAGAAAGAAAGCACTGGTGAACTCATCAATGCAAAAAGTCCTGGGCGCCCACGGAAGACAACAGTGGTGGATGATCGCAGAATAATCTCCATGGTGAAGAGAAACCCCTTCACAACAGCCAACCAAGTGAACAACACTCTCCAGGAGGTCGGCGTATCAATATCCAAATCTACCATAAAGAGAAGACTGCATGAAAGTAAATACAGAGGGTTCATTGCACGGTGCAAGCCACTCATAAGCATCAAGAAGAAAAAGGCTAGACTGGACTTTGCTAAAAAACATCTAAAAAAGCCACACAGTTCTGGAAGAACATTCTTTGGACAGATGAAACCAAGATCAACCTCTATCAAAATGATGGAAACAGAAAAGTATGGCGAAGGCGTGGTACAGCTCATGATCCAAAGCATAGCACATCATCTGTAAAACACGGCGGAGGCAGTGTGATGGCTTGGGCATGCATGGCTGCCAGTGGCACTGGGTCACTAGTGTTTATTGATGATGTGACACAGGACAGAAGCAGCCGAATGAATTCTGAGGTATTCAGAGCCGCCATACTGTGTGCTCAGATCCAGCCAAATGCAGCCAAACTGATTGGTCGTTGTTTCATACTACAGATGGACAATGACCCAAAACATAAAGCCAAAGCAACCCAGGAGTTTATTAAAGCAAAGAAGTGCAATATTGTTGAATGGCCAAGTCAGTCACCTGATCTCAACCCAATTGAGCAGCATTTCCCTTGTTAAAGACTAATCTTCAGACAGAAAGGCCCACAAACAAACAGCAACTGAAAACCACTGCAGCGAAGACCTGACAGAGCATCAAAAAGGAGGAAACACAGCGTCTATATGTCTATAACCAAAATGAGAAAAATGTTGTCTCTGTCCAAATATATATGGACTTAACTGTATATTCTCATGTGAACATTAGAGCGATTTCTTACATAACTTGGGACAATGTTATTCAATGACCAATTTTTTTTTCCAATCTGAAATTGGAGGCCACTCAACCATTGAAGTCTACGGGTGCGTGGAAAACATCAGACTGCCTTCGGATGACATTTGAGCGCAGTCTGGTTTCCGCGGACTCACACAATGGAAAAGATGGAGGAATTTTGTTCTCCATCTTCTCTCCAGTGTTCTACATACGGTTCTCTCTATCGAGAGAATCAGATCACACCAAGCTGACACTCGGATCAGAGTTTGATCAGAGTGTCATTACCATAATTGACACAATTCTCTCGGATGAGAGAAACTACAGTCGCGTGAACCCGGCCTTACACTGTAGCTTGCAAGCAGGAGAAGACGTTGATTCACAAATCCATACAGATAACACTATTTATAATTAAGTTGAAATATTGGTTTGCTTTGGTCAAATTGTTTTTTTTATAGTTAAGATTTGTAAATACTTTGGGAAATCATTATATGCTAATGGAGACAGGTGACGGTTTAATCAACTGGTGCTTTCTTCTATCAACAGCAAAATAAAATTAACAGCCGAATATACTGTGAAGTTGCTAATTAATTCACTAAACCCCATTGACCATATTTAAGATGGAAAACTAAAAATGCATTATCTTCTTTTTCACCTTGACAATAGCAAAAAGCCTTAATAAAATCATATAAGGATATTTGGTTAAAGGGTGTAATCAATAGGCACAATTTCCAGAGTCCCATGTGTGTCACAGGGTTTGTAGGTGCACTCTACTGATTATGATGGTGCAATTAGATGTGATTTTCTGATGGAGACACTATATATATTGTTATATGGACTTTTTTATACGAACAGTAAGGCAATGTCCATGTATGTCTACAGAATGGACATACCATCTAGATTCACTGCATGGTGCCATTGTTCGCATCTAATCAGGTTATGCGTGGGTCTGATAGGCATAACGGTTGCCATGAGCCCCTGTTGAAAAAAATGTGCATACACACTTTGTAATTCCTCTACATATAAAGTTCTTATAGTAACAGATTTTATACTATCAAAGCTTACATATTTGTTTAAATCTTTGATGACATAGACATTGAGGTCAAAAACTAAAAGGGTTTTTCACCTCTGAAATAAAAAAATAAAAAAATAAATTTTCAAAATATTTTAAAATAATAAAATAAAGCATACTCACCTTAGAAAACCTCTGTTGCTCTACTTCCAGCATCGACTATTTCCCCACACTAGTCTCAGAACTTCCTATGAAGTCCATACAGGCATGTGAATGCTACTGACTGCGTTGGTGATTGTCTACAGCAGTCTCATGTCCATCTGGCTGCAACAAGATGTACAAAGACTAGTGGAGCACTTGGGCAGCATTGACAGGGAAGCTGCTGAGAATGATTAGCTTAGAGAATTCTGAATGTTTTTTTATAATTTTTTCCTAAAAATATTTAATATCGACATCCACTTGTTAGAAGGTAACAGGGTTAGAGTTACGAGAGAATCTGGATGATTATGCAAATCACACTGATAAAAGTTGGATCAGAATGTGAACATAGTGTGATCTGATTCTCTCAGATGAGGAGACTATGGAGAAAAAAATGTCTCTATCTTCTCCATTCTGTCATTCCAAGAAAATTAGACTACACTCATGCAAGTGCGTTTGGATTTTTTTGATGGGGCCATTGACTTGCATGGCCCAGTGCGATCCGATTTATGAATCCAACTCCTGCATGCTGCGATTTTTAACTCGGGTGGACTCGGTCTGAGGAAAAAATCTGACATGTGCACGGCCCCATAGAATAATATTGGTCAGAGTGTGATCTGATGTCTGTTCGGGTCGCATTTGGATTGAAAGTATGGTCACTTAATGTATATAAATCCACCAACAGTCGTCTCACTGTAACACAGAAAGGAGCAAACCCAAACTTAAAATTTTGGGGTTCGTACTGGACTGTTAGTGTCCGATTCTAAATTCTGAACATGGACTTTTCCCAGAAGACCATTGCAATGTTCGGAGTTCCAGGGAAAGTCCGTTGCAGAGAGATAGATTTTCTCTAGCTCAAAAGTTTTGATCCCCATTATTTTCCGTGGGGTACAGGTTCTGGTTCAAGATCGGCTCCAGTTCTGGTACAAAATTTGGAATAAAGTTCGAGTTGAGTACCAGAACTCGAACTTCCACGGGTCCGCTCATCCCTACCACATGCGATTCCCATCTGCTCGATTAGTTCAGTAGGTCAGTAAAATTTGCCACCCTTCCTTCCTACCTGAAGATCAGTCATAGCTGTATGAAGTACATTATTACTTGCATAGTCAACTCTTGAAGGCACGACAGGAATTCAGGAATCTTCAATGCATCCCAATCCACCAGATCCAGCTGTTTTCTTGTTTTTTTTTGGATTGTTACTTTACACTATCACCTTGAGGAACATATCCCAGATACATGTATAAGAAATACTGCTGCAGGACAGAATAAATGAATGTACCTACCTGTCATGTCTTGTTGATCATCCACTATTAACTTTAAACTCTTTCCTCTCCGAATCACACGAACTGTGTGCCATTCATTATCATTGAGGTTATAACCAGCATAAAGAGTCTCTGGGCCTTTGCCTGCAGAATATGCCAAACCATCATTAAACAATCACGACACATTTAAGTATGTGAACCTTTCAAAGAAAAACAGAAAGTCATAGCAAGAAAAATACACACACAATCAACTGATTATATTAATATTTACAGTTTGTTTGGCATAAATTGGGCACGTAAACCCTGATGGAAAATGAATGATACAAGGATGGCAGTGAGAATTGTTTCGTATTACATTGTGCTTCTAGGTTATTTTAATCACAGGCAATGGTTAAGCTCTGGGATTATTTAGTCTATCAATCCAAGCTTTATTTTACAATTAATATGCATTTCATTACTTTAATGCAGCCTGTAAAAACAATTTTGCCAATTTCAAAATATCAGACCTCTTAAATCTAATACTGCTTTAGACGGAGGTACAATCATCGATAGAGAAATAAATCCAGTAATAACTTACTCCTAGAGACCCAACTTTCTTACTTATTTTATCTCTTGAGGTATTCACAGTTTTATTTTTAATTGATGACAAGAGATGAGAGAATCTCCCGATTTTTTTTTTTATTCAGATTTGTTCATTTCAGGCAGGGAAATTTTATTTTTCATCAAATAAATCTGGTTTAAATCTTATTTGCCAGGAAGGGATTAAAGGGAACCTGTCACCTTGGAATATGTAATTTACTTGCATATATAGGGTTAATCTGTAGGTAGGCTTACAATGCTGCCTATCCGCCTTATTGAAAGTGCAGCTACTGGGAGAAAATGAACTTATTTCCTCCCATGAGCCACTGGCTTTCAGATATAGGAGTGGTGCAGGGTGCAACTACAGGCATCGCTCACTGTACTGTAAGTGGTGGCTCTATGCACGACCAGGCACTTTGACTGACAATTTGCGTGGCCCAGATTGATTGAAGAGGCAGTTGACAATGAAAGTGCTGGGGTGTGCTAAAGAAGCTGAGCAGAATTGTAACCCTATTTGCGTGCAGATTAACTTTATATCTGCATGTAAATAGCATTTTTTCATGATGACAAGTATCCTTTAAATGTATCCCCGTCAATGTCAAATTGCAATTATGGCCACTTTTGTGTGCATAAACTCAGTAGGCATATGGTTGGCAGTGGCCAAGGTCAAGAAGTAAGCCATGTCATCTGTCCACCTTATGGAACCATTAAGAAACCCATACCACATAGTCTAGGTTTCTAAACTCTTGTACTCATCTTTCCTCAGCCCTCCTGATACCTGTCCCACTGGCCTACTCCACCCCTGCTCCTCCATCATTGATCTTTCCATTCTAGGTCTCCCGGTATTGCTGCCGACTAGAGCACAATGCCCGACATTAACATCAATAACACACCCCATGCGACCCCATGCCTCATGGTAATCAGAGTAAGCATTATTAGACCTGGGTTGAAAAGAAGGCTAAAGAGGAACAATTGCATGACCAGGGGGAAGTGAAAGTGGGACAGGTATTGGGAGAACCATTGAGAGGTGAGTATCAAAGTTTACTACTTTTTAACCCCAATGATGTCCCAGTATAAACTGCTCTCTGTCCCATCACAGATCACTACACTGCAGTCTTCCAGTTCTGACCGTCTGTTGTCTATAAAAACAAGCCCTCCATACCTCAGTTACTCAATTTAGCCTTGTTTGCCTAATTAGCTGCTATAGGTTGTACCAATGTTTCCCAACTACAATTCCAATGACCTACTGTAGCCTAGATGGAGATTCCATGGAGAGCAGCTAGAGCTGCTCTAACACTCTTAGACAGTAATGGGGTAATTGAATTGGGTTAATCAACATGCTGAATATATTTTGGGGAGACTTATCAGGTTATTTAAGAATTATACTGCTTGTCATATGTTTATTATAGAAAACATGGAACTCAATAATTAGAAGTTATACATAAGAGTGCTATGTCTTGTGCCAGTCTGCCTGTATACTCTAAAGCAGAAATGCACAACCTTTTCTGGTCCGGGGGCCACATTATCAAATTAAGCCAATCCCAAAGGTACCAATAAAATGTAAAGGAAAATTACTATCTGAGACATATGGCATGCTGAAAATGTATACCATAAATGTCCATTCAGGTTCTAAGACTCCCACCCATCGGGAGGATAGGTGCCCTCTCTATTACACTAGATGAGAATGGCAGAATTAGTTAAGCATTTGGGCTAGTCCTATAAAGATACAAAGAAGTGTCATGTATGAACACTTCATCGGCTCATTTTCAGAGTGGCTTTCAGGAGTCAGGGGACCCTTATGTGGCCAGGTATGGGGTCCAAGAGATGGCCACAGAGTGCGCCAATAATACTTACCTATCTATTATTCTGCACTACATGCTCTTTCTCCTCCGTCTGCCAAGGAAAATACATGTCAGCACCCACCAACTACATTCAATCATGTCAGTAACCAGAAGGTCATGGGCAACACAAAATGGCATTGTGAGCATCATGTGGTCTCCGAAGCTGCAGGTCGCTCCCCTGTCCTAAAGGGTATACTGTATGTGAATATGTCTATGCTTATACGTTCTGATTAAGTCCTGACTTTGCAGTAGATTTTACTATGCGCCAAGTGCATTTATTTGCATTTCAACAGCTTAGGGCGCAGCTAAGACAAAGATTGGCCAACACACTATGCTAATTATGATCTACGTCTATGTTGTAAGTCTTAATGCAAAATAGATTTTAATTATCATATATAAGGACAGCATAATTAGCCATTTCTGTTTTAAGTGGTTAACATGAAACGGGAGTTTTTGATAGCCTCAAGTCATTCCTGTTCAGAGCAGTCAAGCTTGACATTTACTACAGTTGCTCTGCAAGTGGATCTAGTAAGGTTTTAAGGAAACAAACCGTATACACTAATCGGTCTTAACAGTAAAACCACCTTTCTAATATTATTAAATGCAGTGAGAACACAAGGTCCTCAATGCATGGTCCCTACAAGAATTCTGAAGGTGTCCTATGTATGTGGCACCAAAATGTTTGCAGCAAATATTCTCTGTAAGCTTTGAGGTGAAGGCCACATAAATCAGAGTTGTTTTTCCAGCACATACCATAGATTCTTGGTCAGAATGAAATCTTGGAAATTTGAAGGCCAAGTAAACACTGTCAACAATTTATCATGTTCTGTAAATTATTCCAGAACAGTTTTCATAGTTTGCCAAGTGCATTTTTTTTATTGCAACAAGTTACTGCCATTGGAAGACATCCTGGAGCATTTGCTCCCCAAGTAAGCTTGTTCAGTTCTAGGGTTCACAAGTTAATGGTAGACACTTATCAGTCATGGACTCAGTGTGGACCAGTTGGCAGCTACATGGTCCATGGTTGCAATAAAAGTGTTTGAACACCTTCTTACCCTTTTTACTCAAATGTTTTTTATTAAATATAAGAGTCCAATAAAACATTTCACATTAAGACATACATTTCCATTTTCCCCACTCTTAACCCCCTTACCCAACCCGCCCCCCTCCTTCCCTTTTAGACAGCTCAAGCTTTCCTCTTAACATAACCTGTAGCATTATATACGTTAACCATATACAATAACTTTTATTTGTAAACAAATACACCATAAATATATAGGCAAACCCTCCTCAGGCCTAACTTCTCTTAGCCTCCCCTAGCCTAGTTCCAACCAAGGCGTCCACAATTTTTCGAGCAGGCTCATCTTCCCTCTTTTCTGATATACACCCTTTTCCAGGGTAATGATCTGCTTCACATATTTAAGATATTCTCCCCTCACCTTCTTACCTTAACCAGCCTTGCCTTTTCAAAAATATGTGCTATAATATCACTTCAGTGGGGTAAGACCAAGGCTTGACTTGACTCTCCACGGGCATCAAGACTCTGTTGCTAGTTAATAATTTTTTCTTTCTTGAACTACTTTTACTAAGTACTAAAGGAGCCTTCATATTACCCAATTTAGCAGCTTTGAATGACCGCAGATCCGTAGATAATTACATAACTGCAGTCATTTAATTGCCTATATATACAGGTAGACCTGGCTTCAGATGGGCACTGAACGTCCAGATCATCCATGGTCATCTGAGGGCCATTTTCCTCATCAGTGTAGGTCCTGTTTGTACAGGATGATGAGCTGACAAGAGCGATGATCCTTCATGCAAAACAAAAGATCAATCCACCTAATGAATGAGCATTTTGCTTGTTCTTCAGGTGATCGAGTGCCTGTTTAGACTGCATGATTCTCTTGAACAAGATATTGCTAGGCCGCTCATTCACAATAATCATGCAGTATAAATGGACATTAATTACCGCGTATCAGGAAAACCACACAACACCTGTCGTTCCAGAGCTGCTCTGACCCAGTCGTCTCACAATTTCAACCTACTGTAAGTTGCTCAGATCTCTTATGCTTGCCCATTTTTTCTGCTTCCAACACATCAACTGCAATATCATCGTTATTCTCTTCATCTGCCGGTTGACACATCTCTTCCTGCACTAGCAACATGTTACAGTTTGCATCTGTAGAAAGTTCTTTCTGGATGACTCGTATGCTCTCTCTTTAAGGAGAGGTTATTTAGCAGTAGCAGTGTGTATTAGGCCTCAAACACACATCCGTATTTAAACACGTACATGAAAAAATAGTGCTGGTGCCATAGGAGAAAGAGGAAATATAGGTCCCAGTGTCCAATGATTATTATTTCCCAGTTCAGATCAGAAGAGGTTTGATGCCACTGAACGCGGCGGTGTCCACCGCTTGTTCTATGTGCGACCTCCCTCTCCTCCTCTCTGTGCAGTCGGAGTATACTGACGAAGGTCATGTGAGACCGAAATGTCTACATGTATTATTATTTCTTTTTTTTACTGCTATACAATTAAAGAAGTTATACTCTTCAGCCATAATTTGAGTGCCAAGTTTTTCTACTAAATATTGCCGGTATTGGACCCTACATGAGCACCTGCCCCAGGAGTGTCGTGAATCCCTCACAGAAAATTTTGGTGACATGTAATAGTCTTGCATTATATTGTGCGTGTGGCACTATTCCATATTTTCAATGTGTTTTTTCACATTGAAATCAGTGACTAGCTGAAGGAAGAAGATGAATACATTATGTCGTACATATATATCAACTGCCACGTCCCGTTTACTATTTGAGTAGTACAGATGCCATCAAGCAAACCAAATTAGCGTCTGTCTATGTGTACATCTTAGGTGGGCTCTGATGTTCACATTACGCAGCTCACTGGTATCGGTAGGTTGTTTGTTCTTTTGGGTTTTTTTTTCTGTTTATTTTGTGTTATTTTAGTGATCCTGCAATGTACGGTCAGTCATTTCAAAAACAAAGAAATGAACAAATACTATTCTGGTTGACAAAAACGAATCAAGGCTACATCTTTGCCCTCATCAGCCGCCTATTTACTATGAATGGCTTTTGATTGCAACGATAGAAGGAGGGATAGGTGACATCAGAAGAGAACAATGAAATTTTAGCACAGACCATCAACCTGACAACCGTAAACAGGTAATTGAAAGATAAACATTTACTTTGCAATCATCGGGATAAATTGGTTTTATGTATTTGCTACACTGGGTGATAATTACGCAATCATACAACGCAGCATAGCAGTAAAAAGATATTGGACATTTATTTCCAATAATCCTCATGAACAAGCAAATATCTATAAAATGCATTGAGCTTGTTTTCTCTTGTTATAGGACACGGAATATCAGGGGCTCAATAAGCTATTACGGTGATTTCAGGCTTATTTGTATTACTTTTAATAAACAAGACATTAGTTTATATTGTGCTATGGGGTAGGACCTAAATTTCACATTCGATGAGCGCCATGACTGACTGTACAACACGTACAGAAAGTTACATTGTCAACGATTTCAGTAGCATATTACTAGGGCGTGCGCCCAAATATTCCATTGGATAGAAGGTCCTAGCGCTGTAGCAGACACAAGTACTTCATTCAGTTTCAACTTTTCATATAAGGAATAAAGGGAATGTCTGATAAATGAAACCCTTTATAAATAGCCTATTAAAGCATTTTGAAGAGTCCCTTATTTATTGTCTCTATCATTGATCCAGAGAAAAGATCAGCTACAAAAAGTGGCTCTAACTTTGGAGACCTTTAAAGGGAATCTGTCAGCAGGTTATTGCTATGTAATCTGAGAGCAGCATGACGTAAAGGTAGATACTTTGATTCCTGTGATGTGTTCCCTACTGAGCTGCTTGTTTTTGTTTCAATAAAATCAGTGTTTTATAATCAGAACATTATCACTAGTGGACTAGTTGTCTTATGCCATCTAGTCCTCCTGCTCTGTATAACCCCGCCCCACCACTGATTGACAGCTTTCTGGCTATTCACAGTACACACAGAAAGCTGCCAATCAGCGGTGTGGATGGGGTCATAAAGGGCTCAGCAATCAGACGACTGCTGGATATACAACAGAGATATAGGTGCTTCTCACAAAATTAGAATATTATCAAAAAGTTAATTTATTTCAGTTATTCAACACAAAGTGAAACTCATATATTATATAGAGTCATTATAAACAGAGTGATCTATTTTAAGTGTTTATTTCTATTAATGATGATTATGGCTTACAGCTAATGAAAACCCAAAAGTCATTATCTCAGTAAATCAGAACTTTATAACACCAGCTTGAAAAATTATTTTAAAATCCAAAATGTTGTCCTATTGAAATGTATGTTCAGTAAATGTACTCAATACTTGGTCGGGGCTCCTTTTGCTTCAATTACTGCATCAATGTGGTGTGGCATGGAGATGATCAGCCTGTGGCAACGCTGAGATATTATGGAAGCCCAGGTTGCTTTGATACCAGCCTTCAGCTCGTCTGCATTGTTGGGTCTGGTGTCTCATCTTCCTCTTGACAATACCCTATAGATTCTCTATGGAATTAAAATCAGGTGAGTTTGCTGGCTAATCCAGCATAGTGATACTGCTGTTTATAAACCAGGTATTGGTACTTTTGGCAGTGTGGACAGGTGCCCAGTCCTGCTGGAGAATGAAATTTCCATCTCCATAAAGCTTGTTGGCAGAGGGAAGCATGAAGTGCTCTAAAATTTCCTGGTAGATGGCTGGGCTGACTTTGGTCTTGATAAAATACAGTGGACCTACACCAGCAGATGACATGGCTCCCAAACCATCACTGATTGTGGAAACTTCACACTAGACCTCCAGCAGCTTGGATTGTGGCCTCTCCACTCTTCCTCCAGACTCTGGGACCTTGATTTCCAAATGAAATACAAAATTTACTTTCATCTGAAAACACCTTGGACCACTGAGCAACAGTCCAGCTCTTTTTCTCCTTGGCCCAGGTAAGACGCTTCTGGCGTGGTCTATTGGTCATGAGTGGCTTGAAACAAGGAATGTGACACTTGCAGCCCACGTCCTGGATACGTCTGTGTATGGTGGCTCTTGAAGCAATGACTCCAGCAGCAGTCCTCTCCTTGTGAATCTCACCAAATTTTTGTTTTTTCATAACAATCCTTTCAAGGCTGCAGTTTTCCCGGTTGCTTGTGCACCTTTTTCTACCACACTTTTTCCTTCTACTCAACTTTCCAATAATAAGCTTGGATACAGTACTCTATGAAGAGCCAGATTCTTTAGCAATGACCTTTTGTGGCTTACCCTCCTTGTGAGTGTGTCAATGACTGCATTCTGGACATCTATCAAGTCAGCAGTCTTTCCCATGATTGTGGAGCCTACTGAAACAGACTAAGGGCCCTTTTTAAATGCTTAGGAATCCTTTCCAGGTGTTTTTGGTTAATTATTCTAATTTACTGAGATAATGACTTTTGTAATGACTCTATATAATATATGAGTTTCACTTTT
Organism: Ranitomeya imitator; assembly: GCF_032444005.1. Taxonomy (NCBI): domain Eukaryota; kingdom Metazoa; phylum Chordata; class Amphibia; order Anura; family Dendrobatidae; genus Ranitomeya; species Ranitomeya imitator. The sequence goes on from NC_091286.1 coordinate 52,543,609, forward strand.
TGTATTGAAGAACTGAAATGAATTAACTTTTGGATGATATTCTAATTTTGTGAGAAGCACCTGTAATTGTAATATCAATGTTATTAAAACTTTTATCAATCTCTGTAAACCATAAGGGATTGTAAAAAGTCAACAACTCATTTCATCTCCTAATTATGTGAAAACAATACTAATAAAAAATGCAAATTGTAATTTACTATACATTAAACTACTTTCTGCAATTTAAAATCTATACACTTGAAAATGTATAAAATAATTAGATAACAGTTAAATGGGTTGTTAGGGACCTTAAAATAAATTGGCTATTTGGATAATACTAATATTACATAAGCAGGAATGCACCCGTTCCCTTTTCTGTTTACCAGGCACTGCAGAACCAATTATTGCAATCAGTACCATTCACTTGAATAGAAATAAAAGTTATAGTAAACTACTAAGCTACGAAGCTGTGCTTCATAATTAATAATGGCACTATGGCCCTTTATATCGCTTGTGGCAATGATCAGGGTCAATATTGATGGTCTATCCCAAGGACACGCCATCAGCTTAAAATAAAATAACTTGTGTAAAGTTTTATTGACGGGTAATGTAAATATTACATCTAAATTTTTAGTTTTTTCTTTGGTGACCACATGGCTATAATTGTCAGTGTAGGACCCAGAATATAACTATAGATATTGCAGGTTTTGCATTCACATATGAGCTCTGGTGTCTATGGTGGACCAAAGGGTCCTTTGGTAGGACATGAACAGATTGGGCAAAAATTTAATTTGCCTGTTTGCTTGCCTTTTCCCAGTAAATTCTATTAGCGGAGAAGGTATTTTTCCTGAATTCAATATACCTTAATATGCTGTGGGGTCTCTCCAGATACGAGAGCACAAAGCATAATATGTAAAATACTAAAAAAAATTTTATTCTCACCCTCCGCTCACCTCTCCAGCCCCTCCGCTATTCACCGCCAGCTGTCTAGTCCATACCTCATCTTCTGATCTTCCACCACTGGTATTGTATTTTTTCTCTTTTCACATTGTGCCAGACTTCATGGCGTCAAGGTTCCTAAAGAGGATTTAGTGCAAGTCCACAGGGGGTCAATGGCCTCATGATGTCACACTGTGTGTCAAAATTATCCATGCTAAGAAGTCTCGCGGTCACCGTGACACCCTGAAGTCTGGGACAATGCAAAATGCTTGAAGATTCCTAGGGATCAGAAGATACAGCGAGGACTGGACAGTTGGCAGTGAGTAGCGGAGGGGCCGGAGAGGTCAAAGGGGAGGTCAGTATAACAATTTTTGCTTATTTTTTAACCTTTCGATGGCCCGATGTAGTTCAGAAAAGTGGCAGCCTGGGTGTTACGGAGTTACCGCGACAGAGCAGTACCAGAAGCGTCTGATGGCTCCAGCTTCGCCGCTGAGAAGAAGCACTTCTCCAGTGTATTAAATCTGCTTGTTTTCTTTCAGCAAGACAGGGGTTAATCGGCCTTGTGGAAATCCCTGATATCAGCTGTGCTCGGTTAGCCACTCCTCTCTCCTATAAAAGCTAGGACTTCTGGCCAGATCCTTGTCTGAGATAGCACTTGCTAGATAGACCTGGAGAGTGAAGAGCTGGTGTCTGGAGAGCTGGAGGAGTTTATTGTGTGACTGTTGCTTGGTTTGAATTCTTGGAAATTCCTCATCCTAACCTGCCTTATTTTCATCACCCGTCCTTCACACCCCAGTGAATATCTCTGTTATTTGTGATAGTATATTTGTGTGAGTGGAATTTTCATTTACCCTTGTTTTTGTTCCCCTGTCTGTCGGGTTGGTGCACTGCGGTACACGGTAGCACTTCTCTTCCCCGGGTGGGGAAGGGGACAGACGCAGGGCTGCCATTAGGAGACAGGGCAAGGGCGGAGGCCCCCGCATCCTCGTCATCTGAGGTATCCCGGGGAACAGGGCGAGTTAGGGCGCCCCCTAATTCTAGGGCTAGGAAAGGTGCCCCTGGTCCCAGTTTATTCGCCAGTCCTATCGTGACACTGGGACCGTGCAGAGGCAAATTACAAGAAATCACCATTTTAATGAACTTAGATTTTTGCAACATTCTAGTAGAATTTAATTCCACTCCAATTTATTCGCTCACCTCTACTTTTGTCCCATATGGGAAGACCAATATCAATAAAGAACTGTGATGGTAAGGGATTTTACATTGAGGTCCACAAGCTTCAAATTATGCCTTGTTTGCACCGATGCTAATCCAAGAGATATGCCATGAACGTCCATCCTACGTAAGGGTACCGTCACACAGTGGCATTTTGATCGCTACGACGGCACGATCCGTGACGCTCCAGCATCGTAACAATATCGCTCCAGCGTCGTAGACTGCTGTCACACTTTGCAATGTACGACGCTGGAGCGATAATTTCATGACGTATGTGCGATGTAGAAGCCGTTGGTTACTATGCGCACATCGTATACAATATCGTGCACACCTTTGTTACACCATGCGATCATGCCGCCACAGCGGGACATTAGACGATGAAAGAAAGTTTCAAACGATCTGCTACGACGTACGATTCTCAGCGGGGTCCCTGATCGCAGGAGCGTGTCAGACACAGCGAGATCGCTGGAACGTCACAGATATATCGCTGGAACGTCACAAATCGTGCCGTCGTAGCGATCAAAATGCCACTGTGTGACGGTACCCTTAGACAACCTCTTACAATCTACTTATCACATAAATAACAGTGACTAGGTTGTCTTAGTAAATTATCAACCTCATATCAGTAGGGGTACTTGTTCACCTCAGAAATGAACGGTCAAGAAAGTAGATTACAATACGATATGTTACATATTCTTACGAGCAAACATCTAAAAAGGGAACTCACTGGTCCCGTTGGTGGGGAGTAATTCCGCAGATCTAGTTCCATGTACTTTTATCATTGAAGATAGCAATATTAATTATTAACAAACAATAGCATGTTCAAATATTACTGTGCGAAAAGGGGACGAATTCCCATTGTACTCAACACAGAAACTGCTGGCAGTAGAAAATCTCACAGTATTTTCATTGTGATTTTTTTTGCTAAGAAACCCTTTTTTTTAAATATATTTAATGATGATGTGCCATTTCATGACCTACTCATTTCTATGTCCCAGCTTTCCCCCAGGCAACATATCCAATTTCACTGTATATTTCTCCTGCTGAGTTTAAAGTCACTATTTATTATTTAATCAAATTTCCTAGCTTGCTCACTGCAAGGGTAAGAAAAGGTATTTATTGATATTATCCTAAACCAGATTTTGCATTATATGCACCCAGGCTCAGAATTACACAGCCTCATGTCTATTAGTCTATTTAAAATAAATATATAACATCATCCTTCAATCTTTGGCCGCTTTCTTCTTTTCATATCAGCTGAATGCAGGTCTGTGAAGAGCAATATTTATAATATTTTTTTTTTCAATCCCATTTGCGCCTGACACTTTATCTATAAGAAGAGAAATAACTTTGTATGTTTGACGTGTTACATAGTAAAATGCCTTTAAAGTCACTTATCGACTTGAATGCCTGAGCATTTTATCAGTGGTTTTTGGGGGATTTTTTCAACTATTTTATTGTTTTAACGCTTTTTTGAGTTATTTTCTATGGTAAATTGGATGTTGTATACTGATTTCTAAATTTTCTTGTGTCTGGGATGTTAAACAGAGCAGAAAGATTGAATGTTATAAATCAGAAGAACCTGCTGGGCTGAAAACACCCAGGTACTTGTATCTCAACAAGTTAGTTACAAAAGAATATTGGTTTCTAAATAAAAACAAATATATAAAATATTTTTCTTACATTTTGGGGGAAATTTTGTAATACAATTTCTTAAAGGGAACATGTTATCAGAAGATGATTTAATGTTTAAATCAAGTTTTTATGTTAAATCCATTTTTAATTAGCGTTGATATTGTCCTTTTGTAATTTTCCATATCATTATCTATATTCAAGAAAAGATCTTGAAATTCTTACATAGCTACTAAGTAACTAGGCTCATACTCCCTGCTCTGTAAAGACTTTTAAAGGGAATTTTTCAGCATGTTTTAGCTATTAAATCTGAGAACAGCATATGAGCCTGATTCGAGGGATGTATCATTTTCTGGGCTGCTTGGATTAGTTTTGATAGAATTCTTATTTTCTCTGCTGTACATGTAGCAGTGGTCAGAATAATGATCTGTGTATAACTCCGCCCACACCATTGATTGGCAGCTTCCTGTGTACACTGTGACTTGTCAGCAAGCTACCAATCAGTGATGGGGGCGGGGTTACACAGATTAGCCAGACTGACTGGCACGTGAGATGTAGTCCTGTAGTGTTAATCTTCAGTTGATAAAATACAGATTGTATTGGAACAAAAATATGCAGCCTCATAAGTGACATATTCCTGTAATCAGGCTGTTGTGTCCTATATTACGCTACTCTCAGATTACATAGCAAACACCTGCTGACAGATTCCTTTTAAGCAGTCATTAACTTACAATGACAGATTAGACAGTTGATAACACATGATCCACCCACTATTTAAAATAGGTGATGTTAAAGCTCACTTCCTCGTCCTCCCTTGACAATGACCTTTTCTCAGGAAATGTATAAAAAGCTTTCCAAAAGTTAAAGACGATCTATCGCTGTACAAATCCATATTGCTGGTGTACAGAATCTACTATATAATTGTCTAAGGGTCAATTCCATCTGTCTAACAGAAAAAACAGAAAACTGACAGCACTCTCAGTACTGGGGCGCCCGTTCAACATTCGGGGAACCGTCCCGGATATAGCCAAATCAATCAATGAAGAATGAACAGCGCTCCATCCAGGTGTAGAAATCTTGAAAATAAGCTTTATTAAGCCATGACACAGCAACGTTTCGACCACCACTTGGTCTTTGTCAAGCTTGACAAAGACCAAGTGGTGGTCGAAACGTTGCTGTGTCATGGCTTAATAAAGCTTATTTTCAAGATTTCTACACCTGGATGGAGTGCTGTTCATTCTTCACTTCCATCTGTCTGTCTTTCTGTCTGTCTTTCTGTCACGGATATTCATTGGTCGCGGCCTCTGTTTGTCATGGAAATCCAAGTTGCTGATTGGTCGTGGCAAAACAGCCACGACCAATTAGCGACGGGCACAGTCTGGAAGAAAATGGCTGCTCCTTCCTCCCCGCAGTCACTGCCCGACGCCCGCATACTCCCCTCCGGTCACCGCTCACGCAGGTTTAATGCCGGCGGTAACGGACCGAGTTATCTTGCAGGTAACGTTACCGCTGCTATTAACCCTGTGTGTCCCCAACTTTTTACTATTGATGCTGCCTATGCGGCATCAATAGTAAAAAAATGTAATGTTAAAAATAATTAAAAAAAAAAAAACCTGCTATACTCATCCTCCGTTGTCCGCTAAGCCGCTCGTGCCTGCCGCCCCGGCGATGCATTGCGAAATTACCCAGAAGACTTAGCGGTCTCGTGAGATGACTAAGTCATCTGGGTAATTTCGCAATGCATCCTGGGAACGGAAGATGGCAGCAGCCGTGCGCATATCGCCAGAGCTTCGCTGGATCCCAGGGGTGAGTATATAACTATTTTTTATTTTAATTATTTTTTTAACAGGGATATGGAGCCCACACTGCTGTATACTATGTGGGCTGTTATATACCGCGTGGCTGCTCTATACTACATAGGCAGTGTTATATACTACGTGGGCTGTGTTCTATACTGAATGGGCTGTGCTATATACTGTGTGGCTGCTATATACTGTATGGGCAGTGTTATATACTACGTGGCTGCTATATACTGCGTGGGCAGTGTTATATACTATGTAGCTGCTATATACTGTGTGGGCAGTGTTATATACTACGTGGCTGCTATATACGGCATGGGCAGTGTTATATACTACGTGGCTGCTATATACTGCATGGGCAGTGTTATATACTATGTGGCTGCTATATACTGCGTGGGCAGTGTTATATACTACGTGGCTGCTATATACTGCGTGGGCTGTGTTATATACTATGTGGCTGCTATATACTGCGTGGGCAGTGTTATATACTACGTGGCTGCTATATACTGCGTGGGCTGTGTTATATACTACGTGGCCAGTGTTATATACTGTGTGGCCTGTGTTATATACTACGTGGCCTGTGTTATATACTGCGTGGCTGCTATATACTGCGTGGGCTGTGTTATATATTACGTGGCTGCTATATACTGCGTGGGCAGTGTTATATACTACGTGGCTGCTATATACTGCGTGGGCTTCTATATACTACGTGGCTGCTATATACTGCGTGGGCTGTGCTATATATTACGTGGCCAGTGTTATATACTGCGTGGCCTGTGTTATATACTACGTGGCCTGTGTTATATACTGCGTGGCTGCTATATACTGCGTGGGCTGTGTTATATAGTACGTGGCTGTGTTATATAGTGCGTGGCCACTGTTATAAATTGCATGGCCTGCATTAATGCATCGGGTATTCTACAATATGTATGTATATAGCAGACACATAGTATATAGCACAGGCCACGTAGTATTTGTCTGCTATATACTACATGGCTCCTATATACTATGTGGCCTGTGCTATATACTATGTGGCTGCTATATACATACATACATAAATACATATTCTAGAATACCCGATGCATTAGAATCGGGCCACTATCTAGTGGAAAATATAAGCCTAATATTAGGCCTAGTGGCCAGTGTGAATATTGGAAGAATTCTGATTTTTTCATTGGCTATAGATGGTGACATAGAAGATAAAAGTAAAATTATTAAAAAATGCATTATACATAAAACCTGATATGAATACCATAATAGGTCCCTTTATATCACATACTATTGTTAAGATAATGACATAATAAATCAATTTTTTTGATTAAGGACCAAAATGTTGAGATCCAACTGATTCTGTAGGGTGGTGAATTATCTATTTTATTCATTGTGGCCTTAAGACACAAACAGTGATTCATCTATTTACAAAATATGACTTTCATTTTCTCTATGATTTGGCTTATAGTGAAAACTAATATATTCCACCTTTCACAAAAGCCAATGATGCAAATCTGCAAGGATGAAATTTAATATTTCTTCCTGCTCACTTTTCAGCTTTGCTGTGTAGAATAGGAAAGAGTCAGCAGCGGCATCTCATTTTTATTAATGAATGAAAAACTTATTGACAGATGACACTTGTATTGTACTGGTAGTAGAATGGTGTAGGTAAAGCAGGATAGCAACACTATATACACAGATAAGGCTGTACAAGCAGCTCCCCTGCCTGTGACTCTGTATTTAAAATATTTTCTAAAGAAGGAATACGACTATGGACACATTTGTGTCCATTAACTCCCACTTATTGAAAGCCATAAAGCATAAACCCTCTTGTACCGTCTACAAAAAAAAGAAGCATATATCAGCCACCAGTTGTACAATATTTAGCTGCAGATATTGAACATTTTATTTTGGTCAAAATAATATATTGAAAATATATTTTGCATAACAAAAGTATATCAATAGCTCAACCTTTGAGGATTTGTGGAATTCAACTGATGTATTATAGTTTTTTCTATATCATCATTTACCATAGTCTTTAAATAAGTATAGTAGCCCATTTATGCCAGACAAACATGTGCAATACTTTCATCATTAAAAGGCATTATTATTGTATACATCATAGTAACAGTCAAAATCCAAATACAAAAAAAATAGAAAGTGTTAATTTGATTAAGCAAAACAATGTAGGAAATTTGGACTGTGAAATTATTTTTAGAATATAGAATGTGGTAAAGTCAGTTCCTGAAAATGATTACAATTATTTACTGTTTTAATTAAATATAACATACATGCTAATTTATCAACTTTAAAGAAAGCTAAAATATAACTTTAATGCTGTCACAGGTCAGATTATCTAGTTTTATAATTTATTCGATTTCATGTAATCCTATCAAATTGCCAAAATTCCAGGTTAAACAAATTACAGAATATGGTACAATGAGAGACAATGAAAGTCTTGTGAAAGACCCATCTAAAATTATTAGACACTTTTATATTTCTTTTTTCTTTTAGCATTCGGTATGTGTACTTGTTTGTTTTTAGGTGATTAAGGAAAAACACGCTGATAAAATTTGTGAAGCCCAAGCCATACTTCATTAAGTTTGATGTTAATGTAAGGTAAGGTGTTAGAGATGAGCAGTTCTATTCCTACTGCCCTGGTAGGACATCTAGTCTGGTTCTCCATGGCAGCCAGTGTTCACTTCTGCACCCAACATCCTGAACCCGGAATCCAGGGTGCTTCAGGTGCTTACTAGACCTGCAGAAATCAAAACAAGCATCCACAACGGAATGTCCAGAGGACAAGTAATTGTCCAGAATGTTGGGCAAGAATAATAGACACAAACATTAAAGGGGTTGTCTGACACTTTAACACTGATGCCCTATCCTTAGGATAGGTCCTAAATGTCTGGTGCGACACCTGGCACTCCCACCGATCAGTTGTTCCCACCTTCAGAGGTAGCCACAACTGCTCACTTATGGAGCTGCACAACTAAGTCTATGGAATTCTGGTTGCTGATAGATACTGCACATCCACTCCTCTGCAGTTCCGTAACTGAGCAGTTCCCGCCAACACCAGAAACAGCTGATCAACAGGGGTGCCAGGTGTCGCACTTCCACCAATCAAACAATGATGACCAATCTCTTCCCACACACACCCAGTGATGATCACCTTCTTCACAGAGTGTCCTTTCTTGTCTCTCTCCTACTAACCACCCCCTACAAAAACATGAACAGACACACAGATCCCCAATGCTCACCTCCAACTATGGGCTGGCCCTACAGTTAATCCTTTTAAAGCCTGACTAGCAGGAACTGCAGGAGGATAACACATATAGTTCAGTACGTTTTCATACATTTAAAACAAAAGGGGTCTCGAGAGGGGTGAAACATCATCCTCTCAACCCCTATACTAAGGACATGTCATTAATGTTAAAGTTCCAGGCAACCCCTTTAAGACCAGTTCACACTAGAGGGTTGGACTGGATACTGGACAAAAGGTGAATAGAATTGTTCATCTTTATGAGGCACGTTTTTATCAATTGGAGAATTGCTGTAAAAAGCTCAAAGTTAACAGGTTAACCCATCGGAGCAAAGAAATTCCAGTGTGATTTGGAGATTTTTGTCCTTTACTTAAATTGATTTTTCAGTGTTTTTTTTTTAAGTTCCAGAGAGTAAGTATTCTGACAGATGAAAGAAAGAAAGCCATATGTAGTACTGGAATCTGTGTCACCAGACATGAAGTGATGATTCCCCAACCACCAGTGACCTGATTCCGTCTTGACTGCAGATCAGGACTTCATCAATTCCGGTCCAACAGAATCCATTGGAGTGACAACTAGTGTTGAGCGATACCGTCCGATACTTGAAAGTATCGGTATCGGATAGTATCGGCCGATACCCGAAAAATATCGGATATCGCCGATACCGATATCCGATACCAATACAAGTCAATGGGACATCAAGTATCGGAAGGTATTCTCATGGTTCCCAGGGTCTGAAGGAGAGGAAACTCTCCTTCAGGCCCTGGGATCCATAGGGATGTGTAAAATAAAGAATTAAAATAAAAAATATTGATATATTTACCTCTCCGGCGGCCCCTGAACTCAGCGCGGGTAACCGGCAGGCTTCTTTGTTCAAAATCAGCGCTTTTAGGACCTGAGAATCACGTCCTACTTGCGGTATCGGAATGCTCAACACTAGTGACAACTATAGAGAGGATTGGTGAATTCAAGTGGTAAGTGTGGCTCGTTTATTTCTTCAATAATGATCCCTACCCTCTAGGAACTTTAAAAAAAAACAGAAACCCCTCTAATTATGGACAATTGTACAATTTATTATTTTTTTGAGACATATATCAACCATAAGATCATTAGTTTGTCACAAAACAAAACCTTTGACTATAAGCAAACATATATTGATAATAATGATATGATTTATGGCTTTTGTGCCCTGTGAGTAATTATCGCTCCAAGTTTTATGTATACGAATGTATTTTTTTTACATTCAATATATTGTCTAAAATGTAAAGAATACTCTGCATTCTGTTATAAAAGTCATAAAGTGTAAGCGGTATTATAACGTTTATTCCTACACGAGTCAGAGTAGCCATTCAGCAATTATAAATCAGTATTAAAAGTGGACATCGGCTCCTATCAACAATACATTACATTTATAATACTAATCCAGATAATGTATTATTTTAATTTTAAAATTTCAAAGTCATCAATGGTTGATACCTTTTAATTTTTTTTAATTTAGTAATGATTATAAAATATATTGTGAAAGTCATATTAAAACCATATAATTATATTTTCTCTTGGTAGTAGTCTTAGCCCTTTAGAAAAAGAATAATAAAATACATGATATATGCCTCCTAACCTGTCTAACCCTATTTTAGGTCTAAATGATGACATAATGACTAATATTTTCAATACAAAATGTGAATGGGTCGAAAATGAGTACTTTATACAGCTAACAATATGCTAATGAGCAATGCATACGGAACAAACAATGAAAAGCTTGAATTAAAGTCATTATTTTTTATTTAGATTATTAGCTCCGAACTGCAATGATTGCTCTCCTTGATTATTCAAAAGTTACATATAAGCTAAATATAAAATGCTGTATTTACTTATGATGTGTAGAGCCAAGAAGAAGTAATAACTAGGTGCTTGTAGGCAAAATGTAATAACTGTATATCACAAACTTGAATTAAGTTGCATTAAAAGTTTAACTTTTGTATTTCAAAGAGGGAAATGGTTTAAGGGGTCACTCAGTATAGCTCAGTTCTGCATCGGGAAATGATCAATTCTGATCACATTTCATCCCCACATAACTGCCGGGATGTGTACGTGATTAGTAAGTACAATGCAAAACTCCATGACCTGCCACATTTTATTATTAAAAAGCCAGTAAAAGCTTAAAAGGCTTGTCCAGAATGTTTATATTGATCCTTAAAATAGGTCATCAATATCTGATCGGTTTTGGTGCGCCATCCAGTATTGCCGCAAATCAGCTGTTCCCGATGGCGGTGGAATCCAGATGTGCTGAATTGCGCAGCTGCACAGCACAGTTCCATCAACTGCATAGTGGCCTTGGCGAGGTACTACACATCTGCCTCCTATTGATTAGAATAGGGGTGGATATACAGTACCCAGTCAGCCAATATTCCGTTGACCAAGCTGTGCTGTGCCTTAACTCAGTATATCCAGCCGCCGGCACTAGGAACAGCTGATCGTCAGGGGAGCTGGGGGTCGCACTCCTACTGATTAGACATTAATGATCTCAATATAAAAGTCCCAGACAACAACATCTTTAAACTTTAGCTAAACCTTAGTTAAAGCATTTGTTTGGTATCATTCCCTTTGGCATCGAAGGATGAACACAGCTGTTGATTTCACATCAAAATTTACCTGCCAGAACTATGTTGTCAGCAGGTAGCGCTTATGAGTTGTATTCTAATGAAGGGAATGTCATCACCACCTCTGACCTCCCAATGCAGAAGAGAAAAGAGCTGAAAAATCCCATCTAAGTATAATATTAGATGGCTAGAAATTCTAGGAATTTTTTAAAAGTGCATATCATATTTTTCGAAATATAAGATGCACTTTTTCCCCTCAAATTTTGGGGGAAAACAGGGGTGCGTCTTATAATGTGGATATACCTTACTGGCCATGGTGGAGCAGGGTCCCAGGGTCATTTATGGAGGATAAAAGAGTGGAGCGTTGCTGCAGGACGCAGGCTGGGAAGAAGAGGCGTTCGGATGTGTGCTGCTGCGGGAGTTCGGTGGTGCAGGGGATCCGCCAACATTTTGTGAAACCCCGGAGCCCCTGCACTTACATGGTTTACTATGCGGTGGACTCTGAGAAAATTGCTGCTGGAGCAGGCGCATGTGCAGATGGAGATCTTGGAACAGAGATCTCATCTCCCAAGATCTTGGTGACGAGATCTCCATCGGCGCATGCATCACCCCGGCAGCCATTTTCCAGAAGTCCATAGCATAGTAAACCATGTAAGTGCGAGGGCTCTGGGCTTTCACAAAATGTCAGTGGAGCCACCCCACCACCGAACACCCACAGCGGTGCACATCTGAACACCTGTTCTTCCCAGCCTGTGGCCTGCAGCAACTCTCCACTCTTGCTTCCTCCAGCAGCGACCCTGCGACCCCACTTCACCGCAGCCACCACCCCCGATAAGCAATAATACACAAGGATTGTAAGAGGCACCACCATTTTAGAAAAAAAAGGTTTTTTTTCCTATTTTTCTCCTCAAAACTTGGGGTGTGTGTTATAATCCAGTGCGTCTTATAAACCGCAAAGTATGGTATATGAAAAAAATCTAATAAAAAAATTATCAATTTGGAATTGATGCAATATTATTTTTCAAGCAAGACTAGAATTTTACTACGGTAATTAGATTCTACAAATTTTATTAAGCCACAAATGTGCAAAATATTTAACATACTATTTTATAACCATATTGGAAATATTTCTGGCTCACAAATCTTTGGATAATGATAATTTATAACATTAAAACATCAACATTCTGCATTTTCTTTCTGATGTGGGATACTATTTCACAATGACATATATACTAAAAAACACAATATTTTTCTTTGTATTTCATTACTTACAAAAGCCAACCATTACTTTACTTACCATTATGGCAAGTCACATTTATCCACTTAATAAGATATTCTAAACCAATTAGCCAATCTGTTAGGAAATGGACGACTAAACTCTTGTATGAACATCGCTTCAAGAAAAATAAGAGCAGACAACAACCTCAAAGGAAATTATTTTGACACCAAAAGCCACTCACAATAAATGTCTTTAAAAAAGGGGTAAAAAAGTCACACGAGTCACACTACTAGAATTGCTCAACAATCTAGAAATTAGGAGTGATTTTAATATGAATGAACACATGAAGATATGAGATAAAGATTTAGGTGTACTTTAATTCTAAAATATTACCAAATAACATTATAATGGGTCAGCTTCATTCTACTTTTAAAAACATTTCCAATATCAAATTATTAAAATGTAATAATTATACTCAGGCTATGTTTACTCTTGCAATTGTCTCCATGTTCTTTTGATACATAATTTGTAAAATAAATAAATAATTAACCCCTTCATGACCCAGACTAATTTGACCTTAATGACCTGGCCGTTTTTTGCAATTCTGACCAGTGTCCCTTTATGAGGTAATAACTCAGGAACGCTTCAATGGATCCTAGCGGTTCTGAGATTGTTTTTTCGTGACATATTGGGCTTCATGTTAGTGGTAAATTTAGGTCAATAAATTCTGCGTTTATTTGTGATAAAAATGGAAATTTGGCGAAAATTTTTAAAATTTCACAATTTTCGCATTTTTAATTTTTATTCTGTTAAACCAGAGAGTTATGTGACACAAAATATTTAATAAATAACATTTCCCACTTGTCTGTTTTTTTTGCTAGGAAGTTATAAGGGTTCAAATTTGACCAGCGATTTCTCATTTTTACAACGAAATTTACAAAACCATTTTTTTTAGGGACCACCTCACATTTGAAGTCAGTTTGAGGGGTCTATATGGCTGAAAATACCCAAAAGTGACACCATTCTAAAAACTGCACCCCTCAAGGTGCACAAAACCACATTCAAGAAGTTTATTAACCCTTCAGGTGCTTCACAGCAGCAGAAGCAACATGGAAGGAAAAAATGAACATTTAACTTTTGAGTCACAAAAATGATCTTTTAGCAACAATTTTTTTATTTTCCCAATGGTACAAGGAGAAACTGAACCACGAAATTGTTGTCCAATTTGTCCTGCGTACGCTGATACCTCATAAGTGGGGGTAAACCACTGTTTGGGCGCACGGCAGGGCTTGGAAGGGAAGGAGCGCCATTTGACTTTTTGAATGAAAAATTGGCTGCACTCTTTAGCGGACACCATGTCGTGTTTGGAGAGCCCCCGTGTGCCTAAAAATTGGAGTTCCCCCACAAGTGACCCCATTTTGGAAACTAGATGCCCCAAGGAACTTATCTAGATGCATAGTGAGCACTTTAAACCCCCAGGTGCTTCAAAAATTGATCCGTAATAAATGAAAAAGTACTTTTTTTTCTGAAAAAAATTATTTTAGCCTCAATTTTTTCATTTTCACATAGGCAACAGGATAAAATGGATCCTAAAATTTGTTGTGCAATTTCTCCTGAGTACACCGATACCTCACATGTGGGGGTAAACCACTGTTTGGGAACATAGTAAGGTTCGGAAGGGAAGGAGCGCCATTTGACTTTTTGAATGAAAAATTATCTCCATCGTTAGCGGACACCATGTCGCGTTTGCAGAGCCCCTATGTGCCTAAACATTGGAGCTCCCCCACAAGTGACCCCATTTTGGAAACTAGACCCCCCAAGGAACTTATCTAGATGCATATTGAGCACTTTAAACCCCCAGGTGCTTCACAGAAGTTTATAACGCAGAGCCATGAAAATAAAAAATAATTTTTCTTTCCTCAAAGGCACGCCATTTGGCTTTTTAAATGGAAAATTAGCTCCAATCATTAGCGGACACCATGTCACGTTTGGAGAGCCCCTGTGTGCCTAAACATTGCAGATCCCCCACAAATGACTGCATTTTGGAAACTAGACCCCCAAAGGAACTAATCTAGATGTGTGGTGAGCACTTTGAACCCCCAAGTGCTTCACAGAAGTTTATAATGCAGAGCAGTGAAAATAATAAATACGTTTTCTTTCCTCAAAAATAATTTTTTAGCCCAGAATTTTTTAATTTTCCCAAGGGTAACAGGAGAAATTTGACCCCAAAAGTTGTTGTCCAGTTTCTTCTGAGTACGGTGATACCCCATATGTGGGGGTAACCCACTGTTTGGGCACATGCCGAGGCTCGGAAGTGAAATAGTGACGTTTTCAAATGCAGACTTTGATGGAATGCTCTGTGGGCGTCACGTTGCGTTTGCAGAGACCCTGATGTGGCTAAACAGTAAAAAGCCCCCACAAGTGACCCCATTTTAGAAACTAGACCCCGAAAGGAACTTATCTAGATGTGTGGTGAGCACTTTGAACCCCCAAGTGCTTCACAGAAGTTTATAACACAGAGCCGTGAAAATAATAAATACGTTTTCTTTCCTCAAAAATAATTTTTTAGCCCAGAATTTTTTAATTTTCCCAAGGGTAACAGGAGAAATTTGACCCCAAAAGTTGTTGTCCAGTTTCTTCTGAGTACGGTGATACCCCATATGTGGGGGTAAATCACTGTTTGGGCACATGCCGGGGCTCGGAAGTGAAGTAGTGACGTTTTCAAATGCAGACTTTGATGGAATGCTCTGTGGGCGTCACGTTGCGTTTGCAGAGACCCTGATGTGGCTAAACAGTAAAAAGCCCCCACAAGTGACCCCATTTTAGAAACTAGACCCCGAAAGGAACTTATCTAGATGTGTGGTGAGCACTTTGAACCCCCAAGTGCTTCACAGAAGTTTATAACACAGAGCCGTGAAAATAATAAATACATTTTCTTTCCTCAAAAATAATAATTTAGCCCTGAATTTTTTATTTTCCCAAAGGTTACAGGAGAAATTGGACCACAAAAGTTGTTGTCCAGTTTCTCCTGAGTACGCTGATACCCCATGTGTGGGGGTAAACCACTGTTTGGGCACACGTCGGGGCTCAGAAGGGAAGTAGTGACTTTTGAAATGCAGACTTTGATGCAATGGTCTGCGGGCGTCACGTTGCGTTTGCAGAGCCCCTGGTGTGCCTAAACAGTAGAAACCCCCCACAAGTGACCCCATTTTGGAAACTAGACCCCCCAAGGAACTTATCTAGATATGTGGTGAGCACTTTGAACCCCCAAGTGCTTCACAGACGTTTACAACGCAGAGCCGTGAAAATAAAAAATCATTTTTCTTTCCTCAAAAATGATGTTTTAGCAAGCAATTTTTCATTTTCACAAGGGTAACAGGAGAAATTGGACCCCAGTAATTGTTGCGCAGTTTGTCCTGGGTACACTGATACCCCATATGTGGGGGTAAACCACTGTTTGGGCACACGTCGGGGCTCGGAAGTGAGGGAGCACCATTTGACTTTTTGGATACAAGATTGGCTGGAATCAATGGTGGCGCCATGTTGCGTTTGGAGACCCCTGATGTGCCTAAACAGTGGAAACCGCTCAATTCTACCTCCAACACTAACCAACACACCCCTAACCCTAATCCCAACTGTAGCCATAACCCTAATCACAACCCTGACCACAACCCTAATTCCAACCCTAACCCTAAGGCTATGTGCCCACTTTGCGGATTCGTGTAAGATTTCTCCGCACCATTTTTGAAAAATCCGTGGGTAAAAGGCGCTGCGTTTTACCTGTGGATTTACCGCGGATTTCCAGTGTTTTTTGTGCGGATTTCACCTGCGGATTCCTATTGAGGAACAGGTGTAAAACGCTGCGGAATCCGCACAAAGAATTGACACGCGGAAACGCTGCGTTGTATTTTCCGCACCATGGGCACAGCAAATTTGGTTTTCCATAGGTTTACTTGGTACTGTAAACCTGATGGAACTCTGCTGCGAATCCGCAGCGTCCAATCCGCTGCGGATCCGCAGCCAAATCCGCACCGTGTGCACATAGCCTAATTCTAAAGGTATGTGCACACACTGCGGAAAACGATGCGAATCCGCAGCAGTTTCCCATGAGTTTACAGTTCAATGTAAACCTATGGGAAACAAATCGCTGTACACATGCTGCAGAAAAACTGCACGGAAACGCAGGGGTTTACATTCCGCAGCATGTCACTTCTTTCTGCGGATTCCGCAGCGGTTTTACAACTGCTCCAATAGTAAACCGCAGTAGTAAAACCACAGTGAAATGCGCAGAAAAACCGTGGTAAATCCGCGATAAATCCCCAGCGGTTTAGCACTGTGGATTTATCAAATCCGCTGCGGAAAAATACGCAGAGGACCATAATACGTGTGCCCATACCGAAACCCTAACCCTAACCCTAGTTCTAATCCCAACCTTAGTGGAAGAAAAAAAAAATTTTTCTTTATTTTATAATTGTCCTTACCTATGGGGGTGACAAAAAGGGGGGGGGGCATTTAGTATTTTTTTATTTTGATCACTGTGAGGTTTTATCACAGTGATCAAAATGCACTTGAAACGAATCTGCCGGCCGGCAGATTCGGCGGGCGCACTGCGCATGCGCCTGCCATTTTGGAAGATGGCGGCGCCCAGGAAAGAAGACGGACGGACCCCGGGAGGCTCGGTAAGTATGATGGGGTGGGGGGGAGCACGGGGGGGTGGATCGGAGCATGGGGGGTGGATCGCAGTGCGGTGGGGTGGATCGCAGTGCGGGGGGGTGGATCGCAATGCGGGGGTGGATCGCAATGTGGGGGGTGGATCGCAGTGCGGGGGGGGTGGATCGCAGTGCGGGGGGGTGGATCGGAGGGCGGGGGGGTGGATTAGAGTGCAGGGGGGTGGGATTGGAGCACGGCGGGTGGGATTGGAGTACGGGGGGAGTGGACAGGAGGACGGGGGAGCAGAGCACAGGATGGAGGGGAGCAGACCACAGATCGGAGGGCTGGGGGGGCGATCGGTGGGGTGGGGTGGGGGCACATCAGTGTTTCCAGCCATGGCCAATGATATTGCAGCATCGGCCATGGCTGGATTGTAATATTTTACCAGTTTTTTAGGTGAAATATTACAAATCGCTCTGATTGGCAGTTTCACTTTCAACAGCCAATCAGAGCGATCGTAGCCACGGGGGGGTGAAGCCACCCCCCCTGGGCTAAAGTACAACTCCTACTGTCCCTGCAGGCCGGGTGAAATTACAGTTAACCCTTTCACCCGGCCTGCAGGAGCCCAATCCGGCCATGACGCATATGCTGCGTCACAGGTCGGAATGGCACAGGTTTTCATGACGCATACGGTGCGTGAAAGGTCGGGAAGGGGTTAAACAAAAAAATGACAGAAGGTATAATGTAACAAAAAAAAAGAACATATGCAAATTGGCACCAGTTTGGATCCATTCAATCAGCATTTGAATCTCTCTCATTTACTGTGCTACATCCAATGCTGTAACTATAATGTAATGATAGGTTCACATTTTTACAGTGCTCACCCCCGAGTACTACATCAGTGTTTTGTCAGAATTTCCAAAGAAAACAGTATTCCGAAACCCCGTCTGTGGCATTCACTTGAATGAAGCCATCAGAGTCACTGTGGACACTGTCTGGCCTCAATCCTGGCCGTATTTGTCCTTTTCAGGCATGCACAAAATCATGTATGCCAGAAAATGCTGTGTATTCTCTTGCTTAAATCTTACCAGCTTATAACTGGGGTTTATTTCATTTTTTTACATGTGGACAACCCAAGAAATGTGAAAAATGCATTAAGATATGTGTGACACTTAATAAATTCTGCTTACCCTACTCCAGTGGGTTATAGGGTCAAGACTGGCATAGAAAATGCAAATCTTGATAAATTCTCTTATGTTTTTTGTTACAAACCTGTTGACTTACAGTATATTGTTGTTTGTTACAGAATCTTAATGCATACAGATGTGTAAATCAATTGCAAAATTAATTGAATTAGCTTTGAGTATCCTAAAAAAAAATGGATATCAATCAATCAGAACTTTTGGGGATTCAATTTCTTTGCATACAGCAAAATGGTGGTCTTTGGGAGATATTAAGAGATGAGAAAGGGCTAGTAAAACAATGAGCTGTTATTCTCATCTCTCCTTAGCCCTTGGCATATTTGTACTAGTGCTGTTGTTATTTTTCTGAAAAGCTCCTCTTTCTTTTTCTCCAGTCTTAATTTGCTTCAGGCTCCTGGCGAGTGCAGCATTCTCTGACTAGTCCCCATCATCCATGTGGGGAGTGATGCATGTCAATGACGTGTATCGCATCCCGTGTGAACACATGGTGTGCAAGTCATGGATATGCATCATACCTCAGTGACAGCTTGGGGCATAGTTATTGATGGGGTTGCCCATCAGAAGTCTGAGGCCAAGTAAGATCAGAGAAGAAGAAACAGGGGCCTTTCTGATCCCAGGAGTTGTCCACTACTAAGACAACCCCTTCTCAATCTGAATATGTTCCCCATTAAAGGGAACGTGTCAGCAGCATTGCTCTGAGTAACCTACAGACAGTGTCAGGTTGGCGCCTTTATACTGATTAAAATGATACCTGTTGATGAAATCCGTCTTGTGGTTGTTGTTTAATCTTTATATGTAGTTTTCAGTTAATGAGATTCTCTTGATGCGGGGTGGCCTGTGGGCAGGGCTGTGGGCGGGGCTGTGGGTGGGGCTTTATGTAGTGCTCTGCTTACATATGCATCCTTATGGCTTATGACAGGTCACTGATCCCTCACTGACCGGCCTCCCATTTTACATACTGAATATATGTATTGTATTCAGCAAGCATGCGCCCGCGGTGGTGCCTGCGCTGCAGCATGATGTGTAGTTCTTTATGACATTGGTTGTATGTTTGGGTTCACTGTTCTGCTACTGAATAGATTTGCAGACATTCAGGCACCTCTCTTATGGTATTGCATGATGGATATGTATCTGCCTAAATTTCTCAGCATTGAAGACACCAAGAAATGTCAAGGTATAAACTGTAGTGAAACACTTGGGAGTTCAAAGTTCTCACAACACATCTAGATAAGTTCCTTGGGGGTCTATTTTCCAATATGGGGTCACTTGTGGGGGGTTTCTGCTGTTTAGGTACATAGGGGCTCTGCAAATGCAATGTGACGCCTGCAGACCATTCCATCTAAGTTTGCATTCCAAATAGCGCTCCTTCCCTTCCGAGCCCTCCTATGCGCCCAAACGGTGGTTCCCACACACACATGGAGTATCAAGCGTACTCAGGACAAATTGGACAACTTTTGGGGTCCAATTTGTCATGTTACCCTTGGGAAAATACAAAACTGGGGGCTAAAAAATAATTTTTGTAAAAAAAAAAAAAAATTTGTTATTTTTACGGCTCTGCGTTATAAGCTGTAGTGAAACAATTGGGGGTTCAAAGTTCTCACAACACATCTAGATAAGTTCATTGGGGGTCTACTTTACAAAATGGTGTCACTTGTGGGGGGTTTCAATGTTTAGGCACATCAGGGGCTCTCCAAATGCAACATGGCAACCCATCTGAATTCCTGTCAATTTTGAATTGAAAAGTCAAACGGCGCTCCTTCCCTTCCGGGCTCTGCTATGCGCACAAACAGTGGTTTACCGCCACATATGGGGTATCAATGTACTCAGGACAAATTGCACAACAACTTTTGGCGTCCAATTTCTTCTCTTACCCTTGGGAAAATAAAAAATTGGGGGCAAAAAGATAATTTTTGTGAAAAAATATGATTTTTTATTTTTACGGCTCTGCATTATAAACGTCTGTGAAGCACTTGGTGGGTCAAAGTGCTCACCACACCTCTAGATAAGTTCCTTAGGGGGTCTACTTTCCAAAATGGTGTCACTTGTGGGGGGTTTCAATGTTTAGGCACATCAGTGGCTCTCCAAATGCAACATGGCATCCCATCTCAATTCCAGTCAATTTTGCATTGAAAAGTCAAATGGTGCTCCTTCCCTTTTGAACTCTGCCATGTGCCCAAACAGTGGTTTACCCCCACATATGGTGTATAAGCTTACTCAGGACAAATTGTACAACAACTTTTGCAGTCCATTTTCTCCTGTTACCCTTGGGAAAACAAAACAAATTGGAGCTGAATTAAATTTTTTGTGAAAAAAAGTTAAATGTTCATTTTTTTTTAAACATTCCAAAAATTCCTGTGACACACCTGAAGGGTTAATAAACTTCTTGAATGTGGTTTTGAGCACCTTGAGGGGTGCAGTTTTTAGAATGGTGTCACACTTGGTTATTTTCTATCAGGTAGACCCCTCAAAATGACTTCAAATGTGATGTGGTCCCTAAAAAAAATGGTGTTGTAAAAATGAGAAATTGCTGGTCAACTTTTAACCCTTATAACTCCCTAACAAAAAAAGTTCCAAAATTGTGCTGATATACAGTAGACATGTGGGAAATGTTACTTATTAAGTATTTTGTGTGACATATCTCTGTGATTTAAGGGCATAAAAATTCAAAGTTGGAAAATTGCAAAATTTTCAAAATTTTCGCCAAATTTCCATTTTTTTTTTTTACAAATAAACGCAGGTAATATCAAACAATTTTTACCACTATCATGAAGTACAATATGTCACAAGAAAAGATTGTCAGAATCATCAGGATCCGTTGAAGCTTTTAAGAGTTATAACCTCATAAAGGGACAGTGGTCAGTTGTAAAAATTGGCCTGGTCATTAACGTGCAAACCACCCTTGGGGCTTAAGGGGTTAATTTCCCAGTGAGTCAAACAACCTAAATAGGTGAGCATTTTCTATACCTCTCACCTAGACCCATTTCTCCACCGGATAAGACCGTATTGCTCTTGGTGTCTTCCCCTCTTAATATATATTAAAACACACATACACTATATTACATACACACATATATGGATTTAGTGAAAATAAAAAATTTCACTAGTGGGCTTTTTAAAAAGAATAATACCAAAAATAAGGCATACAATTTAGATTCAAACAGCTAGGTATTAGAAAATCCATTCCGTTTATTGCAAAAAAAATAAGGAAAATGCACTTTCCTTATTTATTTATTATTTTACATCGATTTTAGTGGAGTAGACACTGGATAACTGCTGAAAGATAGGCATAATTTCTCCAATTATTCATGAACACAAAACCGATTTCAAGAGTAAACATGCCTCAAAACTTGCTGAGATTACTTGAATAAAAAATCATGTCTTTTTTTTTTTGCCTGAGAAAAGTTTAACAGGAATGTTTCCATTAAAGAAGAAATCTTAATTCAATGAAAAACAAACCCATTCGACAATGAAAGCAATAATCTTGTTTAATAAAATCTTTACTTTTTAATCGATATATTATGATAATAAGAAACTATTTAATAATTCAGTTATAAGCAGTCATTTTAAAAAATATTTTACACTAATTTTGTTGTTTTTTAGGCTTTTTCATTTTGTAAACAGTTTTCTTCGGAATACTTTTTACTGATATTTGATGATTTACTTATATTTATTCCACTCGAAAATGTAAAAGTGTAAAAATCTAGCATTAAAAAAAAATTGAAAAATGTTCTAGTTAAAAAATGTAAAAATAAAGTCACAGTCCGCATTTCCTGTCTAATCAATTTAAAAACTCAAGGAGAAAATATAACAAAATATATCAATTATAATCCATGCATTAAATTTTAGTTTTTTTTTTTTAAGTCATAGCGTAATAATAGTTACAATAAACAGTATTAAACAATGTATTTTAAAAAAAAATATTTAAAAAATTCCATAGTTATAATATAATACAATAGAAAAATAAATAAATAATTGTTGAATAGGCACTTACTGGAATTACAGTTAATCCTGATACAGTCTAGATAGGGAAGAATAGATGAGAAATGAAAATTTATCCTTCAAGGTATTAGCTGCAGACATCCAATAAAATTACAGTCCACCCTTCCGGGGACAGACACATGCACAGGTGGCCACTCGACAGAAATGTATTCTTGTGCCACTAAAACTCTTAAGACACAGAATTCTCTTTAATATTTCAAGTTGAAACTAAAGTATATTGGCCAATCCAACTGTGCTACATGGAGACAAACCTCAGAATTCCGAAAAGCAGTCAAAGATGTAGATCAAGATTGGCAGCCACTTTCTTCCCGCATGTGCCAGAACAATAAACAACTGAGAAACTTGGTATTTTAAGTTCCATCACAATGGGGGGTTTAGGGCTTGCCAAAAAGATCGGCCATCTTGTCCGGCAATGTTCTACCTCAAAGGAAAAAAATATGTCTGTGATGAGAAATAGAAACGATCACTTTTAAGCACCGGAGGAATATTATATATTGAACGCTACTTTTTTAATGCTTAGGTAAAAATAAATAAATAAAAAATATAAAGTGAGAAAAATCAAATACAAGTATACAATATTATATATATTTTATTTGTAATATCTGTTGTTGACCCAAAAAAAAAAATCTGCATTCACAATCAAATCATATTTGGTCCATTGGGAAGAACATATATTTTAAAACTAAGATTTCAGTCCCATGTAGCAAAGTTTGTCATGTGTCGTCAACCGCATCAGAAAAGTGGTGGCAAACAGTCTGGGATCAAAACTCGCACACGTCTTGCTACAAAATATAACTGCAGTGATGGGTCCTAATAGGGGCAAAGGGGCATCTTAAAAGATGCACGTGATGAATTTTTCAGCCATATATTCGCGCTCTTATCCAAAACATGATCAAAAACTACCGCGCAATATATCAGGTGTTCTATTTCCCGAAATTTTATTTTTTTACTATAATAATAAGGCTCCGATATATATTTTTTCTTTTTTTTTAATTCTTTCCTTCAGCAAAAATTGCAATAATTCTGTAAAAATGATAGTTTGCCTTCGTATCATCATTAATATAATAAAAAGTGAAAATTCTATGTAGAATGCGGAACATAAATATGAATTTAGAATGCGGAACATAAAGAAATATGAATTTGTATGTAAGGAAAATCTACATATATATATATTTTTATATATTCTTATCGTTCATTTCAATGGCTTTTGATTCACAGCCATCAGTGCATTATTTTTGTGTAAGAATTTGCGCGGACGATGTTCTCCAGACTGTTTGCTAAGGGCCGCAGACCTTGGTCATTGAAGGGTTATTGTTCACTTTTGATAGAAAACGTAAAAAAAAAGGCAACTATGAAAGAAAAAAGAAAAAAATAAGCCAAATGAGTTTTTAGTGTGAAATATTGTAGATCGTTCAAAAAGAGAAGCACAAGAAGCGGAATAATAGCCGAAAAGGGAAAAGAAAAACTCATTTAAAAGAAATTCGCATAGACTTTTTTGTAAGAACTCTTTGGGAAAGTACAGAACAAAGATTTTTTTTTTGTCTTCTCTTTTTTAACTGTTATGATTTGTGTTTTGTGCAAGCAAAAGAAAAACATAAAGAATGTAAGTAATAAAAATGGAAATTGAGAAAAAAAAAAAGGAAATGATGTGAGAGCAAGCAAGAGTAAAAGTGATCTGAAATGAGTAGACAAGTTAATTTTGAGATTTTGTTTTTTTTTTAGCGTTACCTAAATTGACCGTTAGTTTTACACGTCCGGCATCGAGTTCTAAACGTAAGGTGTCTGCCGAATCTCTGGATGTAGTCGCCATTAATATACCGTAAGCCCGCTGAGAGCGGAAACGCAATGACACATCTTCTGCCTCTGTGTGCATGACCACGGGGAGCTGAATCTTCATATACATGCTTCCGTCATAGCTTAGAACTGTTGCTTCTGCAAAAGAAAAGATTATTCTTTACAATTAATTTCGATAATTTCACATTTTTGCACATTTTACTTAAAAAAAAGTACCTCCATCTCCAAGGTCCTATCCCAATATTTAGTAGCTGTAATAATAATAATATTACCAAATACCTCAAATTAGAAATGTCGTATAGTTCTACTGATTGCTATGGCACTTACCCCATGCACAGGGCATTGCGGTAGCTTAGGTATCCATGGTTACAACCACTCACATAGTGACCGTTAGTTGTTAGTGGTCGTAGCCATGGGTATCTACGCTAATGCAATGCCCTGCATATGGGATAACCAACATTGTGAATCAGAAGAACTATACTACATTTGTAACTGGAAGTATTTGCCAATATTATTATTATTACTACCCATACTGCATATTGGGATGGGATCTTGGAGTTGAAAATACCCCTTTAAGTTAAAGGGAACCTGACAGCTGATACATTCTGCCCAGTTCACGGGCAGCCTATATCACGCACTGGCTGTATGAAATCAGCCAGGCATTTTGGACACTGAAACACTGAGGTGCTGTAGACTTGACAGACCTATGGGCCCTCGCAGTTTCGTCCCATCTGCTGGCCTGGAATGACAGGTTTCTGACTTTGCGCACATGTAGGCAGACACCTGTCAATCCCGGGCAGCAGGCAGTGAGAAGGCACTGGGGATCAGCCTGTCTGACTATTATACAGTGCGGCTCGGTCCCCGGCGGCTATTAAATCATGTTTTTTTTACGAAACGCCGCAGTGTTTTAGAGTCCAACACGCCTGGCTGGGTTCACATAGCCAGTGCCTGATACATGCAGGCTATGGATTGGGCATCATGTATCAGCTGTCAGGTTCACTTTAAAGGGATTGTCCACCTTAGGAAACAATTCTTTTTTCTTATTTAAATCCATGCAATTGGGGCTAAAAATCATATTTGCAATTGGCTTTCATTAAAAATATTGCACCATTTGCCTCCAATAGTGGCTGGATTACACTGTCTATTTGTTTTATTACTATAAGAAAAGATGCATGGTAAGCGTCAAATACGAAGAATGTCTCACTCAAGTAGTGTTTCCTTAGTACAGATTTATGCTTTGCAAACAACCCCGAAATAAAGGACTAATAATATTTGGGATCTCTATGGCACCTGTGCTTGGAAGTAACCGTTACCTCTGCAGTACTGGCGTAAGCTGAAGTACATTTTTTTTGTTGTTTCATTTATTTCTTTACTCAAGTAAAAGTTGGACAGTGTAAATATATCAACAAGGGTCATCAAAACCGTAATGCGACGCTCCTAGATTGGAACTTATCTACCATATTAGATTGATACACCGATGATATTATAAAGGGGCCTTTGTAATCCCTGACACCGGGGCTTGGAAGTAACTGTTACTTCTGCAGCTCCTAAAGCTTAAAGGGAATCTGTCAGCAGGTTTTTGCTACCCCATCTGAAAGTAGCATGATGCAGGTTCAGAAACCCTGATTCCAGTGATGTATCACTTACTGGGCTGCTTGCTGCAGTTTTGATAAAAATCTTTGTTTTATCTGCTGCAGATCTACCAGTTCTCTAATGCTGAGCTCTGTATAACCCCGCCCACATCACTGATTGGAAGCTTTCTGTGTACACTGTCCTGTAAACCGCCAATCAGTGTTGGGGGTGTGGTTGGACTACATGGCTGCAGGTTTACTAGTCCTCTATTGATAATCTCCTGCTGATAAAACAGTGATTTTATCAAAACAACTTCAAGTAGCCCAGTAAGTGACATATCTCTGAAATCAGGATATCTGACTCTCCATTATGCTGCTCTCAGGTTAGATGGCAAAAACTTATTGACAGACTCCCTTTAACCATTGGTTTAGATTAAGGTTCTAAGAAAGGGAGTATTCTTCCAGTGTAAATGAACAATCTTAGTGCTTTTTTTCTCCATTTAATAGTGCTTGAGTTATTTCCTCCCGTCATTGGTAACATTCTAGGGTGTATGGAGAGAGAATTCCAGCACAGGCCCTTCCCACCAATTAGTGATGCATCCAATCTCCAGGAGTCCCACTGCACCACATCAGTTTGCTTATATCATGCATACACTCAATTTTCATCCATTTTTATTATGCCTGAAAAAAAATCATTTACTGTTCTATACTAAGTACATAGCCTCCAGAGACACTGCATGACTCCTATCTTTCATGTCATTTGGATTCTTATGTCAGGCATCCCAACCTTTAGGCTTGCATTGAATACACAATATATGTTCCCCTAAGCCCATACACAATAAATAGCTGATAACTTAATTACTGTTTAGCCGATCGCACAGAGGACATACACCTCTCTTAAATTCACTATCTATATGAATACTTGGCCGAAAGCTCCTGTGCTCGCTAAGATAGAGCCACTGCCAGGCTTCCCTGACGGCGGCTTATCTTCTAGAGAATGCAGGGTTGGCAGTCCGAAATCAAATGTACTTGATCCTTGTTTCCCATGTCTTAATCTGTTGGGGGACAGTGTGGAGGCCCCATTACACATCAGTATGGTGGTACTTAGTGTCAGTTCTGATGGTTTTGTCTTGTTATACTATCATAACCATATAGCAGAATGCATGAAACCAAAGCCAACTAGGAAACCAGAATGGATGTCCCTGGTCTTCATCTTTACAGTCCTATCTCTAAAAGCTCCAAATAATTATCACTAGGGTTGAGCGACTTTTACTTTTTTAGGATCGAGTCAGGTTTCGCGAAACCCGACTATCTCAAAAGTCGAGTCGAGTGAAATCGGCCGATTATCACGAAAAGTCGGGGATCGACCGAAACACGAAACCCAACGCAAGTCAATGGGGAAGCATAGTCGGCAGTGAGTGGAGGCCAGGAAAACACCTACAGTGCCCATTTTAATGGCAAAAACATCCATTCTTGTTACTGAAGCTTGTCAATCTTAATTTACCTTATAATAATAGTTAGGCATTGGAAATTGGGGGTCATTTGGCTAAAGTTGTTGGGGCTATGGCTGGTTCAAGTATTTAGTGGGCCCAGGAAACGTGGACCACGTCACGGCAGTGGAGCAGGGAGAGGTAAGTGACTTTGCAAGTGCTGTGATCCTGAGCAAGCAGGGGGGGCCCATTCGTTCTCATTGGCACTGGCACAGGGCCCCTCAAAGTATGGCGGTGTGTTTGCACGGCGGGGGCACCTCCCACCAGCAGCGACACTTTTGCATACAATGAGGGGCCCTGTGCCAGTGACATCGCCAATGAGTATTCCCCCCACCTGATGAAGGAACCTGCACTTTCATCTGCACCTTCCTCTTTGTCCCCGTGTAAGGTGGTATAGTATGCGGGAAGGGGAACCTGACTTTCAGCAGGGTCACATTCTGGCAGTGTAGCGTGCAAGGGGAAGGTAGTGGTCTGGGTCAATGTACCAGCAGACTCATCTAGCACTGGCTGTGCAATGGGCAGGATGAGGAGGAAACACAGATATAGGCCCAAATAATAAAGTGGGCTAAATGCGTTTCAAAATTGGTAACAGGACTAACCAGGCGGCATTGTTTTGTTCAGTGGAGCACAACTGTAATAAGAGGCTGACACAGTAAGTAGGCCCAAATCAGTAAGTAGGCTAAATGCAGTTCAAAATTTGTTACAGTAGTAAA
Source organism: Ranitomeya imitator (assembly GCF_032444005.1). NCBI lineage: Eukaryota > Metazoa > Chordata > Amphibia > Anura > Dendrobatidae > Ranitomeya > Ranitomeya imitator. Next base: position 52,571,665 of record NC_091286.1, read on the forward strand.
ATGGCGGCACTGCTTTGTTCAGTGGAGGAGAACAGCAAGGAGCGGCAGACACCGTTAGTAGGCCCCAACAAAACTAGTAGGTCAAATGCAGTGTAATATTAAAACTACTTAATGAAATCCTGAAGATAGAAGCTCAGGAAAGGAAACCAGGAGAAAACCTTGGAGCGGCAGACACCGTTAGTAGGCCCCAACCAAACTAGTAGGCCACATGCTTTATATTATTAAAACTACTTAATGAAAGCCTGAAGATAAAAGCTCAATAAAGGAAACCAGGAGAACACCTAGGAGCGGCAGACACCGTTAGTAGGCCCCAACAAAACTAGTAGGGCAAATGCAGTTCAATATTAAAACTACTTAATGAAAGCCTGAAGATTGAAGCTAAGGCAAGTAAACCAGGAGAACACCTTGGAGCGGCAGACACCGTTAGTAGGCCCCAACAAAACTAGTAGGGCAAATGCAGTGTAATATTAAAACTACTTACTGAAAGCCTGAAGAATAGATAGAAGCTCAGGAAAGGAAACCAGGAGAACACCTAGGAGCGGCAGACACCGTTAGTAGGCCCCAAACAAACTAATAGGCCACATGCTTTCTATTATTAAAGCTACTAAATGAAAGCTTGAAGATAGAAGCTCAGTAAAGGAAACCAGGAGAACACCTAGGAGCAGCAGACACCGCTAGTAGGCCCCAACCTAACTAGTAGTCCCAATGCAGTTTTCAAATTACGATAGGCTGAAAACCTGACAATTGAAGCTCAGCTTTTTTAAGAGGAGGACAGCTGTATTGAGTGGCGCAGACAGACACAGGTAGTAGGCCTTAAACCAAAAAGTTGGCTCAAAGCAGTTTAAAAAAAGGTTACAGGGGTACACAGGCAGCATTGGTGTGGTCAGTGGAGGACAATTGGAAGGAGGGACCGCAGACAGACTTACTAGGCCTAAAATAAAAAAAAGTTGGCTCTATTTACTTTTTAATAGGTTCCAGGGGTATACAGGCAGCATTGGTGTGGTCAGTGGAGGACAATTGGAAGGAGGGACCGCAGACAGACTTACTAGGCCTAAAATAAAAAAGTAGGCTCTAAGCACTTTTTAATAGGTTCCAGGGATACACAGGCAGCATTGGTGTGGTCAGTGGAGGACAATTGGAAGGAGGGACCGCAGACAGACTTACTAGGCCTAAAATAAAACGTAGGCTCTAAGCACTTTTTAATAGGTTCCAGGGGTACACAGGCAGCATTGGTGTGGTTAGTGGAGAACAATTGGAAGGAGAGACCGCAGACAGACTTACTAGGCCTAAAATAAAAAAAGTAGGCTCTATGCACTTTTTAAAAGGTTCCAGGGGTACACAGGCAGCATTGGTGTGGTCAGTGGAGGACAATTGGAAGGAGGGTCTGACACAGTTAGTAGGCCAAAATAATAAATTGAGATTAATGTCTGGCAAAAAAGAAATTTAATAAATAAACAGGTGGCATACCTAGGTACAGGGTTGGGCTCCTCTGCTGACTTGCAGACAGTGGTATTTGGCGCAAAGTATTAACTGGTGTAATTGTAGGACAGGGCCCCTGAATATTTTTGCTAGCATCATATATGTCAACAAATTGGTATTGGCAGTGCCATTGAAGGACTTAACCGCATAGACTAAACAGTGGTGGAGCAGTGAGAGATAATTTTGCAAGTGGTAGAGCACTGTTTGAGCTTGGGGGGGACACTCTCTCGTGGCCGGCGGTACTGGCCCAGGGCCCCTCATGTTACAACTGTGTGTCTGACGTTGGGTGCGCACCATCACTGCCAGAGACACTTCATTGTACTATGAGGGACCCTGTGCCAGTGCCATCTCCCAAAAGTGGGCACACCCACCTCTTCAGACAAACGGCACTCTCATGGGTGCTTGCGCCAAGTGGTGAGCACGGCCCCGTGGGGGGAGTCAGCCCATTTAAGGAGGTGTAAAAATGTCATATGCTGGACATACAGCAGCTGCAAATAGAGAAATTGGAACACTCAGTAAGACCAGTCCAAAAGCAAAACCTTTTTACGGGAAAGCTAGGTGTCAGCCGGGAAAGTTGGGGCAAAATAATTAGAAATCCATGATTGGTTCATTTTAATGAAGGTTAGATCATCAACATTTTGGGTAGCCAAACGACTCCTTCTTTTGGTCAGCATTGAACCAGCAGCCCTGAATACTCTTTCTGATAGCACACTAGCTGCTGGACAAGCAAGCTCCTGCAATGCATATTCTGCCAATTCAGGCCAGGTGTCTATTTTGGATGCCCAGTAATCAAATGGGATTGATGGGTGAGGGAGAACATCGATAAGGGAGGAAAAATAGTAGTAACCATACTGAACAAATGTTGTCTCCTGTCACTTTGAATTGATGCTGCAGTACCTGTCCTGTCTGCGGTCATTGCGAAATCACTCCACAACCTGGTCAGAAAACTCCTGTCCAACGCCACTTCTGATTTGTGCACCTCTAACACCTCTGTCATGTTGCCCCCTGCAGCTCGTGTGAGGACCATCACCGCCTCTGTGTGCTGGGAATGCCACAACCAAACGGTCTACAAGAGTTGCTTGTTTGGTAGCCAATATTTGCTCAAGGTTCTCATGTGGCATGATATTTTGCAATTTCCCTTTATAGAGTGGATCCAGGAGGCAGGCCAGCCAGTAATCGTCATCGGTCATCATTTTTATAATGCGTGGGTCCCTTTTTAGGATGCGCAAGGCATAATTCGCCATGTAGGCCAATGTTCCAGTGCCATCTCCCAAAAGTGGGCACACCCACCTCTTCAGACAAACGGCACTCTCATGGGTGCTTGCGCCAAGTGGTGAGCACGGCCCCGTGGGGGGAGTCAGCCCATTTAAGGAGGTGTAAAAATGTCATATGCTGGACATACAGCAGCTGCAAATAGAAAAATTGGAACACTCAGTAAGACCAGTCCAAAAGCAAAACCTTTTTACGGGAAAGCTAGGTGTCAGCCGGGAAAGTTGGGGCAAAATAATTAGAAATCCATGATTGGTTCATTTTAATGAAGGTTAGATCATCAACATTTTGGGTAGCCAGACGACTCCTTCTTTTGGTCAGCATTGAACCAGCAGCCCTGAATACTCTTTCTGATAGCACACTAGCTGCTGGACAAGCAAGCTCCTGCAATGCATATTCTGCCAATTCAGGCCAGGTGACTATTTTGGATGCCCAGTAATCAAATGGGAATGATGGGTGAGGGAGAACATCGATAAGGGAGGAAAAATAGTTAGTAACCATACTGAACAAATGTTGTCTCCTGTCACTTTGAATTGATGCTGCAGTACCTGTCCTGTCTGCGGTCATTGCGAAATCACTCCACAACCTGTATTACAATACACAGTTTGAGTGGCAGAAAGTGGATGAGAGATGTCACAAACAGGACTAACGCAGATGCACTCAGTGGCAATATAAATCTCCCTTTTTTATGTGTGGGAGACAACAGGAAAAAATCAGGCCCACTGTATTACAATATACAGTTTGAGTGGCAGAAAGTGGATGAGAGATGTCACAAACAGGACTTACGCAGAGCACTCAGTGGCAATATAAATCTCCCTTTTTTATGTGTGGGAAACAGCAGGAAAAAATCAGGCCCACTGTATTACAATACACAGTTTTAGTGGCAGAAAGTGGATGACAGATGTCACAAAGAGGACTGACGCAGATGCACTCAGTGGCAATATAAATCTCCCTTTTTTATGTGTGGGAGACAACAGGAAAAAATCAGGCCCACTGTATTACAATATACAGTTTGAGTGGCAGAAAGTGGATGACATCTGCCACAAACAGGACTGACGCAGATGCACTCAGTGGCAATATAAATCTCCCTTTTTTATGTGTGGGAGAATGCAGGAAAAAATCAGGCCCACTGTATTACAATATACAGTTTGAGTGGCAGAAAGTGGATGAGAGATGCCACAAACAGGACTGACGCAGAAGCACTCAGTGGCAATATAAATCTCCCTTTTTATGTGTGGGAGAATGCAGGAAAATATCAGGCCCACTGTATTACAATACACAGTTTGAGTGGCAGAAAGTGGATGACATCTGCCACAAACAGGACTGACGCAGATGCACTGAGTGGCAATATAAATCTCCTTTTTTATATGTGGGAGACAGCAGGAAAAAATCAGGCCCACTGTATTACACTACACAGTTTGAGTGGCAGAAAGTGGATGACAGATGCCACAAACAGGACTGACGCAGATGCACTCAGTGGCAATATAAATCTCCCTTTTTTATGTGTGGGAGAATGCAGGAAAAAATCAGGCCCACTGTATTACAATATACATTTTGAGTGGCAGAAAGTGGATGAGAGATGTCACAAACAGGACCTACGCAGAGCACTCAGTGGCAATATAAATCTCCCTTTTTTATGTGTGGGAGACAGCAGAAAAATCAGGCCCACTGTATTACACTACACAGTTTGAGTGGCAGAAAGTGGATGACAGATGCCACAAACAGGAATGACGCAGATGCACTCAGTGGCAATATAAATCTCCCTTTTTCATGTGTGGGAGAATGCAGGAAAAAAATCTGGCCCACTGTATTACACTACACAGTTTGAGTGGCAGAAATTGGATGACAGATGCCACAAACAGGACTGATGCAGATGCACTCAGTGGCAATATAATTCTCCCTTTTTATGTGCGGGAGACAGCAGGAAAAATCAGGCCCACTGAATTACACTACACAGTTTGAGTGTCAGAAAGTGGTTGGCAGATATATCCAAAAATACATGGGCTGTAGTAGAATTTCAATCTCCCTACAATGATCAAAGGACAAGTGTGGCAGCAATAAAAAGGACTGCTGCACCCAAGAGTGTGGACAAAGAAATGAGAGAACTGTGCAGAAAAGAAGGAGCAACAGGATTTTAACTTTGAAAAAAGCTGTTGGTTTGCACAGCGGCGTACAAACAGCAATGCAGCTATCAGGGAGTTTAGAATGCAGCCTAATAAGCTACAGAGCTGATGCAAACCTCCACTGTTTTTGCAAAGAAAAGGTGGTGGTGGACAGTGGAAATCGCTACAGCACAAGTGGTTTGGGGGTTAATATTCCCTTCCTAATGCTATCCCTGCTTCAGACGAAGCTACAGCAACCTCTCCCTATGCTCAGATCGGCAGAAGTAAGATGGTGGTCGGTGTGCACGCCCCTTTATAGCCCCTGTGACGCCGCAGAAAGCAAGCCAATCACTGTAATGCCCTTCTCTAAGATGGTGGGGACTGAGACCTATGTCATCACGCTGCCCACACTCTGCGTCCACCTTCATTGGCTGAGAAATGGCGCTGAACGCATCATATGAAACGCGACTTTGGCGCGAAGATCGCCGACCGCGTGGCCGATCCCACACTGGGATCGGCTCGGGTTTCACGAAACCCGACTTAAGTCGGCGACTTATGAAATTGACCGATCCGTTTCGCTCAACCCTAATTATCACAATAGGAATAACGAAAGAGAGCAAATATAGTATTAATAGACATTACAAACAGACACAATAGAGACCACAAATGGAAAACAAAGTGTAATGGAATATTAGATGAGAAGCAATCACATAAACTAGATACATTCACATAAATAATACAGCGTCACATGGGAGGCATTCTTTGCTATGAACACACAAATTCTCCTACTTTTCCAAAAGTGCAAGGCAGCATTTACAAGCGCACTAGGGAGAAGATATAGCCGCGGCTAAAACCTACAGCATATATATATCGTATACCTGCGAGAGTCTTAACCTAAAGAAAGGCTCCTGCTGTGTTCAACAATGGAAATGAGAGTGTGAGCCAAATTATATTGATGTGACATCTGTCATTCCATCTGCCGCATTCCATGAAAAAAAAAAAAAAAACAACTCTGAGATTAGATGGATGTTTTTTGTTTTATGTATAATCAGGGAAAGATCATAATGCCAGAATAAATCATGCTTACTTTTATGGCAGCAAGATAAAAAAACAAACAAAATAAAAGTACGTGTTGTCACCACCATAAATTGTGGGTGTTAAAACTCTTGTAAAGCCAGATTTAGAGTCAAATAATTGGAAGACAACGCAAATGTAAGGCAAAAAAGTCTGGGAAACCCATCAATGTAATAAAAAAAAGTCTATGTTATAGTATATTAGCACCACAGTTATGAATCTCTGGCTATAACTTATAGTATTTCATTCTTACTTTTAGTAAAGGAGATAATGGTGTTATTGTTTGCTCCTCTTATAAGTGTTCCCTGCTGCAGCTCTTGGGTTGATGAGGTTATTTAAAGACTTGTTCCATAATCCAACATCATCTAATATGAAATCTATGCAAATCACATAGGAACTACTGACATAAATCTACATGCAGTCCAGTTCAACTGATGACCCTTACAAATAACCCCTCAATGCAGGACAACAGGGGTATAACTATAGGAGCTAGGGAGGTTGTGGTTGCATCTTGACAGTAGAGTAGGAGTGAGGGTTCACAGGGCTAAAAAAGAGCAACATTATACAGTATATGATGTTTACCATTTGTAAGAACTTTTAAAAATGATGCTTTCAGACCCAAGAGCTTTAAGATACAGATTTGTCCACCCTTAAAGGAGATGTCCGGCCTTAGGCAATAAGTCTGCAGTCACTCTATGTGACTGCAGACTTATGAATCCCTCACATCACGTGCATTGTGCACTGTAAGGATTCTCCGGTGCCGACGCTGGGAGCGGGTGGTCATGTGACCTCTTTGAACACTTCTAGCCGCATTCCGACTAGACATGTGCGGATTTGCTCAATACATTTGCCTTCAGCAAGACCGTCCCCATCTTGTTGGCACATTACTGCATGTTTGCAAATCGCACACTTGTGGTGACGCGACCACTACTTCTGATGCCGCACTAGAGAATCCTCACAGTGCACAGGGCGCACGATATGAGGGTTCAGAAGTTTGTAGTTACATAGTGTAATTTTATACTTGTAGCTTACGGCCAGACAACTCCTTTAACTATTCTTGATTTGCACTAAGGCCCCTTTCACACATCATTTTTTTGCCATTAGTCGCAATCCATCGAATTTTGAAAAAAACGAATTCGGCAACTGATGATGCCGGATCCGTTTTTTTTTCTCATAGACTTGTATTAGCGATGGATTGCGATGTATGGTCTCACATTTCATCCGTCATTCGATCTGTCGAAAATTGTCCAGCGGCCGGAGATGACAAAGTAAAATTTTTTGTGTATGTCGAAAAATCAGACAGCGACGGATCCATTGCCGTCCGTTGTTTGCTCAAATGGAAATCTATGGGCGCCGGATACATCAAATGATGGAATCCGGCGACAGATTCCAATTTTTTAACTGAGCATGCTCCGATTTATTTCGGATCCAATTAGCCAGATCCGCTAGTCGGATCCGTAGAAAAAACGAATCCGTCGCATCAGTTTTTTACAATCTGCAACAATTCGTCGATCCATCGAGCCAATGGATTGTGACTGACGGCAAAAAACTGATGTGTGAAAGGGGCCTTAATTGAATTGCATCATATTTTTTTTTAAATGATAGGCCCTATCTAACATTCTTACAATGAGTATGGGTCTGATTCCTGAGACCACCACCGGTAAGAATTGTAGGACCTTGTTTTGGGAATACATCTGTAGTCCGTGGCTGCCAGAACGGAGCCTTGCGAACCTCCTACTGCTTGCAACTTTCCGGGTGCCTATTCTGGTTATTAGGCTGATGCCACGTCTTGAAATTAAGGTGGGCAACTAATTAGAATGGGTGTTGAATATACCGTAGGTAGTAGAAAGTTCGCAGGACTTTAGTCCGGCACCAAGTGACTAATAAAGAGAGGGGTGGATCAGGTTCCTGCAAATCTTTTTGCTCAATTGTACCACTCAAAAAATGCTTGGAAAGTGCAATTCCATCAGGCAGGAGAACTCAGCTCCTGTCTGAGCACATGCACAGAACTGTATATGGCTCAAGAAAAAGTCTGCAAGCCCAGACTCCACTCTGTATACAGGCTCCTAGGCTTTGTATTCACCCTCTCAATGCTCTGTGTGCACTCTCAGGCAGGATCTAAAGGTACCGTCACACTAGACGATATCGCTAGCGATCCGTGACGTTGCAGCGTCCTCGCTAACGATATCGTCCAGTGTGACAGGCAGCAGCGATCAGGCCCCTGTTGTGATGTCGCTGGTCGGGAAAGAAAGTCCAGAACTTTGTTTCGTCGCTGGATCTCCCGCTGACATCGCTGAATCAGCGTGTGTGACGCCGATTCAGCGATGTCTTCACTGGTAACCAGGGTAAACATCGGGTTACTAAGCGCAGGGCCGCGCTTAGTAACCCGATGTTTACCCTGGTTACCATCGTTAAAGTAAAAAAAAACAACCACTACATACTTACCTACCGCTGTCTGTCCCCGGCGCTCTGCTTCTCTGCACTCCTCCTGTACTGACTGTGAGCACAGCGGCCGGAAAGCAGAGCGGTGACGTCACCGCTCTGCTTTCCGGCTGCCCGGCGCTCACAGCCAGAGCAGAGAAGCAGAGCGCCGGGGACAGACAGAGGTAGGTAAGTATGTAGTGGTTGTTTTTTTTACTTTAACGATGGTAACCAGGGTAAACATCGGGTTACTAAGCGCGGCCCTGCGCTTAGTAACCCGATGTTTACCCTGGTTACCGGCATCGTTGGTCGCTGGAGAGCTGTCTGTGTGACAGCTCTCCAGCGACCAAACAGCGACGCTGCAGCGATCCGGATCGTTGTCGGTATCGCTGCAGCGTCGCTTAGTGTGACGGTACCTTAAGTGCTTCTGCCTAACGAGCTATACGTTTCAGAACAACGTTTTGGAAATAATTGACTTTATACAGACAATTTAGGAAAGAACATATGAAGAAACCTGTATCCAACGTCAAGTTGAAAGTCAAGTTTGCTTGCATTCATACACCCCCTTGCCCTTTCCCTCTTCCAACCATTACCACCCAAGAAAGTGCATGCACATAGAGACAACAAACATTCATTAAAATGGTTGTTTAGGATTTTAACACTGATGACCTGTCTTTAGGATAGGTCATCAATGTCTGATCGATGGGAATGTGATACCCGGCACCCCCGATGACCAGTTTCTCACGTTGTTGGCGGTATTCAGACCTGCTCTGTTATGGAGCAGCACTGGTCTGTCAATGGAATAGTTGACAGCCCTGGGCAATGCACATCCCCTCCTCTTGATTTGAATAGGGGGTAGATATGCAATATCCAGCATGGCCATTATACAGTTGACGGCGCTGTGCTAGTCGCCACCAATACCATGAAGTATTGATCTGCGGAGGTGCTGGGTGTCGCACCCCCACGGATCAGACATTGATGATGTTTCCTAAGGCTAGACATCAATATTAATTTTCCGGACAACCATTTAGCTAAGATTGCCCACTGGACATCTAATCAAAGAAAGAATGAGCTAATATGCAAAAATGTAATCCTAACCCACAAAACTATATATCAATCTGCTCTCAAACCATAATGTGCATATAGTATACAACTATTTTCTAGTTCCTTTAAGTTACATTGTTGACGGATATGGTTAACCTGCTAACTCTAACAGTGAAGCCTTGTTCCTATTTCAAATTTCTGACTTTTAGTGGTGCCAAATAACCCTTTATGAACGTTATGGGATCAAGTCTGAAACATGTTATTAGCTGAGTACAAAAGGTATATTAGACACCCAAGACACAGAAAATGTCCAGTCTGTTATATGTCACTTATGATGGTGATAAAAAATGTTTTCATTTATCTTCAATATTAAATTAATATTTCATTGCAAGAGTTAATTTTAGCTGAGCATCAGAAAACGCTGCCATGGCATGTTAGACTAGGTGTGTCGATTCTACTTGGGTAGAGAGATGAGTTTGATTGATGTGTTCCTCTATTGTGTACCAGAAGCACTGCAGAGTTTCTGCATGCCATGGTCTTATGTCACTTTCATAAAGCAAGAAGCAGAAGACGGAGTCGCATTATATCTTTAGGTCTATTTACTTCTGTTATAGCCAGAAGGATTGTAGAGAGAGTCATGAAACCCAACGTAATGGGAGAGGAAAAGTGCTACAGTAATCTAATTATTGCATCCATCTATTTATTATTCATACAGACATATCTATGGTAAATAACATTAAAGAGACGTTCTCTGTATAGTTGCGTCAATTAGAGAATTTGGAAACCTTTAGGGGGGGTTTTGTTCTCCTAAATGCATGAATTTTGAGATTTTTATGAAAAATGTAGCACCATTTGGCTTTTAAAGACTTGTTTCGCAGGACATAACTAGCTGGGGATAGATGAACTGAGAATTTGTCAGTAACACTTGATCTGCCTTTTTCTGAACTCTTTTCAACTGATTTATGACCAAATCAAAGTTCAGTTTAACTTTGATGTAGTCAATGGTCATAAATTAATACAGAGGAGTTCAGAAAAACTCATCATTTAGCCGTTAACACCCAAATGTTGCCAAAGTTTTAATACAGCCCAAAAAACAAAAATTAATTGTGGCCCCAAAGGTTTAAAAAACTTGTTCTGGAAGATCTCCATATTTTTTAATGCCAGTTGTAGGTAATAATCACAGTGCTGCACTAGGAACAATCACTAAGGTGGCAGGTATGGGTATCGAAGACAGGCAGCAATGGGGTGCCTCGCTGCTCAAAGGTAAGAAACAGTGATTACTGTAAATGATATAAGGAGACAGTTACATTGAGGTAAAGACATGAGATGAAGTTGAAATTTAAATAATCAGTTGCTGTACTAATGTCGCCATCCTGGGATCCTTCCGGTAAGAACGTCCCCCATATTACGCCCCTTATAGTAATAATGTTCCCCATCCTGGGCCCTGTGCAGTAATAATGTCCAACATCCTGTGTCCTTTCCAGTAAGAATGTTCTCCATCCTTGGCCCCTTCCAGTAACAACGTCCAACAATCTGAGATCTTCCTGGTATAATATTCTAGTAATAATGTCCCCATACTGATATAATGTCTCCAATTCTGGGCCCCTTCCAGTAATAATGTCCATTCTGGTGTAATGTCCCCATTATAGCCCATTCTAGTAATATATGTGTTAGGGCTAGCGGAACACACCAAATAATTAGAGAAAAAGAATAAGGTGCATTCGTAGCCCAGAGTCCACCATGCAGAGATGGAACCTGCTGCTAACCAATGATGGACTATATGGTGGTACAATGAGGATACACACACGGGTTAGCTTCACCCTGTGTGAAAGAAGTGAACCCTGTTGTGTCACAGGGCCGCAGTACCGCACTTAACATAAATAATAATAAAGTAGCACGAGAGTACATGCTGTGCCGCTCTGGCGAACACCACTAACCACCCAGACTTGGGTTAGAAAAGCGCAGAGATAGCGCATGGCGCTGTAATGGCGGTCACAGCAATAGACGCTGTTTGTGTACTAGTGTTGGTAAAGTCGGGCGCTAGATTACAATCATCTTCCTTACACGAGCATTCAATCACAAGGGAGGGGATGTTTTTTTTTTTTTACGCTTGTCATTTCATGACACACCTTCTAAGTTCTTTTTGATTGGCATTTATTACATTGGGTGCAACCCATTTTGTTGTACTTGTAATATTTAAATTAGATGGGTGGACACCGGATCATGATAAGCTATGTGGAGCCATATAGCTCCATGATTGGTGTGTATAGATATAAATATAGTGCCCCTGTGTATTAAGTTCCGGCGGCTTCTTGGCCATTGAGAGAACCCGTTTCTTTATGCTGTGTGTTATGTCTTTTCTGATTGGCTGTTTTAAACTATATAACCTTGGTCCTATTGGTGTGATGCCACCCCCAGAAGAAGGCTGATTGCCGAAACGTGCGTAGGGGCAGGTGTCGGCACCCACCGGAGGTATCTACTTACAGATTGATATAGGTAACTGCTCTTGGAGGTTTTCTATGATTAGTGATTCTTTTTGATATCATGCTTACAGACCTACCATGTGCACCATTTTGGTCCATTTAGTTTTCTGTGAATTGCCTCTTTTGAGTATGGTGGGTTCCTGCGCCGTTTTTGGTTTCCCACTCTGTGACACCTACCAGGTTTAGTATTTTGTTGTTTTGTATGTTACTGTTTTTTGTGTTTTTTCTTTAATAAAATTTGTATTTTTTTACTTTGTTCTTGTGTACATTTTTTTATCGGATTTACACATAAACAAGTGTATACTAGCGCATGGCCGTGCGGCCATGCAAAACTTTTGTAGCTGCAGCAAGTTCAGGACCTTCCTAGAGGACCAATGAGAACTGCTACAGTAACTGAGCAACTTCAGGACCTTCCTAGAGGACCAATTGGAGCTGCTGCAGTACCTGAGCATGTGACCCCAGACCTCCACTGAGAGGTCTTCCTTTGGGCATGCTCAGAAGGGAAAAAGCAGGACTTAGTCCCAGAGACGTCTGCTCGCCGCTGATCAGTACAGGCTACAATGGCAGAGCCTGGAAAGGCAGCAGTAACTCTTTGCATAGAATCAGACTGAGTGAGATGCTGGGACCGACATCTCCGCTGAGCAGGCTCCACTGCGGCTGATGCAGAATGAGTGACTGCAGCAGACATGGTTCAAGATTCCCCCTGTGCAGCGGCGGGAACTCGACTCCTAACAATATGTCCCCCCATCTTGGACCCCTTCTTGGTATTATATCCCCAATCCTGGCCCCTTCCAGTGATAATGTCCCACATCCTTGGCCCATCATGTAATAATGCTCCCTGTTTTGTCACTGTTGTCTAACACATTTAAAAAAAGAAACAATTCTTCTTAACTTACTCCGCTCCCTCTGTGACCATGATCATTACAGCCCTGCTCCTAGTCATAAGAGGTGCAGTAGCAAATTTGCAGTACTCTAGTCTGCAAATCATTTTGCTAAACTCTAATACCTTTTTATGTCCATAGCACAACAGCTATAAACAAATTTCAAGCTGCAACTTACCCTATGAATGCATAAGGATGGGTTGTAGCCTGAAGAAATGCCGCTTGATACATGTGTCTCAACTGTAAAGTGGAGGAGCAGCATCGTGAACAAGCATAGCTGATCTGCTCACTCAGCTGCAGAGTAGGGCTGAAGCAGGAGGGAAAAAAAACTTGGTTGACTTGGCAGAAAGGTCCTTTTTTCTCCTATTTCAGAAGTGCTCCATGCTCATTTGTAACCTTATTCCGCTCAGTCAGAGAGATTTACAGCAGGTCAAGGAGATAGACCATGCCGGAGGTGGTCTAAAGCAGGAGAAAAAAAAAGCAACAACTCATTCTTGGCTAACTATGCATCATGGGTTTGCAAATGAGTATGGGGCAGGACTGGAGTGGAACTGAAGCAAAAAAAAAAATATAAAGCCCTTTCTGCTTGGAAAAAAACACGATTTTGTGAAACTATGTGTAGAGATGTCATATGTGTCTGCATGAGGCTACTAGTGGCAGTGAAGTTAATTGCTCTCTTTAGAGGGTTTTTCTATCAAGTTGCAATAATATATATAACTGAATTTATATATTGAGGATTTGGAGTCCTTTAAGGGGTTTTCCTACAAAGCCGTTTAAAATCCTATCTTTAATCTCTAACCAATTTTGTAATTAGCTTTATTATAAAACTCCATCCTCTTCTCCCTATCCTACTATATATGTATTTTTTTCTTTACTTCCTGTGACATTTTGTTGAGGGAAGCCTCCATCAGGAAATTGCAGGAGGCTGGGGCTGCATTCATTTCTCAGCAACTTCTATAGCCTCTCCTGAAACAGGATGTCATCAGAGGGCGGCACTCCAATCACTTACCAAAGATTCAGTCCCTTGGTAACATCCTGGTTTAGTAGAGGTGATCAAGAAGTCACCATATCTTTGTTAGAGCAACTGCTTCTTCCCCTAAAGTAAATTGCCTCTCCAGTCCATCCTTAACTCTGCTGCCCGACTAATTAATCTGTCTCCTTGCTACTCCTCCTCTTCTCCTCTCTGCAAATCTCTTCACTGACTCCCATTCCCTCAGCATATCCTGTTCAAATTACTAATACTGACCTACAAAGCCATCCATAACCTGTCTCCTCCATATATCTCTGAACTAATCTCCCGATATCTTCGCTCACATAATCTCTGGTCCTCTCAAGACCTCCTTCTCTCCTCCACACTTATTCGCTCCTCACCCAACCCCCTCCAAGACTTCTCCCAAACATCCTCCATCCTCTGGAATTCTTTGCCCCAACACATCCGACTATCAACTACATTCGGACCCTTCAGACGGAACCTGAAAACCCACCTCTTCAGGAAAGCCTACAGCCTGCACTGACCCCGCTGCCTCCTCACCACTACCGGAGCTACCGCCTCAAAAACACCGGAGCTGCTGCAACCCCCCAACTTACTGTCTCCTTCCTCACCATCCTGTAGAATGTAAGCCCGGAAGGGCAGGGTCCTCATCCCTCTCTATCAGTCTGTAATTGTTAGTTTGCTTACTGTAAGTGATATCTGTAATTTGTATGTAACCCCTTCTCATGTACAGCACCATGGAATCAATGGTGCTATATAAATAAATAATAATAATAAAATAGTCAACGAGGGTCTGTGATAAAAGCAGGGTGAGTGACACCAAGACTGTCCCTTATAATGATTCAATTGAAGGTGGTGTAGTTGAGGTGCGGCCATGGTGTCTCTCACCCTGCTTCTATCACCGCCCCCTGATAATGTCCCATTTGTTTGAGACACCCCTCAAATAAAACATCACAGGAAGTATAGCAAAGAAAAAAACACATATACAGTGGGTACGGAAAGTATTTAGACCCCTTTAAATTTTTCACTCTTTGTTTCATCGCAGCCATTTGGTGAATTAAAAAAAGTTCATTTTTTCACATTAATGTACACTCTGCACCCCATCTTGACTGAAAAAACAGAAATGTAGAAATGTTTGCAAATTTAATAAAAAAGAAAAACTGAAATATCACATGGTCATAAGTATTCAGACCCTTTGCTCAGACACTCATATTTAAGTCACATGCTGTCCATTTCCTAGTGATCCTCCTTGAGATGGTTCCACTCCTTTGATGGAGTCCAGCTGTGTTTAATTAAACTGATAGAACTTGATTTGGAAAAGCACACACCTGTCTATATAAGACCTCACAGCTCACAGTGCATGTCCGACCAAATGAGAATCATGAGAGCAAAGGAACTGGCCAAGGAGCTCAGAGACAGAATTGTGACAAGGCACTGATCTAGCCAAGATTACAACAGACTTTCTGGGGTACTCAATGTTCCTAAGAGCACAGTGACCTCCATAATCCTTAAATGGAAGTTTGGGACCACCAGAAGTCTTCCTAGACATGACCGTCCAGCAAAACTGAGCAATCGTGGGAGAAGAGTCTAGGGGAGAGAGGTAAAGAAGAACCAAGATCACTGTGGCTGAGCTCCAGAGATGCAGTAGAGAGATGGGAGAAAGTTCCACACAGTCATCTATCACTGCAGCCCTCCACCAGTCGGGCCTTTATGGCAGAGTGGCCCGACGGAAGCCTCTCCTCAGTGCAAGGCATATGAAAGCCCGCATAGAGTTTGCTAAATAAACACAAGAAGGACTTCCAGACCATGAGAAATAAGATTATATAGTCTGATGAGATGAAGATAGACCTTTTTGGTGATAATTCTAAGCAGTATGTGTGGAGAAAACCAGGCACTGCTCATCACCTGCTCAATACAATCCCAAAAGTGAAACATAGTGGTGGCAGCATCATGCTATGGGTTTTTTTTTCAGCTGCAGGGACAGGATGACTGGTTGTCATTGAAGAAAACAATAATGCGGCCAAATGAGATATCCTGGATGAAAACCTCTTCCAGAGTGCTCTGGACCGCAGACTTGGCTGAAGGTTCACCTTCCAACAAGTCAATGGCTCTAAGCACACAGCTAAAATAACAAAGGAGTGGCTTCAGTTCAGAACAACTCTGTGACCATTCTTGACTGGCCCAGCCAGAGCCCTGACCTAAACCCAATTGAGCATCTCTGGAGAGACCTTAAAATGGCTGTCCACCAACGTTCACCATCCAACATGGCAGAACTGGAGAGGATCCGCAAGGAAGAATGGCAGAGGATCCCCAAATCCAGGTGTGAAAAACTTGTTGCATCATTCCCAAGAAGACTCATGGTTGTACTAGCTCAAAAGAGTGCTTCTACTCAATAAAGATCAAAGGGTCTGAATACTTATGACCATGTGATATTTCAGTTTTTCTTCTTTAATAAATTTGAAAAAATTACTACATTTCGGGGTTTTTTTCAGTCAAGATGGGGTGCAGTGTACAATAATGAGAAAAAAAATTAAATTTTTTTTAATTTACCAAATGGCTGCAAGTGAAAATTTTAAAGGGGTATGAATACTTTCAGTAACCTCTGCAGAAAAAAGTAGGATCAGGAATTTATACTAGAGCTAATTACAAAAGTGGTTTGGCATTAGGTTATTTCTAAAGTACTTTATAGGTAGACGGCCGCCCCTTCATTGATATTTCCAGGAAAGTTAGGAGTGACATGTCTGGTTTGTCAGAGAAGTCCAGTGATCAGCTATTTACCATTGGAGCACTGCAGTACCGAGGCATATGGGATGCTAACCAGCATATTAATACAAGTAATAATTGATGATAATTGATATTTTTTACTACTGTATTTCTAGTGCATGTTGTTGTAAAAGGTCCATTTAGATTTCATAACTGATACTCGTAATTATAAGTGTGCAATGTAGGAAGGCAAAAAAAAAAAAGAAATGGATGAGCGTGAGTTATATTAAAAATTGTCCTGCCAACCTCATTACTAAGATGCATGTCTCCTGTTTGTTTGCAAATCAGCATATGTTTCCTTTTCCTGTTGAAACGATGGCAATATGCAAGCAGTTTTTCTTGCTCATTTATCTCTATGACCATATGTAATAGCTGAATTTTGCCACAGGGTGGTACACGTTGCCTACCTAATTGAACGATTTTGTAATTTAGTTGACACTTTGGATCAACCCTCTGCCAACTTCACTCCGCCAGCAAAGAAACAGTCCACAGTATCAAAGTTGGCAGCCCGTGGACAAAAGGTTTCTGAGGCGTAACATCGATTCTGGGAGTTCTTGGTATATGTATTGTATATGGTTGAAAAACGCCTCTAAAATAAAATCTTATCTTCTGGTTTGTCACATTTTTCTTGCTCCTATGTTAATAGTTTAACATATTGGAGTCTACTCTACTGTGGATTTCATAATGAGCCGTGACAGACACAGCTCTTCTCTGACCCACCTGCCTTTAAAATGAAGCTTTTCCATAGGCCAACCATAAAAAAGCATGAGATTGAAGATTTGGACTATATTACCTGATGAAAGTGAAGATTCTATTATTGTAATGCATTTTCTCAGACTTCGAATCTTTAAAGTAAGAATATTTCATTTTACCTCAGAATACCTTTCAGACTGTCTGCTTTTACTGCTATACATACAGTGGTGTGAAAAAGTGTTTGCCCCCTTCCTGATTTCCTATTCTTTTGCATGTTTGTCGCACATAAATGTTTTAGATCACCAAACATATTAAAATATTAGACAAAGATAACACAAGTAGTCACAAAATGCAGTTTTTTAAATGAAGGTCTTTGTTATAAAGGAAAAAAAATCCAAACCTACAGGGCCCTGTGTGAAAAAGTGATTGCACCCCTCCCCAAAACATAAATTAACTGTGGTTTATCACATCTTTGAGAAAGCTGAGTTCAAATTCCCCAGCCACACGAAGGCCTGATTGCTGCCACACCTGCTCTCAATCAAGAAATTACTTAAATAGGACCTGTCTGACAAAGAGAAGTAGACAAAAGATCTTCAAAAGCTAGACATCATTCCTCCATCCAAATAAATTCCCAGGAGTGGCTGGCCGACCAAAATTACCCCAAGAGCGCAGAGACGACTCATCCCAGAGGTCACAAAAGACCCCACAACAACATCCAAAGAACTGCAGGCCCCACTTGCCTCAGTTAAGGTCGGTGTTCATGACTCCACCATAAGAAAGAGACTAGGCAAAAATGGATGCATGACAGAGTTCCAATATGTTATTAGTTTTATGAGGCAACCACTCTTTCACAGTGCCCTGTACGTTTGGATTTCTTTTGCCCTTAATAATAAAGACCTTCATTTAAAAACTGTATTTTGTGTTTACTTGTGTTATCTTTGTCTAATATTTACATTTGTTTGGTGATCTACAACATTTAAGTGTGTCACAAATGCAAAAGAACAGGAAATCGGGAAGGGGACAAAAACTTTTTCCCATCACAATGTGTATATATAAAATGAAAATAAGAATGTTTGTAATGCATTTTATCAGAGAGATCTGCTTCTTTCTCCTGCAGAATTGATCATTCACTTTCAAAAGCCTCAATTCTGGGGTAAAAACTGTATCAGTGAAGACAGACTTTCCCCAGTACTGAGATAGGAGATGGCAGCCGGTCCTGATAAGATTTTATAGAGATGTGAGGGGATGGAGGAGGATCTCTGGCTCTAGCTCCTCCTATCTGTTCCTGCCTCTATAGAATCTTATCAGTAGTAACTGTCATCTCCTGTCTTAGTAATGTAAAAATCTATCTTCGCTGATACAGATTTTACCCCAGATCTGAGGATTTTGAAAATGAATGATCAATTCTGTAGGAGAAAGAAGCAGATCTCTCTGATAAGATGCATTACAAACTTTATTTTTTTCATTTTTACTATTGATTTTTAAATAAAATTTAAAACAGCAGTTACTCTTTAAAGTGTAATTACAACAAAAAATTGCTTCACTCTGACCAAGTTGCCTGCTGTATACAGTCGTTGTCTATTATGTGAAGTGGGGACTACAAATAATGTTGTTCCTTCTGGAGGAGAGCCACTTGGCATACCTGTTTTCTATGGAGCATTGCCTGTATGACTCCACTGAATCTAGCACCCATCCCAGTACCTTTTCCAGCATCTCATCCATCGAAAAAACTCCAAATTGTAGATAATCAAATTGATTCTAACTTAAATTAATTCAGTACAAATTCACCACTAAAATTTAAATTCTAAATTTTGGGGGATTCAATTCATATCATTCCGGCTAAACGGCGACCAGATGATCACCATTTTGCTGGATTCTCATTGGCCCCAGTATAAGAAGGTTTGTGGATGCAGCTCACCTCATCCAATACATGCATGTTGTTTAATCAGGTTCCCAAGCAATCCACTCCACTTTGCACAGATAAGGATTCTAAGGTATCAAGCAGCTCTGTTTGATGTGATGATAAAGGGTTTTCAATCCACCAAAGAGGGTTAAAAGCAAAAATCATGGGCATGGAAAAATATCTCACGCGTTTTGATTCAGCCTGATTTTTAATCTGCGAGTTCTCATAAATTTTTATGCCCTTGTTACTATTTTAATAAAGCTACAATAAAGAAAGTTTTTTTAATCCAGTAAAGCAAATTAAAAGTAAAAAAATTATCATCTCACTGGCCCTTCCCATACCTGTCCTTCAATCGACCGATTGTCTTGTGACTTCTCATTGGCCTATTTCTTCTGGATTATCGATAACTAAACACCGCAACAGACATGGTGCTGGGTTCACTGAATCCACGCGAGCACGTGCAGAGTGATGCATGTCATTAAGGTTAACTCTGTGTGTTACGACCCATGTGATTGCAAGGGGCTAGTCAGCAGAGGTGCCCTCCAGAAGACCCAGAAGTAGAAGAAATTAATGGGAGAACTATGTGGGACCGAGAAGATGTGATTTAAAGAGTTTATTTTGTTAAGCTCTTTCCAGAAGATTCGATTCTCACCAAATTTATTTAGAAAATATACAAATCGAATCTTACCCTCCACCCATCAAATTGAGAAAATTTGCCAAAATCAACTCTACCATAAAACAACTGTCTACAGATGGAGACAAAGGAAAAAACACAGAAGGGCAAATATACGTGCACGACTTATCTATAGTGACATCACTAAATTATGTGCACATGGTCCCAAACTAGATGTAAAAATGACCCTCAGTGAATGATTCATGCAGAAAAAAAAAGAGAAAAGAACTGAGATGATGGTCAATAATAATAATTAGTGATAAGTATACTCGTTTCTTGGGTTTTCCCGAGCACGCTCGGGTGATCTCAGAGTATTTGTTAGTGCTCGGAGATTTACGGCTGCTAGACAGCTTGACTACATGTGGGGATTCCCTAGCAACCAGGCAACACCCACATTTACTCAGACTGGCTAGCAGCCATAAATCATGCAGCTGAGTCGACAAAAACTAAATCTCTGAGCACTAACAAATACTCGGAGACCATCCGAGCGTGCTTGGGGAAACCCGAGCAACGAGTATACTCGCTCATCACTAATAATATTATTGTGAACAATTTATTACTAAATGCATAAATATGCAGTGGAGATGCACTGACATTAAAAGAAGCTCATGTCAAACTAAGTATGTTACAGAGACAAATAACAAAATCAGTGTATATGTATGACCGTATAGCAAAATGCTGCACAAAAATATCACACATCATGTTTGTGACATGCAGAAATTATGTCACATGGTATATATGGTACATAATAATGAGATTCCAAAATAGAATAGAGTACAGAACGGCCTACACAAAAATCTAGTACGCTGTGACTGAATTACAGAAAGTGTGGGATAGGACTATCCTGGGTACAATCAAGTAAGTAAAGTGCATGTGCTATGAAGTACTTAAAAGATGGATAGAACGTAACCCATGGTAAAGTGCTAGTGCACAATATCCTTCTATTCACATCTGTAACCTACAATCATGAATGACATAACTATGGTTGGAATCATGTAAAAAGCTCGGTTACCTTGGTATTTGGATGCTGCAGCCTGTAGTGACATGCTTCTTCAGGGAGTGGGTGCATCTAGTGATGGGTAGTATTTAAATGTGTGTTGTCCAATAGGTGAGCATGGTGTGTGTAACGCATGTGCGCACAGGAGGCTCGACGTGCGTCACAGTCTCCGCGTCACGTGATCTGTGGCGTCACGGTCAGCTGAACGTAATGCCATGGAAATGGAATTTCTGGATGTGGAGGCACGCAGAGCACAGAGCGTGCATGCGTGCTATCGTGATACTCCTAATGGATATGAATGTAATAAGATCTGCAAAACGGTGTTGTGTTCCCCAAAGGCCATAATGTGGTTTTATACAAGTATGATAATGAAAAAAGCCAAGGTTGTCACTGCATTAAATTAATTTGTGCGAATACATTGTACCAAAATATAATATGTAGTGTTTGTAGTGATATTGTATAAATATGTTGTAGAAGAGTACAATTATTTGTGGTGTAAAAAAGTGCAAATACTGCAAAATATGCAACCGACATGAAATAATATAAGATAAATGACAAAATTACAACTGTGAAAATATATAATGTGCAAATATATAACAGAATATGCAAACCAGTATATTAATAGTCTACAATATTTAGTGAATTATATCTATAATATAATAAATTGTGCAGATGTAAAATTTGCGTAACTATGTACATGTACACATGTATACATACAGTATGTGTGCCACATAGATATACGTGTGCAAAGTGTGATGTGCTATGTGCATTTTTGACGAGGCAGCCACCCCCTCCATGAATTGGTAGGTTAGTGAGTGGTCGCTTTTGAACAGTGTTTTGCACCTGTGCTGCCCCCCGCCTTTATTATGGGGGTCTGCTGCATCCTGCTAGTGCATTTGTAATCTGACTTGTGTTGGGAAGGTTTTTTCTTTTTCTGGTATGTTTTTTGAATTGATATCCTTTAGTTAGCTACATTCTGTAGGTGTCTGATTTGTTATGTTTCAAGGTTCTTTTATTGGCTGGACATTGTCTGACAAGGTAACTACTATATGTAGCATTGGAGAGAGTTTTCCCCCCTCTAGAAGAGATCTAATTATGTGTAAGTAATACAGCCAAAACATGTGTGTGATATGCCTCCCTCATCTCCTCCCTTCTCCCTCCCATGCTATTATACTTAAATACTGAGAGGGAGAAACTGCAGCTGCATCCCCCCACCCGCCCTCCACTCTTCAGTCCTCAATTATCAGTTTTGCACAAATGACTGAAGAAGGATAAGAACATTTGCAGATAAATGGTAACAACAGGCTCCTGAAATGGGAAGAAAGGGTCTTTTTTCCCCACATAACACTATGTATATTAAAAACCTTTATTCGAAAAGGATTTATCTTCATTTGGGCTTCCCGTGTAAACTTACATTATATAAAATACATTCATTTGTAAACGCTGAGTCAGAATATGTAGAATTAAAATGTGATATTTTCTAACCTCTTTTCTGGTTTTAATGTCACAACGCAGGGGATCAGAGCAAAAAAAAAAAAAGAGGAATCCATAGATAAACTTTCATACCAGCGATATATGTATAAAATAATTTTATTTTTCTCTTTTTTTCATAAATCAGTAAAGTCAGTATGTACCTTAAACGATTTTGGAAAGGACAAGTCCTACTTTATTATACTGAATAACACTGTATTTTAATCTTTGTTTCTTGTTTTATTTTGCTTGATTTTCTTTTAAAGTCTACATCACAATCTCAAACACTGATTTCAAACACTATCTTGGTAAGAAAAGCTCAATGAAACCCCCCAGGGCTCCTTGTTTGTAGTTCCTGCTGACAATCAGAATTTTAGATATCTCAAGCAGATCCTGTGTGGCAGCACTTAAGCAAGAAAGACATCATGGGGCGCCCATTATCTTGTGCTTTCCTCCTTTCTATCTATGATGATTTTCATGAAACATGATATATTACTGCAGTGATATGTATTGTATGGAGGTAACATTATATTTCCTTTCATAATATGCAGCGGCAGAAGTTCATTGTTATATAAACTTGTAATTGTCCCATTTACAGTACACGTAGATGAAAAATGGGGCCCTGGAGTAGGTTACTGGTGGGCCCTTGCCAACTGATTATGACACTGACTGCAACTTATCTTTTCTCAGTACTCCCAGTGACATCACTAGCCCTAATCTGGGGCTTAGGTCTTAAGTCCCCTATAAACATTAGCTTGCTGTCGACATAACTTTAACTTATCTGACAGCTATCTCTCCCGAGTCCCCCATACACAGGAATGCTCTGACCTGTGTTCTCTATGAGAGAGCCACAGCCAGAAACCCTATCTTCCGGAGAACAAAGGGCTTTCCTAAGGCTATCTTCACACTAGCATTCGGCAGGGCTGTGGACGGCAGCCTTCTTCCATCGTGAAGCCACGCCCACTGCCACGCCTCTTCCTTCAGCTCCGCCTATGTCTGCATGCATCCTGCATACCCTATCTTTAACATTGGGTACACAGGCCATGCAGATGTATGCGGATGCCTCCGCATGCGTCGTTTTGAAGCTGTGCTGACCGCAACAAAATCCTAACATGCTGCGTTTGATGCTGGTCAGAGCAGTGTCAAGACAACGCATGCGGAGGCATCCGCATACAACAGCATGGCCTGCATAACCAATGTTAAAGATAGGGTACGCAGGACGCATGCAGACGTAGGCAGAACTGAAGGAAGAGGCACAGTAGTTGGCAGGGCTTCATGGAGGAAGAAGGCTGCCATCCGCAGCCCTGCCGAACGCTAGTGTGAAGCCTGCCTAAGAAATCTGACATGCAGATCCTAATCTTCTTCAATACCTGTCAGGAAAGAGTTGGAAGGCCACTGTACACATAAGACAGGTGTCAGCGACATCGGTGGATTTGGACAACTATTGTCTAATATGTATATTTTGACATTTATAGTATGCTAAAACATTCACAGAGTTATAGACACCTCCGAAGTACTAAGCAAAGAGTGACACGAATTTGGGAAGTGGGGACCAATAACTTCTAAGGTTTTGTTTGTATAGCTGTATAGATTTTAAGCAGTGGTGGCCCTACCAAAATAGGAAGGAGCACACTATGTGTGTATCTCCCTGTCTTTTCTATCACATCCTCTCTCTTCCACCAGAAAAAAGCGGAGGAAACATTTCTCAACAGTCTGTTATAATCACTGTTTTACAGAGAAAACCGCCAACATTCAACCTGTGTGTTTTAACTTGTCATTAAATCAAACTTTGGACTGAGCAATGAAGCCTAGAGGTACCGGATGCTCACATAATAAGGTACAAACTTGTATATGAAAAGAAGACATAGTAGCATTCACCAGTCCCGTAAAATCCAATGTCTTTATTCAGAAAAACAGGGATGTCGATCGTTTTGTGCTCTACTGCGCTTCTACTGGTCCTGTAATTCCAGGACCAGTAGAAGAGCAGGAGAATGCAAAACGATCGTCGTCCCGCACATGTGCTCCTTCCCTCACTGCAGACAGTTTTAAACATGCTTTTCTGAATTTTTGAATTTTTGAATTTTTCTGAATATTGGATTTTACAGGACCGGTGAGTGCCACTATTCTCTTCTCAAATACATAATCACTATTCTACTTCTGTGTAATTAATTATTACTTGTATAAAGATTCATGTCTTATTCTATTTGTTGAATCAGTTTTTTTTTATATCTGGGGTCATGTCTAATTCTATCATGGCTAGAATTAGTTAAAGTTGTCATTAATCTTAGTCCAAGGGAAGGATAATCCTTTAGACATGTAGCCAAAAGGGAAAAAAAATCGCCAGCGCTGGAAACAAGATGACTGTAAGGATAACGTTGCCTTTATTTCTACAAT
The DNA here is from genome assembly GCF_032444005.1 of Ranitomeya imitator. Classification (NCBI taxonomy): domain Eukaryota; kingdom Metazoa; phylum Chordata; class Amphibia; order Anura; family Dendrobatidae; genus Ranitomeya; species Ranitomeya imitator. The sequence goes on from NC_091286.1 coordinate 52,596,302, forward strand.
TAAAAAGCATCATAGCTTGTACACCACAAAGGACTGGTCAAACCGACCCGTTTCATTGGTTAAGCCTTAACCATATATTAAGGCTTAACTACCGAAACGCGTCGGTCTCATAATCATATACTAAGGCTTAACCGCCGAAACGCGTTTGTTTGATAATCTTATACTAAGGCTTAACTGCCGAAACGCGTTTGTTTGATAATCATATACTAAGGTTTAACTGCTGAAATGCGTCAGTTTCATAATCATATGTTAAGGCTTAACTGCCAAAACATGTCGGTTTGATAATTATATAGTAAGGCTTAACCACCGAAACGTGTCGGTTTGATAATTATATAGTAAGGCTTAACCACCGAAACGTGTCGGTTTGATAATTATATAGTAAGGCTTAACCAGTGAAATGCATTGTTTTTCCAGTCCTCAGTGGTGTACAAGCTATGATGCTTTTTAAATAAAGAATTAAAGGCAAATTTTTACTTACATTCATCTTGCTTCCAGCACTGGAGATTTTTTTCTCGTTTTGCAATTTACTCCGATCTGCGGAGAGTGGTTCCGTGCATTGAATGTGTCATGACCAAGTGCATCAATTCATGGTGAGCTGACTTTCTCTCTTTTTGCAATTTTTTAGCCATGGTTCCCTAAAGGTTTTCTCCATAAGGGTTTCTTTTTCCTCTCATGAGTGCTATAGGATGACCCTTGATTAGTTAGAGATTTGCCTTGTTTATTGCCCTTTCATGTATTTTTCAGGGACATCTCATTTATAAGTTCATGGCATTGAATTAAGTGTAAAGATAAAAGGAAAAGTGGCAAATGTGACTGCCCGTTTTCTATAAACTGTCACAGCTTTGCAATTTAGGAGTCAGGGGGTAAGTTGCAGCCAAGTTATGTTGGACTAATTTTAACTAATAGAGGCAGTAAAGTGTTATGGTGGTCAGCCTGAAGGATGTTGTATCTTCATCCAGGTGCACAGTGGTTAAGTACCAGAATGAGGATTTACAATAGTGGTATTGGTGCCAATACATTTTGCTGACAGCTTTATGTCTGTCCTGCCTGGTGCTGTATGTCAGATACCTGGACATATTGGTGAATCCCAATGGCCTAGCACTTCCTCTACCTCCTACCATGATCATTCCTCTAGGGCAAGTTCCTATGCAGTTGGCACAGAATGGGCATTTTTTTGAGCCTCACTAAGCACCTATAAAACAAAATTAAGGGTAAGGCTTTATTAATGGTATCTGTCATTTTTTGTGTGAAAACAATGATCTAAAGTAAGACAACCAAGAGGTGGTATGAGTAATAGACTAATGTCTAATATGAACACGACGCATCAGCTCTATGAAAAAGGGATATGCTACTAGACAATGTTCATACATCTGTCTAATCGTGTGTCTACACAAAATTTTTCCCCCTAAACCAAGGACTATACGCTGTGCTGCACCCATCATATGCAGAACATGAGGACAATGCTGATCTCCTGGTAGTGGCAAGAAGGTGGAGAATCTCGGATATACACTGGACGATTTATTCATCATCGGGGTATTAGTTCTCACTTGTCCTAATTTAATGTGTGCTAAGTTCTTGCAAACCAGCAGCCCTGTAAGGCACAAGCTTTTCACAAATAGAAGAGCCCTGAAGAAAACTGTCACATTGGGCTCTACGCCTATTACCATGACAACTGGGTAAATGAATGTGCGTTCTCCATCTCCTGCCGTCTACTTGAAAAGACTCAGAAGCACGTCTCTAATTAAACTGTGCCAATTACCTACAGATTAGTACAGTGGGGGCAGCCAAAAAGGAGTGTGCCCATCAATCCTTTGGAAATGACTTAGAAGATGGCAAAATAACTTTTTCTCTATGATATTAGATAATATTTAGATGAAGATGCATCTTCCTTGTGATGCTCCTGGCTGCTTCTCTCCTCCTTCATCACAATATTCTTCTTTTGATGCATATTACTGTCTTTTTTAAGAGTCAATTAACCTTAAATACAGATGAGTTGAGCCAATGTTAATGTACGCTAGGCCTAAGTGGGACACTTCCCCCAAAACCTTACATCTAAACAAAAAGGACTTATTTTTCCAGTCTGATTTGGTGTGCATCTTCCTATGTTCTGTCTGGGTCTGCTCTGACTACTGCTTTTCCTCTAACACCATCCTGACGTCCACCACTGGTCCAACCCAGTCTGACTATGATTCCAATCCAATGCCTTGGCATCATAAAAAAAAAAAAATTCTTGCTCATCTATGTTTCTATCATTGGTGACAAAGACTATTCCTGGGGTAGTGGGTCCATGACTGCAGTCGGCTATTATTGGTGTTGGCAATTCTAAACTTTATTATACAGTACAAACTTTTTCTAATGTTAAAATGTATTGTGTAAGTGTTACAAAAGACAGCTGATAATGTATAATATTTTTTAAAAAATATTACCTACTGGCTATTTAAATAGTTTGTCATTTTGGTTCGAGGCTCCGTGGTTTCCCTTTTTGTTTTTGTTCACAGCACCAATGATGTGTGATACTGACAAATAACTGACACAATGAGTTATCAAACCTACTCTAAGCACAATTCCCCATCAAATGGCAACTTAGGCCTTTTGAAAAAAATTGGGCTATTTTAGATACTGCAAACTGCTTGTTGTATTTGCACTCAAGCCCTGGAGCCCGCGGGACACCTCAAAAGGTGCCCCAAAATGAGCATTAGACTTGATGCATAATAGATTACCCTAATTTTACCAAATTTTGCATTGGGGAAATGAAGATTCAAGTTCAGCCTCTAGTTGGAAGTGCAATTGTAACCTAGGGGTGGACAGTAACCCAAGAGGTAAGGGAGGCCCACTTCTACCTCCAAAGCTGGTGGGATTGTGCACTATGATGAGCTATTGGACTGCCAAAGCCCATACGTTGTTCTTCACAGAGGCCCCATTATTTCAAGCATATTTGAGTGTTATAGCAAAACGAAATCACATGACATCACATAAGAGAACACAACTATACTCCTTAGGTTGTGTTGCTTTACCCTATATTCCAATAGTGCTGTTCATGCAGACATCTTACACTGTACTATATATTATTATTAGCCATTACAGTGCGTTTGGGGAGGGATCGCATCTAGGAGGAGGGTTCTATTATGGGCCATTTGTTCATTTTTCTAGGTCCTATGCGTGACCAATTTTAAATGCTTTTAATTGTGTGCTCCATGTGGTTGTTTCCTATGTCCATGAGTGTTATTCTAATAAAATTTGTAATTTTCATATTTAATCCATTGCCTTGGGTGATCCCCTTTTATGGTCTATTTCTTGTGTTGTTTTTTCATGGCTTAGTATAGCATAGACCAGGTTGGATCCCCGTTTCCTATGTGGTGCCCCCGCTCTAGTTATTAGCACAAAAGAGAACCTATGTTACCTTTTAGAGTTAAAGTAGAAGTATGCCAACAGTAATAAACCAAAACTAACCTCTCTCACAAGAACGGCCAAGGAAGCCTGTACCCGAGCAGTCACAAACAAATCGGTTCCAACCATCTCTACATACTCCGCTATTTTTGCATGGATTGTTAATGCAAGGTTTACTGGTTTCTTTTGAACAGGATGGTTTTACTCCAGCTGTGCTTTGATGTTCGGCCATCTGGCGTATGTCTTTGCTCTGACCATCTATAAATAAATCTCTTATGCATCCTACATATCCATAGTTCAGAAGAGCGGTCCACACTTCAGTTGGGAAGACCAAGCCAGCTTTATTTTCAGGTAAGCCTCCAAGAAACAAGTCGTCATCAAGGTCAAGAATTTCACTTTCTCCAGGGGCTGTGTAAGGCGTACGTAAAGTATTGACAGATATGGTACCTGTGTAGACAGAGAAATCAAAAAAGAAGATAAGAAATTAACAAACTATATAAATATACGGTATATATATATATATATATATATATATATATATACAACTATTAAGATGATCAAATTCATGTTAGATCGGCATTTTGCTTCTGGTATAAACAGTATACTAGTTATTAAATTCATCTAATGTACGGCTCTCATTCACTTTCTTTTTATGTTGGTAGCTGCTACAAGTATATTGATTAATGGTAAGTTTTTCGAACAATTTTTTTTTGAGGACTCAAGGCATGCCAATCTGACCCAACAATTCATGATTTGAGGATAGTTCTTAGAGAGAATACCAGAGTCAATTCCGAAAGCACTGGCAATAACTATATATCACTTGTGAAATACTAACAAGATTATTAAAGGGAACCTGCTGCCATGAAAATGCAATGCAATCTTCAGGCACCATGTTATCGAGCCGGGGGAGCAATGTAGATTGATATATAGTTCTGTAAGAAAAGATTCAGCATAACCTGTGTTTTCATCATCAAATACTCTTCTCTTTCTGGGGTTTTCAGTGCAGTGGGCGGTCATATCAGTGACTGACAGCTATCACTGTATGCGCACTTATACAAAGAAAGCTGTCGCTCACTGGTACAGCCCACTGCACTGAAAATCCTAAAAGGATCAGAGGAATAAATGTGTTTCCGGAATGTGTAGTGTCAATTTTCACACATACAGGAGACAGATACACACGCACACTCATTATAACCTATGGGGCCGCGCACATGTTCCTGTGACCCAAATGTAGACATGCCTGTTTTTTTTCCCGGCAGCACAGATGACAGTTATTACACACGCGCACACTGATGACATATTCGTGATATCTGTGTGCCCCAGATTAGAATGCAGAATAGAAACTAAAGATTTTTATGTGTTTAAGATGTGCAAATATAGAGATACATAGTCAGATATGAGGTAAATAGATGATAGATAGATAGATAGATAGATAGATAGATAGATAGATAGATAGATAATAGATAGATAGATAGATAGATATGAGGTATATAAGTAGTGCCTTGCATGAATAGTTAACTTTACATGTATTACCCTAGTAAATAAATGAAAAAATGATGTGGAATCCCAACAAATCCCAACAAATTATGTGGGATCCCAACTTTACATGTATTACCCTAGTAAATAAATGAAAAAATGATGTGGGATAACCAACAAAGGTGAAGCACATCTCCATTACTGACACCAGGGCTTGATGTCAGCTTTGCTTTTGGACAATTCATTGCTGACATCAGCCCCGACTACCATTACCCCAATTGCCAACACTCCAGGGCAATTGGAAAGAGCCAAGGTAAAGTGCTAGTGTTGGAGCATCTCATGTGATGCACCACTTACTGGGATTCTATGGGCTGGTATTTTTAAGGCTGAGAAAGGTTCAATAACCAGGGACCTTTCCAGCCTGATAATATCAACTCACAGCTGTCTGCTGTACCTTTGCTGGTTGCTAAAAATAGGGAAGAACAAACATCATTTTTTCATTTATTTATTAGATTAATACATGTACAGTAAGCTACACATGTAAGGCACTAATTATATATCTCACAGATACCTATCTATTATCTATCTGTCTATCTATTTATCTATCTACCTATATATCTATATTTTTGCATATCTTTGACACCTAATAATCTGTAATTTCTATTCTGCATTCGATTCTGGTAAGTGTCACACAGATGGCACATGGATGGTATACCCTTGCACATGGACAGCCAACAGATAACCACATGGACAGTAAAAATAGACTGTCTCACACATACTTTTTTTAAGTGGATGTGTGAAGGCGGTCACAACCACAGGTTATGCTGAGTCGGGAGACCTGTTGCCGGTTCGGTCATTGCGATCTATACTTGGACCATGATAGTCAAATGTGTGTATCAAGCCTAAGGACCATTTTAAGCATGAAGCCAATAATTCTAAATACTATTCTCATGTCCACACTTTTTTCGAACAAGTATTTAAATAATGTTTAATTTCTTTTACTAGGATGACCTCTTAAGTGTGTGTAACAATTATGCAAATCTGAGCTTTAATCAAGCTAAATTATTAAAGCTGATTTCAATAGCTGGGAATAATATATGACTTCTATCCTCTAATGAAGTTCTCTGCTTTCATTTCACAGCTCCATCACACGGAACACTACCTATCGAAGGTCAAGTCTCTTTGGATTCAAGGCTATTAAAATCGGTTTTGGAATTCATTACATTTGTAAATCTGTAGCCTTTGACCTTGCTCATCCATATTAAAGAGATTGATGGATAGATATTAAACTGTCAAGATGCTCATCTGCATATCTCCACCCAAGTATGAATGGAAAAAAAAACACCAGATATGCATGGTGCCTTCTAGAACATCTTTTTAATCAATACCAATAAGCCTTTCTCTGATCTACTGAATCAATATTTATCAATGCTAAATGTGAGATGACAGAGTTCACCACCCATTGAGACCTCCAAGATCACAAACATAAGACTGTTAATAGATCACTGTAGTTTCATGCAACTTGATCTCATTTGATAGATAATACAATAAATTTTAATTTAAAAATTATGTTGTTTTGCCACTGAAAAATAGCTCCAAAGTGCCAGCTACTAAGCTAAGCGCTCTCCACTGCCTGTTGTCAAGTGTAATCCGTCTTTAGCAGGAGAGACACTAAAACAGATTACTGGAAGTGGTGGCAGGTCTTTGTCGCTTTGCTCCTTTTCACTTGTCAGTAAAACTGTTTAGAGGCATAACAGAAATCTAAGGGGTAACGTTTCTCCTTGTAGAGGGTAAGATGCCTGGTATACCAGGGCGGAGAAGCTTATAAGCCATGCAATGCCCCTCTGGGAAAATTAATATGCAAATTGCTTCTTCAGAAAGGAAGAGAACTAGAACTCTAGTGACACCTATTGGAATTTGTAATCCTAAAAGTCAATATCGACCCTTTGACAAGCCTTGCAATATAACAGCCAAACCAGAATTTCAATTTTCAGACAAGGTATTTCGGGGTGTTGTCCCTCCTCAGTTCAAATATGCCAGTCAGAAGCTTCTCACAAAGTGCAACAATATCTTATACTTTTCATTGACGAGGGGTAACCCCCTGAAACCCCGTGTCTGCAAATTGAGATTCTGGTTTGGCTTTATCCTAAGTCATATGGCAAGGCTTCTTAAAGGGTAGATATTGACTTTTAGGTTTGCTACTTCCAAGCACTAGAGTTTTTTTGTCCTCTTGGAAGAGAAAATGTGCATATTTAATTTCCCAGAGGACATTGCATGGTTTATAAGCCTTGTCACACTGGCTTCCTTTCTGCAGAGAGAAATGTTAACCCTTAGATACCAGTCAGAAGCCTCTCAAACAGCCAAATGGAATCAAATAGTTTTCACTGACAAGGGGCATCACCCAGAAACAAAGTGTTTTCAAACGGAGATTCTGGTTTGACTTTTATTCTAAGTCAGCCCTAATGCTGAGCCTGCTTTCAGTCAATGCTGGCCGGTCTCTATACACAGAGAGGTGACTGAAGCTGCGCCAGAGCCGCCGCTGAAACCCAAACAGTACCAGGAGGAATAAAGTTAATTTCCTCCTGGCAGCAGCGCTCTAAGTGCTGGCACCAGGCATTTTCAGAACATTACTAACCTGCGTATTAACCCCATATCTGCAGATTAAGAGCGTTTTTTTTAAAGGTTCCCTTTAATGGATGTTTTGTTCACAACAGTATTTGTCGACCTTTGCAAGCAACGACTGACTTGCATAGAGTCAACCGGAACTCATTAGCGGGCCAAATCATATAAATGCACTAGTGGTGTATGCAATATTTTTACTATTCCAAAAGTTGTTAGGAATCTCATTAGTTAGGAAAACATGCAAAATGTCATAAATGTCTAAATCAACTTTGAGAAACAGAAATGTTTTTTTTTTAAACCTTTATTTGCCATAGACCCCCTCAATTAACAATTCTTCGTACATAGGACTATTCTCTTTTTTAGGAGTTAGCATTTTGTTGAAATTCTACATTACCTAGCTAAATATTCTAGACGTATGTTGTTTCAATATCATGTTAATGATGGCTCAATTCCTATTAAACACCCTTAAGGGATTCCTCTTAAATATGCCTCACATGCTTGTAATAGTCCTGCCGTCTCACAGAAGCTCAACTTTAATGTGTCATAGAGGCACAGCGGACAATGAGCACTGCATCTGTTATATTACCGCCATTCTCTGTTCCTGCCTAGCTGGCAGTACTGTATAGCAGATCCAGCCAAAATAACTCCCACAGGTATGTTTTAATGAGCCTCTTCAATGATTCATTATTTCAGCAATTTTGTTTTCTTTAATCCTGGTTGAAATAAGGGAGATACACAGTGACCACATCCTAATGCTTTACTTTTCAGAATTGTAGGAACCATCCAGCCAAGAAAATTAACTAAAATTGTATTTCTTAATTAACGTTATTTTGCTGTGACATTCCTGAGATTTACAGAATACTCTCTGAAATCAAAAAGACGAAGAGCTCAAGAGTTTCTTTTTTTCAGTTAATTAGAATGTTATTAACTTCCTTTGCATGAAGAATATTTTGCTAACAGTAGAGAATAAGTTTCCCATTAACTTTTTAGATTTAAGATATAAATTATAGGCTTGTAAATAATAAATTATTGTGATTTAGAACTGAGGATCATTAAGGAACGTCCAAATGGGAAACGATTCATCTGTGGATTTTGTAATGGAACATCTGAATTTTGCTCCACATTTTAAAATATTAGACTTAAAAAATTGATAAGAATGCAAAAGCGAAATAGGTCTTATCCAAGTAGGCAAGCTGGATCAATAGATAAGTTTGCTCAACTTTTAGGGTTGAGTAAGACACAATGACTAAAAATGCACAGATTCCAGCTGCTGCAGCTTCCATAAAATTGTATATGAAATTTGCCACAGACGATGGAAGTATCCAGCACTGCCGGAGAAATGATAAGCTGTTTCAGAGTCATTCCATCTCCTTCCTTCAGGACAACCACAAATTTGTGGTTGTCCTAAACAAGGAGTCAAAGTGACTGAAATGCGTTGACAATAAATAAACATTCCATATTCCGTCATGGCTTGTCATTTCTCCAGCAGCGCAGAATACTTCCATCGTCCGTGGCAAATTTCAGATTTAAAAGATTACCGTTAGTGGTTAAAACCTGAATCAGAAATTGACATGTGGATTTAACAATGTGTACTGCAGGTCAACTCTATGTATAGATGTAGTCTTAAAGAAGACCTTTCACCAAATTTTCACGTTGACTTGGACACAGAATCTAATAGCAGCTACAGAGTGGAATACGTTTTTTTTAAAATTTCACCTCTCTGTTGTGGAGATATTTTTAAAGTATTTTGCACCTAATGAGTTAACTTTTGCTAAGTCCAAGTGGGTTTATCAGAGTTTTCACTGGGGTCATGCCCTTCTTCTCTTTGACTGTATGAGTTGCACAGTCATATGCAAACAGCAACACAGTAGAAAAAGAACATGCTCCCACCATAGCATAGGCTTCTCAGTGTGTGAGATGTAAGGATACAGCTCTGATCTCCTGGTCTAACCTCCTGCATGATTAGAATGTGGTGGGAAATTAGAGTATAGATGACACAAACCATTCAGATAAGGTCACTGTGGGGGTGGGGGGAGATCAGTGCATCTGAGTTTAGCTGTGTCACATTATAAACCCTTCCATCTATTCTCCTCCTCCCATAGCACTGTCAACTCTACTGTACTGCCCATTCCCTCACACTGCCTGTCTGGAACTCATCTCCACACAGGCACTGTTAGGGGAGGGGCAGTACAGTAGAGTTGACGGAGCTGAAGGGTTTGTAATGTGACCCAAATAAACTAAGCTATGCTGCCTCTTCCCCCACATGAAACCTATCTGAACGGTGTTAGTCATCTGTGCTTTCTAATCGTTCAGAAGGTTAAACCAGGAGCTAGATTAGATTGGAGCTGTGTCATTGCCATTACATCTCACACACTGAGAAACCTAAACTATAGTGGATGTGTGTTACATTGATGCTGTGTTGTTGCCTGTTTATGATTGGACAACTCATACAAGGAGAAGAAGTACACTCCTTCATTAAACCTAATAACACCCACATGGCCTTAAAAAAGGAAACTCATTAGGTGCCAAATACTTTGATTGCTACTATCTCCACAATGGAGGAGTGAAATTAGAGCAAACAAAAAAGTTTTATTCTGCTCTGCAGCCACTATTACATTGTGTGTGCGGGTCATCATGAGAACTTTGACAGGTGAAATATCCTCATTAAGATCACGATGAGAAATTTGATTTAGGTTAATAAATGTATTAAGAAGGAGGCCATGCACTACAATTTCAATGAATGCTCTAAAACTACATTTCTAAATATATCTTAGCCAAGTACCATCATTCAAATAAACTTTGTAAAAGTGCTCCCATTCCCTAACCTATTATTGTGGAGAAAACATTTTTTCTTCCCTGAGAACTGATTTTAGCCCATGTAAAAGGGGTCAAGGCGATGATGATCATTCTCTGCACAAAAGAATCACGGCGTAAAAATAGTGCAAGTACCCCCTCCTATATATGATCTGTATCTCAGGGCTACGTGTATCATAGATTGAGAATTTAAGCTCTAAGGGACTAAAGCTGGTTATACACGAGATAGCTATTGGATGAACATTTCTTTGTTCAACAGCTCTCTCTTTCGAGAGCATTAAAGTGAATCTGTCAGCAGGATTATGCTATGCAATCTAAGGACAGCATGAAGTAGAGGCTAAGATACAGACTTCTGGGATGTGTCACTTATTAGGGTATATGCTGTTGTTTCTATACAAAGAAGGTTTTATCACCAGGGGAATGTCACTGCATAGACTATAGCTCACATGAGCCCTGGTCCGACCACACCCACTCTTCTGATAAGCAGCTCACTTTCAATGGACAATATACATAGAAAGGTGTGGTGTGGGAAGGCACAGCTTTCTCTGCTCTGCTACATGCTATTATTATTATTATTTATATAGCACCATTACTTCCATGGTGCTGTACATGAGAAAAGGGGTTACATACAGGGTTATAGATATTGTTTACAGTAAACAAATTTACAAAGACAGACTGGTGCAGAGGGGAGAGGACCCTGTCCTTGCGGACTTACATTCTACGGGATATTAGGGAGGAGACAGAAGGTCGGGGGTGTGGAAGCTCTGGTGGTGGTGAGGCGGCAGCTCTGGTTGTGGTGAGGCAGCAGCTCTGGCAGTGGTGAGGCGACAGCTCTGGCGGTTGGTGACGCGGCAGCTGTGGCGGTTGGTGACACAGCAACTTGGGTGGTGGTGACACAGCAGCTCGGATGGTGGTAAGGCAGCAGAATGGTTATTGCAGGCTGTAGGCTTTCCTGAAGAGATGGGTTTTCTGGTTCCATCTGAAGGATCCGAGGGTGGTGGATAGTCGGACGTGTTGAGGTGTGGAATTCCAGAGGATGGGGGATATTCGGGAGAAATCTTGGAGGCAGTTGTGTGAGGAACGAATAAGTGTGGAAGAGAGTAGGCGGTCTTGGGAGAATCGAAGATTACGCGAGGGAAGATATTGGGAGATTAGTTCAGAGATATAGGGAGGGGACAGGTTGTGGATGGCTTTGTAGATGCTACATCTAAAACTCTGATTGGGTCACAACTGCTGCAACCAGTAAACTAAAAGAAAAAAAGGGGTTTGGTTCCGTGTTAGCCAGTTGAAAAAATAATGCTCTCAGTGTGAAAAACAAGATAATCTTGTAGTTATCATAGATTTTAATGGCTAAAAAAATAATATAAATTATGTTACAAAGCAAGCTTTCGGGATTCTTAGGTCCCTTCCGCAGGCAAAGTTACTGAAGAAACACAAATATATACACAAACAGCAAAAAAAAATAAAAATAAATGAGGGGCATGGTATAATAAATGAACCTTTGAATGAACAAACAAACTGAGCTCAGAGACTGAATCCTTAATTGGATTAGATTAGTGGTGTGAAAGTTTTATAGTCCCAATATCCAAGTAAAGGTACTGTCACACTAGACGATATCGCTAGCGATCCGTGACGTTGCAGCGTCCTCGCTAGCGATATCGTCCAGTGTGACAGGCAGCAGCGATCAGGCCCCTGCTGGGAGATCGCTGGTCGGGGAAGAAAGTCCAGAACTTTATTTCGTCGCTGGACTCCCCGTAGACATCGCTGAATCGGCGTGTGTGACACCGATTCAGCGATGTCTTCACTGGTAACCAGGGTAAACATCGGGTAACTAAGCGCAGGGCCGCGCTTAGTAACCCGATGTTTACCCTGGTTACCAGCGTAAAAAAACAAACAGTACATACTTACATTCAGCTGTCTGTCCTTTGCCGTCTGGTTCCTGCACTGACTGCTGGCCGTAAAATGAAAGCAGAGCACAGCCACAGTGGTGAGTCACCACTGTGTGACTCACCGCTGTGCTGTGCTTTCACTTTACGGCCAGCAGTCAGTGCAGGAACCAGACGGCAAGGGACAGACAGCTGAATGTAAGTATGTACTGTTTGTTTTTTTACGCTGGTAACCAGGGTAAACATCGGGTTACTAAGCGCGGCCCTGCGCTTAGTTACCCGATGTTTACCCTGGTTACCGGGGACCTCGGGATCGTTGGTCGCTGGAGAGCTGTCTGTGTGACAGCTCTCCAGCGACCAAACAGCAACGCTGCAGCGATCCGGATCGTTGTCGGTATCGCTGCAGCGTCGCTAAGTGTGACGGTACCTTAAGATCAGAGGCCTGGTGCCCTCAACATCTCTGGAGCAGATTCCTCAGATTCTGTAGTGAGTCATAAATCCTTCTGACAGATTTAGTCCTGTGTAAACTAAGGGTGGTTTCACATTTGCGTTTTTTTTTTGCATTTTTGCGGTAAAAAACGCAAAAAAAAGCATGCGTTTTTTTCCCCCCTACATTTAACATTAAAAACGCATGCGTTTTTTTGTATGCATTTTGACGCGTTTTTGCAATGCATGCGTTTTTTTTCTGCATGCGTTGTGTTGCAGAAATGCAACATGTAGTATTTTTAGCGGCTTTTTTTTTGCCGCAAAAAAGCATGCGTTTTTTTGCGGCCAAAAAATGCATTGCTGTCTATGTAAACACATGTGTTTTTAACCACATGCGTTTGCATGCGTTAAAAACACATGCGTTTAAAAAAAAAAAAAAACACACTGATAAACCACCCCACACCATAAAATTGATAAAGGGATCCTACCCCTAACCCTACCCCTAACCCTACCCCTAACCCTACCCCTAACCCTACCCCTACCCCTACCCCTAACCCTAACCCTAATCCCTTTAAGGGTAGGGTTAGGGCTAGGGGTAGGGTTAGGGGTAGGGTGTTGTGAATTCTGTTGTCGGGCTCCCTCCTGTGGTCATGAATGGTACTTCGGCTGGTTCTGTCCATGGACTTCCTCTGGTGGGTGTTTCTGAGTTTCCTTCCACAGGTGACGAGGTTAATTCGTTAGCTGCTGCTCTATTTAACTCCACTTAGTTCTTTGCTCCATGCCACCTGTCAATGTTCCAGTATTGGTCTTGTTCACTCCTGGATCGTTCTTGTGACCTGTCTTCCCAGCAGAAGCTAAGTTCCTGCTTGTATTTTCTTTGGTTGCTATTTTTCTGTCCAGCTTGCTATTTTTATTGTCTTGCTTGCTGGAAGCTCTGGGACGCAGAGGGAGCGCCTCCGCACCGTGAGTCGGTGCGGAGGGTCTTTTTGCGCCCTCTGCATGGTCTTTTTGTAGGTTTTTGTGCTGACTGCAAAGCTACCTTTCCTATCCTCAGTCTGTTCAGTAAGTCGGGCCTCACTTTGCTAAATCTATTTCATCTCTGTGTTTGTATTTTCATCTTTACTCACAGTCATTATATGTGGGGGGCTGCCTTTTCCTTTGGGGAATTTCTCTGAGGCAAGGTAGGCTTTATTTTTCTATCTTCAGGGCTAGCTAGTTCATTAGGCTGTGCCGAGTTGCATAGGGAGCGTTAGGCGCAATCCACGGCTATTTCTAGTGTGTTTGATATGATTAGGGATTGCGGTCAGCAGAGTTCCCACGTCCCAGAGCTCGTCCTTTATTATCAGTAACTATCAGGTCATTCCGTGTGCTCTTAACCATCAGGTCCATTATTGTCCTGACCACCAGGTCATAACAGTAGGGTTAGGGTTACGGTTAGGGGTAGGGTTAGGATCCCTTTAGGGTTAGGGTTAGGGGTAGGAGTAGGGGTAGGGTTAGGGGTTAGGGTTAGGGTAAGGGGTCGGGTTAGGGTTAGGATCCCTTTAGGGTTAGGGTTAGGGTTAGGGGTAGGGTTAGGGTTAAGGTTAGGATCCTTTTAGGGTTAGGGTTAGGGTTAGGATCCCTACCCCTAACCCTACCCCTAACCCTAACCCTAGCTCTTTCTGTTTATAGTGGATTTTTTACTTTATTTTGATGATTGGCAGCTGTCATACATTTATCTGCATGCGTTTAAAAAAACGCAAACGCATGAAAAAACGCATGCAAACACGTTAAAACGTCGCGTTTTTTTCACGACATGCAAAAACGCATGCGTCAAAAAACCGCGGCGTTTGCACGCGTTTACATGCGTTTTTTCACCATGCGTTTTTTTTTTTTTAAACGCATGCGTTTTAAAACGCAAGTGTGAAACCAGCCAGTGATACATCTCTGGAATCAGGACCTCTTTCCCTACATTATACTACTCTCAGATGAGGTAGTAAAAACCAGGTGACATTCCCTGTAAGGTTTTTTTAAGGGAAGAGAGGATAAAGTTGCTGCCAGACTCCTCTGGCAGAATCTCCTTTAAAAAAAAAAAGATGGGGCATTTTAATTCCAACTGCTCGATCCTTCTTTCCTATGATGTCAGGTGGAAGGACATAGTTATGAGACCACCATGAACTTAAAATATGTTGCCCCCCCCCCCCCCCTGAATTTGGCATTGGGTCCATTCTGGCCATTACCCCTCCGGCACTGCCCTAATACATAAGTGATCAATCTAACCCTGAAATGAAAACAAAGGATCCAAAGATTACTCCACCTTTCATGATTCAGTTTAGAAAATAAAGTTTGATTTTTCAGCTTCTCAACATTCATACCTAGCATAGTATCTAAATTTTCATGTAAAAGTATCCAGTGCACATTGCAAAGTATATAAAGTTTTCCTTAGAGTGACAGACACTTCTCTACTTTGAGGTCTCGGACACAAAGTAGTCTGTTCTTATCATACCCTGATGTAAGCGGGTCATGGAAACCTTATTGCACAGTGTGATTTTAACAAGATTCAAGTCACACTACGGGTTTTCAAAATCAATGCAGATAACGCACAACCATTACAATACGGTTGAAGTTTCATCACAGATTTCTATTGTAGCATGTCTATCATTATTACCAATTTTGCGCCTTATTGAGTCTTTGTGGGACATTCTAATAGACACAACCATTTTCCAGGACTGGATTATGCTCGACTAAATTGCAGTCTAAGCCTAAATAATGTGATAATTATAGTATCTAAACATTTATTTGTGTATTATGGAATTTTTGCAGTTTGTGTACTATGGAAACTGCTTCAGCACCTCTATATAATAAAACTACTTCATATAGAAATTGATTAAAAATAGTACACTGGTCCATGTGGGATTTGTTACGCGTTTTGAGCACACACTGCTCTTAGATGTGGAATGTTGTTCTAAGCGCAGTGTATGCTCGAAACGCATAAGAAAATCTTTATTGCAGTCAATTAAAACATAGCACACCGATCAGTGTTGATTTTCTTACGTGTTTCAAGCCTATACTGCTCTTAGTCATAGAGTAATGTTATGCTCGAAACGCATAAAAATATTTATTGCAATCAAATAAAACAAAGCACAGTGGTCAATGTCGGTTTTCTTACGCATTTCAAGAGTACACTGCTCTTAGTCATAGAGTAAAGTAATGCTCGAAACGCGTAATAAACTCTTTATCACACTCAATTAAAACATAGCACATTGATCTGTCAGTTTTCTTATGCGTTTCAAGCATACCCTGCTGTTAGTCATAGGATAGAGGTATGCTCGAAACGCGTAAAAAATGCTGTTTTATTGAAATCGATTAAAACGTAGCATAGTGATCCATGTCAGTTGTCTTACACGTTTCAAAATGTGCTGCTCTTTGTCATAGAATAACGTTATGCTCAAACCGCGTAGGAAAATCTTTACTGACATTGATTAAATCAAAGCACACTGATCCATGTAGGGTTTTTTTTTACATGTTTCAAGCATGCACTGTTCTTAGTCATAGAATAACATTATGCTCGAAATGCGTCAAAAAATATTTATAGCAATCTATTAATACAGCTCTGGCAAAAATTAAGAGACCACCACATGAAATCCTTGTCATAGGCAGCCCAATCTCCAGACCTGAACCCCACTGAAAACCTCTGGAATGTAATCAGGAGGATGAGGGATAGTCACAAGCCATCAAACAAAGAAGAACTGCTTACGTTTTTGCGCCAGGAGCAGTGTGAAAGACTGGTGGAAAGCATGCCAAGACGCATGAAAGCTGTGATTAAAAATCATGGCTATTCCACAAAATATTGATTTCTGAACTCTTCCTGAGTTAAAACATTAGTATTGTTGTTTCTAAATGATTATGAACTTGTTTTTTTGTTTGCATTATTTGAGGTCTGAAAGCACAGTTTTATTTTTTATTTTGACCATTTTTCTTTGTCAGAAAAAAAAATACAAAATGTATTGCTTGGAAATTCGGAGACATGTTGTCAGAAGTTTATAGAATAAAAAAACAATTTACATTTTACTCCAAAATATACCTATAAAATGAAAAATCAGACAAACTGAACATTTTACAGTGGTCTCTTAATTTTTGCCAGAGCTGTACACAGCACACTGATACATGTCGGTTGTCTTACGCATTTCAAGCATACACTGCTCTTAGTCATCAAATGTTATGCTCAAAACGCGTAAGATAATCTTAAATTTGTTAAAACATAGCACACTGATCCATCTCAATTTTCTGACGCACTTCAAGCCTACACTACTCTTAATCATAGAATGATGTTATGCTTGAAATGCATGGGAAACTCTTGATTGCAATCGATTAAAACTTATCACACTGATCATTCTCAGTTTTCTTATGTATTTCAAGCATCCATTGCTCTCAGTCATAGAATGTTATTTTCTGGCGCATTTCCTATGAGTAAGACAATTACATAGTAACATAGTAACATAGTTAGTAAAGCCGAAAAAAGACATTTGTCCATCCAGTTCAGCCTATATTCCATCATAATAAATACCCAGATCTACGTCCTTCTACAGAACCTAATAATTGTATGATACAATATTGTTCTGCTCCAGGAAGACATCCAGGCCTCTCTTGAACCCCTCGACTGAGTTCGCCATCACCACCTCCTCAGGCAAGCAATTCCAGATTCTCACTGCCCTAACAGTAAAGAATCCTCTTCTATGTTGGTGGAAAAACCTTCTCTCCTCCAGACGCAAAGAATGCCCCCTTGTGCCCGTCACCTTCCTTGGTATAAACAGATCCTCAGCGAGATATTTGTATTGTCCCCTTATATACTTATACATGGTTATTAGATCGCCCCTCAGTCGTCTTTTTTCTAGACTAAATAATCCTAATTTCGCTAATCTATCTGGGTATTGTAGTTCTCCCATCCCCTTTATTAATTTTGTTGCCCTCCTTTGTACTCTCTCTAGTTCCATTATATCCTTCCTGAGCACCGGTGCCCAAAACTGGACACAGTACTCCATGTGCGGTCTAACTAGGGATTTGTACAGAGGCAGTATAATGCTCTCATCATGTGTATCCAGACCTCTTTTAATGCACCCCATGATCCTGTTTGCCTTGGCAGCTGCTGCCTGGCACTGGCTGCTCCAGGTAAGTTTATCATTAACTAGGATCCCCAAGTCCTTCTCCCTGTCAGATTTACCCAGTGGTTTCCCGTTCAGTGTGTAATGGTGATATTGATTCCCTCTTCCCATGTGTATAACCTTACATTTATCATTGTTAAACCTCATCTGCCACCTTTCAGCCCAAGTTTCCAACTTATCCAGATCCATCTGTAGCAGAATACTATCTTCTCTTGTATTAACTGCTTTACATAGTTTTGTATCATCTGCAAATATCGATATTTTACTGTGTAAACCTTCTACCAGATCATTAATGAATATGTTGAAGAGAACAGGTCCCAATACTGACCCCTGCGGTACCCCACTGGTCACAGCGACCCAGTTAGAGACTATACCATTTATAACCACCCTCTGCTTTCTATCACTAAGCCAGTTACTAACCCATTTACACACATTTTCCCCCAGACCAAGCATTCTCATTTTGTGTAGCAACCTCTTGTGCGGCACGGTATCAAACGCTTTGGAAAAATCGAGATATACCACGTCCAATGACTCACCGTGGTCCAGTCTATAGCTTACCTCTTCATAAAAACTGATTAGATTGGTTTGACAGGAGCGATTTCTCATAAACCCATGCTGATATGGAGTTAAACAGTTATTCTCATTGAGATAATCCAGAATAACATCCCTCAGAAACCCTTCAAATATTTTACCAACAATAGAGGTTAGACTTACTGGCCTATAATTTCCAGGTTCACTTTTAGAGCCCTTTTTGAATATTGGCACCACATTTGCTATGCGCCAGTCCTGCGGAACAGACCCTGTCGCTATAGAATCACTAAAAATAAGAAATAATGGTTTATCTATTACATTACTTAGTTCTCTTAGTACTCGTGGGTGTATGCCATCCGGACCCGGAGATTTATCTATTTTAATCTTATTTAGCCGGTTTCTCACCTCTTCTTGGGTTAGATTGGTGACCCTTAATATAGGGTTTTCATTGTTTCTTGGGATTTCACCTAGCATTTCATTTTCCACCGTGAATACCGTGGAGAAGAAGGTGTTTAATATGTTAGCTTTTTCCTCGTCATCTACAACCATTCTTTCCTCACTATTTTTTAAGGGGCCTACATTTTCAGTTTTTATTCTTTTACTATTGATATAGTTGAAGAACAGTTTGGGATTAGTTTTACTCTCCTTAGCAATGTGCTTCTCTGTTTCCTTTTTGGCAGCTTTAATTAGTTTTTTAGATAAAGTATTTTTCTCCCTATAGTTTTTTAGAGCTTCAATGGTGCCATCCTGCTTTAGTAGTGCAAATGCTTTCTTTTTACTGTTAATTGCCTGTCTTACTTCTTTGTTTAGCCACATTGGGTTTTTCCTATTTCTAGTCCTTTTATTCCCACAAGGTATAAACCGCTTACACTGCCTATTTAGGATGTTCTTAAACATTTCCCATTTATTATCTGTATTCTCATTTCTGAGGATATTGTCCCAGTCTACCAGATTAAGGGCATCTCTAAGCTGTTCAAACTTTGCCTTCCTAAAGTTCAATGTTTTTGTGACTCCCTGACAAGTCCCCCTAGTGAAAGACAGATGAAACTGCACAATATTGTGGTCGCTATTTCCTAAATGCCCAACCACCTGCAGATTTGTTATTCTGTCAGGTCTATTAGATAGTATTAGGTCTAAAAGTGCTGCTCCTCTGGTTGGATTCTGCACCAATTGTGAAAGATAATTTTTCTTGGTTATTAGCAGAAACCTGTTGCCTTTATGGGTTTCACAGGTTTCTGTTTCCCAGTTAATATCCGGGTAGTTAAAGTCCCCCATAACCAGGACCTCATTATGGGTTGCAGCTTCATCTATCTGCTTTAGAAGTAGACTTTCCATGCTTTCTGTTATATTTGGGGGTTTGTAACAGACCCCAATGAGAATTTTGTTACCATTTTTCCCTCCATGAATTTCAACCCATATGGACTCGACATCCTCATTCCCTTCGCTAATATCCTCCCTTAAAGTGGACTTTAGACAAGACTTTACATAGAGACAAACCCCTCCTCCTCTCCGATTTTTACGATCCTTTCTAAACAGACTGTAACCCTGTAAGTTAACTGCCCAGTCATAGCTTTCATCTAACCATGTCTCGGTTATTCCCACTATGTCAAAGTTACCTGTAGATATTTCTGCTTCTAGTTCTTCCATCTTGTTTGTCAGGCTTCTGGCGTTTGCGAGCATGCAGTTTAGAGGATTTTGTTTTGTTCCAATCTCCTCACTGTGGATTGTTTTAGAAATGTTCTTACCTCCCTTCTGAGTATGTTTTCCTGGGTCGTCTTTGTTCGAGTCTAATGTTTTTCTTCCCGTCCCCTCTTCTTCTAGTTTAACGCCCTCCTGATGAGTGTAGCGAGTCTTCTGGCGAATGTGTGTTTCCCGGGTTTGTTGAGGTGTAGTCCGTCTCTGGCGAGGAGTCCATCATACCAGTAATTCACACCGTGGTCCAGGAATCCAAATCCTTGTTGTCTGCACCATCGTCTTAGCCAGTTGTTTGCATCAAGGATCCTGTTCCATCTCCTGGTGCCATGCCCGTCTACTGGAAGGATAGAAGAAAAAACTACCTGTGCATCCAGTTCCTTTACTTTCTTCCCCAACTCTTCAAAGTCTTTGCAGATTGTCGGTAGGTCCTTCCTTGCCGTGTCATTGGTGCCAACATGTATCAGAAGAAATGGGTGGACGTCCTTGGAGCTGAAGAGCTTTGGTATCCTATCGGTCACATCCTTGATCATCGCACCTGGAAGGCAGCATACTTCTCTTGCAGTTATGTCCGGTCTGCAGATGGCTGCTTCGGTGCCTCTCAGTAGTGAGTCTCCCACCACCACCACTCTTCGTTGCTTCTTGGCTGTACTTTTTGCTGTCACTTGTTGCTGTGTGCCCTTTTCTTTTTTGCTTGCTGGTATTGCTTCATTCTTAGGTGTGCCATCTTCATCCTCTACAAAGATTTGATATCGGTTCTTCAGTTGTGTGGTTGGTGATTTCTCCATGGTCTTCTTGCTTCTTTTGGTCACATGCTTCCACTCATCTGCTTTTGGAGGTTCTCTGACACTTTTTGCACCTTCTGTGACCAGTAGAGATGCTTCTGTTCTGTCTAGAAAGTCTTCATTCTCTTTGATGAGTTTCAAAGTTGCTATTCTTTCTTCCAGACCCCGCACCTTTTCTTCTAAAAGGGCCACTAGTCTACACTTCTGACAGGTGAAATTGGATTCTTCTTCTGGTCGATCTGTGAACATGTAGCACATGCTGCAGCTCACCATGTAGGTTGTCACATCTGCCATGTTGCTCCTAGATCCTGCTGAATTGCTGTGTGTTTTCCTTCTTGTGTAATCTACTCAGCCAAGCTCTCTTGCAATAATGTCCTACAGGCAAAAATTTGCGCGCCTTAAGGCGCGCGGTTTGGTGATGCTTTCGAAGCAGCTGGTCCCGGCTGTACCCAACGATCTTCTAGCTTAGGGAGACTTCGCTTCTCCCAGAAGGCACCTGGAATATGCAAATTAGCCTCCTGAAGCTTGAATCCCTGGTTTGGTGATGCTTTCGAAGCAGCTGGTCCCGGCTGTACCCAACGATCTTCTAGCTTAGGGAGACTTCGCTTCTCCCAGAAGGCACCTGGAATATGCAAATTAGCCTCCTGAAGCTTGAATCCCTGGTTTGAAACGCGTTAGAAATCCGACACAAACCAGTGTTCTATGTTGTAATCAATTTCAATAAAGAAGGTATTTTATTATTATATTTATTTTATTATATTGAGGTGCTGGAGAAACTTTTTACATTTATATGTTTTTACAAAGGCAATTTGTATAGTGACAATACTGTAAACAGGCGGCCTTGCTAAGTAAATTGAGCAAGTTCATTTTAAGGCTAAGTTCACACTAGGCGTGTTTTCAGCTTTTTTTAATGCATTTTTTAATACAAATTTTCAGCTGCATTTTACAGTACCAGCAAAGCCTATGATATTTCAGAAATCTCATGCTCACACATTGGGTTTTTTTGTCATCGGTATTTTGCGCTTTGCATGTTTTTTTTGATAAATGAGCGTGTCACTTCTTTCAGTGTTTTTCACCCCTTGACTTGAATTGGTGGTGAAAAAACACCAGTATCAGTTTTGCTGCATTTTGTTCGTGCCAAAACCTAATTCTATAGAATAGGAATTTTTTTTTCAACACCAAACTTTATCAGCATGCACAAGAGACAAATCTGGCATGCCAAAACCGCTGCAAAAAACATACAAAACACAGCAAAAAATGCAAGAAAACCAAGGATAACACATTTTTTTCTCCAGTTTCTTTCCTGCCAAAAAACGCCTAGAGTGAACTTACCCTAAGATTGCTAAATCTGTCAAGACAAGAGAAAAGGAAAGCAAGGACACAATGGTATATTTATTTTTACATATTTTTAACTATATTAATTTCTGTTATTATTATTATTATTATTATTATTTTAATTTCTGTTTTAACGATTTTTTCTTATTTTAATTGTTTTGCATTATTTTATGTTTTCATTTACTTATTTGCCCCATGCATATACAGAATAAAGCAGACATTTACGGCAGCACAAATGAAGCCACACCAGTTGAGAGTGTTAGTATTACACCGCGCAGGTTAAGGGTTTCCTCAATAAAGGATGGTTTTGTCAGTATGAAATCCCTGGAGCGTGTTGTGCAATTTCAGGCAATTTTTATTTTGTATTTTCGCTGTATTCAAATCTGCAGAAATCTCATTTCCTGACAAATGGACAGAACGGTGATTCATTACACTCTTTCAATAGGCTGGCTATAACTCACCTTTAACTGTTAAGAGGACATGATAAATAACAACCCTCCGAGACCAGGATAGTATTGCTTTGTATATCTGTAAATGGAGTCATCTGTCTCCTCAAGTTTATCTCTTCCCACAGGATAAAGAAGAATCCACTTGGAGATATGAAACTCAGTGACTGTGACCTACTTTCTATTTAATTATGTCTAGTAACTTTCTACATAAGAAGAATGCAAAATGCATCTATAATATTAAGGTCAAGCTTTCTCATATTTGATATTCTAGCTAATGATTATATATGCGTATTACCTTTTATTAAAAACCAGATTATACAAGTACTCATTATCATACATGACATAATAACCCCCAATACATGTGACAATAGGTATATAGGAGCTTATCTTAGCCGGTAATGGGTAACTATATTTTTCAATAAGCCGTTTTTCGATACTTTCGACATTTACTAGCAAGTGAAAATTAGTTTTTCATACTTTTACATTTTCATTACTGAAAAAGCAGAATTACATTTTTTTCCTTAAAATTAACAACCCATTCTATTGTAGAGACAATACTTGCATCAATATAACAGTTTCTTCCTATTATTACATATATTTTAATATATCCTTAACTGCATTTTGGAGGTTAGAATAGTTAACTCCAAATAAATAAGAGATGTATTTTTAACTCTGTAGAAAAAAATTTGAGGCTAAAATTGAACATTTTTTAACATAATGCAAATTACACATGGTTGTATCATAGTCTGTAATGTGGAATGTTAAAAATCTATGCTGTACCTCTTTATGACTTTATACGGAATCCAAGAGAAGAAAAATAATATCACAATGATACTGTGTTAAGCTCGGACTGGCCTACAGGGGAATCTACCGGTGGGTGCCTGTGCATAAGTTGGCCCTCCACACTCCTATGTGAACAGTACTTGACACAACACACTTGTGGTTCACTATTTACAAACAAAGGCTGCATCTAGAGATGGGCGAACAGTTACAAAATGTTCGGGCCCGGGTACCAGAACAATACCCAGACCTGAACCCGAACTCGGACCCCATTCACTTGAATGGGGGGCCCGAAAATCCAGTGTTTGCCACGCTGTCATGTGCACGACAGCGCGGCAAGCACCGCTTCTGATCAGCGGTGAAATCATCCCCGCCAGACAGAGAGCAGCAGTTTCCATGCTGTCAAAAGATAGCAGGGACCTGGGGTGAAGAAATCCATCTTGTGGTTCTTGTGTAATCAGTGCTAGAAGTTTTCAGTTAATAATATGTCTGTTCTCTGGGGCGGGACTGTAGGTAGAGTCTTATCTTCCTGCTCTAAGCTAGAGAAACCAAAGAAAGACCTGTTCACGGGTCAGCCCAAAGAACAAACATGTTCCTGATCGTAGAGACAAAGAAAGACAGACTGCCTATAGTACCGCCCCAGAGCACGGACATCTCATTACCTGAAAACTTCTAACACTGATTACACAAGAACCACAAGATGGATTTCTTCACCCCAGGTAACATTTTAATCAGTATAACAGCACCAACCTGACAGTGTCTGTAGTCTATTTAGTAAAATCCTATGACAGGTTCACTTTAAGGACATTTTAGAAAATTTAAAATTAACAAACTTTTTTAATGGTTAATTATTAAACACTTTTATTATTTGAGATTTGTCATTATATTTTTCCTTTTACTGTATTATAAACGGACATAAAACAATGTTAAAAAAGTGAAAAAAGTATTCCATGTTTATTTTTTTAAACTAAAATAAAGTACTTGACATTCTATTTATTACAATTTTTCACAAATATATTTTTACCTGTGCGTCCATCCCGTTGGAAATCCACATGATACCATTCTCCATCATTTACTTTTTTCTGTATTGCCTTTATTTTAATGGTTCCTGATCCCATGTCGAGAAGAAGATACAGATGGCCGTCAAGCATCTCTATAGCAAAAAAGTCAACCTTGATCATTTGGGGATTTTTTGCATCTTTTTGGTGACGAGGTTTACCGTGACTAAACAATATGAGTCCATTGGGCTCTGTTGTGCGGAAGTCGAATGATATGGATCCAGTCTTTTTCGCGTTCCATTTTGGTAAAGAGATGAATGATTCTGGAGTCTCAAAAGTGATGGGGTCCAATGTGGCAACATTCTCACATTTAAAGGCGACTACACCATGAACTTTCATTTTGGCATCACCTTGCTTGGCAAGGCGTGACAATTCTAGCCGGACATCATTATTTTTATAAACAACCTGGAATAGACAAATACATAAAAATGTAGGTTACTACATATATAAGGAAATGCCTACTAGATTTCTTGCAAATATGGGAAACAAAAAGCTCAAAACCTGTTGGCAAAAAAAACATTTTGTGGTCTATTTTTTACAGTGTGTACAAATTCATTATCAACTTTTGTGTAGGACAGGTTCCCAACTCCAGTCCTCAAGAGCCACCAACAGATCACGTTTTCAGGATTTCCCTAGTATTACATATGTGAAAATTCCATCATCTGGGGAATACTAAGGAAATCCTGAAAACATAATCTGTTAGTTGTCCTTGAGTTAGGAAACACTGGAATTGAAAACTTGGGCTTATTTTAGTGACAAATTATCTGGACATAGATGAGGTATTACAATTTTACATCTACAATATATCTTAAGGCTAAAAAAGTAGTAAGTTACAGAAAAAGTCTTCAAAAGTTAGCAAACAATTATAAATAGGTGTTATACAGCCCAGCATATTTAAGAACCATCACCATGAAGTGCAAAAAAAATAATTAATTTGAGGAAGTTGTTAGAGGCTTGAGACAGTGGGGGGTCCAAGGACATTTGTCGTTTTTGCCCTTTTATAATCCAGACCTGACACAAATATATCGTGCAGTAATGTGCATCGTGTAAAATAACTCAGCCCTCACTCTATCAATGTATTTTAATTTCTCAACAAAACATATACACACTCTAAGAACTATTTATTAGAAGGAAAAACATATAAAGCTATCAGAATGTTTTGGGTGTAAGGGGGAAGGCACCAGCGCTCCCAGAGTATACCGCAAATACTTATTTTACAAAGTTTCTACTCAACCAGCATAGTAACTCCATGAATTATAATTATAGTAGAGTTATGTTAGCTCGTTATTAGAGATGAGAAAATACAGTAGAGTGAAATTCAATTTTGCTCGCATTTTACAAAAAAACTGCATTTGCCAAAATGTGGATTTTTTGTAATTGGTTTCTTTTGGATTCAGTAAAATGACAACAACTGGCAACCATTTTACTGAACCATAATAAGCCATTAACCCCTTAACCCTGGAGCTTTTTTTGTTTTCATTTTTCGCTCCCCTTCTTTCCAGAGCCATAACTTTTTTATTTTTCCGGCAATATGGCCATGTGAGGGCTTATTTTTTGCAGGATGAGTTGTAATTTTGAACGACATCATTGGTTTTACCATGTCATGTGACAGAAAATGGGGAAAAAATTCCAAGTGTGATGAAATTGTAAAAAAAGGGAAATCCCACACTTGTTTTTTGTTTGGCTTTTTCGCTAGGTTCAATAAATGCTAAAACTGATCTGCCATTGTGATTCTCCAGATAATTACGAGTTCATAGACACCAAACATGTCTAAGTTCTCTTTTATATAAGTGGTAAGAAAAATTCCAAAGTTTGCTTAAAAAAAATTGCGCAATTTTCCGATACCCGTAGCATCTCCATTTTTCATGATCTTGGGTTGGCTGAGAGCTTATTTTTTGCCTGCGGAGCTGACGTTTTTAATTATACAATTTGTCTGCAGATACATTCTTTTGATCGCCCGTTATTGCATTTTAATGCAATGTCGCGGCGACCAAAAAAACTTAATTTTGGCATTTTGATTTTCTCTCGCTACGCTGTTTAGTGATCAGGTTAATTTTTTTTATTGATAGATCGGGCAATTCTGAATGCGGCGATACCAAATATGTGTAAGTTTGATTTTTTTATATTGTTTTATTTTGATTGGGGCGAAAGGAGAGTGATTTGAACTTCTATATTTTTTATTTTTTTTATATTTTTAAACACAGTTTTTAAATTCTGGCATGCTTCAATAGCCTCCATGGGAAGCTAGAAGCATCCACTACTCGATCGCCTCTGCTACATAGAGATGATGCACAGATCACCTCTATGTAGCTAAATTCCTGCATTGCTATAAGCGCCGACCACAGGTGGCGCTCATAGCAATCTGCCATCAACAACCATAGAGGTCTCGAGGAGACCTCTGGTTGTGATGGCAACGCACCGATGACCCCCGATCATGTGACGGGGGTCAGCGGTGCGCTTACTTCTGGCCGCACGGCCGGCAGTGCTTGTTAAATGCCGCTGCCAGAGTTTAACAGTGGCATTTAACTAGTTAATGGGCGAAGGGGGATTGTGATTCTGCTCGCGCCCATTGTGGGCACATGTCAGCTGTTGAAAACAGCTGACATGTAGCGGCTTTGAGGTGGGTTTACCGCCGGAGGCTACCTCAAAGCGGGGGATACTGCCAGCTGACTTACTATTCTGTCAGCTGGCAGAAAGGGGTTAAAAATAAAAAAATAAATAAAAACATTTATACTTCCATTCACTGTTCACCTTCTCTATTCTTTATAATTACCGACACGATTCTTGATACATCTTCTGATCGCTGCTTTGAGTGCTGAATCCCAGGCCCGCTTTTCATTAGGCCTGTGTAACACTGGTGGGTGTGGCCCACAGGTGCCATGGGCCAGGCTAACCCTGGAGAAGTGTGACTAAGCATCTACTGGGTCTTCACTCGGATGCCAGTAGACACCAGGTAGCACTCCAGGACAGTCCCTAGAACTACCACAGCTGACTGTTGTTGCAGAGCCACAGGTACAAGGTACAGGAGGAGAAAGACAAAGATGTGGGCAGACAATCTGAGGTCAGGGCAAGCAGCACAGATTGGTTTCACCTTGCTGAGTTCAGGATCAGAGAGGTCAGCCAGGGACGGGTGAACAAGTCAGGTCGATAAGGGAAAACATAAAATGGAGAAATGCGTTAACAAGGTGTTAGAAGGCTAGGAACCAATGCTCGGGCAAGAACTGGAGGGTGGAGTCGCCTGATATATCACCTGCTAGCAGGTGATAAGCTGGGGAAACAGATCTCTGCAGGACAGGATGGATACAAAGTCCTGCAGAGTTCGGCCGTGCTCCCCTACAACGCACAACCAGCACAAAGCAACTCAGAGCGTTGGTCAGGTACTGGATGGAGCAGAGCGAAACACACGGTGAGTAGGGTGACGCTTAGAAGCCTTGTGAATGGCCAGTGTAAAAGCCTGGACTTCCGGCTCTGATTAGCCCCAAGATGGTTTTGCACTTGCAAGGTGCTGGGGCTTTTATTAGCTGGAAGTCTCAGAGTTGCTAGAAGAGGCTCGGGGATTCAGAGCCCATTACTGTGATCAGAAGATTTGATAAGACAGTGAGTAGTGGAGGGTGCGGAGAGGTGAGGGGTGAAGTTTACAAGTATAAGGATTTTTGCTATTTTTTACATCTTATGTTTTATACTCTTGGGTTTGGAGAGTCTCCAGAGCATAATAATGAACATTCAATTAGCAAAAAATAATCGGCAAATTGAATTTCCTGGGAAAATAAGAATTTTACCTGATCGGCTCATTTCTGCTCTTCATACTTATGCATTACTCAATAATAACAATTATCAATCAATGCAATGGAAAATACTGAAAAAAAACCCCAAAACTCTGTAGCTACACACCAGATCACCAAACATGTTGTGTGATGTAATGATACAAATATGTCATTTCGTAAGTAATAACCTGAGCAGTACACAGCCAAGCATTGTTATGGTGGTGATGGCGTTTACGTGACAAAAAAGGACCTCTTTAACTGGGATGTTACTTGTATGTTTTACTGCGGAGGATATAAAGTAACATGTTGATTAACTCATTTTCTGTAATTCCCCAGGTCCCATTCTGTACCATGCATAAATCATAAGGAGGTGGAGCAGACATGCTGTTTTATGTAACAAAGTGTTTTATTTTAAAGCACACAGGAGCTTTCAATAACAAAATGAATAATTCATCTTTATAGTAGGATTATGGCGTAACTTCCAGGGATGCTGTACAGCTGGGGTTGTCTAGCTTTGCACGCCATGCACAGACATAAAGCACTGCATCCATTTCTAGCACTTGGTATTAACTTATAGAAAATTATCAACATCATCATAAAAAACTAGCTTATTCTAATATTGAAAGATTTATACAAAGTGACACTTCATCTTAGGGTACGCTCACACTGGCTTATAACACGGCCGAGTGCCATGTGATGTTTTATCGAATAGCACTCGGCTCAATGATATACTATGGGGCAATGCAGACCTGTGATTATTTTCTCATTCCGATTCGGTATGAGAAAACAACCGAGTGCATCCGAGAATCAAATCATAGAGTTGGATCTCATCTGAGTGCAGTTCAACATCCGTGGACACAGACAATGGAGAAGATGGAGAAATTATGTTCTCCATCTTCTCCACATGTGTGCTCCATTTCTCCCATCACAGTAAGATGACACTCAGATCAGAGTTTGAGTGACATTAGTATAATGGGCCCAATTGTCTCGCATTTTGCGAAAAAAATTTCTATTCTACAACCAGCTATATAATAAACCCAAACAGACCCCATAATAATCAATGGGGTCATACTAGTTCCATTTGCATCAGACTCATAAAGGACACCATTTGTTTACAATTATCTGTTCCCAAAATGAACCACACAAAGTAATTGTCCAAATAGAAGTCTGAACAAAGATTAATAGTAGAGATGGACTGACACCGAAGTTCAGCCCAGCTGGGAACATAAACTCAGTGATGGGCAGTAACCTTGAAAAATAGAAGAAACTATAAAGCAAAATCCTTGGTTTATGTACTTTATAAAAAGGCGTAGACTATTCATCACTATTATACCCCATAGGCAAAATTACAATCACTTGATCACTGTGGATTTCATTTCTTCAAACCCCAATGATCAGCTGTAGTGACACAATAAAACATTTTCTGGCTCTAGGCATCACCTTTAATTCTGGCTGCATCCATCACCATTATTTCTGGTTGTAGGCATCACCTTTATTTCAGGCTGTAGGCATCATTTTTATTTTTAGCTCTAGGCATCACTTTTGTTTTTTGCTCTAGGCATCACTTTTGTTTTTAGCTCTAGGCATCACTTTTGTTTTTGGCTCTAGGCATCACTTTTGTTTTTGGCTCTAGGCATCACCTTTATTTCTGGGTCTAGACATCAACTTTAGTGATTGCTGCTGATAAAACGTACTTTATTACTATTGGCTCACTATTTAATGAATAGTCATCAATCGGACGGCCAGGTCCAATGTGTCTGCCAAAGTGACTGCTATAATAGAGATAATTATTGTTGGTTTTTATTCTCATAGGTGCTGCTATAGGACCACTATTTAATATGCATAAATCCTTTTATGATAGCAGATTAATAAAAAAAATATAGTGCTCATAATTACATATAGAGTGAGATTAATGCGGATGTGCTCTGTTGCATAGCAATTCTTCAGTCTCTCATACACATATACATTTGATGTTCATTTGCCTCAAATTCATATGCAATCTGTATAAAAAATGCACGGCACTGAACCAATGTTAATTTAAATTTCATTTGGGTAATCTCTCCAGCTATCATCCTCAAATTAAATTTTGAGGGAACTTGATTGCTTAAAAGCCTTTTGCACAGGACCATTTGGCTGATATATGATATTAGGCTCCCTGCATCTCCAAGCTTTTTATGAAACTGTAGTTAAGTGTTGAACTTTTACTCGCTAACTGTCTCAAGGTCAAAGTCACAATAGTTCCACCCGGTGCAGAACCGCTAAGTAGCGCAGTCTCAGAGAAAACGGAACATTAATATCTTTATCAATTGGGAACAGTACAGAGGATGAAATTATCTAAAGAGGTGGAAGTCAATTTCTTATTGAGAGGATTTTGTCTGAATTCAAAACAGTTTTGTCATTTTCCCCGGTATAAGTATGCATAAGTATCTTCAGAAGAAATGGTAACATAATGTTCTTATCTCCAAGTCACATAACACTGTCTGCATCCATGGTGCTAATCTCCGGGATAGGGCTTTGTAATTAACCACTAGAGCTGCTCTGTTTTCAAACACCATTTACAAAATCCACAGCTACAATTCATGTTTTCTATGGCCGGTTCTTGGAAAAAAAAAGCGACACATTTCACATTGAAGGGGGCATCAATATAGTATATTTATGGAACAATGTTTGCTGGTTATTAAGATTAGGACTGGAGGAGTACACTGAACGAAGAGACCCCGTAACATTTGGATACATGATGCACCACTCATCGCCACCTCAAAAACCAACTCAAAGCAATGAATTATAGATGTGTCCACCCTAAAATGTTCTGGAATTTAGATAAGAGGTTATTCCCCTTTTGGACACTGCTGGAACCCACATCTTTCTAATGATAGGGTCACACGAGAGTATACACTCTCATCCGAGAGAATTGGGACCATTGTGCAAAACACACTCTAATCAGACTCTGATCAGAGTATGATCAAAGTGTGATGAAATTGTGCTCTGATTCTTTGGAATGAGGAGAAGATGGAGAAAAAAAATTCTCCATCATCTCCATTGTGTCACTGCAAGGAAATTGGACAGAGCTCAGATGTTCGATGTTTTCCATGGACTCATTGACTTGAACGGCAAAGTGTCATCCGGATACTGGATCAAATTTGGGTATGTTGCATTTTTTCCCTAGACCAGCTCTGTCAGAAGAAATAATTGGACATGTGCACAGCCCCTTAGAATAACAGTGACATTTTGTCGGATCGCATTTAGACTGATAATATGGTTGTCTAAATGAGCCCTAAAGAACAGGGGATTGTTGTGAGAAACAGAAAGATGAATTCTTATACCCAGCTCTCTCCAATCATTTGCACAAAAGCTAAAGGGAACCTGTCACCTGAATTTGGCGGAACCGGTTTTCAGTCATGTGGGCAGAGTTTTCAGGTGTTTGATTCACCCTTTCCTTGCCCGCTGGCTGCATGCTGTCCGCAATATTGGATTGAAGTTCATTCTCTGTCCTCCATAGTACATGCCTGCGCAAGGCAAGATTGCCTTGTGCAGGCGTGTACTACGGAAGAAATAGAATGAACTTCAATCCAGTATTGCAGCCAGCATGCAGCCAGCGGGCAAGGAAAGGGTGAATCAAACACCTGAAAACTCCGCCCACATGACCGAAAACCGGTTCCGCCAAATTCAGGTGACAGGTTACCTTTAAAAAAAACTGGTGACAATTTTCAGAACTCTTATAAATTCTTTCTTATGTGCAGCCACCTGTCCATTGACAATTGTGCATGTTGTTCCTTAAATAGACTCAGTCCCATATCGATCATATTTATTGCATATATTATAGAAATATTCTAGGGACCCAATTCATCATTTCTATTGAACCTGTTTTTCGTCTAATTTTGTGTATCCTTTTTTGGTTTTGCTCCCAATTTATTATTCTATTTGCGTCATTTTTAAGTCTATTTTATATCTGCTCGCCTGTTTTTCGCTATGTGACAATTGTATAGCAATTTCAGATGTTTTTAGCCTTATTCCGCTATTGCTATGTTTTAATAAGTCACAAAAGTTGATGCAACTTCATCCCAGTCAACCTCTGGTGCATTTTTGAATACACCCAAAATTTGGCACAATTTTTACAACTTTTGCCACTAACCTGTGACTTTTGGTGCCA
This sequence comes from Ranitomeya imitator, assembly GCF_032444005.1. NCBI lineage: Eukaryota > Metazoa > Chordata > Amphibia > Anura > Dendrobatidae > Ranitomeya > Ranitomeya imitator. Next base: position 52,628,598 of record NC_091286.1, read on the forward strand.
AAGGTCACAAAAACAGTTCAAGGCAGGAAGAAAGCCCATTTTTTTAATACCAAATTCATTAATCCTGTGCACAATTTTGATGACTTTGGAGCCAATAACAGGGACTAATGCCAAAAAACATAAAAGGAAAATGACTAAAAAAAATGTAAAAAATTATTAATTGGGACCTACAGCTCTGGCAAAATTTAAGAGACCACCACATCAAAACCCTGCCAATCTCCAGACCTGAACCCCATTGAAAACCTCTGTAATGTAATCAAGAGGATGATGGATAGTCACAAGCCATCAAACAAAGAAGAACTGCTTACATTTATGCGCCAGAAGCAGTGTGAAAAACTGGTGGAAAGCATGGCAAGACGCATGAATGCTGTGATTAAAAATCATGGTTATTCCACAAAGTATTGATTTCTGAACTCTTCCTGGGTTAAAATATTAGTAGTGTTATTTCTAAATGATTATTAACTTGTTTTCTTTGCATTATTTGAGGTCTGAAAACACTGGGTTTTTTTTAAAACTTTGACCATTTCTCCTTTTCAGAAAAAAATACAAAATGTATTGCTTGGAAATTCAGAGACATGTTGTCAGAAGAGAAATAGTGGTTTTCCTCCAGCCCTTCAATGCAACTGCACAAAATAAAAATAAATAAATTGTCCACAAATCCCAAAAGCTAAAAATCTAAAATAAGTTTTTTTTATGTAGCTTCACATTAATGTAAGACTATACAGCCTATATAGCAGATATGGCATCATATAACCATGAGTTCTGTAACTCAAAGTTAATTCACAAAGGTGACACAATGACTACATTTGACACCTTTCTTTTTCTTAAAGGACACAATATTAACACTTGACTTCTACTGCAATCTAATTGGAATTCACATGTTTCACAACTTGCAAATGACCGGTTTTGTATCTTGATAAAATGGAATAGTTTACCTGATAAAAGTCGCACGTGTTAAGCTTTAAATCGCTCATTAAAACCTAATACAATGCTGTTCTAGAGAACTCATGCTACTTATAGATCCTGCTGCCTTAGAAAACTTTTCCAGCTGTCACTTATGTGTACTTATGATAATTGTATGACCGCTTACGCTTTTACCGTAGTTACTGCAGCCCTATTTTACACATTTTTACTAATTCAACATATGGGATTAGATGCAATCTGACACTTCAACAGGCATTAGGGGAAGCTGTAGAGGGCAAATTTACACATTAAGAGAAAATTATCCTTCCTTCCCTTTCCCCTCGACTCTATATGTGTGGAGCCAAATGACCAACTTTGAAAATAAAAAATGTCTATGATTTTGTGATATTCTCTCAGGAGACGCCTTTACTATATGTGATTGATTACATGTGTCCAGCTAGTGGTTGTGATGTCAATTGAAGCCTGTCAATGGTTTTTATAGTACGTCAAAATAATGTGTTGAGGTTTTGTTTTTTTTAAGATAGTAACATAGTTAGCAAGGCTGAAGAAAGTTCAGCCTATATTCCGTCAGAATAAATCCCCAGACCTACGTCTTCCTAAAGAACCTAATAACTGTAAGATACAATATTGTTACACTCCAGGAAGACATCCAGGCCTCTTTTGAACCCCTTGACAGAGTTGGCCATCACCACCTCCTCAGTCAAGGAAGACCAGATTCTCACTGCCCTAACAGTAAAGAATCCTCTTCTGTGTTGGTGTAAAAACCTTCTCTCTTCCAGATGCAGAGAATGTCCCTTTGTGACCGTCACCTTTCTTGGTATAAACAGATCCTCGGAGAGATATTTGTATTGTCCCCTTATATACTTATACATGGTTATTAGATCACCCCTCAGTTTTCTTTTTTCTAGGCTATTATCTTTCCTCCATCTCGAATATCTTCCCTACCTGATCTATCTATCAAAATAAATGAAATCACACTTTCCCCTGTCCCCAAAATCTGCTGTCTCGGAGTAACCCTGGATTCTGCCCTGTCATTCAAACCACACGTCCAAGCTCTTGCCACCTCCTGTCGCCTCCAAAATATTTCCAGAATCCGTCCTTTCCTCAACCCTCACTCTACCAAAATGCTTGTGCATGCCCTAATCATCTCCCGTCTTGACTACTGCATCATCCTCCTCTGTGGTCTACCTTCTAACACTCTCGCACCCCTCCAGTCCATCCTTAACTCTGCTGCCTGACTAATTTATCTCTCTCCTCGCTACACTCCTGCTTCCCCTCTCTGCAAATCCCTTTACTGGCTCCCAATTTCCCAGCGTATCCAGTTTAAACTACTAACACTGACCTACAAAGCAATCCATAACCTTTCTCCTCCGTATATTTCCAAACTAATCTCTCAATATCTTCCTTCACGTAATCTCCTTCTCTCCTTCATGCTTATTCGCTCCTCACCCAACCGCCTCCAAGATTTCTCCTGAATATCCCCCATCCTCTGGAATTTGGATCCTTCAAAAGAAACCTGAAAACCCACCTCTTCAAAGAAGCTTACAACCTGTAATGACCATCGGCCACCTCAACACCATTGGAGCTACTGCAACCCTCGACCTACTGTCTCCTTCCCCATAATCCTGTAGAATGTAAGCCCGCAAGGGCAGGGTCCTCTTCCCTCTGTATCAGTCTGTCGTTGTTAGTTTTGTTTACTGTAAGTGATATTTGTATTTTGATGTAACCCCTTCTCAGGTACAGCACCGTGGAATTAATGGTGCTATATAAATAATAATAATAATAATAGACTATACACTCCTAATTTTGCTAATCTCTCTTGGTATTGAAGTTCCCCCATCCCCTTTATTAATTTTGTTGCCCTCCTTTGTACTCGCTTTTGTTCCATTACATCCTTCCTGAGCACCAGTGCCCAAAACTGTACACAGTACTTCATGTGCAATCTAACCAGGGATTTGTACAGAGGCAGTATAATGCTCTCATCATGTGTATCCAGACCTCTTGTAATGCACCCCATGATCCTGTTTGCCTTGGCAGCCGCTGCCTGGCACTGGCTGCTACCGGTAAATTTATCATTTACTAGGATCCCCAAGTCCTTCTCCATGTCAGATTTACTTAGTGATTTCCCATTCAGTGTGTAATGGGGATATTGATTCCTTCTTGCCATGTGTATAACCTTACATTTATCATTGTTAAACCTCATCTGCCCAAGTTTCCACCATATCCAGATCCATCTGTAGCAGAATACTTTCTTCTCTTGTATTGACTGCTTTACATAGTTTAGTATCATCTGCAAATATCGATATTTTACTGTGTAAACCTTCTACCAGATCGTTAATAAATAAGTTAAAGAGAATAGGTCCCAACACTGACCCCTGCGGTACCCCACTGGTCACAGCGAGCCAGTTAGAGAATATACTATTTATGACCACCCTCTGCTTTCTATCGCTAAGCCAGTTACTAACTCATTTACACACATTTTCCCCCAGACACAGCATTCTCATTTTGTGTACCAACCTCTTGTGTGGCACGGTATCAAACGCTTTGGAAAAATCAAAATATAAGTTTGTAACTTAAATCTTGTGAGAAAGGTAAAGGTGGACACATCCACCAGCTTTCCATTTCACGCTACGTACAATTTAGGATGTATCGATTCATAGACACCATACATAGGCTAATACTCAGCAGCATTCCTTTTTTGTCTCTCCGTACATCTGACTTGTAGGGTAATATTTCGGTTTATTTGATAAATTGGCATTTTTCACACTGGGCTTCATAACGACGAGGTGGAGTGTGAAGCATCTTATTCATTAAGTGGTGAAGTGGCATGCACCTCTGTGTACGCAGATAGAAAAAAGGAAGCACCGCACTCCTCTGCGGTTGGGTGCACAAATAAGATTCCACTCAAGAAATAAAGTAAAAATAAAAATAAATTCGACACTCCAAAATATATGCAAAGAACGTGAAGGTATTTTAATTGAACAGGTCTATCAGCTGTATAAACAAGGTTGACGTTTCGGCCATGTACAGGTCTTCATCAGAACAAAGGAGCCTTTCTATCAAGCCTGATATAACGCTAGAGACATGCACTGCTGTGGAGGAGATGTGGCGCTCATGCACAGCAGTTCATATCTCTAGCGCTATATGTTATGTAGGCAATCCAGTGACACAGTGTGCCAGCAATCAGAGCACATACAGTGATCTGACAATAACCCAAAAACAATAGAACGAGCTCTGAGACATGGAATCTCTGTAGACCGCAATACCTGAACCTAACCTAAACACAACTAAAGGCAGCTGTGGATTGCGCCTGACACTACCTATGCAACTCGGCACAGCCTGAGGAGCTGACTAGCCTGAAGATAGAAAAACAAGCCTGACTTGCCTCAGAGAAATACCCCAAAGGAAAAGGCAGCCCCCCACATATAATGACTGTTAGCAAGATGAAAAGACAAACGTAGGGATGAAATAGATTCAGCAAAGTGAGGCCCGATATTCTAGATAGAGCGAGGATAGCAAAGAGAACATTGCAGTCTACAAAAAACCCTAAAGCAAAAAACCACGCAAAGGGGGCAAAAAGACCCACCGTGCCGAACTAACGGCACGGCGGTACACCCTTTGCGTCTCAGAGCTTCCAGCAAAACGAAAAGACAAGCTGGACAGAAAAAGTAGCAACAAAAGCAAAGAAGCACTTATCTAAGCAGAGCAGCAGGCCACAGGAAAGATCCAGAAGCTCAGATCCAACACTGGAACATTGACAAGGAGCAAGGAAGACAGAATCAGGTGGAGTTAAATAACAAAGCAGCCAACGAGCTCACCAGAACACCTGAGGGAGGAAGCTCAGAAGCTGCAGTACCACTTGTGACCACAGGAGTGAATTCAGCCACAGAATTCACAACAGTACCCCCCCCTTGAGGAGGGGTCACAGAAACCTCACCAGAGCCCCCAGGCCGACCAGGATGAGCCACATGAAAGGCACGAACAAGATCTGGAGCATGGACATCAGAGGCAAAAACCCAGGAATTATCTTCCTGAGCATAACCCTTCCATTTAACCAGATACTGGAGTTTCCGTCTAGAAACACGAGAATCCAAAATTTTCTCCACAATATACTCCAATTCCCCCTCCACCAAAACCGGGGCAGGAGGCTCAACAGATGGAACCATAGGTGTCACGTATCTCCGCAACAACGACCTATGGAATACATTATGTATGGAAAAGGAGTCTGGGAGGGTCAGACGAAAAGACACAGGATTGAGAATCTCAGAAATCCTATATGGACCAATAAAACGAGGTTTAAATTTAGGAGAGGAAACCTTCATAGGAATATGACGAGAAGATAACCAAACCAGATCCCCAACTCGAAGTCGGGGACCCACACGGCGTCTGCGATTAGCGAAAATTTGAGCCTTCTCCTGGGACAAGGTCAAATTGTCCACTACCTGAGTCCAGATCTGCTGCAACCTGTCCACCACAGAATCCACACCAGGACAGTCCGAAGACTCAACCTGTCCTGAAGAGAAACGAGGATGGAACCCAGAATTGCAGAAAAATGGAGAGACCAAGGTAGCCGAGCTGGCCCGATTATTAAGGGCGAACTCAGCCAACGGCAAAAAGGACACCCAATCATCCTGGTCTGCAGAAACAAAACATCTCAGATATGTTTCCAAGGTCTGATTGGTTCGTTCGGTCTGGCCATTAGTCTGAGGATGGAAAGCCGAGGAAAAAGATAGGTCAATGCCCATCCTACCACAAAAGGCTCGCCAAAACCTTGAAACAAACTGGGAACCTCTGTCAGAAACAATATTCTCAGGAATGCCATGCAAACGAACCACATGCTGGAAGAACAAAGGCACCAAATCAGAGGAGGAAGGCAATTTAACCAAAGGCACCAGATGGACCATTTTAGAAAAGCGATCACAGACCACCCAAATGACTGACATCTTTTGAGAAACGGGAAGGTCAGAAATGAAATCCATCGAAATATGTGTCCAAGGCCTCTTTGGGACTGGCAAGGGCAAAAGCAACCCACTGGCACGTGAACAGCAGGGCTTAGCCCTAGCACAAATCCCACAGGACTGCACAAAAGTACGTACATCCCGTGACAGAGATGGCCACCAGAAGGATCTAGCCACTAACTCTCTGGTACCAAAGATTCCAGGATGACCAGCCAACACCGAACAATGAAGTTCAGAGATAACTTTACTAGTCCACCTATCAGGAACGAACAGTTTCTCCGCCGGACAACGATCAGGTTTATTCGCCTGAAATTTTTGCAACACTCGCCGCAAATCAGGGGAGATGGCAGACACAATGACTCCTTCCTTGAGGATACTCGCCGGCTCAGATGAACCCGGAGAGTCGGGCACAAAACTCCTAGACAGAGCATCCGCCTTCACATTTTTAGAGCCCGGAAGGTACGAAATCACAAAATCGAAGCGGGCAAAAAATAACAACCAACGGGCCTGTCTAGGATTCAAGCGCTTGGCAGACTCGAGATAAGTAAGGTTCTTATGATCAGTCAATACCACCATGCGATGCTTAGCTCCTTCAAGCCAATGACGCCATTCCTCGAATGCCCACTTCATGGCCAGCAACTCTCGGTTGCCCACATCATAATTACGCTCAGCAGCCGAAAACTTCCTGGAAAAGAAAGCACATGGTTTCAACACTGAGCAACCAGAACCTCTCTGTGACAAAACCGCCCCTGCTCCAATCTCAGAAGCATCAACCTCGACCTGGAACGGAAGAGAAACATCTGGTTGACACAACACAGGGGCAGAACAAAAACGACGCTTCAACTCTTGAAAAGCTTCCACAGCAGCAGAAGACCAATTAACCAAATCAGCACCCTTCTTGGTCAAATCGGTCAATGGTTTGGCAATGCTAGAAATATTACAGATGAAGCGACGATAAAAATTAGCAAAGCCCAGGAATTTTTGCAGACTTTTCAGAGATGTCGGCTGAGTCCAATCCTGGATGGCTTGGACCTTAACCGGATCCATCTCGATAGTAGAAGGGGAAAAGATGAACCCCAAAAATGAAACTTTCTGCACACCGAAGAGACACTTTGATCCCTTCACAAACAAAAAATTAGCACGCAGGACCTGGAAAACCATTCTGACCTGCTTCACATGAGAGTCCCAATCATTTGAGAAGATCAAAATGTCATCCAAGTAAACAATCAGGAATTTATCCAGATACTCACGGAAGATGTCATGCATAAAAGACTGAAACACAGATGGAGCATTGGCAAGTCCGAACGGCATCACTAGATACTCAAAATGACCCTCGGGCGTATTAAATGCAGTTTTCCATTCATCTCCTTGCCTGATTCTCACCAGATTATACGCACCACGAAGATCTATCTTAGTGAACCAACTAGCCCCCTTAATCCGAGCAAACAAGTCAGATAACAATGGCAAGGGATACTGAAATTTAACAGTGATCTTATTAAGAAGGCGGTAATCAATACACGGTCTCAGCGAACCATCCTTCTTGGCTACAAAAAAGAACCCTGCTCCCAGTGGTGATGACGATGGGCGAATATGTCCCTTCTCCAGGGATTCCTTCACATAACTGCGCATAGCGGCGTGTTCAGGCACAGATAAATTGAATAATCGACCTTTAGGGAATTTACTACCAGGAATCAAATTGATAGCACAATCACAATCCCTATGCGGAGGTAGGGCATCGGACTTGGGCTCTTCAAATACATCCTGATAATCAGACAAGAACTCTGGGACCTCAGAAGGAGTGGATGACGAAATAGACAAAAATGGAACATCACCATGTACCCCCTGACAACCCCAGCTGGATACCGACATAGAGTTCCAATCCAATACTGGATTATGGGTTTGCAGCCATGGCAACCCCAACACGACCACATCATGCAGATTATGTAGCACCAGAAAGCGAATAACTTCCTGATGTGCAGGAGCCATGCACATGGTCAGCTGGGTCCAGTACTGAGGTTTATTCTTGGCCAAAGGTGTAGCATCAATTCCTCTCAACAGAATAGGACACCGCAAAGGCTCCAAGAAAAACCCACAACGTTTAGCATAATCCAAATCCATCAGATTCAGGGCAGCGCCTGAATCCACAAACGCCATGACAGAATACGATGACAAAGAGCATATCAAGGTAATGGACAGAAGGAATTTGGATTGTACAGTACCAATGACGGCAGACCTATCGAACCGCTTAGTGCGCTTAGGACAATCAAAAATAGCATGAGTGGAATCACCACAGTAGAAACACAGACCATTCAGACGTCTGTGTTCTTGCCGTTCAACTCTGGTCATAGTCCTATCGCACTGCATAGGCTCAGGTTTAATCTTAGACAATACCGCCAAATGGTGCACAGATTTACGCTCGCGCAAGCGTTGACCGATCTGAATGGCCAAAGACATAGACTCATTCAAACCAGCAGGCATAGGAAAACCCACCATGACATCCTTAAGAGCCTCAGAGAGACCCTTTCTGAACAAAGCTGCCAGCGCAGATTCATTCCACAGAGTGAGTACTGACCACTTCCTAAATTTCTGACAATATACTTCTATATCATCCTGACCCTGGCACAAAGCCAGCAAATTTTTCTCAGCCTGATCCACTGAATTAGGCTCATCGTAAAGTAATCCGAGCACCAGGAAAAACGCATTGACATTACTCAATGCAGGGTCTCCTGGCGCAAGAGAAAATGCCCAGTCCTGAGGGTCGCCGCGCAAAAAAGAAATAATAATCAAAACCTGTTGAATAGGATTACCAGAAGAATGAGGTTTCAAGGCCAGAAATAGCTTACAATTATTTTTGAAATTAAGAAACTTAGTTCTATCACCAAAAAACAAATCAGGAATAGGAATTCTTGGTTCTAACATAGATTTCTGATCAATAGTATCTTGAATCCTTTGTACATGTGTAACGAGATTATCCATTGAAGAGCACAGACCCTGAATATCCATGTCCACACCTGTGTCCTGAAACACCCAAATGTCTAGGGGAAAAAAAAGACTGAACACAGAGCTGAGAAAAAAAAAAGGTGTCAGAACTTCTTTTTTTCCCTCTATTGAAAATCATTAGGTTGGCTCCTTGTACTGTTATGTAGGCAATCCAGTGACACAGTGTGCCAGCAATCAGAGCACATACAGTGATCTGACAATAACCCAAAAACAATAGAACGAGCTCTGAGACGTGGAATCTCTGTAGACCGCAATACCTGAACCTAACCTAAACACAACTAAAGGCAGCTGTGGATTGCGCCTGACACTACCTATGCAACTCGGCACAGCCTGAGGAGCTGACTAGCCTGAAGATAGAAAAACAAGCCTGACTTGCCTCAGAGAAATACCCCAAAGGAAAAGGCAGCCCCCCACATATAATGACTGTTAGCAAGATGAAAAGACAAACGTAGGGATGAAATAGATTCAGCAAAGTGAGGCCCGATATTCTAGATAGAGCGAGGATAGCAAAGAGAACTTTGCAGTCTACAAAAAACCCTAAAGCAAAAAACCACGCAAAGGGGGCAAAAAGACCCACCGTGCCGAACTAACGGCACGGCGGTACACCCTTTGCGTCTCAGAGCTTCCAGCAAAACGAAAAGACAAGCTGGACAGAAAAAGTAGCAACAAAAGCAAAGAAGCACTTATCTAAGCAGAGCAGCAGGCCACAGGAAAGATCCAGAAGCTCAGATCCAACACTGGAACATTGACAAGGAGCAAGGAAGACAGAATCAGGTGGAGTTAAATAACAAAGCAGCCAACGAGCTCACCAGAACACCTGAGGGAGGAAGCTCAGAAGCTGCAGTACCACTTGTGACCACAGGAGTGAATTCAGCCACAGAATTCACAACAGCTATATCAGGCTTTCTAGGAAGGTTTCCTTGCTCTGATGAAGGCCATGTAACTGGTCGAAATGTCAACCTTGTTAATACAGCATATATGCCTGTCCTAATAAAATACCTTTACGTTCTTTGCTTCTGTTTTGAAGTGCCGAAATTATTTTTATTTTTACATCTCTGTGTACTTATCACCACAATCCTACTAGAGTCAAGGACTGGAGTAAGTTTTGTGGTGTAGTGAATGCCACTGTTCTTCATCAATTTGATGAGTGGGGATCATCACGCCCCAGCTCTGCCCACTTTTTTAGAGAGCTGGGTGAAAAATTAGTGAAAAATACTAAATTCCCTAAATTTTTGTGACTTTTAAAACTTTTTTAAGCCAGATTTCTGGCAAAATAAACTTTTGATGAATCGGGGCTATAGTGTGCAAGAATACAGAAAACATCCAAGGTTCAGTGAAGTTTTCCTTCAGACTACCCGTAGGCACAAGCCTACTGTGTCTACAGGGTAAATAGGGCACTGTATGTCTGAGAAGTTAAAGACAAACTTTATGAGAACAGTAATAAGTGCCAATATTGTTTTAAACCAAGAATCATAGTTAATGATGAAAAAAAAATCTAAATGACTGAAAAATGTCCGAAAATAATAGTAAAGTAATGCAAGAAGAAAAAAAAAGGAGATTTTATCACTAGTCCCACTTCACATATCACACAAATAGAATGTTTTTGTATCAGTTACCTATTACATGCTTTATAAGGAAAAAGATAGAGAAAAATGTTTTCTCAAAGGAACAATAGAGCAATGGGCTTGTAGTGGTAATTGAAGACAGTCCTAGCGGCTCTCGCCAATTGTGGTATTCATCATTCCCTTATAATGAAATGATTTGGGCACAAAAATTGAAAGGACAGTTGTAAAAGTCACATCCTCTCCTTACAGTCATTACTTAACCAATAGAGCTAATCCTAAAACATTGCATGATAATATTGCTTGGAATAGCTGTGGCATAGCTAAAACCCATAAAAGCGCCGTCCTCTACACTCTATTATGTCTCCCACTGAAATAGCTTTTATTATTATTTCATTTCTAACTTGAATAATTAATTTAGTCAAAAAGGGTAAACTTAGACAGCAAATGGATCTAGTTCATCCATCTACTTTTGCATACAGTTTATCACCAAAACAAGCCACTTTAAAGGTTTTACGGGATGACAAAACATGAGTGTTTGTTTTCAAAAACAGTGCCACACTTGTTAGCAGGTTGTAAGTGGTATTACATCTCAATTCCATTCTATTCTACAGAGATAAGCTTCAATACCTGATACAACCCATGGATATAGGTTTGTAGCAGTGTCTTGAAAAAGTGTTAATACTTCATGAACTTTTCCAGATTATTTCACCTTACACTCACAAACATAAATGTACTTCATTGGGATTTTGTCTGATATTCTAACACAAAGTATCAAATATTTGTGAAGTGTAAAGGAAATGATACATGGTTTTATTAACCCCTTCCCGACCCATGACGCCACGTAGGCGTCATGAAAGTCGGTGCCATTCCGACCCATGACGCCTATGCGGCGTCATGGAAAGATCGCGTCCCTGCAGATCGGGTGAAAGGGTTAACTCCCATTTCACCCGATCTGCAGGGACAGGGGGAGTGGTAGTTTAGCCCAGGGGGGGTTGCTTCACCCACTCGTGGCTACGATCGCTCTGATTGGCTGTTGAAAGTGAAACTGCCAATCAGAGCGATTTGTAATATTTCACCCATTATAACGGGTGAAATATTACAATCCAGCCATGGCCGATGCTGAAATATCATTGGCCATGGCTGGAAATACTAGTGTGCCCCCACCCCACCCCTCCGATCGCCCCCCCACCCCCCCGATCTGGCCGGTACACTGCTCCGGCTCCCCTCCGCCCTGTGCTCCGCTCCCCCCCGTGCTCGTGTCCGCTCCCCCCGTGCTCCAATCACCCCCCCGTGCTCCAATCACCCCCCCTGCACTCCGATCCACCCCCCGTGCTCCGTTCCACCCCCCCGTGCTCCGTTCCAGCCCCCCCGTGCTCCATTCCACGCCCCCCGCGCTCCGTTCCACCCCTCCCGCGCTCCGATTCCCCCCCCCGCGCTCCGATTTTCCCCCCCGTGCTCCGATTCTCCCCCCCCCGTGCTCCGATTCCCCCCCCCGTGCTCCGATTCCCCCCCGTGCTCCGATCCCCCCCCCGTGGCCCCCCCCACCCTATCATACTTACCGATCCAGCCGTGGTCCCGTCCGTCTTCTCCCGGGCGCCGCCATCTTCCAAAATGGCGGGCGCATGCGCACTGCGCCCGCCGAATCTGCCGGCCGGCAGATTCGTTCCAAAGTGCATTTTGATCACTGAGATATAATCTATCTCAGTGATCAAAATAAAAAAAATAATAAATGACCCCCCCCCCCTTTGTCACCCCCAAAGGTAGGGACAATAAAAAAATAAAGAATTTTTTTTTTTCCACTAATGTTAGAATAGGGTTAGGGTTAGGGGTAGGGTTAGGGTTAGGGGTAGGGGAAGGGGTAGGGCTAGGGGTAGGGTTAGGGTTAGGGGTAGGGTTAGGGGTAGGGTTAGGGTTAGGGGTAGGGTTAGGGCTAGGGTTAGGAATGTGCACACGTATTCTGGTCCTCTCCGGATTTTTCCGCTGCGGATTTGATAAATCCGCAGTGCTAAACCGCTGCGGATTTATGGCGGATTTACCGCGTTTTTTTCTGCGCATTTCACTGCGGTTTTACAATTGCGATTTTCTATTGGAGCAGTTGTAAAACCGCTGCGGAATCCGCACAAAGAAGTGACATGCTGCGGAATGTAAACCGCTGCGTTTCCGTGCAGTTTTTCCGCAGCATGTGTACAGCGATTTTTGTTTCCCATAGGTTTACATTGAACTGTACACTCATGGGAAACTGCTGCGGATCCGCAGCGTTTTCCGCAGCGTGTGCACATACCTTTAGAATTAGGCTATGTGCACACGGTGCGGATTTGGCTGCGGATTCGCAGCAGTGTTCCATCAGGTTTACAGTACCATGTAAACATATGAAAAACCAAATCCGCTGTGCCCATGGTGCGGAAAATACCGCGCGGGAACGCTGCGTTGTATTTTCCGCAGCATGTCAATTCTTTGTGCGGATTCCGCAGCGTTTTACACCTGTTCCTCAATAGGAATCCGCAGGTGAAATCCGCACAAAAAACACTGGAAATCCGCGGAAAATCCACAGGTAAAACACAGTGCCTTTTACCCGCAGATTTTTCAAAAATGGTGCGGAAATATCTCACACGAATCCGCAACGTGGGCACATAGCCTTAGGGTTAGGGTTGGAATTAGGGTTGTGGTTAGGGTTAGGGGTGTGTTGGGGTTAGTGTTGTGGTTAGGGGTGTGTTGGGGTTAGGGTTGTGATTAGGATTATGGCTACAGTTGGGATTAGGGTTAGGGGTGTGTTGGGGTTAGTGTTGGAGTTAGAATTGAGGGGTTACCACTGTTTAGGCACATCAGGGGTCTCCAAACGCAACATGGCGCCACCATTGATTCCAGCCAATCTCGTATTCAAAAAGTCAAATGGTGCTCCCTCACTTCCGAGCCCTGACGTGTGCCCAAACAGTGGTTTACCCCCACATATGGGGTACCAGCATACTCAGGACAAACTGCGCAACAATTACTGGGGTCCAATTTCTCCTGTTACCCTTGTGAATCTAAAAAAATGCTTGCTAAAACATAATTTTTGAGGAAAGAAAAATGATTTTTTATTTTCACGGCTCTGCGTTGTAAACGTCTGTGAAGCACTTGGGGGTTCAAAGTGCTCACCACATATCTAGATAAGTTCCTTGGGGGGTCTAGTTTCTAAAATGGGGTCACTTGTGGGGGGTTTCTACTGTTTAGGCACACCAGGGGCTCTGCAAACGCAACGTGACACCCGCAGACCATTCCATCAAAGTCTGCATTTCAAAAGTCACTACTTCCCTTCTGAGCCCCGACGTGTGCCCAAACAGTGGTTTACCCCCACATATGGGGTATCAGCGTACTCAGGAGAAACTGGACAACAACTTTTGGGGTCCAATTTCTCCTGTAACCCTTGGGAAAATAAAAAATTCTGGGCTAAATAATTATTTTTGAGGAAAGAAAACGTATTTATTATTTTCACGGCTCTGCATTATAAACTTCTATGAAGCACTTGGGGGTTCAAAGTGCTCACCACACATCTAGATAAGTTCCTTTCAGGGTCTAGTTTCCAAAATGGGGTCACTTGTGGGGGGTTTCTACTGTTTAGGCACATCAGGGGCTCTGCAAACGCAACGTGACGCCCGCAGAGCATTCCATCAAAGTCTGCGTTTCAAAACGTCACTACTTCAATTCCAAGCCCCGGCATGTGCCCAAACAGTAGTTTACCCCCACATATGGGGTATCACCGTACTCAGGAGAAACTGGACAACAAATATTGGGGTCAAATTTCTCCTTATACCCTTGGGAAAATTAAAAAATTCTGGGCTAAATAATTATTTTTGAGGAAAGAAAACGTATTTATTATTTTCATGGCTCTGCATTATAAACTTCTATGAAGCACTTGGGGGTTCAAAGTGCTCACCACACATCTAGATAAGTTCCTTTGGGGGTCTAGTTTCCAAAATGGGGTCACTTGTGGGGGGTTTCTACTGTTAAGCCACATCAGGGGCTCTGCAAACGCAATGTGACGCCCACAGAGCATTCCATCAAAGTCTGCATTTCAAAACGTCACTACTTCACTTCCGAGCCCCGGCATGTGCCCAAACAGTGATTTACCCCCACATATGGGGTATCAGCGTACTCAGGAGAAACTGGACAACAACTTTTGGGGTCAAATTTCTCCTGTTACCCTTGGGAAAATAAAAAATTGCAGGCTAAAAGATCATTTTTGAGAAAATAATTTTTTTTTTTTTTTTATGGCTCTGCGTTATAAACTTCTGTGAAGCACTTGGGGGTTCAAAGTCCTCACCACACATCTAGATTAGTTCCTTTGGGGGTCTAGTTTCTAAAATGGTGTCATTTCTGGGGGATCTCCAATGTTTAGGCACACAGGGGCTCTCCAAACGTGACATGGTGTCCGCTAATGATTGGAGCTAATTTTCCATTTAAAAAGCCAAATGGCGTGCCATCCCTTCCGAGCCCTGCCGTGCGCCCAAACAGTGGTTTACCCCCACATATGGGGTATCAGCGTACTCAGGACAAACTGGACAACAATATTTGGGGTCCAATTTCTCCTATTATCCTTGGCAAAATAGGAAATTCCAGGCTAAAAAATCATTTTTGAGGAAAGAAAAATTATTTTTTATTTTCATGGCTCTGCGTTATAAACTTCTGTGAAGCACCTGGGGGTTTAAAGTGCTCAATATGCATCTAGATAAGTTCCTTGGGGGGTCTAGTTTCCAAAATGGGGTCACTTGTGCGGGAGCTCCAATGTTTAGGCACACAGGGGCTCTCCAAACGCGACATGGTGTCCGCTAACAATTGGAGCTAATTTTCCATTCAAAAAGTCAAATGGCGCGCCTTCTCTTCCGAGCCCTGCCGAGTGCCCAAACAGTGATTTACCCCCACATATGAGGTATCGGCGTACTCGGGAGAAATTGCCCAACAAATTTTATGATCCATTTAATCCTACTGCCCATGTGAAAATGAAAAAATTGAGGCGAAAATAATTTTTTTGTGAAAAAAAATTACTTTTTCATGTTTACAGATCAATTTGTGAAGCACCTGAGGGTTTAAAGTGCTCACTAGGCATCTAAATTAGTTCCTTGGGGGGTCTAGTTTCCAAAATGGGGTCACTTGTGGGGGAGCGCCAATGTTTAGGCACACAGGAGCTATCCAAACGCGACATGGTGTCCGCTAACGATGGAAATAATTTTTCATTCAAAAAGTCAAATGGCGCTCCTTCCCTTCCGAGCCTTACCATGTGCCCAAACAGTGGTTTACCTCCACATGTGAGGTATTGGTGTACTCAGGAGAAATTGCCCAACACATTTTAGGATCCATTTTATCCTGTTGCCCATGTGAAAATGAAAAAATTGAGGCTAAAAGAATTTTTTTGTGAAAAAAAAGTACTTTTTCATTTTTACGGATCAATTTGTGAAGCACCTGGGGGTTCAAAGTGCTCACTATGCATCTAGATAAGTTCCTTGAGGCGTCTAGTTTCCAAAATGGGGTCACTTGTGGGGGAGCTCCAATTTTTAGGCACACGGGGGCTCTCCAAACGTGACATGGTGTCCGCTAAAGAGTGGAGCCAATTTTTGATTCAAAAAGTCAAATGGCGCTCCTTCCCTTCCAAGCCCTGCCGTGCGCCAAAACAGTGGTTTACCCCCACATATGAGGTATCAGCGTACTCAGGACAAATTGGACAACAACTTTCGTGGTTCAGTTTCTCCTTTTACCATTGGGAAAATAAAAAAATTGTTGCTAAAAGATAATTTTTGTGACTAAAAAGTTAAATGTTCATTTTTTCCTTCCATGTTGCTTCTGCTGCTGTGAAGCACCTGAAGGGTTAATAAACTTCTTGAATGTGGTTTTGAGTACCTTGAGGGGTGCAGTTTTTAGAATGGTGTCACTTTTGGGTATTTTCAGCCATATAGACCCCTCAAACTGACTTCAAATGTGAGGTGGTCCCTAAAAAAAATGGTTTTGTAAATTTCGTTGTAAAAATGACAAATCGCTGGTCGAATTTTAACCCTTATAACTTCCTAACAAAAAAAAATTTTGTTTCCAAAATTGTGCTGATGTAAAGTAAACATGTGGGAAATGTTATTTATTAACTATTTTGTGTCACATATCTCTCTGGTTTAACAGAATAAAAATTCAAAATGTGAAAATTGCGAAATTTTCAAAATTTTCGCCAAATTTCCGTGTTTATCACAAATAAATGCAGAATTTATTGACCTAAATTTACCACTAACATGAAGCCCAATATGTCACGAAAAAACAATCTCAGAACCGCTAGGATCCGTTGAAGCGTTCCTGAGTTATTACCTCATAAAGGGACACTGGTCAGAATTGCAAAAAACGGCAAGGTCTTTAAGGTCAAAATAGGCTGGGTCTTGAAGGGGTTAATACTTTAAAAATATAAATCTTAAAATTGTGACGTGCATTTGTATTCAGCTCCCTGTAGTCTGATAACCCTAAATAAAATCCTGAGTGGCGTATTGCCTCCAGAAGTCACATAATTAGTAAATTAAGTCCACTTGCATGTAATTTATTCAAAGTATAACTATAGCTGTTCCATAAAGGCCTCAGAGGGATCAAATAGCATCATGAAAACAAAGGAACACACCAGACAGGTGAAGGATAAAGTTGTGGGGAAGAGTAAAACAGTGATTTTATCAAAACTACAACAAGCAGCCCAGTAAGTAATACATTGCTGATATCGGGGTCTCTGTTGCTACATTATGCTGCTCTCAGACTAGGGGGCAAACACCTGATGACATATTCCCTTTGAGCAGAGGATTTCATTCACTATAAGTTCATGCTCAAAGCTTATAACTCTTCACTAGCTAACAATCCAAAATGATTTTTGAAACCTAACACTCCCGCTTGAGCCCTAAAGCGCAGACCCCCTACACCAACTTCAGCGGTGAGGATCTGGCCACTCATTTCCTACAAAAAATGAATCACATCAGACAGAACATTTCTGATCAATCTCCTCAGTGCCTGGCTCACTTGCCATCTTTGAGCCTATTACAGAAGAAGTTACCTGGCTTCTCACTTCTTCTCGGCCTACAACCTGCAACAGTGACCCTATTCCCTCACATCTCCTGCAGTCTCTCTCACCGGTTGTCATCACTCACCTAACTAAAATATTTAACTTTTCTCTTTCCTCCAGCCATCTTTCGCTTCTCATTTAAACATGCCATCATAATCCCTATTAGTTAAAAAAAATCCCCTGACCAGAACTGCATTGCTAAATACAGACCTCTCTCTAATCTTCCCTTCATCTCTAAACACCTGGAATGCTTAGTCCACTCTCCTCTAATCTGCTATCTCGCAGATCACTCTCTTCTTAAGGTACCGTCACATTTAGCGACGCTGCAGCGATATAGACAACGATGCCGATCGCTGCAGCGTCGCTGTTAGGTCATTGTGTGGTCGCTGGGGAGCTGTCACACAGACAGCTCTCCAGCGACCAGCGATGCCGAAGTCCCCGGGTAACCAGGGTAAACATCGGGTTACTAAGCACAGGGCCGTTACCATTGTAAAAGTTAAAAAAAACAAACAGTACATACTTACATTCCGGTGTCTGTCCCCCGTCGTCAGCTTCCCTGCACTGTGTCAGCGCCGGCCGGCCGTAAAGCAGAGCACAGCGGTGACATATAAATGGAGGAAGAATCAAGGCCATCTCTCTCATTATTGCTATGAAGAATCATTGCTAAGTATACTTATAATACATAGATATTTGTATTGGTATTTTCTCTAATTATAGGACATTGAAGAAAGGTTTTATTGTTACATTATTATTTGAATTGTCTTATTACTATATTATTTTACTTGTCATTAAATATCTTTATCATTTTCCCAAACTTGAGTTATTGATTATATTGGTCAGGATACATGACTGGAAATCACCTCCAACACCTTGTATTGAATTTATTATCTGTATATGTCCCTTCTTAATTGTAAAGCACTGCGGAATATGTTGGCGCTATATTAATACAATTATTATTACTTAAGTGAATCTGTCAGTACACATAACTGTTCAGACTAAGCACAAGTGCGCATTGAACCCTTGCCATGGCCAAACAGTTCAGTGTATCTCCCTACCTACTTGTTTTCCATCGATCTATACCCTCGTCTGACTCCTGTAAAGCCAAAACTGTCAAGAAAGAAGATGGCAGGGATAGATGGAAGCAAGTAGGTTGGAAGGTGCATTGAACTGTTCGGTCACGCTGAGGGTGCACCGGACGCCTGTGCTTGGTTTGAGCAATCATTTTATGCTGAAAGATTCTTTATAAGTAATGTTTTTGCCATGCTATTCATAATTCAATCTCAGAAGAGTACCTCAATTTCAAGCAATCTTCCACTTATTTCATCTTCTTAGTCAATGTAATATATAAAGCTGAATGTGTGTGTATGTATGTCCGAGATTGGCATCTGCACCGTCGCAGCTACAGCCACAAAATTTTGCATAGTCACACATCTGGACCCGAGAGCGTCATAGGCTATGTTGTGAGGCGAAATTTTAACCCTGTGCGTTCCAATTCACCAAACAATTTTGCCCCTATCTACATAATGGGGAAAAAGTGTTGGAGGCAAACTGACAGCTACCAGATGTGAACAAGGGGGACTTAAAGAGTGAGAGCGATGGCGCCAAAGAGTATATACCGTACAGTTGCTAAGGTGGGGCACCGACATGGGATACTCACCACACACAGGGATATGAACACACACACAAAATGCGCCACACACTACCACGTGCTTGAACACATATACCACCCTCAGCACACATTTCACCACACATACACCAACCTCGCCACATAAAAGTCAAAACACAAAAGTCACCGCTCAAAACTCGCCACGCGCAAAACTCGCCACATGCAACACTAGGCTCACGCAAAACTCTCTACATGTGCAAAACTCACCTCATGGAAAACTCGCCACACGCAAAACTTGCACACGCGGAACAATTGCCACATGCACAAAAGTTGCAACACATGCAAAAGTTGCCTCACACAAAACTTGCACTTACTCAAAACGCACCACACATAAAACTCGCCACGTGCAAAACTTGCCATGCGCAAAACTTGCTGCACACAACTTGCTACACTAACCTGCTACACGCATGTCGCCACAAAAACCTCATCTCACAAAAGTCGCTAGATGTATGTCGCCACACGCAACTCAACACACACAACTTGACACATGAAACTCACCCTAAAACACACACAAGTCTGGTATTATCCTTCAAAAAAAATCTGATTAATAAGCAGACAAACTACAAGAGCAACAAATGTACCATATAGGAAATACGGCAGCTGTCAGTCACATGACCTGTCTGTTATGTGTATGTGTGAGCTAATATATACTGCCAGGGGGGAGGGCTTCCTGTTGGCTGGGGATTTATCAGGCTGCCAATTTAGATTACAAATACTGAGGTAAAAATACTGAGCAAATAACGTGTGAATGAGGTCTAAAACAGGAATAAATGACACACAGATATATACTATATACAGGAAGAGATGACACACAGGTATATACTATATAAAGGGGGATGACACACACATATATACTATATACAGGGGAGATGACACACAGGTATATACTGTATACAGGATGAAATGACAGACAGGTATATACTATATACAGGAGGAAATGACACACACATATAAACTATATACAGGGGAGATGACACACAGGTATACACTATATACAGGAGGAGATGACACACTGGTATATACTATATGCAGGGGAGATGACATACAGGTACATACTATATACAGGGAAGATGACACACAGGTATATATATATATACAGGGGAGATGACACACAGGTATATATTATATACAGGGGAGATGACACACAGGTATACACTATATACAGGAGAAGATGACACACAGGTATATACGATATACAGGAGGAGATGACATACAGGTACATACTATATACAGGGGAGATGACACACAGATATATACTATATACAGGAGGAGATGACACACAGGTATATACTATATACAGGAGGAGATGACACACAGGTATATACTATATACAGGGGAGATGACACATGTATATACTATAAACAGGAGGATATGACACACAGATATATACTATATACAGGAGGAGATGACATACAGGTACATACTATATACAGTAGAAGATGACACACAGGTATATACTATATGCAGGAGCAGATGACACACAGGTATATACTATATACAGGAGGAGATGACTTACAGGTATATACTATATACAGGAGGAGATGACACGTGTATATACTATATAAAGAGGAGATGACATACAGGGTATATACTATATAAAAGAGGAGATGACACATAGGTATATAGAGGAGGAGATGACATACAGCAGGTATATACTATATACAGGAGATGACATATAGGTATATACTATATATAGGAGGAGATGACATAGAGGTATATAGTATATACAGAAGAGATGACATACAGGTATATACTATATACAGGAGGAGATGACACATAGGTATATACTGAGGGGAAAATGAGAGGTGTGAGGTGAAAATGAGGGGTGTGAGGTGAAAATGAAAAGGTGTGAGTGCAAAATGAGAGGATTGAGGGAAAATAGTGGAGTGATCGGAAAATGACAGATGTGAGGTCAAAATGACAAGTGTTATGGGGGAATGAGAGGAGTGAGGGGGAAAATAAGAGGAGTGAGGGGGAAAATGAGAGGTGTAAGGGAGAAAATGAGAGATGTGAGGGGGAAAATGAGAGG
The DNA here is from genome assembly GCF_032444005.1 of Ranitomeya imitator. Classification (NCBI taxonomy): domain Eukaryota; kingdom Metazoa; phylum Chordata; class Amphibia; order Anura; family Dendrobatidae; genus Ranitomeya; species Ranitomeya imitator. Next base: position 52,649,791 of record NC_091286.1, read on the forward strand.
CGGGATGGGAAAATAAGAGAAGTGAGGTGCTATAACCAACCACAGATATTTACTATGCCCAGTCAACACCAGGCTCTTCAGCTAGTACATATTATAATCTACAATAGAAGGAAATACCCTGAGGTAGAATACCCAAAAGGGCTATTGGTGCATGTAAATACAGAGACTACAATGTTAGAACCAATAAATCTGTATTTAAAAGAAGAATATTCCAAAAGATGACTACAATAATAAATACATTATTAATAATACAATTGATAACACAAAAATATAAAAAATTATTAGACATGCAAGGACAAAACACTATGAGAAAATTTAGCACAATATTCTGAACATAAAAAGGTATCATTGTAATAAATGTATGTGAACCCCGTTTAAACAAACAGGTGGAGAGTAACTGGCCACAATTGTCATTAACAAAAACTGGGGTTCATGGTATAATAACCTGATTGAGAGATAATAATTGGTACAGTATATACAGTGCCTTGCGAAAGTATTTGTCCCCCTGAACTTTTCAACCTTTTCCCACATATCATGCTTCAAACATAAAGATACCAAATGTAAATTTATGGTGAAGAATCAACAATAAGTGGAACACAATTGTGAAGTTGAACAAAATGTATTGTTTAATTTAAATTTTTGTGGAAATTAAAAAACTGAAAAGTGGGGTGTGCAATATTATTTGGCCCCTTTAACTTAATACTTTGTTGCGCCACCTTTTGCTGCGATTACAGCTGCAAGTTGCTTGGGGTATGTCTCTATCAGTTTTGTACATCGAGAGAATGAAATTCTTGCTCATTCTTCCTTGGCAAACAGCTCGAGCTCAGTGAGATTGATGGAGATCGTTTGTGAACTGCAGTTTTCAGCTCTTTCCACAGATTCTCAATTGGATTGAGGTCTGGACTTTGACTTGGCCATTCTAACACCTGGTTACGTTTATTTGTGAACCATTCTATTGTAGATTTTGCTTTATGTTTGGGATCATTGTCTTGTTGGAAGACAAATCTCCGTCCCAGTCTCAGGTCTTTTGCAGACTCCAACAGGTTTTCTTCAAGAATGGTCCTGTATTTGGCTCCATCCATCTCCCCATCAATTTTAACCATCTTCCCTGTCCCTGCTGAAGAACAGCAGGCCCAAACCATGATGCTGCCACCACCATGGTTATGACTGATTGTTGTCCTATGGACAGACTGTCCCACCTCAGCTGTAGAGCTCTGCAGTTCATCCAGAGTGATCATGGACCTCTTGGCTGCATCTCTGATCAGTCTTCTCCTTGTTTGAGATGAAAGTTTAGAGGGGCGGCCGGGTCTTGGTAGATTTGCAGTGGTATGATACTCCTTGCATTTCAATATGATCGCTTGCACAGTGCTCCTTGGGATGTCTAAAGTTTTGGAAATCATTTTGTATCCAAATCCGGCTTTAAACTTCTCCACAACAGTCTCACGGACCTGCCTGTTGTGTTCCTTGGTCTTCATGATGCTCTCTGTGCTTCAAACTGAACCCTGAGACTATCACAGAGCAGGTGCATTTATACGGAGACTTGATTACACACAGGTGGATTATAGATTCTAAAGTTATTGCCACATAAAGTGACAGAATACAAAAGTTTGGATATGTCACTTAGGAATAAAGTAGTAAGGAGGAAGTGCTACAGTCCAATGCAGTGTTCCACAACTCCAGTCCTGAAGAGCCACCAACAGGTCATGTTTTCAGGATTTCCTTAGTATTGCCCAGGTGATAATTGCATTACCTTGAAAGGCAAGAATTCCATCACCTGTACCATACTAAATAAATCCTGAATACATGACCTGTTGGTGGCTCTTGAGGACCGGAGTTGGGGAGCACTGGTCCAATGAAATTAAAAGTTAGTCAAGTGTCTGCGGGCACATGAATGGTCATCCTGCACCTGCCAAATGTCCATGCAGGTGGCTCGTTGAGATGACATCAGTGTGCACCAGGAGGCACCAGTCTGTGACAAGAATTGACATAGCAATTAAGGTCAGTGAGGACAATTGATAAAAAAGGGAAAATGAATGCAGGCAGGTGATAATGCATGTCATAATGGACATAAAAAGACGAATAACCAAATTTGTATCATAATGGTACCTAAGCTGCAAATCATATAAGTAAATTTTAATAATTACATGATGTCAATTGTGTTATTATTAATAATCTATACATTATTTTATTCATCATGTGGGTCATTCATCTTTTAATATAGAGATTGCTATGTTCTATTATTCTTATAAAATACAGTATGCATGTCAAATACACCAGTGGGGTCACTGGTGGGGAACTATTTGTTCTCCTGCAGAATATGAAGTGTACATCATGTAAGACCTACTTATCTGACTCAAACTGTTCTCTTTTTCGAGTTGGACAGAACATTGATAATAAATATGTGCTATACAGACCTGCACTAAAAGGATGGCTTTTGCTCTATAGTGACATAGAAGAAAAAGAGTGAGAATGACTCACCATGTTCTTCAAATCTTCCTTTTATTACCCTTTTCACCTTATTAACTCTTCTTCCGTAACTATAATCTACTGAGTGTTCGATAAGCGCAACCTTCCCTGACACTGAAACTTTTATCACTCAAAAGAGCAAACGGATTGGGAACACTTATTTGTTTGATGATCACAGTGGTCATCCCATCAAGAGAAAAACACAAGCATGCACGTGTCGAGGCACGCTACAAAGCAAGGCTTCCTACCGTTACAGTAAAACCTGACATATATCTTTGAAATTACAAAGAAAGAGATTATATAGCAGTGGAATAAGCCTACTAAATTATAGAAGGGGGTAGAACTGGTCTTCAGATGGCTGAAACAAGGGATAGGCAAGCTAGGCATACAGCTATGACAAAATAGGAACATTCTAATGGGGTTGTCCACTACTCGGACAACCCATACTCAACCAGAATGTTTCTCCTAAGAACACCTATACACACCTCCGTGCCAGCACTGTTCCAGCAGTGTCAGCACTCCCTCTCCCGGGGATTGCATAACATTGTTATGTCTCACAATCCCTGTGGCCAATTAATATGGATTTCAGTCTACCCGCCTTCGGACAAATTAAACATCAAGAGGAAGTGAGAGCTGTGGTTACTCTCTCACTTCCTACAGATGTATCAAATGTCTTGAGCCCCGGAGGAGCCAGTGCCAACACCGCTGGAACGGCGCCGTCACCAGAGGTGAGTATAAATGTTATTATGTTACTGGGAGGAAACATAGAGATTCAGAAAGGGTTGTCCAAGTAGTGGACAATATTTTTATAAGCGATTTCCCGTGATAAATATCTGATCACTGGAGATCAAACCAGTTTGATACCATAAATAGAAAAAGGTTGTCCACTCTCTTATTTATCCTCTCTGAAGTCAGGATTACATGGAATGGTATTGTCATGAATGATCTTTTCTTTTCTATTTCTGGCAGTCCTATGGATATAAATGGAGGACCCTTTTGAGTACGAATGGGGGACCAGGATCGCCTTTCTAGCTATCGTTGGAGGTCTCAATTGTGGATAGGCAATAAATATAATTTGTGGATAAATGACAAAAATAATAAATCATGGGCAACCTCAGTAGGCTTTGAGGTTAGCACTCTTGTTTAGTATCACTTGGGTCCTAAGTTCAAATTCAACCCAAGTCAAGAACTCCATGACGTTTCTGAACTTTCCCCCATGTTTGGGTGGGTTTCACTGAGTATTTTCATTTGTTCTCACTCTCTAAAATCTTACTGACAGATTTGTTGGCTTCCTACTGTATGTATGTCTCAGAAAGAAGTAAGAAAATTAGGTTGAAGGCAGAAAGTGATGTAAATGGTGACAGTCTCTGTATAACTCTGCAGAATGTGTTGGTGTTATAAAGGAAACAAGAAATTAAGTCATACATAAGTCACTAAAGAGAGTCTTCCATAATGGACATTTATCCCCTTCCCACAGGATAGGCAACCAATACCTGATCGCTGGGTCTCATATGATCACCAGAGTTGTGACCCTGTGAGGAGTTTATATGGTGCAGTGGTCATTCATACGCCCTGTAATTCTATGTCTGCAAGACTGACAGAAAAACTTGAAGACAACTCCATATCAAATAGCTTCTGTAGGCTTAATCTTCCAAGATATGCGTAAAGCAGTCTGGTGACTGTGTTAGGAGTCATACCAACGTTGACCGCACTTTAGAAAATGTCTTTTAATCATATGCCTTGTTGGACACATGAAGTCATTTGGCCTATTATGACCTAGAGACTTTATCACTTTTGACCTTCTTTTCAGCTGAACATTGTTAAACTGGACTGATGATGTATACTTTGAAAATCTACGGCAAAGTGGCCCTCTAATAAATGGTCTATTTAATGAGTCCAGCAAGACTGAGAAATCCCGTGTCTAAGCGTGTTTATCGCCACCGACCCACCCAGCTTGGCTGTCAGTTGCAGCTTGTATGGTGCAGTGTGAGATCTCAACAGCAGCAGAGAGACACTAAGGAGCTAACAATTGGGTGGGCTAAGAGTGACTTTTAACATTCAAAATGACATGGGTTTGATATGATAGTGTTCTCCTTTAACTTATAAAATGCCATGACGTAAGTACAAATGTCCTCCTTTACCGGCAATATACAAGTACGATAAGAACATAAAGTGTATAAATCTACTCTATAAGTAAACCTATAAATCTCTACCCGCTATGCCAAATTGGATAAAACTTTGAACATATTTATTTAGCAACGCTTTGTTTTCAAAATTTTCCTTGAAGAGAAAAAAAAATACATTCTGTATCTCTGACAAGAGGGAACAATTGAGAATGATTTTATGTACCCAGTGCCGGTGCCTACGATTGCAAATTGCCCAAAGCACCAAGAAATCCATTATTTTCCATTGCAGTGAGAAAAGTAAATCTGACTACTTCTGCACATTTCTTAAAATGACAATATGACATGCAATGAGTGTTTAAAAGAAAGAAATTCAACAGAAATACTGCAGACGTGATAGAAAATCACAAATGTGCTGTACCATCTAGCACAATCCATGTTTATATAGTGATGTAAATTAGATCTGTTGCATGATTTACAAGATATCCCCAATTTATCATTATCCCCAGCAATATAGAAAACCTCCTTCATAACATATTTATAAATAGGGATACTATGCCTAGAGATTATGGCTGATGGTTAATTATTTTGTTGGCTTTTATAGCACCAACATATTCTGCAACACTTTACAGACGCAATCATCACTTTACCCATTGGAGCTCGCAATGTAAGTTTGGTATGTCTTTGGAGTGTGGAAAGAAATTAGAAAAATATTTAGAATTGAGAGTCCTCAGTGGTTGATACCTTTTAATGGCTAACTGAAAAGATGGTAACAAATTGCAAGCTTTCGAGACTACTCAGGTCTCTTCTATGCCTGATGAGACCTGTGTAGTCTCGAAAGCTTGCAATTTGTTACCATCTTTTCAGTTAGCCATTAAAAGGTATCAACCACTGAGGACTCTCAATTCTAAATATTTTTCTATCTACTGGCTAACACGGTACCAAGATATACAGTACAGACCAAAAGTTTGGACACACCTTCTCATTTAAAGATTTTTCTGTATTTTCATGACTATGAAAATTGTACATTCACACTGAAGGTATCAAAACTATGAATTAACACATGTGGACTTATATACTTAACAAAAAAGTGTGAAACAACTGAAATTATGTCTTATATTCTAGGTTCTTCAAAGTAGCCACCTTTTGCTTTGATGACTGCTTTGCACACTCTTGGCATTCTCTTGATGAGCTTCAAGAGGTAGTCACCGGGAATGGTCTTCCAACAATCTTAAAGGAGTTCCCAGAGATGCTTAGCACTTGTTGGCCCTTTTGCCTTCACTCTGCGGTCCAGCTCACCCCAAACCATCTCGATTGGGTTCAGGTCTGGTGACTGTGGAGGCCAGGTCATCTGGTGTAGCACCCCATCACTCTCCTTCTTGGTCAAATAGCCCTTACACAGCCTGGAGGTGTGTTTGTGGTCATGGTCCTGTTGAAAAATAAATGATGGTCCAACTAAACGCAAACTGGATGGAATAGCATGCCGCTGCAAGATGCTGTGGTAGCCATGCTGGTTCAGTATGCCTTCAATTTCGAATAAATCCCCAATAGTGTCACCAGCAAAGCACCCTCACCCCATCACACCTCCTCCTCCATGCTTCACGGTGGGAACCAGGCATGTAGAGTCCATCCGTTCACCTTTTCTGCGTCGCACAAAGACACGGGGGTTGGAACCAAAGATCTCAAATTTGGACTCATCAGACCAAAGCACAGATTTCCACCGGTCTTATGTCCATTCCTTGTGTTCTTTAGCCCAAACAAGTATCTTCTGCTTGTTGCCTGTCCTTAGCAGTGGTTTCCTAGCAGCTATTTTTCCCTGAAGGCCTGCTGCACAAAGTCTCCTCTTAACAGTTGTTGTAGAGATGTGTCTGCTGCTAGAACTCTGTGTGGCATTGACCTGGTCTCTAATCTGAGCTGCTGTTAACCTGCAATTTCTGAGGCTGGTGACTCAGATAAACTTATCCTCAGAAGCAGAGGTGACTCTTGGTCTTCCTTTCCTGGGGCGATCCTCATGTGAGCCAGTTTCTTTGTAGCAGTTCATGGTTTTTGCCACTGCACTTGGGGACACTTTCAAAGTTTTCCCAATTTTTCAGACTGACTAACCTTCCTTTCTTAAAGTAATGATGGCCACTCGTTTTTCTTTACATAGATGCTTTTTTCTTGCCATAATACAAATTCTAACAGTCTATTCAGTTTGGACTATCAGTGCGTATCCACCAGACTTCTGCACAACACAACTGATGGTCCCAACACCATTTATAAGGCAAGAAATCCCACTTATTTAACCTGACAGGGCACACCTGTGAAGTGAAAACCATTCCCGGTGACTACCTCTTGAAGCTCATCAAGAGAATGCCAAGAGTGTGCAAAGCAGGCATCAAAGCAAAAGGTGGCTACTTTGAAGAACCTAGAATATAAGACATAATTTCAGTTGTTTCACACTTTTTTGTTAAGTATATAATTCCACATGTGTTAGTTCATAGTTTTGATGCCTTCAGTGTGAATGTACAATTTTCATAGTCATGAAAATACAGAAAAATCTTTAAATGAGAAGGTGTGTCCAAACTTTTGGTCTGTACTGTATATCTTGCCTGAAAGAAATTAGAGCACCCAGAGGAAACCCATACAAGATGATGCAGATCTTGGCCATAAGGGGGATTGAATCCAGTAGGATATAAGTCAAACCAAACAAAAAAAAGTACAGATTATGGGAGTGTATTATAGACGGGATGTTATAGACTTTCTGCCTTCTGACAATGATCTTAGGCTCTTTCGTGGATATTTGAGTGCAGTATACTGTGCCTTCAAATTCCATATAGTGATTTCTTTTTCCCATCCATGGAAAAGTTTAGTCTACTAAACTATTTCAGACCACAAAAAAAAACAGTATCCCCGATGTATCCTTGCCCAGTTGAAGACAGAAGGATACTATTTTGGCTTTCCTTGGGTGCATGGAAGTTAATGAGTAAAGCCTCCTCTGCTTTGCACCCATTCTTAAAAATGCGCTAGGACTGTTAGTTGTTAAAAAATAATCTGTCAGCAGGTTTTTGCTACCTCATCTGAGGGCAGCATAATTTAGGAACAGAAACCCTGATTCCAGCGATGTCACTTAGTTCACTGGTTCACTGGGCACAGCAGTTGTGACTAGTGATGAGCGAGTGTACTCGTTGCTCGGGTTTTCCCCGGCACGCTCGGGTGACCTCCGAGTATTTATGACTGCTCGGAGATTTAGTTTTCATTGTGGCAGCTGAATGATTTACAGCTAATCGCCTGCTTGATTACATGTGGGGATTCCCTAGCAACCGGGCAACCCCCACATGTACTCAGCCTGGCTAGTAGCTGTAAATCATTCAGCTCCCGCGATGAAAACTAAATCTCCGAGCAGTCATAAATACTCGGAGGTCACCCGAGCGTGCCGGGGAAAACCCGAGCAACGAGTACACTCGCTCATCACTAGTTGTGACACAATCAGAGTTCTTAGATATATCATGAAGCAGAGCTCAGAAAACTTGCCCCACCCACACCAGGCTCTCTATGTACATTATCTATTGATAGTAAGCTGTTTATCACAGGAGGGGCGTGGTCTGACAACTTGGCACTAGGCAGCTAGTCAGGTCAATCATAATGTCTTAATAATAATACCTTCATTGTAAATAAAGAACAGCACCCACCATAATAAATGAAACACTGCTGAATTCAGTGTTTTAATCATCCCTACCTCATGCTGTGCTCAGATTACATAGTAAAAACCTGATGATATATTCCCTTTAAGGGGTTATCCGCTACTTTAAAAGTTGTTGCCAAGGGGCCTATAGACTTGTGCCGCTCTTCTGCAATCATTACTGTGTCCCTGCCTTTTCTCATCACATAACTATCCTAATGAGCATCGCATCACTGCTGCAGGCAGTCAGCAACTGCTGATTGGCTGCAGCCTTCACATTTCTTCTAAGCCTGCTTCTTGCACTAGGGTGGAATGTGTTTATTTTCAAATACCTTTTTTTTCATACTTTCTTTTTCTCAATTTTTTTTTAAATTAATAAAGGAAACATACATTCTATTTCCATTTAGTGCTAATCACACAAACTAATGCACCTACTTTTGATAATTTGATTCAGATTTTGTCATTTGTGAACATGGAGCTAAAAAGAAGCAATTAAAGGGAACCTGTCATATGAAAAAATGCTATAAACCTGCAGATGTGTGGTTAGTCTGCAGGTTAATAGCGTTCTGAACCTGCCCGATGCCGACATTTAGAACACCGCTGCCGGAAGGAATAAACTTTATTCCTGCCTGGCTTTGTTCAGAATTCAGTCATAGGGTAGGTGCCGGCAAAGTTCATAGTGAGCGTAGGTGTCACCGCTTTTTGCATAGAGCGCAACGGCTGTAACCGCGCACTGACACAGACTGATAGCAGGTCATCATTATAGCCCATCATTAGGGCTGGATGTCAGTCAGTGCCAAGGGTCCGGTTACAGCCATGCACAAAGCAGTGATTAAAATCGTGCCAGCACCACACCTATGACTGAAAAAGCAAGCCTGCCGGGGAAATAAAGTTTGTTTCCTCCTAATAGCAGGGCTCTAAGTGCAGGCGCCAGGCAGGTTCAGAAAACTATTAACCTGCAAATTAGCACCATATCGGCAAGTTAATAGCGTTTTTTCACGCAACAGGTTCTTATTAAGTTAAGAATTTTGGAGTAGGCCTCTCTCAAACGTCTATTTTTCACGTACATGGCTGGCTTCCCACATTCAGCTGTATGGGCATCCATGATACAGTTAAAAGCAATGATGAAGGAGGGAAGCTGTCTGCTCTCTTCCACATTATTCTCCTTCGTTGTCTGACATTTCAGCCAGTGGATGTGATGACGTTGTGCCAGGCAATAGAGATGTTGAAGAGACGCGCTGCGGAAACCGGAGCGGTGGAGGAACAGGGAGAAATGAATATGTTTTTATTTTTTTTAAATCAGTGAACACATTGTGGTGGCCCTAATTCTGTATGAAAGACTATGGAGTTGCATTATACTATATGGAGAACGATGGGGGATGCATTATACTATATGGAGGACTATGGGGAGTGCATTATACTATATGTACTATATGGATGACTGTGGAGGTGCACTATACTACATAGATGACTATGGTTGTGCATTGTACTATATGGAGGACTATGGGGAGTGCATTATACTATATGGAGGATTATGGGGCCCAATATATTATATGGAAGACTATGGGTGCATTATATTATGAGGAAGGCAATGTTGGTCCGATTATATTATATGGAAGGCAATGTGGGGAACATTATAATATTTGGAGGGCTATGTGGGGCCCATTATACTATATGGAGTGTTTTGTGGGACCATTATATTATTTGAAGGGGCTATGTGGTGGCCATTAAACTATATAGAGGACTATGTGTGAGCCTTTATACTTTATTGAGGGTCGTGTGGGCCTCATTATACAGTATGCGAGCAATTACACAGTGTGAAGGTTTGTGTGGAGTCCATCATACTGTGTGCAGGGCTGTGTGAGGGCTATTATACTGTTTTTTGGGCTGAGTGGAGTCCATTATACTATGTCTCTGTATGTATGTGCTCCTTCCATGCATGTGCCTGTATGTTTGTGCTCCGTGTAAGCATGCGTCTGTATGTAGGTGCTTTGTATACACATATCTCTATGTACGTACGTACATAAGAGAAAAATGTTCAGCTGGACATTTTTCTCTTTTGGATTCTACTCGCCTGGACACAGCGGGTCAGTGCTCCCAAAACTCAGCTTATGCATCAAGGGTGAGCTGGTTTATATTCCTTCTCTTCAATGTACGCACATACCTGTATACGTATGTGTGCTATGTGTATGTACATGTGTGTATGTAACATGTGGTTTGTGTATATGTGTGTGTCACATACTGTGTTTAGCATCCACATTTACAAATACCGATAACACAGATGGTGGTCCATAGGTGTAAATATCAGCCATAGTCCAAAGAATGAGCAAAATGTTGCCTATTCTTCAGGTGATTGGATTGTTTATGCCGGAACAAAAATCATTCTTCTCAGCAGCACATCACCTGGAGCAAACTTGGTACCGTATGGGGACAGATGGATCTATTAATGATCATTCTGTCTCCATCATTCTTCATCAGTCAGTGTAAAATGGCCGAGACAAAGATCTGCAAAGATCGAAACGCGTAGCTCGTTTCCTATTGTGCTATTGTGCTGTGGAGAGTTATTCAGCTTACGCTTTTACCATGTGTTAATAAAGGACCCAATTTTAATTTTGGAGCTGGAACAAACCCCTCTTTTTTCGAGAAATAAACACCCAAGGACTTCAATACTGTCGATCGTGCTTGTTTAAGGGACTCAGCCTACGTAAATACAACGAAAATGTTTCCGTGTGATTGTGCTATATTTGAGCATTTAGGGCTCCACTCTAAACTTTTCCCCAGGGGCCCACTTTGATTAAAACTGACCCAGTTCACATATGTATTTTTCACTGACAGATCATGCACTTACCAAAGCCTATGGGAGGGTTTACTTTTCTGTGTGTTTTGCAGACCGCATATCGACAAGAATAAAAACCCACTGAGACGTGTCTACTTTTGTTCCACGTCATGTATAACAATCACCCAAAAAAGTCTGTGGGTTTGTAAAATCAAAACGTGTGCCCGTTTTTAACATTCTAATGGGTAGAAGAAGTTTTGCAATTTTTTTTTTGGCATTCGAAAAAAATTAAGAGATTAAAATGGACGTCTAAATGAAGACTAAGGCAGAAGATATTTATCAACATCAGTAAGAATGTACAGCGACCCAAAATAACAAGAAGAACTGCTACATCACGGCATAATCCAGATTTGTAAATTCCAGCTGGCAGTGTCAATCTAGGATAACTCACAATGTTGGTTAATAATTTACTACCACTTACTGTAAGAATTAAACTAACCCACAATATAAATCATTGTAAAGGGGCCCGTTAGTGGGAGCTACTGAGACTGTCACCGTCCATGTTATATACTGCATAGTCAAAATCCATTAATCGAGCAACTCCACCCGCAACCCCAACAATCATTGTCCTAAGTATTATAGGCGTGCAAAAAGTCTCACTATTTACATAGATGGTAAAGAAAGAGTTCTCCAATATTTATTTAAAACATTTTAAATTATTTTAAAACATGAAATATTTTCCTGCCAATTTGTCACAATTTTTCTACTGTGTAATTTTTAACACTGTGCTTTAATACAGACTAAAGTGTGGTTATTCAAGGGCACCTGTGATAAAAGCTGAGTGGCATCTTTTATACAGGCTCCTTCTAAGTTCTAACACTTCCTTTTTCCAATGCATTTCAAGTCTTTTAATGGAATTTTAATGAGCATTATAAGGACAAAAAAAAGCATATCACAAAATGGCACAAACCAAAACACTTTGTACGTATGAACATTTTATATTTAACTTTAAAAGGGTTGTCCACTAATGGACAATTCTTTTTTTTAACCGCAATGACATAACATTGTTATGTCATGTGACCGCTAATTGGCTGTAGCTTTTCAAATGTAGGCTAAGATGGAAGGAAGGAAAGGAGGCAGGAAGGAAAGAAAGAAAAATAAATAAATAAATAAATAAAGAATGAATGGAGGGAAGGAAGGGAAACAAACCACCATAAAAGTGGGGCAAAAAATTGTGAACAAATATAGGCTAAGATGGAAGGAGGAAGGAATGAAGGAAAGAAGGAAAGAAGGCAGGAAGGAAGGGAGGAAGAAAAGAAAGGAGAGAAGGAAGGTAAACAAGTTACCATAAAAGTGCAAAAACTGTGAACAAATATAGGCTAAGATAGAAGGAAGGAAGGAAGGCAGTAAAGGAAGCAGGAAGGAAGGAAGCAGAGAGGAAGGAAGGGAGAGAAAGAGGAAGTAAATAATGAAGAGAAGGAAGACAAGCAAAAGTGGTCCAAAAACATGAACAATTATAGGCTAAGATAGAAGGAAGGATGGAAGAAAGGAAATGAAGGAGGGAGGAAGGAAATAAGAAAGGAGGAAAGAAGGAAAGTAGGGAGGAAGGAAGGAATTCAGGAAAGAAGGAGAAAGGAAGGAGTGAAAAAAGGAAGGAATGAAGAGAGGAAATAACGAAGGAAAGATTAACAGAAATAAGGAAGGAGAGAAGAAAAGGAGGAAGGGAGGAAGGAAGAAAGAAAGAAAAAAAGAAAGAAAGAAAGAAAAACAAAGAAAGACAAGAAATAAGGAAGGACGTGACAGGAAGAAAGACACATTGATCTAGAATAACATACAAGAATGTAATTCATGAAACAGTCAAGGATATTGTTTAAAGGAAAAAGAACCTGAAGACCCACCTCTTCCGACAAGCCTACAACCTGCAGTAACCACCGATCAACCAAACCGCTGCACGACCAGCTCTGCCCTCACCTACTGTATCCTCACCCATCCCTTGTAGATTGTGAGCCCCCGCGGGCAGGGTCCTCTTTCCTCATGTACCAGTCGTGACTTGTATTGTGTAAGATTATTGTACTTATTTTTATTATGTATACCCCTCCTCACATGTAAAGCGCCATGGAATAAATGGCGCTATAACAATAAATAATAATAATAATAATAATAATAAAAGGAAACCTATCAGAATAATTTTACTCTACTCCTAGTAAAAAAATGCTTACTGTTATGAAGTTGTATGATGCGCTAGAGCTGAGAAATAAAACTTTGAAACCAAATGCAAGTTCTCGTGGAGGTGCAGTGGAGCTGTGCTGATGCCCTCCACTGGTATTTACAAGACTGACCAGGGCACTTCAAGGCTAATTTGCTTTTGGATTCAAAGTTTGATTTCTCAGCACTAGCACATCGGATGACTACAAAATAATATCATTTTGAATGTTGTAGTAGAACCTGTATAGTCATATCACTAATTTCTGGTAGGTCATATATTTCCCAATAGATCAATCATGCTCAGTCACAAATAGCACAGTGATATTAGGCCTTGCACCTGGTTTTATCAAAGCCTTCACTGCCAGGTGCATATAGTAATTCAACATCTGATTATTACACATATTAAACAGTATTTGGGCCTCTAGATTACACAAGATAAACCAGAAACCATGAGTTAATGTAGATGTTTATATTCCAGTACTTGTTCACCCCCAAATCCCCATGTGTGATGAGTAATTTATGAGGACTGAAAATATATATACTCGTATTCCCTGGATTCCCACTTAAGGAAATACATTTTTTGGACTCTCTCCTAATATCCCATGATGATATTTATTTAGTTTTGATTTGTATAATAAGAAGCTCACATTCATGACCGCAATGTGATATCACAACTCTATGGCAACATTCACATTGATATTCACTTTTATTTACACACTATTTCATTGAAAAATATTTTTGCCACAAGGTATTTTATGCAGAAATTGTGTATTTCTTTTACGCTTCTGGCAAAACGAGATTGCTCTCCATTGACAGGATTGACCTATTGTTCCAAACATCGCTAATTAATTTAGTGAAATTCCTAACTAAATGCTAATGTAAGCCAAGTGATAAAAATTATAAGAATAATGTCAATTAGTCTTTTTTTCCGAACATATCTAATTACTGTAACTCATCAATGGTATAACAAAGCCGGGAATCAGGACTAACTTTTCATATCACACTGTTCACAGTAGCGCATAAAAAAAATTGTGATGAGTTTTTCAATATTTCAGAATAAAGCATTTCTTATCTCATAATAACTAGAGATTGGTGAACCCGAACAGTAAAGTTCGGGGCTCGTACCTAACACCTACTGTTCGGGCAAGGACCTGAATGAGGGCTTCACCAGGAAGTCCGTGTTACTGTTTGGGTTTGGCACCCCAAACAGGAGTTTCCTACTCTGTCATGACAGCACAAGAAACACTGGTGGCTCTGATTGGCTGTAAGATTAATACCACCAGTCAGAGAGCAGCGGTTCTCATGCTGACAGATGACAGCGTGAGCCCACAGCTGTGACCAGAAGTAAAATGTTTACCTCCGATCACAGGCGTCAGATGATGAGACCACTAATCACATTAGCCTATGCCTGCTGCCGCTAGTAACAGAGAGAGCAGGTGGCGGCTGATGAGTGTATTCATCAGACAGCCTCTGCGCTCTAAATAGATAATAACCCCTATATGCAAGCTGGGGGCTTGTATTATCAGGCTAGTAAGGGGCAATGCATATTGGCCCCACCAACCTAAAAATGGCAGTTCGCAGGCACCCAGAAAAGTCGCATCTATTAGATGCCCCAATTCTAGGGCTTAGCCCGGCTCTTCCCACTTGCCCTAGTGCAATGGTAAGCCGTGGGTTTGATGTCACCAGAAAAATACAAAGCTGACATCAACCCCACAAATATGAACCCCACTTACCACCGCATCAGAACAAGTGGGAAAAGCCGGGAAAAGCGCCAGAATTGGCGCATCTAATAGATGTGCCTTTTCTGGGTGGCTGCGGGCTGCTATTTTTAGGCTGAGGGGGCCAATATCCATGGCTCCTTATCAGCCTGAAATTACCAGTCCTCAGTTGTCTGCTTTAGCTTGGCTGGTTGCCAAAAAAGGGGGGACACCATGCCATTTTTTTAAATTATTTATTAAATAATTAAAAAATATGGTGTGGGGACCCCTTTATTCTTGATAAGCAATCTTACTAAAGCAGACAGCTGAGAGTTGCAGCCTGCAGCTTTCAATTTTTTGCCTGGCTAGCTATCAAAGCCATTTTGTTTTTGTGTTTTTAGTTATTTATTTAGAGCACAGGCGCCAGCTAATGAATATTCCCATCAGCCGCCACCTGCTCTTGCTGTTATTAATGACAGCAGGCATAGGCTTATCAGAGTAGTAGTCCCGTCAGCCCACGTATGTGATCGTAAATAAACTTTTTAACTCCGGTCATAGCTGCAAGCTCATGCTGTCTTTTGACAGCATGGGACAGCAACTCTCTCACCAGCGATAATCATTTTACAGCCGATCAGAGGCATTGTCATGCAGATGATTGTGTGGCAAACACTGGATTTTTGGGGCCCCCAGTGGAGTGAATGGGGTTCGGGTACTGTCCAAATCCGCCAGACCCGAACATCCAGAGGACTGCCCATCACTACACATAACTCAACATATTCAGAGATGATTGGTGTGAGATGTTCAACAAACATAAAAAAAATATGGAATTGATATTAGAACAAATGTATATCTTTATGGTAAAAAGTCCTTAAGGGGACTAACAAGTACAGCAAAAAGTGAATTTAAAAAAAAAAAATAAGAAATTAAAAGAATAAAATAAATATAGATATTTGGTATCGCTGCATTTGTAAAAGTCAGATTTATCAAAATATAAAATAAATTTATTAGATCAGTAAACAGCGTAACAAGAGAAAGTATCAAAACGTCAGAAGTGCGGTTTTTCGGCCGCCGCAACACAAAAAAATGTAATAACAGTTGATCCCAAAAAATGTATGTGTCCCAAAGTGATAATAAAAAACATTGACTTTGGGAGCAAAAACTCACCCACCTCCATGTCCTGACATTTTTTTACATTTTGGCTGTTGGAAAATGGCGAGACAAACACATTTTTCTCTTATACATACCCTACAAATTTCTGAATACTTTTTCACAAATTAAATGAAATAAAAACTATGCATGTTTGGTATCTGCGTTATCGTACTGCCAGGTCATTTTTACCTTTTTGTAAATAAAAAATAAACAACTACGGTACTGAATTGCCCTTTTTTTGCCATTTTAGCTATTTCGCTGCACTTATAAATTTTTTTTACTACTTCCCAGTGTATCACATGAAAAAATAGATGGTGTCAATAAAAAATACAACTTGTCCCATGAAAAAAATAAGCCCTCATTACAGCTATGTTGATGGAAAAATAGAAAAAGCTATGGCTCTTGGAATAAGGGGGGTAACAAATGAAAGTGCAAAAATGGAAAATCTCCCGGCCGGGAAGGGAGAATGTGTAAATTATCATATAATAAGAAAAATAATAACAAACAAAATGATCCCTCCAGTCACACTGATATCATGACCTTCATATAGAAGCCATCATAGCTATCATGGACATACATTTTGTAGCAGATTTTAATAGATCCCGATAGATTCAGCTGACCTGTAATGCGTCAATCAGGTTTTCAGACTTATCCTGTCTGCTACTCGAGGAGCAAAGGAAACCCGTATGGAAAACTAAAGGGCATGTGAACAGAAACTAAAGTAACACTATGAATTCTTCCAATTCTTCATATTATTTATTTGATATTAACATAAAACTACATTTGAGATTGAAAATTTTGCCTAATTTTTTTTTGTTCATGCGCGTATAAACACCACAGGACGGAGTCATTTGCTTTAACACATGGGTTAAAACCACTTCTTTCTTTTGCAAAAATCAGCTGTTTAATTCAGAGACTAAACCACAGTGAACGTCTTGAAGCTGATAAAACTCATCAAAGTTTTACAACAAATTAAAAGTTGGTATAAAAATCAAAGTGTTAAGATTCATGCACAGCGTTGTCTTACACGGTGCATCCACCTATAAAAAATAGCAGCTACCTGGGGTTTACGGTCCCCATATGTTACACAATGATTCTGTCATGCAATACATTGAGAAGTGACTGCTTCTGATTTTGACGACAACTCTGTGCACATTCCAACATTTGTCATTGGACTGACTGAGCAGTTTATATGTATTTATCAGATCTGTATGAAAGAAGTTTAGGTCGCAATTTAAATATCCCGACACAGTACTCTCCTCTAAAGCTTTTTCTTTGATACTATCCGGGCAGCATGCCAAATGTGAATATGTTTATGAAATGGCTTCCTTTGAATTTTGTACTTTCAAGAAAATATTTTCTGATTTCCAGGCTACAATTATTCTGTTTAATAGTCCTCGGCTCTGTGACGTTCTTTACAGTCCTACTGATGACTCATTTGTACTAAAATATTTCAATAATCTGCACGGTCATAGCGTTCAAAGCTCTCAACACGATTTGACTACAAAATGAGTCAACAACTGTAACAACTGTGGCGGTCTCTGCTTAAGCCTCTAGGCGCCACCACAACTTTGTTGCTTGACCCCAGAATCAATCCTATTTTATTCATGGGACTGGTAGTTCTGGCCAGTCTATATAAAACTCTGAAAGTCAATTCCCACTGCCAGTCAATAGTTCTGCTAACCTGGTATTTACCTCTATCCTGATTATTCCTGTTCTTTGACCTCGGCTTCATATTTAACTCCACACTTGTTTTTTAATTCTGTTCCTGAAGTGACCGCCTGCATCTGACCAGCCTATCTGACTATTCCTCTTGCCAACTTGTGCCACCGAACAGCAGCTGACTCTGTGGCCCTAGCCCAGGGACCCCTGTGTAAGTCCAGATCCCTCTACAGGTGTTAAAGGATTATGGAGATGGAGTAGCTTGCACCAAGCCTGTTTGTGGTAGTCATTTTTGAGCTGAAAACAGTGCATGCGTGAGAATGTCTTGCATTTTTCAACAGTTTCCCCTTCTGCAGGCTCCATTTATAATTTTCAATTGATACTTAGTGAGTGAATTGAAACTGGCTGCGATACTGTCTCCCATATGCTGAACATGTAGACGAGAAATGTATTAATTTTTTTCTCCTTAGTAAAACACAGGCAGAGGCAGCAGAAGCATGGATGAAATTATACAATTTATACAGTTGTACTGAGCAGTGTGGCCGTGAATCAAGCACTAGGATTGATATCACTCAATCTGCTTGATCTGTTTCTCAGCCGCTCAATCTATTGAGCACTTTGATTAATTCTCCACCTTGCCTTTCAATCTCCATAGAGTATACTAGAAGCTGTAACCTGACACCTCACTGTGCTGGTAGTCTAGCTTGTCTTGAACAAGATGAGTTTGATATATCTTCTAGAATGATGATGAGTTCAGGAGATGAGGTGAGGGTGACATGATTCCCATTTAAACCCTCTTGTTATAGCTAAAATGAAACTACCTAATGCTAAATACACTTCATCATACGAGATAAAATTGTAATGGTCAGAAAATTTACCTCTATTTGTCACTACTAAATAATTTTGCTGCTTGACAACCCATTTATGTTTACACTCTAAGGCTAGGTTCACATTGCGTTAGTGGGTGTCCGCTAACGGAATTCGTTACATGGTGAAATTGTCACAATTAACGCTATGTAACGGATCCGTTAGCGCACCCATTGACTGCAATGTGCTAACGGATCGCTAACGCATCACTAACGTATGCCATTTTTGGCATGCGTCAGCGATGAGCCATTATTTTCGGATGGACCTCAAACACTGCTTGCCGCGTTCAGGGTCCGTTCTTCGCTAGCGCAGATCGGGCATCAGCGCTAGCGGGATCGCCAAACGCAATCCCTTTTTGGACATTGCATTAGCACAATCCATTAGCGTATCCGCTAAACGGATTGCACTAACGCAATGTGAACCTAGCCTAACTGGGTTGTCGATGGCATATACCATCAATGGGTGACCAGCAGGGTCTGACTAGTGTGACACTCATTAACTCCTACTGTATGTTAAAGTGGCAGAACAATAAGGAAAACAGTAGATCATTTTGTCTCTGATTGGCTTTGTGCAGAATGCTGCATTGTCGGTCCTTTACACACTTACCAACATTGTAATAGGCAAGATTTACTTAGCCCTGTACTGGCAATGCCTGTCATCAACCCATAATGGTAAGAACTAGAGTTGGGTAGCCCGATTGAAACTCAAATTCACCGGTTTCACCAAAACTCCCTTAAAAAATGATTTTCAGCTAATAAATTAGCTAAAAATAAGAAAATAATTAAGTCACGCCCCTTTTGTGCTCCAATTTTTTGGGACTGGGACTGTTAGCTACTGTTGTTGTGGTGAATGAGAGACCATGTGGTTCCACAGAAGAAGCCAAGTAAACCTTCTAGTGATTGCTTAGGATTTATCCACTGTTTCCTACTAATTTGTCTTTAATTTTCAAATTCAAATGAGATTTTTAAATGAATTATTTAATAAGCTTACCAATTGCTTTAAATATTGTGTTAACATAAGGAGGCTGTTATAGTTTGGGGTTATGTTATATTGTTGGAATAATAATTATTACTTCGCCGTGTAATAAAGTCAGGTGCTTCAAAGAAAAAAAATATTAACAACCCAATTATGGGACTTATTCTTAGTGCTTAATTTTTTTAATGTTTTTAATTTACTACCATATTACTACATCTATATATAATTCTAAGTGGTTATTACATCATTCCACAAGTACTTTATGCCTAAAAGTGAACCAGAAAGTTGATACATGCTGCCCGATCCATGACAGAATGTATCGGACAGTGGCTGCAGGATTCCAGCCATATATTTTTAACTATGAAACACTGCCGCGTTTCAAAGAAAAAGATACTTTAGTATCCGTCGGGGACCGCGCCGCGTTGTAAAATAGTCAGACAGACGGTTTCCCGATGGCTACTTCCCTGCCTGCTGCCCTGGAGTGACAGGTCTCTGCCTATATACACATGGGCAACAAACAGGAAAAAGCTGCCGGTGACCCAACTGTCTAACTAGTCTACAGATCGGTCCCCAGCGGATATTACGCTATGTTTTTCTATGAAACGCTTCAGCATTTCAGGTTTTAACATCTATGGCTGGAATATTGCAGCAACTGTCTGATACATTCTGCTCATGGATCGGGCAGCATGTATTCAATGTCAGGTTTTCTTAAACAGTGTCACAAGAAAACGTTGGGGTGAGTATTATTGCTTTATTCATACTCTAGATGTAAAAGATTTCAATGATCTTGTAGAAAAGGGTCACACAGGTGTATGTTCTCTCATCCATGAAAGTTGGTCCAATTATGCTAATCACACTCATCAACTTTTTGATTAGAATTTGATCATACGAGTAGCTGGATACAATTTTATTGAATATGGAGAGCATGTATAAAAATGTCTCCATTTTTACATTCTTTCAGACCATGAAAATCTGACCACACTTGGATGTCATCATCCCATTGACTTGCATGGCTGAGTGTGATTCGACTTACAGATGCAAATCGTGCATACTGCAATTTTTTCCTCATACAGACTCTGTTCGAGGAAAAAAGCCGGACTTGTGAAAATCGGCACCATAGAAGAATCAGTAAGAGTGTGATCCGATGTTTTGTCTGCACAAGCCGTTAACAGAATATACTGTACTTTACATATATTCCTAGAACAAACTTATAATGATTTTTAAATGGGGTTTTCCACTTAGACAAACTCATTTGAGAATGTAGTGATGGTTCTCAGGTCTCATTATGACTAATGGGACATGTAGACAACGGTTCTCTAGACAGGACAACAGTTTGAAAAGCAACTCTCGGTGGTTTACACATTGCACACTTTAGGCCATTGTCATGCAAATTTGATACCAAAATGATTGACTGTAAAAGATTGTTTTTGGAATTAAATCTAAAAAAAGGAAGAATTTAAGAATCTGAAGTGGTGACAAACTGCATAACATCGCGTTGATGGCACATTTCTCGTCACATTAGGAAGTGTGAAAATGCATCTTTCACAGATTGCAGTATTATCTTCAATTACGATTCAGAAACTCTAAAAATATAACAGCCGAGTTCATTCCACATATGACAGATATTGTGAGCTTCAAATAACCTGAATTCATTCACAATGCTGAGGGCCAAAAAAATGATGATCGCTATGATGGACTC
Organism: Ranitomeya imitator; assembly: GCF_032444005.1. Classification (NCBI taxonomy): domain Eukaryota; kingdom Metazoa; phylum Chordata; class Amphibia; order Anura; family Dendrobatidae; genus Ranitomeya; species Ranitomeya imitator. The sequence goes on from NC_091286.1 coordinate 52,671,071, forward strand.
CAAATTGGTGATGTAAAAAATGTTCTGGTCTCATCCACTTGAAAAATAAGCAAACACAGACCCTGTACATCAGCACACGGAGTCGTTAATGGGTCACAATTACAAATAAGTAAATAATACATGAGATGTTGCCTGTGAGAGGCAATAAATCTTCCACTGGAGGATCATGGGCTCTTTTCCTTGATAGAAGTGTAGGCCCAGAACTTAGGATCACAGGCCCCTCTCCTTAAAACAAGTGTGGGCCCCAGAACTGAGGACCTAGGGCCTTTATCTTTGAAATAAGTATGAGCCCCAGATCTGAGGATCATGGCCCCCTGTAACTGAAATAAGTGTGGACCCAGAACTTAAGATCATGTGCCCTTGTCTATAAAACAAATGTGTGCCCAGATCTGTGGATCATGGGCCCCTGTTCTTGAGAGAAGTGTGAGCCCCAAAACTGAGGGTCGCAGGCTCCTGTCCTTGAAATAAGTGTGCTCCCCAGATCTGATGATCATGGCCCCCTGTCCTTGAAATAAGTGTGGACTCTGAACTGAGGATCATGGGCCATTTTCCTTAAAACAAGTGTGTGCCCATATCTGAGGATCATGGGTCCCTGTCCTTGACATAAGTATGAGCCCCAAAACTGAGGATCACAAGCTCCTATCCTTGAAATAAGTGTGCGCCCCAGAACTGAGGATAATGGCCCCCTGTCCTTGAAATAAGTGTGGACTCAGAACTGAGGATCATGGCCCCCTGTCCTTGAAATAAGTGTGGACGCAGAACTGAGGATCATGGGTCCCTGTCCTTGAGATAAGTGTGAGCCCCAAAACTGAGGATCGCAGGCTCCTGTCCTTGAAATAAGTGTGTGCCCCAGAACTGAGGATCATGGGTCCCTGTCCTTGAGATAAGTGTGAGCCCCAAAACTGAGGATCACAGGCTCCTATCCTTGAAATAAGTGTGCGCCCCAGAACTGAGGATCATGGCCCCCTGTCCTTGAAATAAGTGTGGACTCAGAACTGAGGATCATGGGCCATTGTCCTTAAAACAAGTGTGTGCCCATATCTGAGGATCATGGGTCCCTGTCCTTGAGATAAGTGTGAGCCCCAAAACTGAGGATCGCAGGCTCCTGTCCTTGAAATAAGTGTGTGCCCCAGAACTGAGGATCATGGGTCCCTGTCCTTGAGATAAGTGTGAGCCCCAAAACTGAGGATCACAGGCTCCTATCCTTGAAATAAGTGTGTGCCCCAGAACTGAGGATCATGGATCAGTGTCCTTGAAGTAAGTGTGAGCTCCAGAATTTAGGAGCATCCAATGACATAAATGAAGACCCCTGACTTGAGCCTGACATCTATTAGACATTTTTGGAATATACTATAGATGAGATCTCGCACAAATACATTTAAGTGGCATTGTGTTGTAACATCCTAGGTAAGACAATGTACCAGAATGCTCCTAATACTGAATAGGGGTGGAAATCGATTCCTCTTTTAAGTAATGATATATTGTAATATGTGTCTGGGATATCACTTTAAATACAGATATGTCTCTATATTCTTTAAGGTGGCATTTTGTAGTGGGCTTTAATTTCTTACAACATAAACTCAATACATTATCGACACATCTACAGAAAAGGCTCAAAAGGCTGCAATTTATAGCACAACCACTTGGCGAAAACATGTAGTCACATATAGCATAAACATCTCTTGACAGAGTATCATAAACTCATGGTGTTTTTTGCTGTTGTTTTTCATTCCACTCATCTCAGGATATATCGGCCAAGAGGTAAAGAAAAGAAGGAAGGATGCACTTGTGGTATCATATGTTACATGTCTCCGTTTTAATTTTTATCAGCAACGGATATAAAAAAAGAGACCGCAATTTATATAGTTGTTTAACTCAGACACATAAACACAAGGCAAATTTAATAACATGAATTGAAAAATGGAGCTAATGAAATGAAAAATTAAACCCACAGAAACAAAATCGCGTCCTCACTTTGACGCAATGACTACCGCATTTGGTTAGTTAGAGCCCACCAACAAGGGAGCTGCTGACACAAATATGTAGGAGACATGAAGTTCATATCATTGAGTCAGTAAAAAAATGAGTCTATTTTGGAAAAGTAATAGCTACAAAGAAATGCATAGATAGCATCCAAGGCATCTGTTCCTCAGGAATGGAAGCAATTTATAATGTGGTCTAAATATGCAACATAAGTGTCATCAGCAAGATTGAACATAAACGCGCACCTGTCTATCACGAGACGTGACAAAATCACAACATCCATAAATATATACAATGCAGCCTCCAGACTGACAGAAAATCAGCACCAAAAGTACGGGAATGGAGAAATGAAAGTCTCGTAAGTCTAAAAACACAAGTATTACATAAGACTTCTCTCATCAGGATCCACGGTCAACAGTGATGGACAGTCCGAGGCTGATTGCCAGTCACTTGTGTATGTCTTTATAAGTGCACGAATCTTTCCAATACACTGACCTTTACATTTTGTTTTCGTACAGACAGATGTATGCCCTTTTTCTAAAATGCAGAGAATTTATTTTCTATTTTATTAGGTGTCCCACTATATATATTGCCAAAGCTTCCTATTAAACATACATGCAAATTGCCTCTTCAGAGAAAAAGAGGACTTGAACTCTATAGTGCCATCTGTTGGAAGTAACGATCCTACAAGTCACAATCAACCCTTTAACGAGTCGTGCAATATGACTTAGGATAAAAGCCAAATCAGTATCTCAATTCACAGACACGGTGTTTCGGGCTGTTGGACCTCGTCAGTACAAAGCATGAGAACTGATTTGGCTAGGTGAGAGGCTCTGGACTGGGATCTAAGGGGTAAGGTTTCTCCTTGTGGAGAGTGACATACCAGCTCTGGCTTGTCAAGGTAAGGAGGCTTCGCCGTGCAATGCTCCTCTGGGAAATTTAATATGCAAATTGCCTCTTCCGAGAAAAAGAGGACTTGAACTCTATAGCGCCACCTGTTGGAAGTAGCGATCCTACAAGTCACAATCAACCCTTTAACGAGTCGTGCAATATGACTTAGGATAAAAGCCAAATCAGTATCTCAATTCGCAGACACGGTGTTTTGGGCTGTTGGCCCTCATCAGTGCGAATCATTAGAACTGATTTGGCTAGGTGAGAGGATCTGGACTGAGGTCTAAAAATGAAATAAAGAGGCAGGACATCCAAAATAGTGAAAACGTAAGGATCCTTTGGGCACAACACCGGCCACATTTCATATCTCTATGGAGCTGCTGATAAAACCTGGCTGATGTTAGTGATTAAAGGATCCTTACTTTTTCACTATTCACTACTTCCGTTTTTTGGATCCATTGTAGATTGTGAGGGCAGGGTCCTCTCTCCTCCTGTACCTGTCGGTGACTTGTATTGTTCAAGATTATTGTGCTTGTTTTTTTATTATGTATACCCCATTCACATGTAAAGTGCCATGGAATAAAAGGCGCTATAATAATAATAACAAATAATACTATATACTGAATAAAAATATAAACACTTTTGTTTTTGCTCCAATTTTTTATGTGCTGAAATCAAAGATCTAAAACTTTTTCTAAGTGCACAAAAGGCCTTTTTCTCTCAGATATTGTTCACAAATTTGTCCAAATCTGTGTTAGTGAGATCTTCTCCTAATCCATCCACCTGACAGGTATGGTATATCCAGATGCTGGCTAGATATATGATTATTGCACAGGTGTGCTTAAGGCTGGGCAGAATAAAAAGCCAAACTAAAATGTGCAGTTTTACAGTATTGGAGGGGGCCATGGGGTGGGAGTCAGAAAGCCAATCAGTACCTGGTGTGACCACCATTTGCCTCACGCAGTGCAACACATCTCCTTCACATAGAGTTGATCAGTGTTAGGATTGGCGGATCGCACTAAATATAAATTACGAGAATAAACAGAAAAAGCACAGCTGACCGCACCACCGCTGCAGCTGCCTCCGCTCCAGGCTGATTAGCCCCAGCTGGCCCCCAGATCTCGGGTGCTTCGGCCAGGAAGACAGATATCATAGATGAATGGAATAGAAAACGGCAGCACTCACCGATCTTCTTGACAGGTGCCTTTATTGGTTAAAAATCTTCACGGCTCGGGGGTGAATGAACATGAGAATGTGGGAGCAGAACGACGGCCCGTTGAAGCACCAGATCGGCGCGAAACGGCCGTTGTTCTGCTCCCACATTCTCATGTTCATTCACCCCCGAGCCGTGAAGATTTTTAACCAATAAAGGCACCTGTCAAGAAGATCGGTGAGTGCTGCCGTTTTCTATTCCATTCATCTAAATATAAATTAAGATGAAGTGCGATCGCAACCCGGGGTCCACCGTGCAGAGATGGAAAACTGCAGCTAGTATGAACAATGGCGGAACAAGACAGCGAGCGTTAACTCACATTGAGATAAATGCCACTCAGTGTACAGCCCACGTGGCTGTGTCATTCGCACACAGCAACAGAAAAGATGCTCTGCAGTAGAGCTGTGTCACTTGCACACAGTACAGAGCAGGAATGGCACTAAACGCGAACCCTGCTAACTTTCTCATTTTAGGTCAAGTGCCAGAATAATGAGAGAGAGAAAGTTTTAAGGCATTTTTATTACTTACTGCAAAGTCAAAAATTTACATACATTTCATTAGTATTTGGTACCATTGCCCTTAAACTGAATGATTTGGGCCAGATTTTGGGGATCTCCTTCCACAAGCTTCTCTCAATAAATAGAAAGAAAAACCACTGAAATATGCAGAAATATATCCAAAGGGCAAACTGCCACATTGATAGACTGCTGATAGATATCACAGGACACTCCAGATTAACATAACTCCTACACAAGACCAAAAAGGAGTAAATGTCCAACTAATTTTTGTCCAATATAAATATTTTATTAATACATCCAAAATTTAAGACAATGTACAACAGACATGAAAGGTGAAAACAATAACTCATGAGGGGAAGGAGCAACCCAACTGAGGTAACAGACCAGGCAAATGAGCATACCTAACAGGGATATCATCCATATTCACAAGTATCCCTTGCAGTAAATATAAGCCACAAAAATAGAGCTGGGAACTGATGAAAATACCATGGCCACCATATCCACATATAAACGCGCGTTGGGGCTGCTGTGGAGCGCACACTGACAGATATTATTATGGGTGAGTTGTAGCGTCCTGTTTAGGGGTCCATTAAATATTCGTTTTCCATTAGGCTCCATAGAGGATTTGAGATTAGCCTCTTATAAGTGGATATGGCGGCCAGAAGCTTCCAAACACATGACATCATCATACTGGCAGTCTAGAATTGTTTACAGGCAAAGTAATCTTGGTGTATGCTAACTTTTGACCTTGCAGTAAGTAATAAAAATGCCTTAAAACATTCTCTCTCTCATTATTCTGGCATTTGGCAAATATTAATAATTATGGCAATCCTAACTGACCTAAAACAGGAAAGGTTTATTGTGATTTCATGTCAGATATTAAGAAAAATATGCCTATGTAACTTTTTATATAGTGTATGTAAACTTCTGGTTTCAACTACTGTATGTATATATATATGGTAGGTGTTGAGTTCCCGTCGTTGCACAGGGGGAATCTCAAACCATCTCCGCTGTGGTCTCCCATTCTCCTCCAGCCGCAGTGGAGTCTACTCAGCAGAGACGTCAGTCCCAGTGTCTGGCTCAAGCTGATACTGTGCGGCTGGTTACTGCTGTCTTTCCAGGCTCAGCCATAGTAACCAGTACTGATCATCAGTGAGCGGGAGTCCCTGGGACTGAGTCCTGCTTTTCTTCTTCTGAGCATGCCCAAGGGACGACTTCTCATTGGAGGTCGGGGGTCACATGCTCAGGTTCTGTAGCAGCTCCTATTGGACCACTGGGAAGGTCCTGGAGGGCTTCCACTATAAAAGGTTCGCATGGCCGCATGGCCATGTGCTAGTGTAAACTTATTATCGTGTGTGCGTGGATGTATGCCTGTCAATGGATGAAAGCTCCGAATCATTCCCATCCCTAGTGTTGTTGACTGTTTGCGAATGGTGGAAGCTACCTAGTGCCTGACAGTGCTATCCCGCACAACTAGCACACGATACAGCATCTGATAGCAGTGACCGCCAGTGCGGTGCCGTGCACTAATACAGCGCTTTCCTGGCCCAAGTCTGGGTGGTTAGTGGCGTCCGCCAGAGCAGCACTGCACGCACTCTTCTGCTGTAAACTATTAGTTCTATTAATCTCTGACACCCCAGTAGTGGTGTCAAGCACAAGAGGTCTAGAGGAACTCTTTCCCTGAGTCTTGGGATAGAGTTCTGTGACTCTTTGCTTGCTTTCTTGTACCGCGGCCATGTGAAGCAACAGGGTTCGCTTCCTTCATACCGGGTGAAGCTAACTGTGTGTATCCTCATTGTTCCGCCATATAGTCCGTCATTACTCAGCAGCAGATTCCATCTCTGCATGGTGGACCCCGGGCTGCGAACGCACCCTATACCATCCTTACAATTATTTGGTGTGTTCCGCTAGCCCTAACATACAGTATATATATATATATGTACATATATATATATATATATATATATATATATATATATATATATCCCATGCAGTCCATTAATGAGATTTTTGAGATAAATGTCAAATTACCTTTAGTCCCTTAAAAAAGAAGCAGCTACACATAAAAGAGCCTAAACCCTTACTCCTCTTGGGATGTAAATACCCTAAAACTAAGAGTTTACTCACACTGGCGTATAATTCAGACAAATGCAATCCGATAAAAAATCAGATTGCGCTCAGACCAATGTTATTCAATGAGACAGTGTAGATCTGCTATTTTTTCAGCTGTATTCAGCATGCTGCAATTTCACTCCAAAATCGGACAGTGCGAGAATAAAAACCATATGCCATACAGACTATCGATACTGTAGCATTGAAAACTGTAAATGGTTCTGTACATGATTAATAGCTGCTGAGTAAAGAAATGGATTACATACGGATAATTAGTGAGAAAAAATCATCCAGCTCTCCTGAAATGAGAATGGGACCGATTTTTTTAAACGCTAGTGTGAGCGAACCCTTAAGCTTGAGAGTCTGCACTTTAAACCCATATTAATTATATAACTTTATCTTCAATGTTTTGCTAAACATCTAATAGGACAAAGCTTGTGTTATTGTTCAAATATTTCTGGACCAAACTAAATATAATATATATTTTTGTATTATTTAAAATTATATATATTAAATATAAGAAAATACAAGAATATTTACAGGGGGGAATTCCAAAGATATAAGGCTATGATATACCATATTGCCAGAATATACCATCATTTTGGTATTTAAGGTCTGAACCACCACGGTTCACCTTATAAAAGAACAGTCTTTCCCTGCCCACCCAACATACTAGGGTAATGATGCACAGCTCCATAAAAGAAGCACGGTGGACGGCACTGCTACTGTGCAGGGAAAAACAAAGGAGCCACGGCGTGGAATTAGCACTGAAGCCCCTTCTTTATAAAAAAAGGTGAGAATCCAGAGATCAGAATCCCATGATCAAGCAGTGATCACATGTCCTATTCAGATAGGAATTCCTATTGAATAATGGAAACAGTTCTTATTCCCTTCCCAAAATTAAACACCAAGAAATAAACATTACAAAGGTTACAGTGGACTTTTTTTCCCCTTTCAGATATGGTTATTCCAGGGGCATCTGTTTTGCCTCTTAGTTGAGTATCGTGGTCCAATTGTTTGCGCTGGAGTTAAATCAGACCAAGGCTCGGGCAACTTTTACGATGGCACAGGTTGTGTGGGTAAATATCACTATGTGCTATTGCTACATCGCAAGATAAGGCAGGTGAATGGGGACTTCTAAGGTTCCGCCATCACATCAAGCAAAAGGTGAACCACGTTGGATTTTTTTGCTTCTTCCTTGTTGCAGTTGCTGTACTCTAGAGGTCACATTGCGACCACATTCACCTCCAGATGAAGCAGCGGCACATAGTGTTCTTGTGATGTGCAACTTGTTTCAAGGACAAAGTCACATTCTAGCCTCAGCCCAACAGCAACATCTGCATGGAGCGTGTGCATTTTCCCTATTTTTGCATGGGTCACTTTTGGATACATCAGTTTAATTTTACACTTCAAAAAACTGTACAGATTGGTTCTATACAGCTTAAAAGACTCAAAGTGTATAAAATGGGATAATCAGAACTCGAACCCTAGATTATTTAGTTTACAATGAAACCTCTACAAGATAACCATCCAAAATTGCATTGGAAAGTGGTCTTCTAAAGGGGTGGTCTCAAATAAAATGGCCATTATGGCGGAACTGAAATTTTAATGTAGGAAATCTGGTTTGGGTAAGGGTCTTTTTATTTCTTATCTCAAGCATTCACTAGACACAATACAATGGGGAGACCATTAGTGTGCAATCCATGTAGATGACAACCCTTGGATTACTGAAAGACCTACTGTTAACCCACTAATTCACCATTTTGTCCTATGGCGAGATTTCAAATTGAACTATTATTACTTACTTTTATCCTTATTTATTGATCTATTATGTAAAAAAAATATCATCATTGTGACAGATAAAATACCGAGCAAATTTTAACACCTTTAATACAGTAAAATCTTCTCAAACAAATTTTTACACATTTCATGTCTCCTCACACTGCATTCCTTTAGCAGAAGCAGATGTCTTGGTATACATTTTCAGATAATTTATGCAATTTCTCTACTAAAAGGGGTAGACTCTTGGGAGAAAAACTTCTTTTATAATGCAGCTCACCAAGCAATCAGCTGATTGGCCTTCCATCCCATTCCTAGCTGATTTTGCCAGGGAAGAACCAGACAGGAATTTGGCTGGAGCAGAGAAAATATACTGTACCATTTCATGGCTATCCTTGTAACAGAAGAGTTTCTTTAGTCCTACAGATTGAGAGCCACTCATTCTGAGTTATAAAGGGAGGAGACCCTCATTGGAAGACTCTTATTGAAAAAATTGTCGTTGGAAACATTTCCCAACCGGTCAAAGCACAGATTTCATTTTTCAAGAGCAGAGTGCAAAATAAAAGATCTGTTGTGATTGCTTACCATGGCAATAAAGACAGGTTTTTTTTATTGAAGAAATGCTACTACTACTTGTACAGGAAAGAAATATATCCCCCTTTTTTTTCTATACGCTGTTGTGCATAAATATGTGATTCTTCAGAATTTGTTTTAGTCTTTGCCTGATGAAGAGACCTGTGTAGTCTCGAAAGCTTGCAATTTACTACCATCTTTTCAGTTAGCCATTAAAAGGTATCAATCACTGAGGACTCTCAATTCTAAATATTTTTCTACTACTACTTGTACTAATGATAATAATAATAATTTTTTCTGTAAAACCCACGACACTAAAATTTCATATCAATGATTTTAAGTGTTCCGGCATAGGCTTGAGCCCACCAACCCAAAGACACATGACATAGTCCATCCAAAAAAGGTGCACTTTTTGGACAACCTTTCAAGTGCTGGATTTGCAGGTAACACATTTAATCCTTGATCCTACCTGAACGGAAGAGATGACTAAATTTCCCCAAATTTCCCCAAACTGTTTTGGTGCAAATTTGCTCAACATATTAGACAGATTCTATTTTCTCCAAATAAATTTGGCCTGAATCTGAAGTACCCGGATTCCATTTACTTTTTAAGTCTTCCAGACATCAAAGCTTAATAAATGGTGGGCCTGGAAGCAGTTAAAAAAAGAATAAAAAAATTAAAAACCATTACTCACCTCTTAGGCTACTTTCACACTAGCGTCGGCCCATCAACGGGGGGGGGGGAAGCGGATGCATTATTACAACGCATCCGTTGCCCCATTGTGAGTTGCGGGGAGGAGGGGGTGGAGTTCCGGCCACGCAGGCGTGATCAGAACGCACCAAAAAACGTTACACGCAACGTTTTTTGGTGCGGACAGTCCGACGCAACACGACACAACCGTCGCACGACAGTTGCGACGTGTGGCAATGCGTCGCAATACGTTGCTATTAAAAGCCTATGGAGAAAAAACGCATCCTGCAGACAACTTTGCAGGATGCGTTTTTTCTGCACAACGACGCATTGTGACGTGCGTCGTACAACGCTAGTGTGAAAGTAGCCTTAGGTCCTGACCTTCTGCCACTTCTACTGAATACTTCCTGGTCTTCCACTGTTCTTCTGGGTTTGAGGTTCTCACAGTCATGAGGGGAGCAATGCATGTCATTGACATCTATCACATGTGTTACCCTCCATGTCTCCACAAGGGCCTAAGTGCTTGAAGAACCCCAGGGAATCAGAGAAGTTGTGGCAGAGGTTGGATAAGGAGGCAGATAAGGATCAGGATGGTGAGTATTCTGTTTTGTTTTTTTAAAAACACATTCTTAGCCCTAAAAAGAAACTAGCAAAATGGTGTTCAGCTGTTACTCATGACATTACACTAGAAAGATTTTTCTCCTAGCAATGGCACTGAATAGATCGCAATGCAGCCAATAAAACTGTGAAGGGCAAATCTGTCTGGTTATGATGACTGAAAAAGCAGAGAAAGTTTCCAACCAAAAGAAATAAATGTAATCCCACAAGGATTTCTCCTTATCTTCCAGGATTCACACATGCTGACAACAGTCATAGAGGTCGCATCATTAAGACTGTCATTTTCTACTCCAAACTCAATAACAAGTCTGCTGGAGTAAGATGCACCCAATACATAAAGACGCAGCACATATGATGTGATCACATCTTTCAGCTTCATGTGCAGCAGAGTAAAAACATTACTCCAGTCATAGATGTCATGGTTTTACTGCTACAGAGAGGAGCTGGAAGACCGCAGCGTCTGATTTCTCCTACTCCTGCACTAATTAGAAGCACTTAACCTTCATAATTAAATTGTATAAATTTCTTTCCGCAGCGCAGGAGTTAATCTGCTCAGTTGAGAGCTCCCGGAAGCTTTCCTACATTAAGGCTCAGCTATGCACTGTTAGTTACTCTCATCTCCTACATAAACCGGGCCCTGGCTAGCACTCATTGTCAGAGTTAGCTTATGCTGCATGGCTGGAGGTTGTTGTTAATTATTATTGGAGAAGGCGGTTTGTGGGTTTATCTGTGACTGTTGCTAGGTTTTGAGTTTGTGATAATTCCCTTTCTTCTCCTACTTTGGTTTAACCCCATCCTCCACTCCCAGGTGTTTACCTCTGTTGTTTATGTGTGAGTATATTTGTATGACTGGTATTTTCCTTTATCTGTGTTCATATTACCGTGTTAGTTTGGTTGGTGTATTACGGTACAGACTGAGGGCGGATTCAGGTACTAAGGCAAGGTATGTGGCCCTGTCCTCTTGACCATCAGAAGCAATCTGGGGAACAGGGCAAGATACGGTGCCCCTAGTGTTAGGGACAGGGAATGAGCCCCCGGTCGTAACATTATACTTGTACAATTTTGCTATAATTTGCATTACCTTTGTGGCATAAATTAAAATTATTCTGTTTCAAAAAAGTTGGCGGAGTGCAAAGTCAGAATATTTTTGTGCAAGTATAATTTCCTTTTTTTTGTCACATTAGAGACTATTTTACACCTGCATTTTAGCACAAAATGTCTGATGAATTGGGGCCATGTTATACCTACACATGTAGCTCATGCACACTTTATCATAACTCCCCAAATATAAACCTGATGTTTCAGAGTTTTCAGGCCCAATGTGTTGCCAAAAAAATTCACAAGTAAAGTGCATAAATAAAATCTGAAATTTTCCCTTAGTCCTACACATCAGGCACCCTGAACAGCCTAAAGTTGGAAAAAAAATGGTGTCTAAAGAAATGCTTCCCATGCTATCAATTGCTCCTGCTAAGTGAATATAGTGACAGGTGGGATACATATATGGTCCCAACATTCTTCCAGATGCCACAAAGACATGTATTGGTATTGTTCGAGAGAACTAGATCGATCCTGATTAGAACTTTCTGTCAACCATTCAATTTTAAGAATCTGTCTTAGGGCTCGTGCACAGGACCAATTATATTGGACGAGTGCTATCCTTGGTTTTCATGGATAGGACGTGTACCTATGATATTCTATGGGGCTGTGAACATCATGTCTGATTCTTTCCACAGACTGAGTGGTGCAAGAAAAAAACTGGAGAAATGTTTGATTTTGATCCAAGTGTCAGCAATACAAGTCTATGGATCCGCAAAAACATTGCACCTCTCTCGTATGACATCCTGACAGAATGGAGCAAGTGGAAAAACTTTTTATCTTTTTCTCTCCACCTCAGATGGAGAGGAAACAGTTGTGTGCACCTACCCTCTGCACTTTATGAAGTACTTGTTAAATTTTTACCTAAGGTGAGTAAATCTCTAAAAACTCTCCAAAATACTAGAACTGATTAGTGATGGGCGAACCCCCCGATGTTTGGGATTGACGGGGGTTCGCCCGAGTTTTTCTGTAAAGTTCGAGTTCGGGGCCAGGGATGACGCAAACTTGCGTCCGAATCCCAAACTTGGACTTTACAGATATGAGATGGGGCAGGGGTGCTGTAAAAAAAAAGCATAAAATGAATAATAAACATTATAAATATTATACTTACCTGTCCGGCGACACGTCCTCCCGTCCCGCTATCTCCTGGCCGCATCTGCTTCCAGGGCCGCTCATTACATTCCGGCGGTATTCACTGCACTCAGCAGTCTTCGGCTTTTTCCAGCAGTGTTCGTGCGGTGACGACACGCGTGCAGTGAATACCCCCGGAATGTAATGAGTGGCCCTGGAAGGAGATGCGGTCAGGAGACAGGAGGACGGGAGGACACGTCACTGGACAGGTAAGTATAGTATTTATAATGTTTATTATTAATTTTATGTTTTTTTTTACAGCCACCCTAGACCCGAACTGGACCCAAACTGTAACACGGGTTTCCCATGGAATCCCATGTTCGGGACCTTGTGACTAAACACTATGTGTTCGGTACAGTCCTTATTCTGAACTTTACAGTTCGGGTTCGCCCATCCCTAGAATTGATCAATCGATCTTTAGATACAACTCAGTGGTGTCCATTAACACAAAATATCCCAGACTGTATAAATGATTACTGCAACATCTGCATGTAAAATAGTAATAAGAGCATTGTAGGCAATTGTAGGCGATTACCACCAGCGCACAGAACGGGGAATGTGCAGGACCTTCATTCATTATTTCTGCACTTAAGATGTTTGCATGTTCATTACATCGAGCATTTTTCTTCCTTCATCCTAGTTTTTAACTCCGTTATTTTCCCCTAGAGAGAATTTCTTTAGCATTTCGGTGGCTGCCAGCTGATGTCCCAACTTTCTCATCATACTCTTTCAGAATAGTAATTAGCTTCTCCTTTCTTTGAGCTATAAGCAGTTATCTTGTATTTTTTTTCACTCTTTGCATAAGTACAGAATTTTGGCAATATGCCGATTTGGCTCCTAAGAGGTTTTCGTTGTGATTTGTGTCCTAAAAGAGCGTCTTTGTCCTATTACTAGGTAAATGGACCATTAAGCCCATATAGCAATTGGCCAGCCAGCTTCACTGTTAACTGCATCTTGTTGTCTAGAAGATTGATTCACAGTTTTCATTCATTTCACTTAACCATGGCAAACCATAATTTTACTGGCGACCCCGCCTGTGTCATGCCGCTATCTGTTAGGCTGCGTGCTCATACAAATCTTCCAAGTTGTTATGTATTATGAGGAGGAACGCATGAATAAAGCCAAAAGTGTATAGCACTGGTTTCACTGACCCGTACATAAGCGTTTTATGATAGCTCTGCTTTTATAAATGTAACCATTGTTTGATAGGAACAGGTGATAAAATGTAGAGTGATATACCAGAGGAAAAAAGTTAATTTACACAAAGGGAAGAGATAAAAAAGAATGATAGATTAAACAGATAGATATAAACTGTTGCCATCAAAATTATTTTGCAACCATTTGAAATTAGATTTTCTCGCAAAATTTACAAACGTTATGCTCTTTGCCCTAAACCCATGAAATAGGAATAACCTATATAGCTCAACAAAACTAATATAACAAGTTTTTAAATTTTTAAATTCAACACAAAATGCCCCTTTTTAATGACTACTGCAGACTCAAAACTATGTAGACCATTTCTGACAAGTGAAGTGCCCCTAAGGCAGTTTTGACCTAATGCAAGTGTGATATCATGAGAGACATCAGCTTCAGCCATAATCCTTATGGGCAATGGGCACTAGTTCAATAATAATCCTGTGTTGTCAAGAGAGGGGTTCAAAAAGTTAAAGGAGTTATCAGGCCTTAGTCTACAAGTCTGCAGTCACTGTATGGATTCCTCACATCATGCGCACGGCAAGTATGTGATTGCATACATGTGGTCACATGCCGACTAAACGGGTGTGACCTCACTCAATGTTACTATATTGAGCAAGTCCGGACACGTCTGGTCAGAATGTGGCCCAAAAGTATGATAATCCCATGTTTGCGGTTCCATGACGGCCCACTGCAGGCACCGGAGAATCCTCACAGCACATAGGGTGCATGTTGTGAGGATTCAAAGTCTGCAGTCTCATTGCTTGCAAAAACAAGTAAGGGGAAACATAGAGATACAAAGTCATTCCAAAATAAACAGTTGGAAGCAAAGCTTATAAGATTGGCTACACAATCTTGACATAGCAGGAAGAGGAAGTTATGGGATGCTACCAGATTCCTGAAGAGTCAGGAGGTGAAAAATCCTCAAGTGACAGTAAAACACCTGCTGAAAGATCTGGTGGCAATTAGCACTTTAACCCCTTCATCCCCGAAGCCTGTTTTCACCTTCATAACCAGGCCAAATTTTACAATTCTGACCACTGTCACTTTTATGAGATAACAGCTCTGGAACGCTTCTGCAGCGCCTCAGAGATCTGGTCGTTGCAGTATGACACTCTGCCGCTAAGGGGAGTGATGGTACGTCTGATGGCACTGAAGGAATTCTACTGACCAGGTATCAACAGCACACATTACACTTCACACTCCGGCCACTAAGGGGAGAAAAAGGCTTTATTTATTGGGCCACTCCTCACACTGGTAAAACTAGGGGTTGGATAGGAAGTTAGTCAGAAGCTGACTGGGTTGGATTCAGGCAACATCCCGTGGCAGGGGGTGTTGCAGGGAGAAGACACAGGGGGGTCCCTCTCAGGCGTGGGAACCTGGCAGGTGCCTAGCGAACAGAGCAGAACATAGTAACATAGTAACATAGTTAGTAAGGCCGAAAAAAGACATTTGTCCATCCAGTTCAGCCTATATTCCATTATAATAAATACCCAGATCTACGTCCTTCTACAGAACCTAATAATTGTATGATACAATATTGTTCTGCTCCAGGAAGACATCCAGGCCTCTCTTGAACCCCTCGACTGAGTTCGCCATCACCACCTCCTCAGGCAAGCAATTCCAGATTCTCACTGCCCTAACAGTAAAGAATCCTCTTCTATGTTGGTGGAAAAACCTTCTCTCCTCCAGACGCAAAGAATGTCCTCTTGTGCCCGTCACCTTCCTTGGTATAAACAGATCCTCAGCGAGATATTTGTATTGTCCCCTTATATACTTATACATGGTTATTAGATCGCCTCTCAGTCGTCTTTTTTCTAGACTAAATAATCCTAATTTCGCTAATCTATCTGGGTATTGTAGTTCTCCCATCCCCTTTATTAATTTTGTTGCCCTCCTTTGTACTCTCTCTAGTTCCATTATATCCTTCCTGAGCACCGGTGCCCAAAACTGGACACAGTACTCCATGTGCGGTCTAACTAGGGATTTGTACAGAGGCAGTATAATGCTCTCATCATGTGTATCCAGACCTCTTTTAATGCACTCCATGATCCTGTTTGCCTTGGCAGCTGCTGCCTGGCACTGGCTGCTCCAGGTAAGTTTATCATTAACTAGGATCCCCAAGTCCTTCTCCCTGTCAGATTTACCCAGTGGTTTCCCGTTCAGTGTGTAATGGTGATATTGATTCCCTCTTCCCATGTGTATAACCTTACATTTATCATTGTTAAACCTCATCTGCCACCTTTCAGCCCAAGTTTCCAACTTATCCAGATCCATCTGTAGCAGAATACTATCTTCTCTTGTATTAACTGCTTTACATAGTTTTGTATCATCTGCAAATATCGATATTTTACTGTGTAAACCTTCTACCAGATCATTAATGAATATGTTGAAGAGAACAGGTCCCAATACTGACCCCTGCGGTACCCCACTGGTCACAGCGACCCAGTTAGAGACTATACCATTTATAACGTTACGGAACCGTGCCTGCACACCCCGCAGCGGTATCCTAAGAAAGTGACATGAAGGGAAGGATATTGTGGAACAGTGAGAAACGAGATCAAGCACAAAGGAGAGCCAGTAGGAGTCGTGTCGTGAGACCGAGGCAACATCCTACTGAGGCACGTAGCTGGTGGCCGGAACACCGCGGGAGTAACTGACTCTAGGCCTTACTTCGAACTCCACAGGACAGTTAATTATAGGTTGGCTGTCTACCTTAAATTTCCTACGAAGACATAGGGGGCAACGCGTGGAGAGGGGCGTCTCTAGGGTCCCGGAAGAGCTCCGAGCCTTCCCGTCATATGGGTGCGTCCTAGCCATACCATACCTGGGGACGAGACACTAGTAACATCTGGAACAAGAGAGAGAGAATTAGATAGAATGAACGAACGAGAACAGCAGTTGTGAGGACTATTCCGAATGCTCAGCAGGGTAGGACTACAACACACAGGCGCTAGTGGTAGGCACTGATTTCCACCTGCAAAAGGAACTCTGGATGTGCCCATTGGACCGGCCGGTCTCAGATAGCCCTGTTAAGCGTGCTCTGGATTAAGGATCCTGAAGTCTTCAGTAAAGAGGTAAAGAGACTGCAACCTTGTGTCCTCGTTATTGGCTGCACCTCACACCATCACCATCTACCTCACTGGGAAGCCCTGGGGACATACTTCACCTGTGGGAAGGTATACCATCCAGCTGCCATTCCATCACCCCAGCGGACCCCACAGCAGCGTCGGTCACCCTGACAGAACACCACAGGTGGCGTCACGAATCCCTGACAGACTGTACCACCTTTATTGGACGCCCCTTAGCAGGGTCGCGGACTGGGTCTAGCCACCGTGACAGCCTCAGAACCGAACCAGAGAGGCCCGGTACCGAAACTAGTGGCCCTGTGTCTGGGGGCGCTCCACTTCAATGTATCCCACTGAGACTGTTTTTTTAGACATATTATACTTCATGATAGTGGTAAAATATTTTCCTTATGACTTGCATTTATTTGTAAAAAAATTGAAAATTTGGGGAAAAGTTTGATACTTTTATCTACTGTTTGGGCGGAAGGCAGAGCTCGGAAGAGAAGGAGCATCGTTTGACTTTTTGAATGTAAAATTGGCTGGAATTGAGAATGGATTCTATGTCATGTTTGGAGAGCCCCTGATGATCCTAAACAGTGAAAAAAAACACAAGCAACCTCATTTTGGAAACTTGACCCCTGATGTGTGGTGAGCACCTTGAAGCCTTGAAAGAAAAATCAATTCTTTTCCAGAAAAATGTTCTTTTATCCCCAATTTTTTTTTTCTCAAGAGTAACTGGAGAAAATAGACCCCAAAATTGTGCAACTACTCCTGAGTTTGCAGATACCCCATATGTGTGTACTGTTTGGGCCCACGGCAGGGCTCGGAAGGGAAGGAGCATCGTTTGACTTTTTTAACTCAAAATTGGCTTGGATCATTAGCAGATGTCATGTGGCATTTGCCTAAACAGTGGAAACCCCCCACAAATTACGCCAATTTGGAAAATAGACACATCAAAGTATGTATCTAGTATAATTCCCAAGCGATAGACTGCAGAAAGTGGATATGACTGAAGAGAATATTTAATACATTGGCAGAAGATTCAATGCATATAGCTACTTTCACAAAATCTCAAAGATCGATATAGCCTTGGAAAACAAAT
The DNA here is from genome assembly GCF_032444005.1 of Ranitomeya imitator. Classification (NCBI taxonomy): domain Eukaryota; kingdom Metazoa; phylum Chordata; class Amphibia; order Anura; family Dendrobatidae; genus Ranitomeya; species Ranitomeya imitator. The sequence continues at coordinate 52,689,038 of NC_091286.1, forward strand.
ACATTTTTTTCTACTCTTCAGTACTTTGTGCTTGTGAATTCATTATGTTGATTGCTTAGATTTAGAATGTGTGCACACACTTGACCCATCACACACATTCACCTAAGTACTTCTATGGCAAGTCTAATTAACCGTATCTCACAAATGTTTTTTGTTTTAGAAGTAAAAAAACCCACAGATTTAAACAAAACAATAACTTTCATAAGACCTACTATATTTACAAATGGGCTGTAGATGGTCTGAAGTGGCATAATCATCCTTTCAGCCACTATTGCTCTGTCGCAGACAATTTAACTCTCCATCAAAATCAAAATTACCTCTCTTTGTATGTGATAATTAATTGTAAAAAAGATACTTGAAAAAAAAAACTGGCTAGTTTTTTTTCTGTCCAAGAGGTTATTAGGAAAACATGAATCATGGATGAGAGGAGCAATTGTGCAGGTCATGAAAGATTACTTTGTAAAGTATAAAGCAGTTAGAACAAACTAAATTTAGACTAGACAATCCTCTATAGTAAAACATTTCAATTTCACTCCAAAATCCACCAATCTTGTTCATAATACTTAGATGTAGTCAAGACACCCAACACAAAATCAGCGGGGTCTCAGATTGAAGTAAAACAATCCAATATTGCATGAAAACCGTTAATGTCTTGTGTATGCTAACACACGGTTAGGGCTAGCGGAATGGACCGAGTATAGGAAGGAAACAACAAGGTGCGTTCGCAGCCTTGGGTCCACCATGCAGAGATATCTGCTGCAATGTAACTGGTGGCACTATATGGCAGTATAAGCGAACTCTGTTAACTTCACAGAATCACAAAGATATGAAAACGCTGTGCCCTGTTAACCTCACAGAGCATCACAGCTACCTAACTGAGCAAAACAAAGAGAGGTCACGCAGACAGCATAGCACACAAACAACTCCTCACCGGAGGTGCCGTATTCTAGGGGCTTATTTCAGCCAGGCCCTGAATCCAAGCATACAAAACTCCTCACTGGAAGTGCCGGTATTCTAGGGGCTTATTTCAGCCAACCTTGACCCCATGCAGACATGACCACCAAGTAGCAAAGCTCATAACATAGGTTGATACTAGCGCATGGCCGTGCGGCCATGGGAACCTTGTCTAGCTGCAGCAGACAAGAACCTTCCTAGTGGTTCAATTGGAGCTGCTATAGGACCTGAGCGTGTGACCCCTGACCTCCAATGAGAGGTCCTCCCATGGGCATGCTCAGTGTGTGCAAAGCAGGACTTAGTCCCAGAAAAGCCTACTCAACGTTGACCAGTGCTGGCTACAAAAGTAGAGCCTGGAAAGGCAGCAGTAATCCTTTGCACAGTATCAGGCTGAGCGAGACGTTGGGACCGACGTCTCCCTTGAGCAGGCTCCACTGCAGCTGATGCAGAATGGGAGCCGCAGCAGACATGGCTCGAGATCCCCCCTGTGCAGTGGTGGGGACTCGACCCCTAACACACACAGCACACATTATTTGTAAAACTTCGCACAGAATTGGTTCGTAATGGATCAAATTTGTTCCGAAAATTTTTCGTATAGCCAGTGATTTGCTGGTGAACACTAGAGTTACTAGGACATTCAGACTGTAGGACATTTTAGCAATAGAAATGGCACAGGATTCGTAAAAGTAATGCGTCTTCACAAAAAGATTTAAGTATTTATAAAAAGCATATTTTTTTAGATTTGTTTTTACATTTTCAATGTCAATATCCATATTAAATAAAAATGCTGAAATCTTGCAGTTTTAACTCCAGCCAATTAGCGTTATAAATAACTGATGCTTCCTGCTCTGTATAGATCATTTCTCAGAAGTAATCTCCATATCAACACAGTTGAAATACAAATACAATGACCAGTAACACCAATATGTAGATAACACAAGTTCCACCATTCACTATAGGCGATAGACAGAGTTCTCTCTCTGCATATAGACCTCTGCACAGATCACAGAGCATGCTCACAATTCTCTCCCACAGGAAGTAATATAGACAGGTATGGACTGGGGATGAAATTCAGCACTGGCAATTGAAATCACACATTCCCATGTTGTCCCCGTCCCCATGAACCAGATGGGATATATTACTAATATTACCCTGGATGGAGGAAAGGAAGATTTACTACAAGACTTATATTTCTAATGATACTCGTGGCCTGCTGGGGTAAGTGACGGAGTCAGCGACTTTCTTTTATAATACAAAAATGATAGAAGTGATACATTCCCTTTAAGAACATTTAAAGCACAATCTTAATTCTCATATACTTTTACTCTTTGCTACAGATTTTGATCAATTAAACCAAGGTTATTCTTGTACTCAAGAGACACTGCAAAATTTAATGAAACCACAAGAACAGCCTGCAGATACTAACACTTTCCAGAAAACTCTCAGAAGAGACATTTTGCGCAGCTATAGCTCAGCTAATCAGAACACTCCCCGGTAGCTTAAATAATGTCTAGTAATTTCACTCCTGCATTCCCTAAGCATGTCGTATTGCAACACTTGGCCTTTTCTTAATTGAATGGCAGTTATGTCGCTTACAACAATGGTTCGAGGTCTTCAAGGGCTAGTAAGAGCTCAGGATTTAGGGATTATTAAGTAGAGATGCATAAAGTATATCTGTAAATCCTGGAAGCTTAGAGGACCTTGAGCGTAAGGACTCAAGATGTCTAGTGCAGTACTTGGATCCATCTATCTTTTCCAATGCGTTCAACTACTAAACGTGGAACCTAACAGTCTGAAATTACAAATTCTAATTAATTTAATATGCTTCATCTGCTGGAAATATGAAAACTGTACAAACCTAACCTTAAAGGGGTGCAGACATTGAATTCGTACTTGTCCCGACTTACAAGTGTCTGATAGCACCCAATGACTTCTCTACCCCCAAAAATTAGGATGTTAAAGTGCTATCTCCATCTTAACAAGTTATCACCTGCTGAAATGATCTAACTCTGGGGTCCAACTGTTCAGACCCTTACGGATCCCCAAAAATAAGTCTTTAAAATGCCCAGTTGGATGGATGTGCCTGGGCACCACCGTTTCATTCATTATTTATGAAACTGTCAACTAAATTGCTCAACTATCTCTGGCAGTCCCATAGACAGTGAATTGTGAATTGTGGCTCACATAGATGGTCACTGCTTCACTCCGATAAGGATTTTCACAGCTCCATTGCAGAAATTGTGGAGGGGGCAAAGAAAGCAGCAATTTATTCCCAATTTTGGTGATAGGTGACAACTTGTTAAAATGGGAGTAATCCCGTAATAAAAAAAACAGGACTATTAATGGCACATGGTGGTTGAGGTGCTCTGTGACAGTTGTTGTCAGGGGTCCCAGGAGCTCTACATTGTGTAACTATCTGTAGTTTAACATATAATTGCTATTTAGTATGGTAGGAGTAGAGTAATAGAAAACCTTTAGCCCAAATAACAACTCCCTAAAAAAAGTCTAAAACTTAACTTAACTTTTATTAAATTATAAATTATATTTACATATAGTACACGCATATCAATAAAGTGCATCAATAACAACTGTAGGTCAATTATTAGTATATTGTTTGCTAAAAGGCAATTGAAGTAGAACAAGGCTCTAGATATGAAGATTAGATTGCAATATCAACTGGACATGTAGCTAAATGATATTGGCAGGGATAATGTATTTGTCATGTGTATCGCTGTGTAACAGCCCAGTAAGCAAGGGGGCAGCACTCATAAAGAAATTAAGTGGAAAGGACTATGGTGGTGTATGTACTGTAGACCAGGGAGAGATTTTCTAGAGAGTCATGAAGGAGGTCTATGATTAACGCCTCTCATTCATCAAATTAGCAGTTGCAAACATAGAAGCTCATATGTTGTTCTACACGAGAAGCCTATAATGTCCATTTCAACCCCTGGATGGTAAGGTGGGACAAACAAAAAATTTCAAGGTCTAGGCTCTAACTACGGTACTTTTTTCTCAACTTACTATATTAAGAGATGAGTATCTGAACGTGTTGTTTTCGATATAGAGAATCTAAAGAGGATGCTGCCAAGGAAATAACCTGGGGATGGAGAGAGTTTGGAAATGCTCTATCACGCCCAAAGCACTTAATACCTCATTTGCATATAGATGAAATGAATGAAAATGCCAATTTCTTGTGAATGCAGCAACATATAGAAAATATGAAGGTCCCATTGGATTTAGCATTAAAAGACCTACATGCAAAAATATGCAGCTTTAGGGGGCTGATCTTACTTACAGATCCCTTTTAAAGCACCACTCCAGCATTTTTTTTATTTCAGTGCTGGATTGGTGCTGCTAATCGTAATTCCTTAACCCTAGCATTATACTTACCAGCTGCTGTCTTGAGCTGCGGCCAGTGCTGCTCCAGTCATGCACCACCATCTTGTGATCACAATTTCTGACTGATGGTAAGTCAAAAATAACAGTCACAAGCCCTTAATGTAAGTCTATGAGAGCCTCGCTTTAGCTGACTAGTGACTACCGGATCACCCAGCAAATGTTGGAACGATCCGGCAGGTCACAAATTGCAGACGATGACCGCAGCAGTGCCAAGAACAGAAGATGAAGGTGGCTGGAAAATAAAACATTTGGCTCAGGGAACTTACATTATTTGCACCAGTCTAGCTCTGCAATAAAATAGAATGCTGGAGTGGCACTTTAACTCTCAAGCATTGCAGATATTACTCACAAAATGCTGGAGTGGCTCTTTAACTCTCAAGCATTGCAGCTATTACTCCCAAAATGCTGGAGTGGCACTTTAACTCTCAAGCATTGCAGCTATTACTTACAAAATGCTGGAGTGGCTCTTTAACTCTCAAGCATTGCAGCTATTACTCACAAAATGCTGGAGTGGCTCTTTAACTCTCAAGCATTGCAGCTATTACTCACAAAATGCTGGAGTGGCGCCTTAACTCTCAAGTATTGCAGCTATTACTCACAAAATGCTGGAGTGGCTCTTTAACTCTCAAGCATTGCAGCTATTACTCACAAAATGCTGGAGTGGCACTTTAACTCTCAAGCATTGCAGCTATTACTTACAAAATGCTGGAGTGGCTCTTTAACTCTCAAGCATTGCAGCTATTACTCACAAAATGCTGGAGTGGCACTTTAACTCTCAAGCATTGCAGCTATTACTTACAAAATGCTGGAGTGGCTCTTTAACTCTCAAGTATTGCAGCTATTACTCACAAAATGCTGGAGTGGCACTTTAACTCTCAAGCATTGCAGCTATTACTCACAAAATGCTGGAGTGGCTCTTTAACTCTCAAGCATTGCAGCTATTACTCACAAAATGCTGGAGTGGCACTTTAACTGTCAAGCATTGCAGCTATTACTCACAAATGCTGGAGTGGCTCTTTAACTCTCAAGCATTGCAGCTATTACTCACAAAATTCTGGAGTGGCTCTTTAACTCTCAAGCATTGCAGCTATTACTCACAAAATGCTGGAGTGGCACTTTAACTCTCAAGCATTGCAGCTATTACTCACAAATGCTGGAGTGGCTCTTTAACTCTCAAGCATTGCAGCTATTACTCACAAATTTCTGGAGTGGCTCTTTAACTCTCAAGCATTGCAGCTATTACTCACAAAATGCTGGAGTGGCACTTTAACTCTCAAGCATTGCAGCTATTACTCACAAAATGCTGGAGTGGCTCTTTACCTGTCAAGCATTGCAGCTATTACTCACAAAATGCTGGAGTGGCTCTTTAACTCTCAAGTATTGCAGCTATTACTCACAAAATGCTGGAGTGACACTTTAACTCTCAAGCATTGCAGCTATTACTCACAAAATGCTGGAGTGACACTTTAACTCTCAAGCATTGCAGCTATTACTCACAAAATGCTGGAGTGGCGCTTTAACTCTCAAGCATTGCAGCTATTACTCATAAAAAGTTTCTCTCTATGATTGGTCTTGGAGTGGTTTATATAAAGCACAAGTATCAATTTTTGACAAAGATACAGAAAAACTGTACAGTATTGTTATTATCTGACTCATGTATCCTAAATCTGTTTTATTGCTTAAGTAATCTTTCCTTTATGGCCATGAGGAATTTCGGTGCATCCAGGGAGCCTATGACCTGGTTAGGTAAGAGTCTAATAATAACAACAGTACAGAATAAAGACGCTCAAGCTCCTTTATATGCTGTTTACAGCCATTTATAATTTGTTTCAAAAGCCTGAAGATCCCACAGTGTTAAACATTCTCAACAAAAGGATATTTAGATACAGTTATACAAATGCACAGGCAGAGCACTCACTATGCAATAACTCATAATATCCTTGTCGGTCACACGCTCGCTCTTTTTCTAAAAGTTTCTCTTGAAACAGAGTAATATGAATGGTGCGTTTAATTAGAATGTGCGACAAAGATCGTTTGTTGGGAAATAATCAGAGGCAATATTATTGTGAATGCAGCAAAATGAGAAAAGCTCTGCAGAAATCATTAATGACTTATTAAAATTTTACATCAATATAAAACTGGTTATTTATTCATAAATATATTTTCAGCATTAAAATGAGGCGATTGACTCATTCTGCCATAAGTGCTTCTGTTTTACATCATTACTTTATCTTTTTTTGAAACTGTGTTCTGCCTATAATAGGAACAATTAATTAATGCAATTCAAATCTACTCATTTCAATTTCATTTTAATATAGTGGAAAATAAAAGTGTTTTTCTATGTTTTGGCATTTAAAATATTGATTTATTGTACCAGTGCCCATATGGGTTAAAGGGGTTTTCCAACCCTGATTATACAAATAAAATTGAAGGTTCTAAAAAGGAAAATGACAATGCTCACTTTAACAATCCCCCGATGCTTCTCTTCCAACTACAGATGATGTGAATCGATTGGCACGTCCCTGTCCAGCTGCAAATTTATTGATCTATGGTTGTTGGACAGATGCCCTGGGAACCAACTCTTACTGGATGTCATCCTCAGCTCCTCTATTGATTAGCTGGCTTAAAAATGAGGCACTATCGCTGGAAGGTAACAGTCAGTTCTTAAAGTTTTCATGTGCCTTGGGAACAGTGGCATAACTTGAAACTCATGGGCCCGATGCGAGAGCTCCAACGGGACTCCAAATATTTTAAATCTTTAATAGCAATAGTCTTTTTCTATCGGCTAAAGGGAGTTTTAGGGCCCCCTAGGCTCCAGGGCCGGGTGCGATTGCAACCCTTGCATCTGTTGTAGTTACACCCCTGCATGGGAGATGGACTGGGACTTGCTAATCGCTTTGCACCCTCTGTGCATTTAACACTTTCTGGGTACCCAATCGGTCTTTTTACCTCCTCTTAAGGCCGGAACAAATATGCTTTCACTGAACGCAGATGTAACCAATGCACCACTGCTATGATCGATGATTGGCTACAGTATTAGAATATCCAGACAACAGGAAAAAGATGTATAGCGCTCAACTTGGCATTAGAAGAGGAGCAGTGGGGGGCATTAGAAGAGGAGCAGTGGGAGCATTAGAAGAGGAGAAGAAGGGGATAGGTACAATATTTATTGGGTTCTCTTTATCTACTTCATGTTTTATGTTTGCTTTTTAAATGCAAGAGTGGATAAAGGTACCGTCACACTAGACGATATCGCTAGCGATCCGTGACGTTGCAGCGTCCTCGCTAGCGATATCGTCCAGTTTGACAGGCAGCAGCGATCAGGCCCCTGCTGTGCTGTCGCTGGTCGGGGAAGAAAGTCCAGAACTTTATTTCGTCGCTGGACTCCCCGCAGACATCGCTGAATCGGCGTGTGTGACATCGATTCAGCGATGTCTTCACTGGTAACCAGGGTAAACATCGGGTTACTAAGCGCAGGGCCGCGATTAGTAACCCGATGTTTACCCTGGTTACCATCCTAAAAGTAAAAAAAACAAACACTACATACTTACCTACAGCCGTCTGTCCTCCAGCGCTGTGCTCTGCTCTCCTCCTGTACTGTCTGTGAGCGTCGGTCAGCCGGAAAGAAGAGCGGTGACGTCACCGCTCTGCTTTCCGGCCGCTGTGCTCACACAGACAGTACAGGAGGAGAGCAGAGCACAGCGCTGGAGGACAGACGGCTGTAGGTAAGTATGTAGTGTTTGTTTTTTTTACTTTTAGGATGGTAACCAGGGTAAACATCGGGTTACTAAGCGCGGCCCTGCGCTTAGTTACCCGATGTTTACCCTGGTTACCGGCATCGTTGGTCGCTGGAGAGCTGTCTGTGTGACAGCTCTCCAGCGACCAAACAGCGACGCTGCAGCGATCCGGCTCGTTGTCGGTATCACTGCAGCGTCGCTAAGTGTGACGGTACCTTTACTCTTAACTTTCTTGTTTTTTTTTTTAGAAATGTACATGACAGATTAGTATTAAAAAGATTGTCCACTACTTTGATACTGACCACCTATCTTTATGATAAGTCATCGATATCAGATTGGTGGTGGTCTGACAACCAGAACCCTCACTGATAAGTTTTTATCAGCTCTGGTGGCCGGATGTAATCTGCTTAGAAAGTGGAACACCAGAACACTGTTTAGAGGCTGTTGCAGAGAATGGTAGCTCAGTTTCACCTATCTTTATGATAAGTCATCGATATCAGATTGGTGGTGGTCTGACAACCAGAACCTTCACTGATAAGCATTTATCAGCTCAGGTGGCTGGATGCAATCAGCTTAGAAAGTGGAACACCAGAACACTGTTTAGAGGCTGTTGCAGAGAATGGTAGCTCAGTTTCACCTATCTTTATGATAAGTCATCGATATCAGATTGGTGGTGGTCTGACAACCAGAACCTTCACTGATAAGCATTTATCAGCTCAGGTGGCTGGATGCAATCAGCTTAGAAAGTGGAACACCAGAACACTGTTTAGAGGCTGTTGCAGAGAATGGTAGCTCAGTTCCTTTTCACTTATAGGAGATGAGCTGCAGCACTTTGCACCACCCACTAAATCATGTATGGATCCATGCCATTCCATTCTACATGTTGTCTTCATCCATCTGACGCAGTAAATAGCTGATTGTAGGAGCTGCTGGGTGTTTGACCCCAATAGATCTGATATTGATTACCTTATAGATCGTCAAGTATCAAAGTAGTGGACAAGCCTTTTAAGACAAGTCTTTAATGTATGATTGGTAGAGATCAGAGAATAAATGCAAGTGGAAATTAATTTTACTAAATTTTTACAACAATCAGCATTCACCAAAAGACAGAATTTTAGTTATTCTCTTCTACTGGCCATAAGGGCCATCAAAAGGATACAAAACATCCTAATACCTTACCGCTCACCTCTCTGGTCCCTTTACGCCTTACTGTTACCTGTCAGTCCTCAGTCATTACATCTTCCGATACCTGATGCCTATGCTAAACTGTCCATGTGCAAGGTCACAGCGCACATGGTGAGGCCATGACATTGTGACCTTTTGCGTGCATGCTCAGAACCCTCCCAGGCCTCTACAGATTTGAACGTCTCAACTCAGAGTTAGAGGCATAAGAATTTTAGAGTGAGTGGCAGGTATCAGAAAATGTGACGAGGATAGGATGGGTGACGATGAGAAGAGATGAATGGTGAAGTGAGTATAAAGGTTTTTTTATTTTTTAAATAATACATATATTATGCGCTGGGGTCTGGAGCACCCCCATAGCAAAATAAGGGACATTCAACTTTCTGCAAATCTAATTTTCCAGGAAAAACCATGCAAACAGGCAAATTCTAATTTTGCCTGATCTGCTCATCTCTAGTGATTGGATGACCAACATAAAGCATGGGGACACAGAGTTGTGATGCTAACTGGAGAGATCTTCCCTCTACATTATTTTTCCAGTTATAGCAAAACTTTCTGAAATAAGGCTGCACTAGTACTGCTCCTCAGTATAATTGAATTAATAATACTAATAATTTTATTTATATACAGACAACATGACTTTAACCTTAATTTAAATGTTAATTAAGTTTGGACACACAGGAGGATTTGGAGGATCATGCCCTCCATTGATCACATATTGAAAGCATATACTAAAAAATGTAATAATGTGCAGTTGTAAAAGTAGGGCCAATACCTATAAGCCCTCACATACAACATTCCAGAATGCTGTATGTTAGGAGTAGAGTTCCCACCACTGCACAGGGGGAATCTCAAACCATGTCCGCTGCGGTCTCCCATTCTCCTCCAGCCGCAGTGCAGCCTGCTCAGCAGAAACGTCAGTCCCAGCGTCTGGCTCAAGCTGATACTGTGTGTTTGGTTACTGCTGCCTTTCCAGGCTCTGCCTTTGTAGCCAGTAATGATCAGCAGCGAGCAGGCGTTTCAGGAAATAAGTCCTGCTTTTCCCATACTGAGCATGCCCTCAGGATGACCTCCCATTGGAGGTCAGGGGTCACACGCTCAGGTCCTGTAGCAGCTCATGTTATGATCAGGTGGCCTTGGAGCAGCATGAAAAGACCTTCGCTGGAGCAGTGGTAACTTTACTGACTGCAAACCCTGATCCTATCACCGCAACAAGAAGTAGCCGGGGGGTTGTACCTAACCAGACCTAGACACCTCGACACAGCCTAAGGACTAAATATCCCTAAAGATGGAAATAGGAAAACTCTCTTGCCTCACAGTAGATCCCCAAAGGATAGGTAGCCCCCCACAAATAATGACTGTGAGTAGGAGAGGAAAAGACACACGCAGACAGAAAACAGGGATAAGCAAAGGAGGCCACTTCTGCCTAGATAGGAAAGGATAGTACAGGATACTATGCGGTCAGCATAAAACACTACAAAAAATCCAAAGCAGAAAAATACAAAAACTCCACCACCTAACTAAAGATGTGGAGAGTATATCTGCGACTCCAGCGAGTCCAACTAGACTGAGAAAAACATCAGGCACAGTTTAGCAGGAACAAAATAGAAACAAGATAAGCACAGAAAAATAAACACACAGCAGTGTGTTTAAAAAAATGAAGCAAACACTTATCTTAGCTGAATTGGCAGCAAGCAGGAGAGGCCAGGCAAAGGACCAACACTTCCAAAGGAACATTGACTACTGGCAAGGACTAATGAGTCCTGCACAGCTAAATACCCCAGTCAGAATTGCAATTAGCAGAAACACCTGTCCAAGACTGCTGCTCAGGAATAACTGCATTTCCATCAACAGCCACCGGAGGGAGCCCAAGAGCAGAATTCACAACAAGCTCCTATTGGACCACTAGGAAGGTACTTGAGTGCTACAGCTATAAAAGGTTTGCATGGCCACACGACTATGCGCTAGTATAGACTTGATATGTGTGTGTGTAGATGAATGTCTGTTGATGGATGAAAGCTCCTTAATCATTCCCATTCCTTGTGTTGATGACTGCTCACGAATGGTGGAAGCTACCTAGCGCCCGACAGTGCTACCTGCACACTAAGCACACATTTCAGTATCTATTTGTAGTGCCCGTCTTTATGGCACTATGCGCAATCAGTGCGTTTTCCTGATAGCCGGTCAGAGTAGGGTGGGAATTCCCACTTGGACTCAGCATCTGACTCAGGGCATCCTCAGGCGCGGGCTCAAAAGCAACCGAGGGTCAGAGTGAGTCCAATCACCAGTTTAGTGGGGGTGATTCATAGGGATCCCACTAGTGTCTTTCAGCTGCACCCTGACTACTAACAGGGCACAGCGTAATTACGGCGACTCTGTGAAGCAACAGAGTTCGCTTCCATTCACACTGGGTGAGGGCTAATCCACGTGTGAGCAAGCGTCCATCCGCCATTACTCAGCAGCAGGTGCCATCTCTGCACGGTGGACCCCAGACTGCGAACGCACCTCATATTCTTTAATATTATTATTTGGTGCGTTTCGCCAATCCTAACAGCTGTATATACTGTATGTCTTCAATATAAAAAGACAATTTACTATATTCACTTACAGGGGCAGAGCAAAGTACTATAGTGTGCATATGCTGATGCTCTTTGCCCTTTTTCCATGAGTGCGCACTACAGTACTTTGCTCTATCCTCAGCAGGGCACAGAGCCATGCAACTGCGCAGGAGATCAATGGAGGACACTGTGTGGATAATGTAGGACATGTCATCCACATGAAAGCAGGAAGAGAGGAGGAGCCGGATCAAGACCAGAGATGCCGATCAGACTGGACCGCCCCGTAGGTAAGAATATTAAAAGCTCTTTATTCTTTTAGGGAGAACACATTGGGGACATATAGACAGCATTCTAAAATGTTGTCACATACAGCTTACAGGTGCTTCCACTATGGAAAACAACTGTTGACAGGTTCCCTTTAATGTTTATTATTCTACAAAGTTCTGTAAATTGGGAAAATACTGAATACATATTTTTTGTAGGTACTCAATGCCATTGGGTTCTTTTTAAATACAATCCCATAATATGATAGTAAACAATTGTCAAATTGCGTTAATATATTCACATAATATATTCACAATCTCAATTGTCCAAATACATTAAAATGATTGGTTTAGTAAAACTATTATTAATAAACTTTTAAGAAATGTTCAGTTTATAGAATGTGATCCATGCAGCATATTTATTTTAGTGAGATCCAAAAAAATATAATTATTTATTTGACCTGTACTCATGCTGTAGGGACATTAAACTTATTCATGTGCTGTGCCATAAATTATACTTTATTGCTAGGTGAGATATGAGGGTCATCAGGGTGCTCTCGTCCACTGGCCCGGCTGTCTTTAGAAAGACGGCATGGACCAGGGCTCATCCCACTGAATGCCCGCACTCCTCTCCCATAGGCAGAATACTATTCAGGCAACATAGAGTGAGGGTAAAACAGTGTCGTAATGCTTTACTGAACCACCAAAAAACAATAACATATAGAACAGTAGGAGCAAGTACATAAGATGGTGTAAATTACAGAGTCTCACCCATCTGCTGGCTCGCTGGGATTAGAGCAGCTGCAACTTGGGGCTTTCAGGGCCAACTGCCCCCACTAGTGGCACCCTTATTTTGGGGGGCACACACAGAGAGGAGGTAACAACAATCTTAGGAAGCTGACAATCCATTGAGGTACGTGGCCAGGTGATCAGATTGTCCCAACCTGGTTTCTCCGAATGTCTCCATAGGGCCAGGCAACCAGATTGTCATAACCTAGATTCTCCAAACGTCTTTAAGGATTCAGTGATGGTCAATAAAGCAGATCTGTATTCCTCCAGTTAGGACTGTGATTCCTTAAACTGGCCTCCTGTATAATCTCTCAAATCTTTATTCCTCCAGATGGAGCCATGGTGTCCTGGCTGCTATTCTGCAAAGTCTCTTTGCAGAAAGATAAAGGTCTTTTTTATACACATATCTGTCCTTCCAGCCATCATCCGCAGGTTACGGGGAAGGTGGGACTAAGGTCAACTGTCATTGTTTGAGTATTTAATCAATCTGCATAGTTTGTCTGTCACTGTTTGCAGGTCAACAAGCTACATGGACTTATACAATGGGTAATCAACATATTAGCAAATATCAAGTGTTCAATAACCTGCATCCCTGCCCTCCAAGGATAGCAACACAATAATCAATTCAAAAGTCAACGTCTAGGCTCATATGAACAATGGCCTGTCTCTTGACCAACCGGAGAAAGACATGTCTGGCATAATTAAGATTAAATGTTATGTCATCACACTAGAAATTTCAGCAGCAGGGGAAAAAAATGCTTTTAAGAGATTTGCTAAAAAAGTGATTGTATTGCCCATAGTTACCAAAAGAAAAAGTAATAGCGATTATGAAAAAATGGAGATAGTTTTGATAACTGAGATATTTCTTCCTACAACTTATTGTAAATGCCTTATAAAAGCTTATGAGCATTTTTATCTAAATTTCTACAGATATAGTCATTAGGATGTAAATATATTATATTCCTGTCATGAAGTAGTAAAATATTGCATTCCAGACATGAGAGCTTTTCTATGGAGCACTGGGAATTGAAATACAATTGCAAGAAATGATTACCATATATTAGAATTGCATAACATAAATATACAATACATATATATTATGCATTCTCCACATTATTGCTGAATCACATAAACTCCAAGATAATCCCCATCCCCAAGCTAGACCTGTAGGCTCAAATATTCTATCAATTATAATTTGGTGAAAATATACAGGGAAATAAATAATTCTATAACACAATAATGCCATAGGAACAGGTAGAAGTAAAAATGTCACTTACAAAGTTGTTAATTATAGCATTTTGAATAGTCCAGTTACTTTAGGTTATATTAATTCCCCATGCTTTCTTTATATGGACTGTGTCTGTCTATGTCATGTCATTGCACAATGACCTACAATGCCCTAGCATATTACTATATATACAGTTGTGCTGAAAAGTTTACATACCCCGGCAGAATTTTTGATTTCTTGACCTTTTTTCAGAGAATATGAATGATTAGACCAAAACTTTTTCTCCACTCAGTGGTCAGTGGTTGGGTGAAGCCGTTTATTGTCAAACTGCTGTGTTTTCTCTTTTTAAATCATAATGACAACCCAAAACATCCAAATGACCCTGATACACACTAATGTATACGCACACACAGCACATACTTACACATATATATACAAACACTGCAAATATGGTACATACAAGCCTGTTTCCTCTTCAATGCCTCTAGACTCCCGCAATTAAATGACCTTTGGTGACATTATGGTCACCAAACTGTGAAGTCACCAACGGTCGTTAAGCAGTCTTAACGTTGAAATAGAAATACTGGGTATCAATAAGAGCATGGAGGTCCTGGACAATTGCCCAGTAGCCCCCTAACTCCAGGCCCTCACTGTAACTAGAAAGAACCCGGCACTCAACTTAATGCTCGTGAGAGGTTTAATTGTAGTACCCAAAACGTTTCGGTCCTAGATCAGGACCTTCATCAGTTACATACTAATAGGTGGATGTATCAGGTAGTGATGTCAGAGGACACATTGTAATCTGCGTCTGCTGCTGCGTAGTTTATATATTGCGGTATAGCGATTAGAGTGGGCTCTTGTAGCAGGTGTGCCTCAGTGTCCAGACACGGTGTCCCCCGCTCGTCGACGAGCATTAAGTTGAGTGCCGGGTTCTTTCTTTTGAGTTTCACATGATGTGGAAACCTACCTTGGCACCATATATAGTAGTGCACACGCTTCTATCTCTCACTCACTGTAACTAGGGCTTATTTTTGGAGTAGGACTTACATTTCAAGCATATTATAAAAATTCTCTAAAATCATGCTAGGGTTTATTTTCAGGATAGGTCTTATTTTTGGAGGAAACACCGGGGCAGTAAGGAGTGGTGAGGAGATTGTACACATATCTGCAGGGCACAGGGGAAAAAAATTATCACAGGGAGAGAAAAGTGAAGAGAAAATAGGCTATATACAATGAGGAAAGCACATAAAGAGGAATTAAGGGCAGTATTACATGAAAGCAAATGAAGACAGCAGCACACTGGATGTATACAGACATCAATTCCATCCTATATCACTGAGAGCAACAAGAGAAGAACCTGAAACTTGGATCAGGCTGCAGCTCCAATCTAGAGATCCTGTATATTAGCAAAGGACTGAAGTTCAAGAAGGGCCTCGATGGATGGAAAACATAACATTACAGGTTATTCTAAATCCTGTGATGAAACTTTGATCCAAGAAACTAAACCGATTGCAATATTTGAAGTTGAAAAATATTTTTTCCACTAATATAAGGTATTAGCATCTACCTCACGGAGTTTTTGCCTTCCTTTGCATCAACAAGTTAGTAAGTTAGCGTATAACTTTGAACTTGATGGCCTTGTTTCTTCTTTCAACCGTAAAGCTTTGAAACTATAAATATTGTAGACCGAAACTTAGTGCAATTTTATTAACTAAAGTTATTTTTCCACGTCAAAGATGTCGACAGTCTTTAATGTAACTTAGGGTCATTATAAATTCTGTTCAATGGCCACAGACGTAATACTAGGAGACCTAAGGAAATCTTTGGAAACTATAGTATCAGAACTTCTGTAGGCGGATCTGGAGACAAAAAAAAACTGGCAGGTTCCCTTTAAGTAATATATGATATGTATTAATAGTGACTTTGGGTTTTGTTACTTACTACATGAAATATCCATAATGAAGGCGGCTGTCTGACAGGGAAATGCTTGTATTGAAGAACTGTAATGGAAGTATCAGATTCCCTTGTGAAGGCTGTAGCTTGGCGGAGGCTCCACAGTCTAAGTGGGTGTCTGTAATATTACTTTTCTGCTAAATTTACTCAACAGCATTAGAGCTATTTATAAATCGAATGAGTCTGAAAGTTCTAAATAACTTTTACCAAGTAGGAAACTCAGTAACTTGTGGAAATACATCTGGCTTCATTGTATGCAGGTTTAGAAGTCTTCCAAATGCCTATAGATCTTTAAGACTACATTAACCATTTTTGTGGCAATGAATACTGATTATTGTCTACTGCCTACGGTGTAATATAGAGTCAAGGGTAAGTAATTTTGTAAGACTCGACATATGTAAATTTTGCAGTTTATATTTGCCATTTACTATATGTTAGATGGTTCCGTGGGCTTCATTTATCAGAAGGAGACCACCTTATCCTCTAGGTGGCCTTTCTCTGACTGTATACAGTGTGTTGGGGTTTAGATTTTTTGGCTGCATGGAATAGTCCTGCACTCAGTGCTATGCTACACACATAGATTGGATTTTGTATAATTTTGGGCTCTAGTTATTTAAGTAGGACATAGCTGAACTTGATCGGGTGCAGAAAAGAGCGACCAAGGTTATTAATTGAATGAGAGAACTGCAGTACCAGCACAGGTTATCAAAATTGGAGTTATTCAGTTAAAAAAAAAAAGGCTTAGGTGTGATATTGTTACAATGGGCATATATATGAATGGACAGTACATAGATCTTTCCAATGGTCTTTTTACACATAGGCTTGTAATAATGACAAGGCATCATACTCTACATCTAGAGGAAAAAAGGTTTAATCACATTGTCACAGATGCAGATTCTTTACTGTAAGAGCAGTGAGACTATGGAACTCTCTGCCACATGATATAGTAATATTTGATGGGTACTAGATCCTGAGGTGGAAGGTTGGTCCAGGGAACTAGTCTGATTGCCGTATGTGGAGCAAGGAAGTAAATTTCCCGGTAATATTGGGAAATAAGCAACTACCTTGCAGGGTTTTTGCCTTACTCTGAATGAAAATGTTAAGTTATAGGCTGAACACAAAGGACTACAGTCAACCTTCAAGGGAACCTGTTAGCAGGACTGTGATGAGTAGCGTACAGACAGTGTCAGGTCGGCGCCGCTATACTGATTAAAATGATACCTGGGTGATGAAATCTGTCTTGTGTTTGTTGTTTAATCTTTATTTGCAGTTTTGAGTTAAGGATATGCTCATACTTCAGGGTGGCCTGTGGGGGGTCTTTATGTGGTGCTCTGCTTAGGTATTCATACTGAAGACTGCTGACAGGTCACTGATCCCTCATGGACCTGCCCCCTAGTCTGTATAATATACCGTATAAACTCGAGTATAAGCCGACCCGAGTATAAGCCGACCCCCCTAATTTTGCCACAAAAAACTGGGAAAACTTATTGACTCGAGTATAAGCCTAGCATGGAAATGTAGCATTTACCGGTGAATTTCAAAAATAAAAATAGATGCTCCATACCGTTCATTATGGCCCCATAAGATGCTCCATATAAAGCTGTGCCCTATATAATGCTCGATACTGTTCATTATTGCCCCATAGATGTGCCATAGAAAGCTCTGCCATATAGTGCTCTGCCCCGTTCATTATTGCCACATAGATGTGCCATATAAAGCTGTGCCATATAGTGCTCTGCACCGTTCATTATTGCCCCATAGCTGTGCCACATAGTGCTCTGCGCCATTCAGTATTGCCCCATAGCTGCCATATAGTGCTCTGCACCGTTCAGTATTGCCCCATAGCTGCCATATAGTGCTCTGCGCCGTTCAGTATTGCCCCATAGCTGCCATATAGTGCTCTGCACCGTTCAGTATTGCCCCGTAGCTGTGCCATATAGTGCTCAGCACCGTTCAGTATTGCCCCATAGCTGTGCCATATAGTGCTCTGCACCGTTCAGTATTGCCCCATAGCTGCCATATAGTGCTCTGCGCCGTTCAGTATTGCCCCATAGCTGTGACATATAGTGCTCTGCACCATTCAGTATTGCCCCATAGCTGTGCCATAGAAAGCTGTGCCATTGCTGCTGCTGCAATAAAAAAAAAAAATCCATACTCACCTCGCTGCTTGCAGCTCCCAGCGTCCGGTCCCGGCGTCTCTCTCCGCACTGACTGATCAGGCAGAGGACGCCGCGCACACTATATGCGTCATCGCGCCCTCTGACCTGCACAGTCAGAGCGGAGAGATGCGAAGACAGAGCGGTGCCCGGCGGGTGGAACGGGGACAGGTGAATATGACATACTTACCTAGTCCCAGCGATCCTGGCGCTCCCCCTGCCTGTCACACTGTCTTCGGTGCTGCAGCTCTTCCTGTCAGCGGTCACCGGCACCGCTAGATAGAGAAATTAATATGTGGCTCCACCCCTATGGGAGGTGGAGCCGCATATTCATTTCTCTAATGAGCGGTCCCACGTGACCGCTGACAGGAAGAGCTGCAGCACCGAAGACAGTGTGACAGGCAGGGGGAGCACCAGGATCGCTGGGACTAGGTAAGTATACCTCAGCGCCATCTCCCCCTCACCTGCCAACCCCACCGCTACCATGACTCGAGTATAAGCCGAGAGGGGCACTTTCAACCCCAAATTTTGGGCTGAAAATCTCGGCTTATACTCGAGTATATACGGTATATTTGTACATTCTTCAAAAAAAACCTTCTGCAGGCAGGCGTCGGTGGTGGTGCCAGTGCTGCAGCCTGATCGCATATGTACTGTGTTTATAATTAATTTATTTGCTGTTCTCCTGATATTCCTAAAAAAAGTTTGAAAATGGCACCAGCCGCGCCTGCGCAGTTGCAGCTGCCGATAGCCACTACTGCATATGCGCCGGAGGTGTCCTTAGGTATACACATGAATACCTAAGCAAAGCACCACATGAAGACCGCCCCACAGGCTGCTCCAAAGCACGACCATATCATTAACTCAAAACTGAAAATACAGATTAAACAAAACAGCCACAAGACGGATTTCATCACCAGGTATTAATCAGTATAACGGTGCTGACCTGACACTGTCTGTAGGTTACTGTGCACAATCCCGCTGACAGGTTCCCTTTAAAACTAAGAAACCATCAGATTCCAAATAAAGTATACCATACAGTTTTTGGACAACTAGTGCAACTATATGGAATCGGTTCCTGTTGACTATAAGCAGAGATACTTAAAACTTTGAATAATTGATGCATAAAGTACATGGGTAAGGCTACAACCATGAGTAGTTGAATAAATAGGCTGGTTACCAATACAGCCCTTCACTTAAAGCCTGACATACTGACAAAGATGGAAGAAAGCAGCAGCATCTTCACATCTTCAGGGCCATACACTTAGAATGGAGCATTAGGGAAGGAGTGCTATCTTCTGCTCCACTTAAAGGAGTTGTTAACTACTAGGACAACTCCTTCTCACCCTGAGTTTTTGCCTTGTTAAATTAAAAACGCTTATATTCATCTCTGGTGCTGGTGCGATTCCAGCGGTGTCGGCACTCACTCTTCCGTTGTTACGTCATGCGAGCCCTGTAATCAATCAGCGCTGACTTCACTGTCCCGGTTTTTAGATGAATAACTAATCAAGGAGAAGTCAGTGCTGTGATTTCTCTCCTATTTCCTCTTGATTATTTATTCATCAGAAGGCGGGGACATAGAAATCAGCGCTGATTGGGTACAAGGCTCGTGTGACGTATGGACCTCACATGAGCCCCGCGAGAGTGAGAGCTGACACCGCTGGAATGACACCGGCACAGGAGGTGATAGAAAGGTGTTGACCTACTAGTGGACAACCTCTTTAACTCCTCCTGTGCATAATCTTGATGACAGTGAAGAACCAGGAGGAAATAATGGAACTTTAACAGTTACCATTTAACCAGTGAACAGGTAATAATCTATGTAGACCAAAATATCCAGGTGATACCCAATACGATTGAGAGGAACAACTTACTTAATAGATTATTCCCAAGATACTAAGCTATAGGAGATAGGATAGGTCATCAGTTACTAATTGCTGTGGAGCAGACTGCCGGGACTCCAAACAATCCTGCAAACAAGGTTCTGGAATCCACTAACCAGACATTGCAGAGTTCTGTCTTGAATGATTGCACGACCCCTATTTCTGCTCCATTTGTTATTTTTGGGACTACCAGCAATAGCCAAACACCGCTCTCCTATGGATAAGGGTAACCATAAAACTTTGGAATAACCTTCTAAAAGGAAGAACCAACTGCCCAATTTTTTATATAAGGGCTATGTAAGTGCAATTATGAAAAGTAAAAATAAAAACATATTCTAAAAAGCCCACGTAGCCATATGTGGTTTTTCAGTTCTTTATCTCATTCTCAGTTATTAGCAGAATAATGGACATTTAGACTCGTTTTGTTAGGGCCAGATATTGAAAACGGGGGTTATGGAAACCGAGCTGGTAGCACAATTACAATGAATAAATGGTCTGTTGTAAGGAGCGCAGCACTTTCATCTGAAGCCATTCAAAGCAATGCTGTTATTCCGGCTGTTTTTCTGTTTTATGCTGGTTGTATTCATTAAATCTTTTTCTGTGCAAAAGACCTAGAAATGCCTCATCCCAATGTTTCTCATTCCTTTTTCTTCTAAAAGTAATTGTGCCATTATGTCTATTCTGAGATTGCTCTCTGCTAAGTTAGAATGCTGCTTTTATCTGCTACTTTATGTTTGTTTATCTCCAAGCAAAAAAAAAAAATAAAGAAAAATGTGCGGATGTTTGGGGTCAGGGTTAGTGCAGGAGGGTTGGTCTGGATATAAACTAAGCTACAAAATAACATGCAATTAAAAATTTATCTTCAAGTTTTCCCCAAGAAGAAATTTAACAATATATAGTATGGAATGGGTTTATAATGACTCTCACCAGAGACATCTTAGGATCTGTGTAACGGCTACAGGATCCAACACAATTCTGCTTGGGATCTGCTTGATTTTAATGAATGGAGGCCAGGCCACCCAAGAGGCATCATCATGTGCTGAGAATGTACTATTGGTCCAGCTGAAGAGATGTGGAGAAGTGACAACTACTTGCACTCCTGATGAAGTGAGTACCCTTCGAAACACGTGGAGAATAAAACTGCATTATCTACTCCACTATCTCAATTGTTATCTGACTCTATATCGATTAAGACGCCAGCAGAGCAACATATCCGCTTCTCCACATCTCTTCATTTTCATGTTTTTTATGTATGGCAAAAGGATGGAAAAAGTGTTTCTTATCACCAATCACTGGCTGTAGTGGGGATGGTAACACAGTTGGTATACGACCACTGAGGTCATTGATTAGTTGCTCGAAATATCATCACTGCAGAACAGCTCACAGACCGACAAGCACTGGGCGTCAAGGAATTTACCAGGCGAACGTGTTCTTTTGTTATTGCATTGCAATAAAAAATTCTAGGCATACCCCTGTATTTGGTGTTACTGTAAGTCTATGTATTGTAGCTATATTAGGATGATGAGCGAATCTGCCAAAATTCTAATTCCCTCGAATTGCAGTTCACTTGAATTTGGCCTGAAAATTCAATTTGCATTGAAGTGATTCAATACGAATCGAATGTTCCTTATGAAGCCTTATGGCCTCACCAAACGCAAGAGCCTTATAAATGTAGGGTGTAGAAAAATGTAAAAATGCTCACCTTGCCGCTCACATGTCCCGCCACCCATGAAACTGTCCACCTCAGGCTTTCAGGGTCTTTACTTGGTACTGAGGATTATGGCTCCAAAGAGACCTCTGACTTCATGATATGCATTACCTGAGGTCTAGTCTGCACCTCACTTTTGTAAATTCACGGTGAATTCAATACGCCTAGAACCCACTCGCTAATCTCTAATCTATTTAATGCATTGTCACAATTTGAATCATTATTATTATTATTATTTTCTATTCATTTTTATCATAACACCTTGATGATTATATCAAACAACAACAACAATAGTTTATGGTGGTCTTGACAATATAAAAAATCCAGATGTTAAAATATTACATAAATACAGTAATTATTGAAACAAAGACCCTTTACTGCACTCCAGAGTTTGATGTCACTGATTAAAAAAGATGAGGATCAAGATGAAAGAAAGGCTGATGGCTTACTGGATATGTTAACTAAAAGTATAAGTAGAATTATAAAAGATCTATTTCCTGATTGTGCCACCTATGCTGATACTGACAGCTGGTCCAAAACTAACACTGATTTAATCCGAAATCTCTATCTGTTTAATGTAATAAAATAATTGCTTTTCAAGTGTTGTAAAATGAAAAATTACCTAACTTTCTCTATCTAAATATTTTTTTTTTTTACCAAGATCCTCTTTAATGACACTTTGTTCGAGAATCCCCATTCCATGCTGGTATACTCAAATGGGACATCATTAGGGGGCAGAGGCACTGCCCCAGCCTTTGTCCCCATTCTGAAACGAAGCGTTATCAGTGACGTCCGATTCAAGAGCTGGGCTAGTTTCTTCTCTACAGAGTATGAGTTGGTTGTCAGTTGTATGATCAGTAGGATCTTGTTACTGTGCAGTATTCATTTAATGCACAGTGACAGTGCGCTCCCACGCTGTCTCAGATGAGAAGTGATGAGCCAGAAAGAGAGAGCACTGCCAGTGTGCATTGTAAGGAACAACAGAAACCAGCCCCATCCCAGGAATTGAGGTCAATTTTGTTGGTGGAGCAGATTCCTGCACTCAACAGGCTATCTCCTTACAATGTGCACTGATTGCTGCACTATTCATGCTTTTAAAATAGTTATACAAGTAATCCAATGAACCAATTTAACAGCCAATTGTTATGGGTCGAGTTCCCGCCTCTGCACAGGGGGAATCTCGGGCCATCTCCGCTGTGGTCTCCCTTTCTTCTCCTGCCGCAGTGGAGTCTGCTCAGTGGAGACGTCGGTCCCAGCGTCTCGCTCAGTCTGACTCTGTACAAAGGGTTACTGCTGCCTTTCCAGCTTCTGCCATTGTAGCCAGTACTGGGCAGCGGCGAGCAGACGTTTTTGGGACTAAAGGTACCGTCACACTAAGCGACGCTGCAGCGATACCGACAACGATCCGGATCGCTGCAGTGTCGCTGTTTGGTCGCTGGAGAGCTGTCACACAGACAGCTCTCCAGCGACCAACGATGCCGGTAACCAGGGTAAACATCGGGTAACTAAGCGCAGGGCCGCGCTTAGTAACCCGATGTTTACCCTGGTTACCATCGTTAAAGTAAAAAAACAAACACTACATACTTACCTACCGCTGTCTGTCCTCGGCGCTCTGCTTCTCTGGTCTGGTTGTGAGCACAGTGGCCGGAAAGCAGAGCGGTGACGTCACCGCTCTGCTTTCCGGCTGCCCGGCGCTCACAGCCAGACCAGAGAAGCACAGCGCCGAGGACAGACAGCGGTAGGTAAGTATGTAGTGTTTGTTTTTTTACTTTAACGATGGTAACCAGGGTAAACAACGGGTTACTAAGCGCGGCCCTGCGCTTAGTTACCCGATGTTTACCCTGGTTACCAGCGAAGACATCGCTGAATCGGTGTCACACACGCCGATTCAGCGATGTCTGCGGGAAGTCCAGCGATGAAACAAAGTTCTGGACTTTCTTCCCCGACCAGCGACAGCACAGCAGGGGCCTGATCGCTGCTGCCTGTCACACTGGACGATATCGCTAGCCAGGACGCTGCAACGTCACGGATCACTAGCGATATCGTCTAGTGTGACGGTACCTTAAGTCCTGCTTTTCCGCGTCTGAGCATGCCCAGGGTAAGATCTCTCGTTGGAGATCAAGGGTCACATGCTTAGATACTGCAGCTAATTCCATTAGTCCTCTAGGAAGGTCCTGAAGGTGCTCAACTTCTGTGGAAGCCTCTCATTGGTCCTCCTGGGAAGGTCCTGTACTTGCTGCAGCTATAAAAGGTTCGCATGACCGCACGGCCATGCGCTAGTATCAATCCAAGTTATGTGTTTTGCGCCAGTGTAGTTATGTGTGATTGTATTCAGGGACTCGGCTGAAATAAGCCCCTAGAATACCAGCACCTCCGGTGAGGAGATTGTGTGTTTGCATGACCACTGACTGCTATCAGTTCGGCAGTTAGCTTGTGCTCCTGTGAGTCTAACAGGGCGCAGTGCTTTCCTTTCACGGCTACTCTGTGAAGTAACAGAGCTAGCTTATACCGCCAAATAGTGCCACCATTCACTAGCAGCAGGTTGCTCCTGCACGGTGGATCCCGGGCTGTGAACGCACTAATAATAATAAACATCTATATTTACTCAGTGTGTTCCGCTAGCCCTAACACCAATAGAGACCATTGGACACCTATGCTCTCTGTGCATCTGTGGGAATAAAGTCTGAATAAAGAGCAGAGTAAAGTGTGGACTAGTTTAAGGGCAGATCCGAAGTACTTAAAAATTTATATGAAAATGCTCTCTGCTTCATCGTCTCTTTTGACATTCAGGACTTGTCACAAGATCAAAATTGACCAATTTTTGCTCGTATTTTGTTCCAACTGCTCCAGAGTATTATGGTGTTTGTTTGCTTTTTATAAATCTATCATACAATTCCAGATGAATGGGTCTTTATTTCATGCTATTTTTTATGGTCTTTACCAAGAGCTTGTTGCTAACAGTGAAGTCTAAAAACATGCCGCCAAAAAATTGTGTGAGCAATGCCCCCTTGTAAAGACTATATAAAAATAGTTCCAAAACCACAAAAGCCTACATCTTTGGAACAGTAGGTCAAAATTAAAAGAAAAACCAAAAGAAAATGGAATTTTAATGGGAGTGGTGGGAATAAAACAAGATCAAAAACTGGCCACGATAGACCTGGAGACAGGTCCTCTTTAAGTACGGTAGGTCTTTAGTAGAAATCCTAAATTTACCAGTTTGCTTTAGAATACAACTTTTTATAAAACATATACTTCTTTCTTTTGTAATTATCTAATTTTTCAGCCAATTCATCTAATGAACCAGCTAATTAAGGC
This sequence comes from Ranitomeya imitator, assembly GCF_032444005.1. Lineage (NCBI taxonomy): Eukaryota > Metazoa > Chordata > Amphibia > Anura > Dendrobatidae > Ranitomeya > Ranitomeya imitator. The sequence continues at coordinate 52,714,160 of NC_091286.1, forward strand.
GTTATCTGTAAGTGGAACCAGATTTACTGCTATCATTTAACAACTTCCATTTGATCAAGGCCTACAAAACACTTTAATAATACAGACAACACTTGTACCTCTCACAATATCTATTTATATGGAAAATTACTTTATGATTGCGCCGCTCGTTGTATACTCATAAATATTGATTGTCGAGACAGAACATTCCGTCTTGTACACTGAGGTTCACACTACCTATCATATTATTAATTTATTCCGTGCTTGATACAAATAGATCTGACAGGTGTATGTTAACACACAATTAGATCATCAGAAAAAATTCACTTAATAGCTCATTTATTTAATGAAGTCAGGCAGGGTCTGTGTTTTTTTTTCTCTAATATTATGACACACTGATAACGTACATATAGATAAAATCACTTGTCAAGCTAATTATAAAAAGTTGTGAGAGCATATGTCAACCACATTCTTCATGAGTGAAAAGACGTGGACAATTTCTGCTGAGCTGAGATGAGATCCAAAAGTCTGGCGTAAAACATCTTAGTTGCAATAATTTTGAGCAACCCAGAAGTTGTGCAAAAATATTGCTACTTTTGGTATTATACGCCAGTTATGGCCCGGTACGCCAATATGGGTGGAACATGGAATGGCACAGGATTTGGCAATGCCCGTCCGTCAAATTCATGAAAAGTTATACCTGTTTGGTGTCATAACTGATTAGTCCCTGACTAGAATACATTTTTGGAAGACATGCATGCCTTTAGGTGGTGGGCGCCACCTAATGAATTAGGTGCATCACATTCCAGTGAGCTCAATCATTAAGACTGGAGTGTGCAACAGCGGTCCTAATGAATCGACACCTTAGTCATCACACTTTAAAAATGTGGTCATGCCAACACATATGCAAAACCACTGTATAATTACTATATAACTTAGGAAAAAACAAGGAAACTATGTCTTGGAGATTGCACAGCACTGCACTTTGGGGGTCATCTCATTTGTCACCAGATTTATTCTGCATGCTTTATTGAAAATATATCTTAGACATGATGAAACTGGTGTACTTCCTGTGATTATCCATGTTAAAATGGCGATATAACTAATTTTGAAAGTTTAACCTTAGTCTCTGCACACTTGCTCTGAAAGCTCCTCAGTGTTCTCCCTGCTGCTGAGATCTTACACTGCTTAGTACAAGCTGCAGATTCCAATCAAGGCTTGCTTGGCAGAGGCTGATTACACTTGGACTCATGAGCTCTATCAACCTCTCACCTGATTTGTCAACATTTTTATTTTAATTTTAGGATTAAGCTACATTCTCACAATGAGCTTTTGGTGGGTTTTTGATGTTGATGTTTCACATCATTTGCATCATTTTTGCACCCATTAAGTAAAATAGATTACATGCATTTTTTTAAAAAAATCTGCAGAGTTAAAAAGTAATTATGGTAATGTCGCCTTATACAGCCATTGTGTCATGGATTGAGATCTATGTATGATGCTTCATTGCTCCAAGGATCAACTACTGGTTCATAATTTCATGGAAATTTGGGTTTAAAGAAGTCAAAGTTGGGGAAGATCTCACTTTGTGTCCTCTCTATGAGCCCAATGATTGTGGTAGACTTTAAATCTGTCAAGTCTGAAGAAAGCATCAAGATTACCTGATATAATCACCTATTTAGATGAACTAATAATTGGCGAAGGAGCTTTACTGGGAACTAGTGTTGAGCGATACCTTCCGATATTTGAAAGTATCGGTATCGGATGGTATCAGCTGATACCGGCAAAATATCGGATCTCGCCGATACCGAGTTCGGATACCAATACATGTCAATGGGGCACAAATATCGGAAGGTATCCTCGATGGTTCCCAGGGTCTGAAGGAGAGGAAACTCTCCTTCAGGCCCTGGGATCCATATTAAGGTAAAAAATAAAGAATAAAAATAAAAAATATGGCTATACTCACCCCTCCAAAGGACCCTGGCTGTCACCGCTGCAAGCGTCCGCCTCCATTCCTGAGAATTGCAGAGAGTGAAGGACCTTCGATGACGTCGCGGTCAGGTGACCGGTCACCTGACCGCTCACGGGACAGCTCACCTGACCGCGACATCATCAAAGGTCCTTCACTCACTACATTCTCAGGAACGGAGGCGGACGCTTGCAGCGGTGACAGCCAGGGTTCTTCGGAGGGGTGAGTATAGCCATATTTTTTTATTCTTTATTTTTTACATTAATTTGGATCCCAGGGCCTGAAGGAGAGTTTCCTCTCCTCCAGACCCTTGGAACCATATGCACCGCACACTCCGATACTGATTTCCGATATCACAAAAATATCGGAACTCGGTATCGGAATTCCGATACAGCAAGTATCGGCCGATACCCGATACTTGCAGTATCGGAATGCTCAACACTACTGGGAACACTCTTTGTCGATTATTGGCTTGTGTAGACATGCAGACAATGACCCGACTAACGAGCAAAACTCTTGTTTGTTGGGTGACTGGAGCATTTGTATTGGCATACGTAAAGATCATCATTGTGAGCAGCACATCCACCCCATGTAAACAAAAGATGTGGTACGATACTATTGGGACAGAGGACATATTGGTGATCCTTGTGCTATCAGTTGTCAGCCTGTGTAAACCGGTTGATAAAGGAGTGTTGAAAGTATCTGTTATACAGTCGTAATGTCTGCGTAAATGAACCCTAAATCTTCTATGTGATGGTGCAATACCTTATCATTTGGGGCCCCTCATCAATTTTTCCCCATGTGTATGAAACAGGAAACTTCAAAGGAGAAGCGGTTTATAAAGTGAGAAGTTTATGGAATTTTCATGCTTATTTTTCCATTTAGCTCTTCTTTGAAATTGCTCATCCATATATTTTTGCAGTCCTCTCCATACAGAATATGATTCAGCTTTGGTAAAAATCAATTCACAGAGAAATAACATATTATAATAATATTTGACAGGGTCAAAAAATCAGGCATAATTTATTTCGATGTCTTAGTCCCCTAGGCACATTGACTGGTCATTTTATGGTTTAGATCCTCTGAGCCCGCGAGCTGTAATTAATGTTACATGCATGGAATGGAAAACATAACAATACCCAGACTAAACCATGATCACTGAACACTTACATTATATTATAGAGGTAATTTTGGTTAGTACATAGAATAATTATGTTATTATATGTCTGTATAATCATATTCAGTCACTCTCCTCAATGTGTGTAACAATGAAACAAATCTTCAATTGTATAGTTATAGGAAATAAAGATGAGAATTTATTTGTGTGAAATTTAATTCTACTCAAATGTTACAAAAAGCCTCATTTGTTTGTAAGTTTTTACAGGGATGTCACAGTGATGGAGAAGGACAAGAACCGGGTCCAGGTCTGAGATGAGATTTGTGATTTTACGTATCACTTGCACACCTATAAGTTTCACCTATATACTTCTTATACACCAGAGCCAAACATATAGACAATATTTTAAGTGGAGCCACACTAGTGACTTGTATAGAGGCAAAACTATGTTTGTGCCATAAGCATCTATGCCCCTTTAATAACATCTCATGGTTTTGTTTGCCTTGGCGGCAGCTGCCTGGCGCTGATCTCTCCCATCCTTTATTTTATTATTTGCACCTTCTCATCACATATTACATTCATCATTCTTAATCACCATATGCTTTAAATAAAGTTTTTACCTTGGCAGTAACAATGAAATGTTACAAAAAAAGATTTAACTATTGATCTAAAAATACATGTTAAAGGTTTTTTTTTTGCCACCGTGGGATAAAACTATGGATCTTTGAAGTATTCTGTTTTATATACTATCAAAATGAAATGTACTACTAATCAAATTAAGCGACTTTCCATTACTTTTAAGCATGGCTTTTCTTTTAATATTGCCTGTATCTTTCTTTAGGCTAGCGCTTCTTGCGACCAACTTTGATGTCAGACTGGGGAATCCAGACTCTTTGTAGTGAAGTTTGTGAAAATATTAAGAAAGAGGGTTCATACAAAGGTGTGTTTCCTTCTGGCACAACCGCGACAATTTTTATAATTAAGGTGGATTTATTTCCTGCAATAAATCTCCTAACAATATGCTCTTATTTAATAGACGGACCTATGTCACTGAAGGGGCAACATTAAAGAAAGTTATTCAATTAAAGAAGGTAATAATTTTTGGTTTTGTTTATTTTTATTTTTATTTCTTAAAGGTGTTTAATTTTCAAATTGATATGTAAGATAATGAAAAAATAAACTATCATCAACATATCACATTGGGTTATAATGATAAATCCAAATATTTCTTATCTCTATTACACACTTGCCAACAGACTGAATTGGACAATTATGCAAACTGGGTGGTGGGACTTAGTAAAATGCCCTAAAACAAGGTTAAATACACCCCCAAATAGAATTTTTTTGGGGGGTGCGTTCCAGACATTTCGAGGATGTTCCATGCAGTCATGAGGGTGGGGATTAATATATCCCAAGTTTTCTTAGAATGAGATGAATACATGAAAATTAGATTTGAGTTTCTATGAATGTCATCCAAACCCAGTGACTTTATTGGGATTGAAAGACCATCTAAAGGATAAGGTAGTGCCATGACTTTCCACCAATTGCAGATGATTGGACATGTTAGATTTCAAGATGATCCATCCTTTAGTTCTCTTGAGAGATAATCTGATGACAGAGATATCAGGTAATTTCTTATTCTTCACTCCCATTTAGAACACATAGACTTTTGGCCAAGCTATGTATGAGAGTGTATAGGGGTTCATAAGTGTTGACGCTCAAAGCCAGGATGTCTAACCTATTGTTTGGTTCAGATCAGGAGAATTTGTCTTTTCTCTCCATTAGAAACCCATGTATGCTCAGTCAAGTTGTATGAGAGGGTCAATAGGAAAGTTATCTATGTATGGTCATACTCATTAGTGATGAGCGAGTGTGCTCACTATCCGAGTTTTCCGAGCATGCTCAGGTATTCTCCTAGTATCTTGGGTGTGCTCATAGATTATGTTTGTGTCCTTGCAGCTGCATGATTTGTGGCTGTTAGACAACCTAAACACATGCAGGGATTGCTTGTTTATTAGGGAATCCACACATGTATTCAGGCTGTCTAGCAGCCGCTAACCATGAAGCTGTGGGGACATAAACATAATCTACGAGCACGCCCAAGATACTCGGAGAACACCAGAGCATGCTCGGAAATCTCAAGTAACGAGCACACTCGCTCATCACTAATGTTCATCTTAACGCTCATATATTTTATGCCTAACCCTTTGCGTGGTTCCAGGGGAGGGCATATCTAAAGTCCCCCATACCAGTCCCATAGGTGGTATTTATGGCTTCTAATTACAATCCTATTAATCCTGTTAATTTTTTGTTCTATATTCCCATTGTCTGGTGTAGAGATAAGACTATTTAAAGGATCAACAGAAATACATGCAATATAAAATAGGAGGCAATAGAAGCTTCAAAAAAATCCATTTTCTCCTCTATTTAAAGAAAAAAATAACACATTGGAATTGGCAAATATGTCGAGAAGAAATTAAAGAAAAAGAGGAAAATCTCGACCAACCAAAAGAAGGATGAATGCAATAAAAAGTCACGAGCACATCAAGAAGAATCCCGAAGACCACTCGAGATAAGCGCTATTCATATTGTTGTTAGAAGTGTTAGGCAATGTAAACATTTGCAGATTTTTTTTAGATTAATGTTCAGGATCATAATTGATGGCTAAAAAAGTTGACAAATAATTGTCAATCCCACATCCTAAAAATAATATTCTGAAACCTTACACTCAAGTAGCATCCATTCTCTTGACGGGATCTTTGAGGAGTATCTCATCTTAAATTGTTCTGGATGTCACCAGCAATACTGGTCACTTTAGTTTCCCAAGTCTTGTGTGCCCTGGTATCTGGTTGGTGTGCCGAATGTATGGTGTTCTTGATGTTTTTCTTCCCTCTTTTCTTTTTTTTTTCTAAGTTGTTTATGATATGTTGTTTCAATGACGTTAATACATTTTTAAAATTGTATTTTTCCATTGGCGCTGGAATTTTTTCCCTTGCTATTTGCTTTGGTTTCTTAAGCCTTTTGTGCCCTTGTATCTGTCTGGTGCGCATACCAGTCCCGTGTATAACACGCACCTGCTATGCCTACAGTAATTTTAATGCTTGAAAACAAATGACTAAATCAAAATATAGCAAAATATACATATTTTCCAACTTTTATTAGTTATTGGCCAGATAATTAATTATTCTAATGTTTAAAAATAAGATTAAAGAAATTACTAGAGTTAGTTTTATTTCCCCTTTTGGCCTTTTTGTGTTTTTTTTTTCTATCTTTCATTTCCTTTAGCTTTTTTTCTTGCAAGAAACCTGCTGCGTAGAGAAAAACAAGGACATTCAACCTCAGCACTTTATCTCAAATAATAATGCATCTAACAGATCCGTGAAACTTTGTATTACTTTTGAGTGATACTTTAACAAAATGATATAAGCAGACCCATATTAGTATTAGACTCCTTCTAAAATGCTGTGAACATAGACAGCTCGTCTGTGAATGTAATAACCTTATTTAGTATTCATATCGAATTAGAATTTACAGTTTCGATAGATTTCATAATTCTATCCTGGAACGTATTTATGATATACTATATGTGTTCATTTCTGGCCGCCCAGTGGTTGTGATGATAAGTTTTGCGTCCTAAAAAGTTTTTTGCTAACTTATCGCAATAATATATTGAATTTCTTTCATTAATCCCTAACCAAATTTGAGAAAATTTCCCCACTGCAAATTTTCTGTACATTGACCAGGAGTAGATCGACTTTTTTCGCAGTGTCATATTTCAATTCAGTTACTTTCGGAAGTGACTCAAACTCTGGGATGAAAGTCAGAGAGAAAGTACTCAATCGCATCTCTAACAAAAGGAGCCGAGAAGAAGGTGTCAGATCAGTCACTTTTGCTCTTGGGAAATTTTGATAAATGACGGTCTTTACAGATAATAGCTAAAGTGCTTAGATAGGGCATAACTACCAGGGTAGTCAGCACAGCAGCTTGTGTGGGGCCCAACAACTTAGGGGGCCAGAGATGAAGCTAATAGTGAAATACATGTAGGATGACATGGGAAATATAATGCACCATTGCAAGATTTAGTATGTAGTCTCATGGCTGACACTGCTGTGTGCAGTTTCATGCAACATTACCTTTTGCATTATTCCTATGCTGCAGCAAAACATCACTATATTACGGTATATCTGTACTAGAAAATTATATGTTCATTATACCTGTGTGTGACATTACTGTTCGGCAACATCACTGTGCAGAATATTACGTGCTGTGGCATTATAGTGTGCATTATCTCTGCACTTTGACATCACTGTGTGCATTATGTCAGTAGTGTCTCATCACTCACTATACCTGTACTACATCACTGCTCATATTATACCCTGCTGCCTTCTCAACCCACAGATCCTGCAAACTCTCAACGTACTGTCTCCTTCCCCATTATCCAGTATACTGTAAGCCCGCAAGGACAGAACCCTCTCCCCTCTGTATCAGTCTGCCATTGTTAGTTTGTTCACAGTAATTTATATTTGTATTCTGTATATAACCCCTTCTCATGTACAGCACCATGGACACAATGGTGCTATATAAATAAATAATAATAAAATAATAATATTATTCCTGTACTATGACATGACAATGTGCGCTATCCCAATATTACTATGTACATCACTGTGTGCATAATCTTTGTACTGAATAGCATTGTGAATATAGCCCTTGTACTATGACAGTGTGTGCGCGTTATACTTGTACTGTGATATTAATGTGTCTTTTACCCCTATACATAGAGATCAGTTATAGATCGTTCGATAGATAGATAGATAGATAGATAGATAGATAGATAGATAGATAGATAGATAGATAGATAATAGATAGTGTGAAGCTGTAAACTTTAATGGGTTGGGGGACACTTGCTTGGCAACAAGATTTAAGGTACACATGTACACTTTTTGCACATAACAGTCTATGCGGTTTATTATAGAGTCATAAACCGTACCAGGAATAGTCCATTACACACTGTATCAGGACAGGACATTAAGTTGTGGTCACTAAACATGCTGGACCTCACTCTGCCCAGTTACCATGAGTGACCGCACAGTTCATAAAGCTTCTTAGTACTCGGCTTAAATACGGAGTCTCTAAACACGCCAGACTTCTCTGCTCAGTTTTTGTGGGAGACCACATGCCGAACAGTTCATTATATCCACTGGAGAAGATGCCTTACAGGGATCACCAACTTGCCTGACAGGCATACGCCAGTCAGTTCCAGACCCACCGAAGGACGGTAGCTTCCCCAACACAGTAGCCCTCACTGGCTCTGCAGATCCATTGCCTCACCTCGTGCTCTTCAGGGATCCAGTCCACACACAGGACCTCCCAACACAGGGGCCATTCAGGATCATGGCCTCACCAGGTGCTCTTGAGGGATCCGGTCCACATACTGGATCTCCCAACACCCAGGCCTTTCCTCTCACAGGACCTTACAGTCAAGAACCATTCAGGTCCATACACTCAGAAACCATGTGACCCACACCCTGAGATCACATTACATACTTGTAACCACTCCCATAGGTGGGAGGTGTGTGTGGTTAGTTCGACCCACCCAGCTCTCAAACTAACCCTGCAAGCCTTCCTTCAAAACTACACAAATGCTTGTGGGACTACAGGTCCCAGAACAACCTTACTTCAGGCTTACAGTGCAGAGTATTTTCCTCTGTGACACATATCGGCTATTCACAATAATGCCGGACTTTGTCTCATCACCACAGTTATGCCTGCGAGTGCCATGCATTCTTATGGCCTCAATATGTCTCCATGTGTATTCTGAGGAGACCATGCAGTGCCCCCTACCTGTAACAAAGAAGACACTGCATCGCAATAGATAAATAATAGATAGATAGATAATAGATAAATAGATAGATGATAGATAATAGATAGATACATATATAGATAATAGATAGATGATAGTTAATATATAGATAATATACAGATAGATAATAGATATATAGATAATAGATAGACAGATAATAGATAGATAGATAATAGATATATGATAGATAGATAATAGATAAATAGATACATAGATGATAGATAGATAGATAGATGATAGATAGATAATAGATATATGATAGATAGATAAAAGATAGATAGATACATAGATGATAGATAGATAGATAGATAGATAGATGATAGATAGATAGATGATAGATAGATAGATAGATAGATAGATAGATAGATAGATAGATAGATAGATAGATAGATAGATAAATATAGATAGCAAAACTCAATCTCAATACAAGTCCAAAAAGATAAATACAGCACTCGAAGGTCCAAAAAATGAGTTATTTATTGACCTATAGTGATGGTGGCAACGTTTTATTCCAAGTGTGGAACTTTCTGAAGTTTGAGAAAGTTCCACACTTGGCACGAAAAGTTGCCACCATCACTATAGGTCAATAAATAACTCATTTTTTGGACCTTGGAGTGCTGTATTTATCTTTTTGGACATAGAACAGATAGATGGAGAATAGTCTGTCTCTGCCATTACACATGCAGGAGATGTGGCCTCATCTCCATGGGTGGTACAATAACAGTACAGTATGAGCTGACTCAAGGAGCCCTCCACTGTTAGATGTGCATCTGGGTTCTGCATTTTTCTTCTGCAGGACTCATTAACTTGCCATGATACTAACTGTGCTCAGTCTACAGCACCAAAGAATACGTCATTCCATCATCAGCTATTTTTTTTGTACATGTGTCTGCAAAATGCACTCATCCTAAATTGTGGACATTTTAACCGAGAAGGCCAAAAAATTAATAATATGAGGACAACCAGATTTCCCCTGTTTACACTCGGTTCCTAACCTTTCACCATAATTAATAATTTATAGAAGGAGATTAAACAGATGGAGCCACAAATTTCATCACAATTCTAGCGGTGCCTACATGCGCTTCCTAGCTAATTACAGGTGTACCTGTCACAATCTTCTGTATTCTTTTGCATAAGAATTTGTTATTTACAACTTAACACTGTGCTCTCCATACATTTACATATAAACGACCATGCGTCACTTCCTTGACATCCACATCAATCGTACATCTCTGGAGGGATGTAGCAAGGAGAACATCCCGATGTCTTAAAAAATCTGCCATATATGAATAATGGGGTATTGGGTGCGCTTGGCTACCGTAACTTATAGGGTTATTTCCGTCTTCCTATTTCAGAAGCTCACTGCTCCCCAGCCAGATGACTTCTTAATCGCTGGGGTCGGGTAATTGAGTTTTGTGTCTGCAACGCTGTAATTACAGTAGCCCTGCAGCTGCCCGGCGGCATCAGTAACTCCATGAATTCTGCTTAAATTCTGTGCTGTGCTTACAAGCTAAATAGAGCGGGGCTTGTAAGCGCTGCTCATGTCTGGATACCCCTGTTAGACAGTAACAGTGGCACTTTCCAATTCTGCCTAGCGGGAGTATGCGCTCACTTGATGGCGTTGTGCGAAGACACAACACCTGTAGACTCGTAATAATAGAGGAGGACAATATCTCGTTGAACGGGATACGGTGGTAAACAGGAAGCCTTTTGTTTTCCAAAATGGTTATTTAGAGTGCCAACGCATTTCGGTGTCGACAGGCGCCTTTTGTTTTTCATCTTGAGAAAGGCGCCGAAATGTGTTGAAACAATAAAGAACCATTTTGGAACACAAAAGGCTTCCCATTGACCACGGCTCAGCCAGTAAAACAGATGACATCATCCGCTACTATCTCTGAAGATGGGAATAATCATTTAAAGCTCTTGAGACCCAACTATCATAGTTCATAGTGTTCTTCACTGTAGAGGCTATAGGATCCCGTTAGGAAAAGGTCTGGTCTGCTCCTACTTTGGATCCTAGCTCTCCCCACCACCTTACTACTTATATCAGGCTTCAAGCAAATTTTTACGTTTTAAAAACTCATGTGTCGGATATTGTTATTTTTGGTGCAAATTGTTCAAAATGTCAAGTTTTCTCCTTTTAGATGGAGGCAGATTGGCTTTCTGTGCGGGACGATAGCCCTCTTCAGACTCAACAATGCTGGGTGGTGGGTTAAACTCACCTTTGCCAACTTTTCGAAAACTTTTATAACAGACTCAAACTATTTTGCTCCACCATGTTCCCTCTGACAGATCTTTACCCTTTCTCTCCACAGCTTCCTGAACCCTGAATGTTTTCCTGTACACTGGTGCTCAATCTGTTGACAAAGAATCCTGGCAAAACACACAGAAAACTTCAGGGATTGTTTCTCAGAGGGGGTAATAAGGGCGACTTTTGTAGAACCCAGCAAATCGGCCAACTGAGCAGTTCTCAACTGGAAGTGAAATTCCCCACAACATCCTATATACAGCATGTTGGCTCTCAGAGCCCCTTATATGAAGGATGTGCACCCCCAATATTCTCTGTATACAGTATGATGGCCTACAGAGCTAAGCTATATACCATATGATGTACCTCCAACCACACACAGTATGATGCCCTCACAGCCTCAACTATACACTGTAAGGAGGCATGAGACATCTTGTCCTGTATTGATAATCTCCTGCTGATAAAACACTGATTGTATTGAAAGAGCAGCACACACAGCTTAGTAAGTGATACATCTCTGGAATCATGCGGCTCTCAGGTTACAAGGCAAAGACCTGCTGACAGATACCCTCAGTTTGCATCCAGCCCCCTTAATAAACGTCTCATCAATTTCCCCCCAGTTACACCTCTAACATCTCATTCCACATGCCTCTAATGACTTTGGCCTTTTATATATTGGCACTATGGTATTTGTACAGGAGCCATGGTGGATATGACATTGGAAATGAACAGATCAATTTACATAGAAACGTTCTGGTGCTAAATATGTATTTAATTGACAGGTTTATGAGGTCTTGGAGTTAGAATGAGATAAAGGGAATATGTCATGAAAATATGGTGATGTCTCGCTGTAAGGTAAATTTACGGTAAGTATATTGTGTGAATGTATGAAGAGGATGTTGCAGGTTCATTCATGTATCTTCCGGCTTAACACCCCGGCAGAGAATACAATAGGAGCGAGGAGTTTCATTTAGCCGGATGCTGACACTTGAAGCTCAGCCATTATCACATGTTGTACTATGCTGCACAAGTCATGAATCTTGAGATCAGGAACTTCACTTCTCGGCTCTAGGAGCGTATCTGACATTATTGAGATATATTTCCTCGCACATCTCAGTACAACCATTCGTAGGCTGCTCTCTGCTGCTGCCAATGTAGGATGTAAAATATGGGCTGAAAATAGAATTTATTACCGGCTGGATTATTATCTGAAGGTAAGAAGAGAAAGAGCTAAATTAGTAGAGATGGGTGAAGATGAGGACAAGGCGGATAAATATAGAGGTATCTTCAAATATAGATAGATAATAGATAGAAAATAGACAGATCGATAGATAGGAGAAAGAAAGAAAGAAAGAGAGAAAGAAAGAAAGAAAGAAAGAAAGAAAGAAAGAAAGAAAGAAAGAAAGAAAGAAAGAAAGAAAGAAAGAAAGAAAGAAAGAACAATATTGAAGAAAAAGAAAGAAAGAGGAAGGAAGTTTACAAATACTGTAAATGGACATACCAGTACTGCCTTCTTGTTGTGGAAGATAGATAGATAGATAGATAGATAGATAGATAGATAGATAATAGGAAGATGATAGATAATAGATAGATAGATAATAGATAGATAGATAGATAGATAATAGATAGATAGATAGATATATAGATTGATAGATAGTTAGATAGATAGATAGATAGATAGATAATAGATAGATAGATAGATTGATAGATAATAGATAGATAGATAGATAGATAATAGATAGATAGATAGATAGATAGATAATAGATAGATAGATAGATAGATAGATAGATAATAGATAGATAGATTGATAGATAGTTAGATAGATAGATAGATGATAGATAATAGATAGATAGATAGATAGATAGATAGATTGATAGATAGTTAGATAGATAGATGATAGATAATAGATAGATAGATAGATAGATAGATGATAGATAATAGATAGATAGATAGATAATAGATAGATAGATAGATAATAGATAGATAGATAGATGATAGATAATAGATAGATAGATAGATAGATAGATGATAGATAATAGATAGATAGATAATAGATAGATAGATAGATAGATAGATAGATGATAGATAATAGATAGATGATAGATAATAGATAGATAGATAATAGATAGATAGATAGATGATAGATAATAGATAGATGATAGATAATAGATAGATAGATAGATAGATAGATAGATTATATAATTTCCTGTTATTACATAGTTTGCAAGGAGCAAACCAGCGGTGGAAAGACACTGTTTGCACTCTCCACTCTCCCACTTTTTCCCAGCAATGTCATCTCTCACACCCATATTTCCTAACATGTCTATGAAATGGTAATTTAACAGCTTTACTTCGATAGACCCCATTGGCACCCTGCCAACCGAGAGGGGGAAAATGACCTCCCGCCACCTTATTCCCCCACTCACAACAACAAACCAAACAAAGTGACTACAAGCCGTATTACATCACGTATAAGGGAAAACCTATGTGGGATCAATCTTAAATTGGCCACAAACACATGAATGTGCTGGAGATTGTGTCCACAGCGGACGGCACATACAGCCTGGAATGGGTTAATCCAATTCTCGGCTCACGCTGTCGTATATCCTGGATTCCACGCTGTAACAGTTCTAGTTGTGTCATGCTGTCGTCTTGCCAAGCGCCACATACTCCGTGCTTTATTTATTCTATATGCAGTGACAAACAATGATAATTGGATACTTTTCCACAATATGTGGTTTTTGCCCCAAGGCAAATGTGACATCTCCATTCATTTCCCAGTGATGTAGAATTCGGGGGCGGTCTACCCAGAAGACAGACGGAGGATCTGATAGATTGTATCAATGTAGCATTTCTTTCTATAAGAGCTGGTTTATTCTATAACATTTCAAAAGACATAAAGAATAAAACACATTCAGCCGTTCAGAAAATGCTATATCTCTGGGAAAAGAAATAATCAAGAGAGGGAAGAACTAATCCTAACATTTTACCTTTCGGAAGATGCTGATAGAAACAAACAGAGTTACAGCAGTGGAAGAAATCCATCTGCTCCATTGTGGAGCAATGTACTGTAAAGCGGAAATGTTCTTCTGAATATTCTCTTAGCACAAGGTGTCTGCTCTCCTGCTCAGACTGTGTCGTATAATGGCTTCATGTCAAACAAGGACAGCAGGAAGAACGCCATTTTATGTCCATTCTATCGCGATTGAATGAAATACCGATGAAAATTATTTTTCTGTTCTCTGCTTCATAAATTTCTAATATCTTAGAAGGAGCATGTAAACGTACATTTGTCATAGGGCGTCCTGCTGCGAGGATCCTCAGTGATCAGCTGTAACCTGGGGGTGAATCTGGCAGCTTGGAGTAACTGCAGCGCCTCCGGAGGGTAAGGGAAGCATTACACGTTTTCATTAAAGCATTGGACTGTTTGTGGCATGGCATCCTGGGACCTTCAGAGGAAAGCTCTTTGTAAATGGCTTTCCACTATTTGATAAATGCCGCAATTCTCATTCTGTTTCTGAGATCTTCCTTGCAAACCTAGTCTTTTTTAGCCGGTTGTGCGTGGTCATCAACTCTCCTTTATTGTAGTCTTCTCAAGGGCCACGCCCATTTGCCTAACAAGTCTCTATAATATATATATATTTAAAAAAAACTGGAGGCAGCAGACAAAAAGAGTGTACAAAAGTTGATTTTTTATTTATAAGCCCATTGTGGCGACATTTCTGTTCCAATATGTGAAACATCGCCACAATGGCCTTATGAATAAATAATCAACTTCTCTACACTCTTTTGGTCTGCTTCCTCCAGTTTTTCATTTATATGCATACAACAGGTATATCTATATCTATATATATATATATATAATCATCTAAGGGGCACTTCCGTCTGTTTGTCTGTCTGTCTGTCTGTCACGGAAATCCCAAGTCGCTGATTGGTCGTGGCCAGCGGTTGACGCCGGAGGGTGAGTATATAACTATTTTTTATTTTAATTCTTTTTTTAACAGAGATATGGTGCCCACACTGCTGCATACTATGTGGGCTATGTTATATACTGCGTGACTGATATATACTACATGGGCAGTGTTATATACTGTGTGGGCTGTAGTATTTACTGCATGGGCTGTGTTATATACTGCGTGGCCTGTGTTATATACTATGTGGCTGCTATATACTATGTGGCTGCTATGTACTACGTGGCTGCTATATACCACGTGGCTGTGCTATACACTATGTGGCTGCTACATACTATGTTGCTGCTATATACTATGTGGTTGTGCTATATACTACGTGGATGTGCTATATACTATGTGGCTGTCTGTGTTATATAGTACGAGGGCTGTGTTATATACTATGTGGCTGCTATACTATGTGGCTGCTATATACTATGCGGGCTGTGTTATATACTATGTGGCTATGCTATATACTATGTGGCTGTGCTATATACTACGTGGCTGTGCTATATACTATGTGGCTGTGCCATATACTACGTGGCTGTGCTATATACTACGTGGCTGCTATATACTACGTGGCTGTGCTATATACTATGTGGCTGCTATTTACTATGTGGCTGCTATATACTACGTGGCTGCTATATACTATGTGGCTGCTACATACTACATGGCTGTGCTATATACTATGTGGCTGTGCTATATACTATGGGCTGTGCTATATACTACGTGGCTGCTATATATTATGTGGCTGTGCTATATACTACGTGGCTGCTATATACTACGTGGCTGTGCTAAATACTACGTGGCTGTACTATATCCTGCACCCCAAACCCCCGACATCCAGTGCCCCGAACCCCCGACATCCTGCGACCAATCAGTGACAGAAGCAGTCCAGCCGTGAATTGACGCAGGATTTAAACCACACTTCGCTGATTGGTCACGCCTGGCCGGCCGCGACCAATCAGCGATATTGGCATGGGATTTAAACCCCGCTTTGGTCATTGATCGTGCCCGGCCGGTTGCGACCAATCAAAGACTGGTGCAGTCCAGCCGCGAATTAGTGCCAGATTTGAACCACGCTTTGCTGATCGGCCAGCCGGGCGCGACAATCAGCAATATTGGAGCGGAATTTAACCCCCACTCACAGCGCGACGTACATATATACATATTCTAGAATACACGATGTGTTAGAATTGGGCCACCATCTAGTATATATATATAGTGTGTGCTGCCTCCAGTTTTCCTCTTTTATATGGATGGTTTGGCATGTACCATGGAGGCTTTGCACCCTGGTTTCTTAAAGGTGCTGCACTATTTTTCTACACAGATAGATAAATTGATACATACAGTAGACAGATAGATAGATAGATAAATAGATAGATAGATAGACAGATAGATAGATAAATAGACTATATAAAAGCAAGAGGGGGCAAATCTCCAAAATGGAGAAAGACAAAAACAAAAGAAAAATAACTCTAAATTTAGGAGATTAGTGGCATTTAAACTAGATAAAAACATTATACCTTAATGGAAAGTGACAGGTACTCTTTAATAGAAATATATATGACATATATATGTATGACTGGCAAGAGTGTTTTCAACTAAGGGAGTGGGGAGTGACAAGATTCTTAGCTAATAATTAGAGTGCTATTATCAGGATGTTTAATTTCTTTAATTAACATGAAAATAAGCAAGTTAGTAATTGATTTTCTTTTACTATCTGCTAGCCTTTTGCTGCTCTAAGAGCTTTTATCTTTCATAGAGCTCAGATGGTTTTTATTGAGCATGACCAATAGTGCCTGCCCAGACCAAGTAGCTACATTCCAGGACAATGGTCAACTCCTAATATTCCAGCCACCTCTCTGCAGACCAATGATTTCTATACAGCAGTTAGCTGCTCACTTCCCTCTCAGCTCCTGACAAGCTGCTATAATCAATCTTGCAAAATTCCCAGCCCACACCTTTTAGAACAGGGCTCCTTATTAAAGCTCTCATTGTTTGGAATCATGTTCTTATTCAGAAGCTCTGTTACCTCTATGTGTAAATACAGTGATTACGGTGTAGATTCAGAACAAACCACTGATAGCTGAATGTGTTACAGCAGATCCTGAGCTGAGCTTTATAGTTCCACTAATACTATAGCTCTGCTGCTCACCTGAACTGTCACTTAAGGAGGAGAACCAGCCCTGCCAGAACCCAGGATGGGAGGAGGCTGCAGAACTGTGAGCTGCTCGAGACAACTTGAGAATAACTCTTTAACTCCTTCTTGACTGCAGAATGTAAGTTAATGAGATAAGGGCACGTCCCTATGCCCTTTGATGGAGATGTCACATATACAGCTTTTTTCCTCTAATTTGACGGGGATTTGAAATTCCTGTCTTACAAAAAAATAAACACAGAACTGGCACTGAATGTGGTATTTCCAAATGCAGAAGAGCTGCTTCCAGGCACTTAGTAGGGAACCCCATGATATGAATAATTCCCTGTTCAGAGGGGACATGAAAACATGAAAATATATAGAAAAACTGTAAATATGGCCTACTCAGAAGTTGGTTTACTGTTTGCTTCTCCTCATATTACTCCATGTTCCCTTTTGATATGTCTACATTGTAGATGTGGGTCCTCCATTCCAGAGTCCTTTCAATTAGCTAGAGCGGAGAGTTGGTAATCATTTATATACAAATACTAGCTGAAGAGCCCGGCGTTGCCTGGGCATAGTAAATATCTGTGGTTAGTTATAGCACCTCACTTCTCTTATTTTCCCATCACGCCTCTCATTTTCCCCATCACATCTTTCATTTTCCCTCTCACATCTCTCATTTTCTCCTTCACACCTCTCATTTTCCCCTCACTCCTCTTATTTTCCCCCTCACTCCTCTAATTCCCCCCTAACACTTGTCATTTCGACCTCACATCTGTCATTTTCCGATCACTCCACTATTTCCCCTTACTCCTCTCATCTTGCACTCACACCTTTTCATTTTCACCTCACACCTCTCATTTTCACCTCAGTATATACATGTTTGTCATCTCCCATATATAGTATACACCTGTATGTCATCTCCTGTATCTAGTATATACCTGTATGTCATCTCCCACGTATATAGTATATACCTGCTGTGTGTCATCTCCCCTGTATATAGTATATACCTGTATGTCATCTCCTCCTATATATAGTATATACCTGTATGTCATTTCCTCCTGTATATAGTATATACCTGTGTGTCATCTCCGCTGTATATAGAATATATCTGTGTGTCATCTCCTCCTGTATATAGTATATACCTGTATGTCATCTCCTCCTATATATAGCATATACCTGTATGTCATCTCCTCCTGTATATAGTATATACCTGTAGGTCATCTGCTCCTGTATATAGTATATACCTGTGTGTCATCTCCTCCTGTATATAGTATATACCTGTATGTCATCTCCTCCTGTATATAGTATGTACCTGTATGTCATCTCCTCCTCTATATAGTATATACCTGTGTGTCATCTCACCTGTATATAGTATATACCTGTGTGTTATCTCCCCGTACATAGTATATATCTGTATGTCATCTCCTCCTGTATTAGACCTCGTTCACACATTATTTGGTCAGTATTTTTACCTTAGTATTTGTAAGCTAAATTGGCAGCCTGAAAAATCCCCAGCCAACAGGAAGCCCTCCCCCCTGGCAGTATATATTAGCTCACACATACACATAATAGACAGGTCATGTGACTGACAGCTGGCGTATTTCCTATATGGTACATTTGTTGCTCTTGTAGTTTGTCTGCCTATTAATCAGATTATTATTTTTGAAGGATAATACCAGACTTGTGTGTGTTTTAGGGCGAGTTTCGTGTGTCAAGTTGTGTGTGTTGAGTTGCGTGTGGCGACGTGCATGTAGCAACGTTTGTGAGATGAGTTTTGTGTGGCGACATGCGTGTAGCAACTTTTTGTGAGTCGAGTTGCATGTGACAGGTTAGTGCAGCAAGTTTTGCGCATGGCGAGTTTTGCGCGTGGCGAGTTTTATGTGTGGTGCGTTTTGAGTATTTGCAAGTTTTGTGTGAGGCAACTTTTGCATGTGTTGCAACTTTTGTGCATGTGGCAATTTTTCCGCGGGTGCAAGTTTTGCGTGTGGCGACTTTTCCCATGAGGTGAGTTTTGCACGTGTGGCCAGTTTTGCGTGAGCCTAGCTTTGCATGTGGCGAGTATTATGCATGGCGAGTTTTGAGCGGCGACTTTTGTGTTTCGACTTTTATGTGGCGAGGTTGGTGTATGTGTGGTGAAATGTGTGCTGAGGGTGGTATATGTGTTCAAGCACGTGGTAGTGTGTGGCGCATTTTGTGTGCATCTTCATATCCCCGTGTGTGGTGAGTATCCCATGTCGGGGCCCCACCTTAGCAACTGTACGGTATATACTCTTTGGCGCCATCGCTCTTATTCTTTAAGTCCCCCTTGTTCACATCTGGCAGCTGTCAATTTGCCTCCAAAACTTTTCCTTTCACTTTTCCCTATTATGTAGATAGGGGCAAAATTGTTTGGTGAATTGGAAAGCGTGGGGTTAAAATTTCACCTCACAACATAGCCTATGACGCTCTCGGGGTCCAGACGTGTGACTGTGCAAAATTTTGTGGCTGTAGCTGCGACGCCTCCAACACTTTTCCTTTCACTTTTTCCCCATTATGTAGATAGGGGCAAAATTGTTTGGTGAATTGGAAAGCGCAGGGTTAAAATTTCACCTCACAATATAGCCTATGATGCTCTCAGGGTCCAGACGTGTGACTGTGCAAAATTTTGTGGCGGTAGCTGCGACGGTTCAGATGCCAATCCCGGACATACATACACACATACACACACACACATTCAGCTTTATATATTAGATCTAATATTGTATTGTTAGCAGATCTTTTCTCTATATCTACCAAGACAACAAAAGAATATACATTCACATACCATACTGCCCATTATGGCAAAGCAATTGAGTAGACCATTTGCAGTCCTTGAAAGAACACGCGAATATGACTAATACACAACAAACTAACTCTGAGATGCTGAAAGACCGCATAAACGTAATAAGTATCGACTTTATAGATCCTCGAATTCGGTCCCTGAAGCTGCCGTGATGATGTCATTCTTACAAGGCAGAAATAATAATTGCTTCCACTATCGCAAAATAGAGAATCAATCCATCACAGAGCAGGGAACCAGGCGGCATGTCAGATGATTACAATGCACAGCTATCAGAGTAATACAAGATATAGAGATTGCATAAAATAACCACTGATTTACTTAGTGGGAGTAAATTATGGGACTGAGAAGTAAAATTGATATCTAGCAGGCTGAAAAAGTAAAATAATTATAAGCAAGTGGGAGAAATTCAGCGCACGGTGATAAAACTTTTCCTATGCGCATGTTTCTCTATTGACAGAAGTAAATGGATTTTACATACTCTGCAGAATACAAAGCTTTTCTCTCTAGAAACCGCGATAGTTTATCATTTCTAATCAATCTGCTCCATAGAAGTGTATTAAAGGGAACCTGTCACCCCGAAAATCCGGGGTGAGGTAAGCCCACCGGCATCAGGGGCTTATCTACAGCATTCTGTAATGCCCTGTTGAGGGCAGACAAAGTACTGCAGTGTGCAGGCGCCGGGCCTCTGACCTTTCCGGCGCCTGCACACTGCAGTACTATCCTCTGCCCTCAAGAGGGCAGAGAAAAGTACGCCTGCGCCGGAGCCGTGGCTGAAGATCAGAAAAGGACATCATGGAAAGAAGATAGGAGGCGCCGCAGCGGACCGGAGACGCCTATCCGACCTGACCAGCAGCGGGACCGCCCCTGGGTGAGTATAATCTAACGTCTTTTTCTCCCTTTTCAGGTTACATCGGGGGCTTATCTACAGCATTACAGAATGCTGCAGATAAGCCCCTGATGCTGGTGGGCTTACCTCACCCCGGATTTTCGGGGTGACAGGTTCCCTTTAAAAGGAGCTTACCAACTTAGCAAGTTATCACCTTGATATTAAGGATTGATGGGACCACCCTCAGATCTCAAAAATGGGGCTTAGGGTACCGTCACACAGTGCCATTTCGATCGCTACGACGGTACGATTCGTGACGTTCCAGCGATATTGTTACGATATCGCTGTGTCTGACACGCAGCAGCGATCAGGGATCCTGCTGAGAATCGTACGTCGTAGCAGATCGTTTGGAACTTTGTTTCGTCGCTGGATCTCCCGCTGTCATCGCTAGATCGGTGTGTGTGACACCGATCTAGCGATGCGATCCAGCGATGCGTTCGCTTGTAACCAGGGTAAACATCGGGTTACTAAGCGCAGGGCCGCGCTTAGTAACCCGATGTTTATCGTGGTTACCAGCGTAAATGTAAAAAAAAAAAAACAGCAGATACTTACATTCCGGTGTCCGTCAGGTCCCTTGCCGTCTGCTTCCCGCACTCACTGACTGCCGGCCGTAAAGTGAAAGCAGAGCACAGCGGTGACGTCACCGCTGTGCTGTGCTTTCACTTTACGGCCGGCAGTCACTGAGTGCGGGAAGCAGACGGCAAGGGACAGACACCGGAATGTAAGTATGTGCTGTTTGTTTTTTTTTACGCTGGTAACCAGGGTAAACATCGGGTTACTAAGCGCGGTCCTGCACTTAGTAACCCGATGTTTACCCTGGTTACCCGGGGACCTCGGCATCGTTGGTCGCTGGAGAGCTGTCTGTGTGACAGCTCCCCAGCGACCACACTACGATTTACCTATGATCACGGCCAGGTCATATCGCTGGTCGTGATCGTAGGTAAATCGTATAGTGTGACGGTACCCTTAGTCTGACTGAAGTGGTGACTGAGCAATTGCCCTACGACTTCCTTCATTGATTATTGGGTGCCCTGCTGACGCGGTGCACGTTGTGACATTACAATATTATAACATACATCACAAACCTATGATGTGTAGGGACACCTGAGGCCTGGTCATGCCTGGAAGCCCCAGAAAAGAGTGGAGAGGCTGGAGATAAGGCATGCAATGGTGGAAACAAGAGGTGCGGAAGAGCAGGTGGAGCGCGAATGGTTGACACGGTGAGCAGTGAGATGAATATTCTGGGTTTTGGTTTTGGTTTTTTTCATCTTATGTTTGTTACGCCCTAAGATCTGTATAGACATCAGAGCATAGTAAGCAATGTTCACTGTACATTGAATTCTCTGGTAAAATCCATGCAATTTGCAAAAACTAATCTCGCCAGTTCCACTCATCTCTACAATCTGATGATACGTGATAACTTGTAAACTCGGCACGTTCCTTTAGATCTATTATTTAAAAGCTTGGCTTACGTTACAGGTTCCTAATTGTTTTGTAATTGTTTTTTAAAGCCAAGGCTCTGATTTTTCACCTACCAAAGAACAGAGGCATAACCAGTGTCGAACTGAGGTGCCAAGGGCCCAGCGGTAACCAACTCCAGAGACCCTCTTTTCAGCTACATGCAAATGTGACGTTATACTCAATCACAAATTTATATAACAATTAACTGAAAAAAATTGTTAATTGAATAAGATGTCGCCTTTGTCTATACATAGTGATTCAAGTGTATTGTGCCAAATACTGCTCATGTAAGAGGTTTGTGGCTCACTCCTGTACAGCGGCCCACCAGAGGATTCTCATGTTCTTCTGTGGGCCAGTCCAAGCCTGGGCATAACTACCTACTAATAGGCATAACTACTGCACTAATAGATGCAGGGGCCACGATCGCACCCTAGTCCTGGAGCCTAAGGGGCACAGAATAGTCCCTTTTGCCTATATGAAAAGACCTATACTATAAAAGACTTGCAATAATTGGAGGTTCAACTGGAGCTTTTGCATTGGGATCCTTGAGCTTCAAGTTACATCACTGCCACAGAAATATCCTGAACTTGGGCAGCTAAGATCAATAAGGCAAGTAGGAGGCTTATGGGAGATGGGATACTAGAGAAGATTGAAAATCAGGGTCGAGAGAGGGAAACCTTGTCAAATGCAAAACTATAATGAGGTAAATCTGAGTTATTGAAAATATGAATAACATTGCTTTAAAGAGATATTCCAAAGTTTTACAGTTATCCCCTATAGTTATTCCTGTCCACGAGTGATAAATTCCTGATCGTTGAGATTCCAACTGGTGGGATACCCACTAAGAGGTGGGATGCCCACCAACCGGATAACCATTTACACTGCTGCTCCATTCATTCTCAAAGGAGCTGTAGGAGATAAACAAATGTTGTGCTTGGCTGGTCTTCGGCATTCCTATAAGATTGAACATAGCGGCAGTGCACATGGTCACCACTGCTATTCAAAAGGAGCTCTCCAGAACCTTGGATAACCAGAAGAAATGAGGGTACAGTAGCCCAAAAGCAAGCAATAATTGGCTGCAGGGCTCACGTGGAATAAGAAAGTCCCACAGGCCCTGAGAAAAATTGCCATAGATGGAACACTGCGGACGCAGGAGGTGAGTACATATATTATTTTATTTTACAAGATGGACTACTACCTTTAAATAGGGGTTGTCCAATTTGTAGACGATTGATTTAAATTCAGAACATCCAATAATACGTCAAAAGATTTTTGAATGACAATGGCAAAATGTTGGAATGAGGAACGTACATTGACACTGAACATACTTCATGGTGATGATCCAACTGGGTTACTTATTGAGGACAAAACCTAAGCTAATGACAATAACGATCAGAGATTACGTATCTTTCCCATCTTTAGTATCTTAAATAAAAACTATGTCAATAATCTATATTTTTTTATCTCTTACATACAGGCTGTTTCTGTGAAATGTCATATTTTCCGATATGCACAAGTAACTACGAGTTGTGCCTTTAGGATCTGTGTGATTACTTGTAGATAATTGCTGCTGTGACAATTAGTTTAATTCAGTTACACACAATTAGGAAAATGTTCCATCATTGTGTGTTCATGGTGCAGAAGGAGTGGTTGAAGAAACTATCAAGATGTACAACTGTAGATAATATATATAAGTCTAATGTGTATATACAGTGGGGCAAAAAAGTATTTAGTCAGTCAGCAATAGTGCAAGTTCCACCACTTAAAAAGATGAGAGGTGTCTGTAATTTACATCATAGGTAGACCTCAACTATGGGAGACAAACTGAGAAAAAAAAATCCAGAAAATCACATTGTCTGTTTTTTTAACATTTTATTTGCATATTATGGTGGAAAATAAGTATTTGGTCAGAAACAAAATTTCATCTCAATACTTTGTAATATATCCTTTGTTGGCAATGACAGAGGTCAAACGTTTTCTGTAAGTCTTCACAAGGTTGCCACGCACTGTTGTTGGTATGTTGGCCCATTCCTCCATGCAGATCTCCTCTAGAGTAGTGATGTTTTTGGCTTTTCGCTTGGCAACACGGACTTTCAACTCCCTCCAAAGGTTTTCTATAGGGTTGAGATCTGGAGACTGGCTAGGCCACTCCAGGACCTTGAACTGCTTCTTACGAAGCCACTCCTTCGTTGCCCTGGCGGTGTGCTTTGGATCATTGTCATGTTGAAAGACCCAGCCACGTGTCATATTCAATGCCCTTGTTGATGGAAGGAGGTTTGCACTCAAAATCTCACGATACATGGCCCCATTCATTCTTTCATGTACCCGGATCAGTCGTCCTGGCCCCTTTGCAGAGAAACAGCCCCAAAGCATGATGTTTCCACCACCATGCTTTACAGTAGGTATGGTGTTTGATGGATGCAACTCAGTATTCTTTTTCCTCCAAACACGACAAGTTGTGTTTCTACCAAACAGTTCCAGTTTGGTTTCATCAGACCATAGGACATTCTCCCAAAACTCCTCTGGATCATCCAAATGCTCTCTAGCAAACTTCAGACGGGCCCGGACATGTACTGGCTTAAGCAGTGGGACACGTCTGGCACTGCAGGATCTGAGTCCATGGTGGCGTAGTGTGTTACTTATGGTAGGCCTTGTTACATTGGTCCCAGCTCTCTGCAGTTCATTCACTAGGTCCCCCCATGTGGTTCTGGGATTTTTGCTCACCGTTCTTGTGATCATTCTGACCCCACGGGGTGGGATTTTGCGTGGAGCCCCAGATCGAGGGAGATTATCAGTGGTCTTGTATGTCTTCCATTTTCTAATTATTGCTCCCACTGTTGATTTCTTCACTCCAAGCTGGTTGGCTATTGCAGATTCAGTCTTCCCAGCCTGGTGCAGGGCTACAATTTGGTTTCTGGTGTCCTTTGACAGCTCTTTGGTCTTCACCATAGTGGAGTTTGGAGTCAGACTGTTTGAGGGTGTGCACAGGTGTCTTTTTATACTTATAACAAGTTTAAACAGGTGCCATTACTACAGGTAATGAGTGCAGGAAAGAGGAGACTCTTAAAGAAGAAGTTACAGGTCTGTGAGAGCCAGAAATCTTGATTGTTTGTTTCTGACCAAATACTTATTTTCCACCATAAAATGCAAAAAAAATGATAAAAAACAGACAATGTGATTTTCTGGATTTTTTTTTCTCAGTTTGTCTCCCATAGTTGAGGTGTACCTATGATGTAAATTACAGACGCCTCTCATCTTTTTAAGTGGTGGAACTTGCACTATTGCTGACTGACTAAATACTTTTTTGCCCCACTGTATTATATGTAGTGGATCAGATCCTATACTGTATATGAGTCTAAACCTAAGTGTTCCCCACATATTTTTTAACATTCCCATAGGCCCTCATTCACCGGGAGGAGGACAGAAGTATGTTCTTTTCTACTTTTTCTAGCTGATATTTGTCTCCATTTGTTTAACTGTATAGGAAACTGCTACAGACTGTTCTTTCTTATACAACGGGTTATTGCAAAGAAACATAAAACATATGTAGAAAAGAAGGAGTCCTCCAAGCGTAGATTATACAATGAGTAAATAATTTTTATTAGACCATGCAATTAATAAAATTGATGCACCTCTTCTGAGGAGGAAAGTAATTGAAACGGCATTAAGGGGTTACACTGGAACCTTCTGGACCCTGGGTATTTATATTTTACCTGGCTCTTACTTTACTTACGGTATATATTTAAATGTTTTACTATTGATCCATTTTTTACTTTTAGCTATGATGTGCAAGAAAAATTATCTTTCACAATTGGTGCAGAATCCAACCAGAGGAGCAGCACTTTTAGACCTAATACTATCTAATAGACCTGACAGAATAACAAATCTGCAGGTGGTTGGGCATCTAGGAAATAGCAACCACAATATTGTAGAGTTTCACCTGTCTTTCACTAGGGGGACTTGTCAGGGAGTCACAAAAACACTGAAGTTTAGGAAGGCAAAGTTTGACCAGCTTAGAGATGCCCTTAATCTGGTAGACTGGGACAATATCCTCAGAAATAAGAATACAGATAATGGAAAATGTTTAAAGGGAACCTGTCACCTGAATTTGGCGGGACCTGTTTTGGGTCATATGGGCGGAGTTTTTGGGTGTTTGATTCACCCTTTCCTTACCTGCTGGCTGCATGCTGGCTGCAATATTGGATTGAAATTCATTCTCTGTCCTCCATAGTACATGCCTGCGCAAGGCAAGATTGCTTTGCACAGGTGTGTACTATGGAGGACAGAGAATGAACTTCAATCCAATATTGCAGCCAGCATGCAGCCAGCAGGTAAGGAAAGGGTGAATCAAACACCCAAAAACTCCGCCCATATGACCCAAAACAGGTCCCGCCAAATTCAGGTGACAGAGTCCCTTTAAGAACATCCTAAATAGGCAGTGTAAGCGGTTTATACCTTGTGGGAATAAAAGGACTAGAAGTAGGAAAAACCCAATGTGGCTAAACAAAGAAGTAAGACAGGCAATTAACAGTAAAAAGAAAGCATTTGCACTACTAAAGCAGGATGGCACCATTGAAGCTCTAAAAACTATAGGGAGAAAAATACTTTATCTAAAAAACTAATTAAAGCTGCCAAAAAGGAAACAGAGAAGCACATTGCTAAGGAGAGTAAAACTAATCCCAAACTGTTCTTCAACTATATCAATAGTAAAAGAATAAAAACTGAAAATGTAGGCCCCTTAAAAAATTGTGAGGAAAGAATGATTGTAGATGACGAGGAAAAAGCTAACATATTAAACACCTTCTTCTCCACGGTATTCACGGTGGAAAATGAAATGCTAGGTGAAATCCCAAGAAACAATGAAAACCCTATATTAAGGGTCACCAATCTAACCCAAGAAGAGGTGCGAAACCGGCTAAATAAGATCAAAATAGATAAATCTCCGGGTCCGGATGGCATACACCCACGAGTACTAAGAGAACTAAGTAATGTAATAGATAAACCATTATTTCTTATTTTTAGGGACTCTATAGCGATGGGGTCTGTTCTGCAGGACTGGCGCATAGCAAATGTGGTGCCAATATTCAAAAAGGGCTCTAAAAGTGAACCTGGAAATTATAGGCCAGTAAGTCTAACCTCTATTGTTGGTAAAATATTTGAAGGGTTTCTGAGGAATGTTATTCTGGATTATCTCAATGAGAATAACTGTTTAACTCCATATCAGCATGGGTTTATGAGAAATCGCTCCTGTCAAACCAATCTAATCAGTTTTTATGAAGAGGTAAGCTATAGGCTGGACCACGGTGAGTCTTTGGACGTGGTATATCTCAATTTTTCCAAAGCGTTTGATACCGTGCCGCACAAGAGGTTGGTACACAAAATGAGAATGCTTGGTCTGGGGGAAAATGTGTGTAAATGGGTTAGTAACTGGCTTAGTGATAGAAAGCAGAGGGTGGTTATAAATGGTATAGTCTCTAACTGGGTCGCTGTGACCAGTGGGGTACCGCAGGGGTCAGTATTGGGACCTGTTCTCTTCAACATATTCATTAATGATCTGGTAGAAGGTTTACACAGTAACATATCGATATTTGCAGATGATACAAAACTATGTAAAGCAGTTAATACAAGAGAAGATAGTATTCTGCTACAGATGGATCTGGATAAGTTGGAAACTTGGGCTGAAAGGTGGCAGATGAGGTTTAACAATGATAAATGTAAGGTTATACACATGGGAAGAAGGAACCAATATCACCATTACACACTGAACGGGAAACCACTGGTAAATCTGACAGGGAGAAGGACTTGGGGATCCTAGTTAATGATAAACTTACCTGGAGCAGCCAGTGCCAGGCAGCAGCTGCCAAGGCAAACAGGATCATGGGGTGCATTAAAAGAGGTCTGGATACACATGATGAGAGCATTATACTGCCTCTGTACAAATCCCTGGTTAGACCGCACATGGAGTACTGTGTCCAGTTTTGGGCACCGGTGCTCAGGAAGGATATAATGGAACTAGAGAGAGTACAAAGGAGGGCAACAAAAATTAATAAAGGGGATGGGAGAACTACAATACCCAGATAGATTAGCGAAATTAGGATTATTTAGTCTAGAAAAAAGACGACTGAGGGGCGATCTAATAACCATGTATAAGTATATAAGGGGACAATACAAATATCTCGCTGAGGATCTGTTTTTACCAAGGAAGGTGACGGGCACAAGGGGGCATTCTTTGCGTCTGGAGGAGAGAAGGTTTTTCCACCAACATAGAAGAGGATTCTTTACTGTTAGGGCAGTGAGAATCTGGAATTGCTTGCCTGAGGAGGTGGTGATGGCGAACTCAGTCGAGGGGTTCAAGAGAGGCCTGGATGTCTTCCTGGAGCAGAACAATATTGTATCATACAATTATTAGGTTCTGTAGAAGGACGTAGATCTGGGGATTTATTATGATGGAATATAGGCTGAACTGGATGGACAAATGTCTTTTTTCTTCGGCCTTACTAACTATGTTACTATGATACTATGTTACTATGTATAATGTATTCTTGGAGGACTCCTTTTCTACATAGGTTTTTGGTTTGTATCATGGTCCTCCGTGTTCATTATGTAGGGTACCATTCTGTTCTTGCAAAGAAACATATACTAAGTGATATAGGTTCCTATGGTGGACAGATGACTTGAAGAACATCTTCACTACAGCCACTCCCAACCGTATGCCTACTATACTTATATGCAAGAAAATAGACACAGAGTGCCTCTAAGCTCAGATATATTTAAAGAGAACCTGACACCTCAGAAAACAATATTTCCCTGAGGATATCGGGTTAATCTGCAGATAAATAGCATTTCAATGCTGGGGATTCATCTTACTGAAAGTGAGGCTACTGGGAGAAAATTAGCTTATTTCCTATCGGGAGCCACCGGCTTTCAGTCAAAGGGGCGGAGTAAGAAGTGATTATAGACTGAAAGCCGGCGGCTCCAGGGAGGAAAAAAGTTCATTTTCTCCCTGTCGTTGCACATTCAGAAAGGTATTGTCATGCTGGTAACCTGTATCTGCAGGTAAATAGCATTTTACAAGTTTAAAGGTTCCCTTTGAACAATATTTCCATAGATTTGAACCAAAGTTGCTTAGGAGCGTTCATACAGTGTGGGACAGAAATAGCTCTTTAATTCACCACCTTTGTTTTGGGTGGAAGATGGGAGGTAATGGAAAAAAAAAACCTAATCTTCCATAATTTTTTTCTGACTATTTGATTCATTTATTTGAAAACTATGTGAATATAATATTACATTAACTTTGATTGCTGTAGTACAGTATATGTATTTTTTTTTCAGATTTAAACAATAAAATATTTTTTAGTGAAAAAAAAGTTTTCTTCAATATATAAAATATATACCGGTATATTCTTTTTCCCTTAATAATAAAGACCTTCATTTATAAACTGAATTTTGTGTATTTACTTGTCTTATTATTGTCTATTTTTTAATATTTGCTTTGTGATCTGAAACATTTACAGTAAGTATGACAAATATGCAAAAGAATAGGAAATCAGTAAGGAGGTAAAAACTTTTTCGCATCCATGTATATGGCAGATCTGGGTGCTTATTGTTGAGTCCTAAGCTACAATGTTAATCCAAGATCTCATTGCAGGAACCAATGAACAAACCAAGAGAGTTTTGTCATTTTGTCAAGTTCCATAGATGACTTGATCACTATTGACTGTGGCTTTTATCGAAGTGAATGACTATGATCAAAGCTTTTTCAAATCCCGTGAGCAAAAGTCTGTCAAATTTGCTTATTTGACCATCATGAGGTAACTGTATTTCACAACAAATAGAAAACATACCACCCAAAAAAATGAAAAAAAAAGTGAAACTGTCTTATTCTGGGATATGCCGGTTTTCATAAGATTACATAGCCTTTAGATGCTAAAATTAGCATGATAAAGAAAAATAAGAGCATAAAACTTCTAGGCTATTACATAGGTATAAAAACTTCAAATGCCAATTATCATCACACTTCTATGTGCAATAACCCCTACTTCAGCTTAGTGAATCCTGGCAAATTACTCTAAGGAGCCTAATAATATATTTGCTCATCAGCAATCCCTCGGAGGCTAATTTAGAGTTCCACCAGCTGCTCCTAACATGTTGCCGTCTGCAATGTTTCCACAAAGATGCGAGGATGCTAGAGTGCTAAGTCACAGGAGACTGGGGCTCAGTATCATACTACTTGATATTGACAGTATTGGACGAGGGTCTTTGTAAGTCCCCAATTTCATACAAATTCTAGGTTATTCCTGTATTGCTTCTAGTGGAAAACCCCTCTGTAATATACCTTTAGGCCGTAGAAAAACTTCTAATAATGGAACACAGAGCACCAATAGTTCCATGATACATGTGCAATCTCTGTTCAGAATCATAGAGCTATAGAATGTTAGAGTTGGAAGGGACCTCCAGGGTCATCGTGTCCAACCCCCTGCTCAATGCAGGATTCACTAAACCATCTCAGACAGATCTCTGTCCATCCTTTTTTTGAAGACTTCCACTGAAGAAGAACTCATCACCTCTCGTGGCAGCTTGTTCCACTCATTGATCATCCTCACTGTCAAAAAGTTTTTTTCTAATATCTAATCTGTATCTTCTCCCTTTCAGTTTCATTGCATTACTTCTTGCGTTTCCATGTGCAAACGAGACTAACGAACTGTGAACATGACTTCACAGATGAGTTTGTAGAATGACAGATACACACTGTTGGGCATTGGCACTGAATTTTGAAGCAGCTTGTTTCTAAACCTTAGGTTCATGAAGACTAACAAAAGCTATTTTAATGATATCACAGTATCAAGAAATTACTGCTTGAAATTGTCCTTTGGATTCTTTGGTTCAAATCCCAGCAAGGACAACTACTGAAAGGAGTTTGTGTGTTCAATAAGCGTTTACATGGGTTTCCTCCAGGTACTCCAGTTTCCACCTACTCTGCAAAGACATACTGATAGGTAATTTAGATTGTGAGCTGTTGTGAATTCCGCTCTTGGGCTGCCTCCGGTGGTTGTAAGTAGCATTTTTGTGAGTTCTGCTCTTGGGCTCCCTCCTGTGGTTTTGAGTGGTATGGCTGCCTCTTGGATTTAGCTTCAGCAGCTGTTTTCACTGATCGTCTTCTGGCTCGGCTATATTAGTCTGGCCTTATCCCTCATTCAATGCCAGTTGTCAATTATTCCTGCCTGGAGTCATTGCTCTTAGGATTTTCCTGACACTCTGACCAGTTCAGCAAAAGCTAAGTCCTTGCTTTTCCTTTTGCAGTTCACTTGTTGTGGACTTGTTGTTCAGCACTTTCTATGTTTTGTTCATTTGTCCAGCTTATCAGTATGGATCTATTCAGCTAGGCTGGAAGCTCTGGGCAGCAGAGTTTGCCCTCCACACCTTTAGTCAGGTGTGGAGATTTTTGCATTCCTCTGCGGTGGACTTTTTCTAGTTTTTATTACTGACCGCACAGCGTTCTGTCCTGTACTTTTTCTATCTAGCTAGAAGTGGCCTCCTGTGCTTAATCTTGTTTCATACTACGCATGTCTTTTCTTTCTCCTCTCACAGTCATTACTTGTGGGGGGCTAATCTATCCTTTGGGGATTTTCTCTGAGGCAAGATAGTTTTCCTGCTTCTATCTTTAGGGGTAGTTAGCTCTTAGGCTGTGACGAGATGCCTAGGGAGAGTTAGGAGCATTCCACGGCTACTTCTAGTGTTGTGTCGAGCTTAGGGACTGCGGTCAGTATAGTTACCACCTGCTTAGAGCTAGTCGCTTGTCGCTCCTTAATCACCAGACCATAACAGTGAGCCACAATAGGGACAGGGATAATGTTGGTAACGCGCTGAGGAATTAATGGCAGGCAGGGGAGGGTGGAAGTGGGACATGTAACATAGTAACATAGTTAGTAAGGCCGAAAAAAGACATTTGTCCATCCAGTTCAGCCTATATTCCATCATAATAAATCCCCAGATCTACGTCCTTCTACAGAACCTAATTGTATGATACAATATTGTTCTGCTCCAGGAAGACATCCAGGCCTCTCTTGAACCCCTCGACTGAGTTTGCCATCACCACCTCCTCAGGCAAGCAATTCCAGATTCTCACTGCCCTAACAGTAAAGAATCCTCTTCTATGTTGGTGGAAAAACCTTCTCTCCTCCAGACGCAAAGAATGCCCCCTTGTGCCCGTCACCTTCCTTGGTATAAACAGATCCTCAGCGAGATATTTGTATTGTCCCCTTATATACTTATACATGGTTATTAGATCGCCCCTCAGTCGTCTTTTTTCTAGACTAAATAATCCTAATTTCGCTAATCTATCTGGGTATTGTAGTTCTCCCATCCCCTTTATTAATTTTGTTGCCCTCCTTTGTACTCTCTCTAGTTCCATTATATCCTTCCTGAGCACCGGTGCCCAAAACTGGACACAGTACTCCATGTGCGGTCTAACTAGGGATTTGTACAGAGGCAGTATAATGCTCTCATCATGTGTATCCAGACCTCTTTTAATGCACCCCATGATCCTGTTTGCCTTGGCAGCTGCTGCCTGGCACTGGCTGCTCCAGGTAAGTTTATCATTAATTAGGATCCCCAAGTCCTTCTCCCTGTCAGATTTACCCAGTGGTTTCCCATTCAGTGTGTAATGGTGACATTGATTCCTTCTTCCCATGTGTATAACCTTACATTTATCATTGTTAAACCTCATCTGCCACCTTTCAGCCCAAGTTTCCAACTTATCCAGATCCATCTGTAGCAGAATACTATCTTCACTTGTATTAACTGCTTTACATAGTTTTGTATCATCTGCAAATATCGATATTTTACTGTGTAAACCTTCTACCAGATCATTAATGAATATGTTGAAGAGAACAGGTCCCAATACTGACCCCTGCGGTACCCCACTGGTCACAGCGACCCAGTTAGAGACTATACCATTTATAACCACCCTCTGCTTTCTATCACTAAGCCAGTTACTAACCCATTTACACACAATTTCCCCCAGACCAAGCATTCTCATTTTGTGTACCAACCTCTTGTGCGGCACGGTATCAAACGCTTTGGAAAAATCGAGATATACCACGTCCAATGACTCACCGTGGTCCAGCCTATAGCTTACCTCTTCATAAAAACTGATTAGATTGGTTTGACAGGAGCGATTTCTCATAAACCCATGCTGATATGGAGTTAAACAGTTATTCTCATTGAGATAATCCAGAATAACATCCCTCAGAAACCCTTCAAATATTTTACCAACAATAGAGGTTAGACTTACTGGCCTATAATTTCCAGGTTCACTTTTAGAGCCCTTTTTGAATATTGGCACCACATTTGCTATGCGCCAATCCTGCGGAACAGACCCTGTCGCTATAGAGTCCCTAAAAATAAGAAATAATGGTTTATCTATTACATTACTTAGTTCTCTTAGTACTCGTGGGTGTATGCCATCCGGACCCGGAGATTTATCTATTTTAATCTTATTTAGCCGGTTTCGCACCTCTTCTTGGGTTAGATTGGTGACCCTTAATATAGGGTTTTCATTGTTTCTTGGGATTTCACCTAGCATTTCATTTTCCACCGTGAATACCGTGGAGAAGAAGGTGTTTAATATGTTAGCTTTTTCCTCGTCATCTACAACCATTCTTTCCTCACTATTTTTTAAGGGGCCTACATTTTCAGTTTTTATTCTTTTACTATTGATATAGTTGAAGAACAGTTTGGGATTAGTTTTACTCTCTTTAGCAATGCGCTTCTCTGTTTCCTTTTTGGCAGCTTTAATTAGTTTTTTAGATAAAGTATTTTTCTCCCTATAGTTTTTTAGAGCTTCAATGGTGCCATCCTGCTTTAGTAGTGCAAATGCTTTCTTTTTACTGTTAATTGCCTGTCTTACTTCTTTGTTTAGCCACATTGGGTTTTTCCTATTTCTAGTCCTTTTATTCCCACAAGGTATAAACCGCTTACACTGCCTATTTAGGATGTTCTTAAACATTTCCCATTTATTATCTGTATTCTTATTTCTGAGGATATTGTCCCAGTCTACCAGATTAAGGGCATCTCTAAGCTGGTCAAACTTTGCCTTCCTAAAGTTCAGTGTTTTTGTGACTCCCTGACAAGTCCCCCTAGTGAAAGACAGGTGAAACTGCACAATATTGTGGTCACTATTTCCTAGATGCCCGACCACCTGCAGATTTGTTATTCTGTCAGGTCTATTAGATAGTATTAGGTCTAAAAGTGCTGCTCCTCTGGTTGGATTCTGCACCAATTGTG
This sequence comes from Ranitomeya imitator, assembly GCF_032444005.1. Taxonomy (NCBI): domain Eukaryota; kingdom Metazoa; phylum Chordata; class Amphibia; order Anura; family Dendrobatidae; genus Ranitomeya; species Ranitomeya imitator. Next base: position 52,748,883 of record NC_091286.1, read on the forward strand.
AAAGATAATTTTTCTTGGTTATTAGCAGAAACCTGTTGCCTTTATGGGTTTCACAGGTTTCTGTTTCCCAGTTAATATCCGGGTAGTATGTATTATCCATTTTGCATTAATAAAATTTAGAAATAGTGCTTGGGTAAATCTATTGTCCGAGTAGAGGAAAGCCTAGCTACGACTCTTTTCCCAGTAGGTCACCTACTGGTTTATTATATTGTAAGAAGTTTACACATTTTGTTTATTCTAGTGTTATGGAAAGAATATATTAGACCCAAACTTTAGGACATACAAACAGGTTTACGAGCACACAACTCCACCATTGTCGTCAGGCCTCCTGTTTATAGAAACTCAAGACTCCAACGAACCGGTTCCATCAGATTTATTGAGCTTCAGATCCCAGAGGGTCAAGGACAAAAATGATCACCTAGAAAAAGACCCCTAAAGTTCTTTAAAATGCCACAAATAACATATTGTTGTGCCCTATAATGGTCAGTTCTGCTATAACTCTAAAAAAAATAATTTCTGAACATTTACGTGAGACAAGAAGACAAAGAGATAATATGGATTTCTGGAGCCTTAAACGCACCTTGAATATTTGCAGACTGCCTATCCATCAGGCCTTTATCTAACTGCAAAGAGCAACCATGCTCTTTAAAGGTTCTTCGGCTGAAAATGTCAGTACAATCTTTGCCTTGATCAATAGTTCTATATTCTCACTTTTTGCCATCTTCTTCTGCATGTTCTCGTCTGTGCAGTTTATCTTTTCCATGAATATACCATTCTTATCTGCTATCTCAGCTTCCAAGCACACAAAACCCACAAACTCCACTTAGTTTACTGCAAATAATCCGTTTGCTTTGTTGCTGGTGCCACAACTATCCCTTTTATCTGAGATTCCAGCTTATACTTGAAATTTATATTTGGTAGCACTGTGTGGAAAAAAGATATTAGATCCTCTGTAGACTCAAATAAAGGGATATATGGCTTCAGCAAATAAAGGTTAGTCTTTCTATAATACGGATATGTTTACATTGACTTTTTTGTGCAGTTTTTTGGAGCAGATTCACTCCAAAAAACACCTTAAAACCTACTTCAAGAACTCTTAAAAACTCTTCCAATCAATTTATATGGGAAATCCACTTTGCTGTTCATGAGGAGTTTTTTGTAGGGTTTTTTTTTGCTTGAATAGCTTTTAAAACGCCCCTGGAAAAAACAAGGGTATATCACTTCTCTGAAGCATATCTTAAAGCAAGCTTCTCCATAGTAGGCACTGCCCAATCAAAAAGTTTTAGAAAAAACTTTTTGACAGTGAGGGTCATCAATGTGTGTAACAGGCTGCCACAAGAGGTGGTGAGCTCTCCTTCAATGGAAGTTTTCAAACAAAGGCTGGACAGACATCTGTCTGAGATGGTTTATTGAATCCTGCATTGAGCAGGTGGTTCGACACAATGATCCTGGAGGTCCCTTCCAACTCTATCATTCTATGATTCTATGAAAATACTTCATAAAAATAAATTTCTTCCAAAACTTCTCAAAAACCTTCTCAAAATTGCTTTGGTAAACTTCTCACGAAAAGACGAGAAGAAAAACTTCTCCAAAAACTAACCCCCAAAATTAGAGCTTCCTGAAATGGCTTCTGCCTGAATATCTCATAATTTCTGGCCAACTTAAAAAACTCCATCTGAACGTAATCCTAATGAGTGTCAGGGAAATACGTGCACAGGGTTGTGTGAAAAATTCTTTAGTGCATGTAATTTCAAAAGAAATAAGAGAACGTAACATTGACGTCAATGCCCATAAAACAAAATACTGAAACCTCTAGCCATGTGTCATGTATCTCTGGGCATCTGCCCCTTAGAATTATATTGCCCTCACTTTGACACCAATACAGTTGTGATCCACGGAGCCACAGAGTAAAGGTACCTTCACACTGAGCAACTTTCCAACGAGAACGACAGCGATCCGTGACGTTGCGGCGTCCTGGATAGCGATCTCGTTGTGTTTGACACGCAGCAGCGATCTGGATCCCGCTGTGACATCGCTGGTCATAGCTAGAAGGCCAAAACTTTATTTGGTCGTCAGGTCGGCGTGATTCGTTATGTTTGACAGCAAAAGCAACGATGTCTGCAATGGTTTTTCATGGAGCTAACAACCAGCGAGAACGATAATTGAGTCGCCGTTACGTCACTGGATCGCTCCTGCATCGTTCAGCTGTTGCCGGTGTTTGATGTCTCCTAGTGACCTAAACAGCGATGCTGCAGCGATCGGATCATTGTCTATATCACTGCAGTGTCGCTTAGTGTGACAGTACCTTTACTTTCCTACTGCTCACTGTGTCGCAAGCTGCTATAGGCCTATGGCTTACAAAAAGTGGTAGTTCTGGGCACATGTGGTACAATGATGTCACTGCATTGCACCACCTGTGAGAACCAAGAATGTCAGTGCACCAGGGTAATATCTAAAAAGTTTACAATGACTGGCATGGGTGACAGAGGGTTTAAACAGACTGCAATTAAAAGTGATTTGTGTTGTTAAACCTGTCATCTGATTGGTTCAGTGACAAGCATTTGTGATTAGCCAATCCATACAATTGGTCTTGGACACTGTCAACCATAGTGGTTTGGTGGTGCATCCAATGTCCAGCATATCTGTGAAATCACCACCAGGAACAAAGCTGGGGTGCGTCACAGAGGCGATTGTTGTAGGAATATAGACCTTCACAGTGTTTACTTCCAGAGGATAACAATCTTCCCTGATTATCACATTCTGCTTTCTAGAATAAAGAGAAGCAGAGGAAAGTATATAATGAAGTCAGCTAAATTTCAACTGAATGACAATGGCAGGCAAAACTCAAAACCATCAAGAATTCAAACATAAAATATACAATGCAAGATAACCTTTATTTGCTAAAGACTTTATTCTGTTTAATAAATGCTATAGTTTTATAATCTTAGACGTCAGCTGAAAAATATGTATTATACCGAGCTGTTCTCAATAAGTGGTGTTCTTTTAGTTTAACTCAAAATACAAATTGAAATGTTGGGCCAAAAGTTATATTTTCAGGAAATTGACAATTTTTTTTTGCTATAGGTTTAAACAGAACCTGTCATCAGTTTTGGCCGATATAAGACGCGGCCACTGCCTTTCTGGGCTTATCTACTGCATTTAATAATGCTGTAGATAAGCCCCTGGTCCAACCTAAAAGATAAGAAAAATAAGTTTTATTATACTTACCCAGGGGGTCTGGTGCAGTCCAGTCGCAGGTCCGGGTCCGGCACCTCCCATCTTCTTGCGATGCCACCCTCCTTTTGCTACATCCCTCCCCGGCATCGCACTCCAGCACAGGCATACTGGGAAAGATCAGAGAGGCCCAGCGCCTGCGCACTGCAGTACTTTACTCTGCCCTCAACAGGTCAGATAAGTATGCCTGCGCAGGAGCACGATGCCGGGGAGCGGTGAAGAAGCAGGAGGGCGACATCGCAAGAAGATTGGAGGCACCGGACCCGGACCTGCGACACCCATCGGACCGGACTGCCCCTGAGTGATTATAATAAAACTTATTTTTCTTATCTTTCAGGTCGGACCAAGTGCTTATCTACAGCATTATAGAATGCTGTACATAAGCCCTGAAAGACATTGGCCGCATGTTACATCAGCAAAAACTGCTGACAGGTTCGCTTTAAAGAAGAAAAAAGCTGAATAAAAGATTTTAATCAAATTTTAGAATATAAGTTACAAAAAACATTTTTTAGATTTTTATTAGAGATGAGCGGATCTTTTGAAATGTAAAATTGCCGTCTTCACCATATATTCCCAACAGATTAGATTTGTGGTGAATACACTCTACAAGATAGAGAAATAAAGAGAAAGGGGGATGACCCCACTAATCAAAAAAAGTTTATACTCTAAAGGAGAAAGAGTGAAAGAAGGAGAGAGAACCCTGCTGACCATAAGAGCTTACGCTCTACAGGAGAAGAAGCGAGACACAAATGTGCAGAATGTAAGTTCTTTTTAATAGAAATGAGCAAATCTTTTGAAATTCAAATTTGACAACTTCATGGAATTTTCCACCAAAATTTGATTTGTGGTGAATACATTTGCGCGAGGGAGAGGATAGAGAGAGAGGACCCCGCTGATCATAAGAGCTTACAGTCTACAGGAGAGAGAGTTACGCAGTGACTCTGGAGAAGGAAAATGAATCTGCAGTACAAACTGTGCCCCACTGGGAACCGCTGATCTGTGATGTTCGAGGTACTGACAACCATTGTACAAGGGAGGATAATCCAGTAGATGTCATAGCTGCAGGGCATTTTTGGTGAGCTGCGAATCGAATCTCAAAGTATTCAAATTCGCTTGTAACTGCTAAATTCATGAAATTCTACTTCAACTCAATCCTCAGTGAATCGTTACATTCTTATCTTATTTTTATAGTTATTTTCTCAGAAGAAATTGATAACACCAAATTATTTTGTTTTAGATTCTATAAACCTATCCATTAAGCATAAATATAAAAAAGTTTTAAAAACTTCATGGCCATTTTTGTTTACTATCGATAAATTGTAATATCCATTTCTAGCTCCAAAATAATATATTGCATCTAGTATGTTTTTAACATCTCATAATCTGTCCATATATATTAGATAACTGTCAAACAAAAACTCTCCATACACATTTATGTTCACTTTGAGTGAATGTTGGTGAATATGGAGACAAAAGAAATAGTATGCCAGACACAATGGGTGGCTGCTTATTGACCCTGAGAACTAAGGGATTAGGAATGGTGAAATCTAGCAACCCAATCCTTCTTTACATTAACATTTACAATTGAAAGAGAATTAAGACACCCCATAGATAGTTGCTAATTAGAAGTCCTCTAAATATTAAAGATTAAGGTATATTGTTAAATATCTTGGATTATTTACTCTAAGCTGTAGATAGGTTCAACTTTACAGAATCCAACTGATGCTCTGCTGGGGACCGAGCCGCAAGTAGGTCCCTGGAGAATTCTCACTGCCTACTCACTTGGAGTGACAGATCTTTCCCAATAGATACAAATATGGAAAGATCTGTCAATCCAGGGGAGTTAGTGTTAAGGACTGGCGGAACGCACCATGTATAGATGGTACGAAACTAGGTGCGTTCGCAGTCCGAGGTCCACCGTGCAGGTAAAAGACCCTGCAGCTAGCAAGACGGACAATATGGCGGTACACTAAAGGATACACGCGTGGGTTAAACCTCACCCAGCGTGAAGAAAGCGATCCTGTTAATCCACAGGACCGCAGTACCGCACTAGTGCGCGAGCAAGTGGTCAGCGGACTTAACCCCAGAAGGGATTGGAGCCCGATTAGACCCTTGCTGGCGTAACACCGCAACTGGGTGTGTAGAGAACTTTAAGAAGTATAAGTGCACAAGAGTGCGAGCGATGCCGCACTAACGGACGCCACTAACCACCCAGACTCGGGTATGGAAAGCGCAAGGCAGGCGCACGGCGCCGTACTGGCAGGCACAGCTACAGGACGCTGAGATGTGTGTCTATTGCTGTAGGCTAAGTCGGGCGCTAGGTAGCAGCCATACACCTTCCGCGAACAGACATTCAATAGGGAAGGGATTTCAAAGGACGACTTGCACTCACAACATACACACATCAAGAATTGTTAGACAATACTAGCGCATGGCCGTGCGGTCATGCGCAGTTTATATAGGAGCAGCACAGGAAGTGGCCACAGCACTTTTGCCCTTCTAGGACCTGCCAAGAGGACCAATGGAATGTGCTGCAGAGCCTGAGCACATGACCCTCGATCTCCAACGGGAGACCTTACGCTGGGCATGCTCAGTACATGCAGACAAGGACTTAGTCCCAGAGAAGTCCGCTCGCTGCTGACCAGTACTGACTTTAATGGCAGAGACTGGAGAAGCAGCACTAACTCTCTGAACAGAGTGAGAATGAGCAAGACGCTGGGACCGACGTCCTTGCTGAGCAGGCTCCACTGCGGCTGGACAAGAATGGGAGACCGCAGCGGAAGTGGCTCGAGATTCCCCCAGTGCAGAAGCGGGAACTCGACCCCTAACATTACCCCCCCTCCTAGGGCCCCCCCCTCCTTGGGCCTCGCTACGTTCAAAGGCAGCAATGAGCTGCGGAGCCCGAATGTGCTCCACAGGCTCCCAGGTTCTATCCTCTGGACCATGACCCTTCCAATCCACCAAATAAAATTTTTTGCCACGTACCACCTTGCTTCCCACAATAGCATTCACCTCAAATTCATCCGTGGATGAACCCGATGTCCCAGCAGAAGACTCAGAAAACCGAGACAAGCGAACGGGCTTTAAGAGGGAAACGTGAAAGGTATCGGTGATACCAAGGCGTGGAGGAATGGCCAAACGGTAAACCACAGGGTTGACCTGTTCCAGAACTTTAAACGGGCCAATGTAGCGAGGAGCAAACTTAGTGGACTCAACTCGCAGCCTGATGTTACGGGCGGAGAGCCACACTAAGTCGCCGGGAGCAAAGACCGGAGCGGGGCGCCGGTGTGTATCAGCCGAAACCCTCATTCTCTCCTTGGAGGCCCGGATAGCATCCTGTGTGCGGTCCCAGATGTCACGTGCCTCCACCGCCCAGTCTGCCACCCTAGAATCGGTGGAGGACACGGGCATGGGCACAGGGACACGCGGATGCTGGCCGTAATTAAGGAGAAAAGGAGTTTGACCAGTGGAATCGGCTACGGCGTTGTTCAGGGCAAATTCCGCCCAAGGTAGCAAAGATGCCCAGTCATCCTGCCTAGCAGAGACGAAATGTCGCAAATATGTCACCAGAGTCTGGTTGGTTCTCTCCACCAACCCATTCGTCTCGGGATGGTAAGCAGAGGAGAGGTTTAACTCTATGCTGAGTAAACGGCAGAGCTCTCTCCAAAACCGAGATGCGAACTGGGGACCCCGATCGCTGACAATCTTATCAGGCATACCATGCAAACGGAAAACGTGTTTAACGAACAACACCGCCAAGGCCCGTGCTGAGGGTAACCGAGGAAGCGGCACCAAATGCACCATCTTAGAGAAATGGTCAGTGACAACCCAAATAATGGAGCAGCCACGCGACTTGGGTAGACCCACCACAAAGTCCATTCCGACCATCTCCCAGGGCCTGTCTGCCACCGGTAGAGGGTAAAGCAACCCAGCAGGCCGTTGCCGAGGAGACCGATTCTGGGCGCAAGAAACGCACGCCTGAATGTAGTCCCTGACATCTCGGGCCATATGCGGCCACCAGTATGTTCTCGCCAAAAGCTCTGATGTCCTCTTTGTCCCAAAATGCCCCCCCACTCTGGAGGAGTGAGCCCAAGAGAGAACCTCCGGTCGCAAGTTAGCTGGCACGAAAGTCTTGCCCGGGGGCACAGACTCTAGCGAAACCGGAGCTACAGTTCTCAGGCTCTCAGAAGGGACAATAAGCCGAGGCTCCTCCTCCTCCTCCTCAGATGACACTACGGAGCGGGAGAGAGCGTCGGCACGAACGTTCTTCTCCCCGGAGAGAAAATGGAGAGTAAAATGGAACCGGGAGAAGAACAGGGACCATCTAGCCTGGCGAGAATTCAGCCGCTGGGCCGTCTGTATATACACCAAGTTCTTGTGGTCAGTGAAGACTTGGAAGGGAAAGCGAGCTCCCTCCAAGAGGTGTCTCCACTCTGAAAAAGCCAACTTCATAGCTAGCAACTCCCTGTCCCCGATGGAATAATTCCTCTCCGCTGGTGTGAAGGTCTTGGAGAAGAAGAAGCAAGGATGCTTCCGACCTTGAGCATCCTTTTGGAAAAGGACTGCTCCAGCACCAACGGATGAGGCATCCACCTCCAAGATGAATGGTTTATCTACATCGGGGCGATGTAGGATGGGAGCGCTAGCGAAGTGCGACTTAATCGAGAGAAAGGCCTTGGAGACCTCCTCTGACCACAACTTGGGATTTGCTCCCTTCTTGGTGAGGGCGACCAAGGGAGCTACCAAAGTTGAGAAGTGTGGAATGAACTGGCGATAATAATTAATGAACCCCATAAAGCGCTGCACCGCTTTAAGAGAATGGGGTTCCTGCCAGTCCATTACAGCCTGTAGCTTGGCAGGATCCATAGCCAAACCCTGGGCAGAAATGATATATCCAAGGAAAGGCAAGGACTCCTGCTCAAACACACACTTCTCCAACTTAGCGTAGAGGGAGTTTGCCCGTAAGAGGTCGAAGACTTTGCGAACATCTCTCCGATGGGAGTCTATATCTGGAGAGTAGATGAGAATGTCATCCAGATAGACTACGACCGAGGTGGTGAGCATATCCCGAAAGATGTCGTTCACAAAGTCTTGGAAAACGGCTGGGGCATTACAGAGCCCAAAGGGCATCACTAGATATTCATAGTGCCCATCCCTGGTGTTAAAAGCCGTCTTCCATTCATCCCCCTCACGGATGCGAATCAGGTTGTAAGCACCCCGCAGATCTAACTTTGTAAATACCTTTGCTCCCCGTAGCCTATCAAAGAGCTCAGATATCAGGGGTAATGGGTACTTGTTCTTAACGGTAATTGCGTTAAGACCCCTGTAGTCTATGCATGGACGTAAGTCTCCAGTCTTCTTCTGTACGAAGAAGAACCCAGCCCCTGCCGGTGACACTGACTTCCTAATGAATCCTCTTGCCAGATTCTCCTGAATATACTGGGACATTGCCTCCGTCTCCGGGAGAGATAACGGGTAGACTCGACCCCGGGGAGGCTCAGCACCAGGCAAGAGGTCAATAGGACAGTCATAGGGGCGGTGAGGCGGAAGGGTCTCCGCAGCTCTTTTGGAGAACACGTCTGCATGGGACCAATAGTGCTTGGGGAGAGAGGAAAGATCTGCGGGTACCTGTGTAGAAGCAACCTGAACGCACTCCCTCTGACATCTACCCTCACAGGATTTACTCCATCCTAAAATTCTCCCAGAGGACCACTCAATATGAGGAGAATGGTAGCGAAGCCATGGCATCCCCAACAGGACCTCATCAATTCCCTCAGGAATGACTAATAGGGAGATTATCTCCTGATGTGATGGAGACACAGATAGGGTGAAAGGAATGGTTTGGTGAGTAATCTGTGAAGGTAGTGTTGACCCATTTACCACTCGAACGGTCACTGGCTGGGCGAGCATCACCAAGGGTATTGCGTGACGCTGGGCAAAGGCGGAGGACATAAAGTTACCCTCTGCCCCAGAGTCCAAGCATAGCTCGACCGTGAGAGTGGATGGGCCTATGGTAATTGTCCCCTTGAAGGACAACTTTGAGGCAAACGTCGCCGTGTCTAGTGTACCTCCTCCAACTGCCACTAGACGCTGACGTTTCCCCGACCGCTGAGGACTCTTGGAGGCAAGACGTCCTGACTGCTGGCGAACATGACGAACCTTATGTGCACGAGCGGACTGAGACTTGGATCCCGCTCGTGTCACCTCCAAGGTCTCATGTGACTCAGATGTCTGGACTGGAGATTTCAAAGGTTTGGCGAAGGTAGGAGCCAGCCGAAACCTCTGCCTACACTGGGCTCGTTCCAACCTCCGCTCGTTAAAACGGAGGTCTATACGAGTAGAAATAGATATTAACTCCTCCAGTGTGGCAGGAATCTCCCTAGTGGCCAGAGCGTCCTTAACATGGTCAGCCAGGCCCCTCCAGAATATGGGGATAAGGGCTTTATCCGACCACTCCAGCTCGGAAGCTAACGTACGGAATCGGACGGAAAAATGGCTGACCAAGGACTCACCCTGAGTTAATGCCAGTAGTTGGAGCGCTGTATCATGGGTGAGTTGAGGTCCTAGAAAGACCTTTTTCAGCGTGCCCAGAAACAACGGAGCACTCTGCACCACATGATCATCACGCTCCCACAGCGGCGTAGCCCACTCCAACGCCCTGTCCGACAACAGCGAGACAATAAATCCCACCTTAGCCCGCTCTGTAGGAAAACGTGCAGCCAGGAGCTCGAGGTGGATAGAGCACTGACTCACGAATCCCCTACAAGTTTTGCAATCTCCAGAAAATTTTTCTGGCAACGGGAGGCGGGATAATGTCGGAACAGGGGTGGCAGTGGACAAGGTTGCTGCCGCCACGCCAGCAGCCTTTACAGCAACTGCGGTAACATCCACAGCTGAGGTTGAGTTCTCGAGAACCTTCAACCTACCCTCCAACTGCTGGATATACCGCAAAGATTGCTGAATGTCCGCCATACTAGCCAGACCTTGGCGCTAGTATTATGTTAAGGACTGGCGGAACGCACCATGTATAGATGGTACGAAACTAGGTGCGTTCGCAGTCCGAGGTCCACCGTGCAGGTAAAAGACCCTGCAGCTAGCAAGACGGACAATATGGCGGTACACTAAAGGATACACGCGTGGGTTAAACCTCACCCAGCGTGAAGAAAGCGATCCTGTTAATCCACAGGACCGCAGTACCGCACTAGTGCGCGAGCAAGTGGTCAGCGGACTTAACCCCAGAAGGGATTGGAGCCCGATTAGACCCTTGCTGGCGTAACACCGCAACTGGGTGTGTAGAGAACTTTAAGAAGTATAAGTGCACAAGAGTGCGAGCGATGCCGCACTAACGGACGCCACTAACCACCCAGACTCGGGTATGGAAAGCGCAAGGCAGGCGCACGGCGCCGTACTGGCAGGCACAGCTACAGGACGCTGAGATGTGTGTCTATTGCTGTAGGCTAAGTCGGGCGCTAGGTAGCAGCCATACACCTTCCGCGAACAGACATTCAATAGGGAAGGGATTTCAAAGGACGACTTGCACTCACAACATACACACATCAAGAATTGTTAGACAATACTAGCGCATGGCCGTGCGGTCATGCGCAGTTTATATAGGAGCAGCACAGGAAGTGGCCACAGCACTTTTGCCCTTCTAGGACCTGCCAAGAGGACCAATGGAATGTGCTGCAGAGCCTGAGCACATGACCCTCGATCTCCAACGGGAGACCTTACGCTGGGCATGCTCAGTACATGCAGACAAGGACTTAGTCCCAGAGAAGTCCGCTCGCTGCTGACCAGTACTGACTTTAATGGCAGAGACTGGAGAAGCAGCACTAACTCTCTGAACAGAGTGAGAATGAGCAAGACGCTGGGACCGACGTCCTTGCTGAGCAGGCTCCACTGCGGCTGGACAAGAATGGGAGACCGCAGCGGAAGTGGCTCGAGATTCCCCCAGTGCAGAAGCGGGAACTCGACCCCTAACAGTTAGTTTGGAGAAGCCCCCAGTGACCCGACTGTCACGGTTCCACCCCTCAGTGTGTCTGGGATGCAGTTACTGACTGCTCACTCTGGTCCAGGGGCATGCTGAAGAAGTCAGTACTTTGATTGCCAGGCTACTTAAATGAGCTGCTACTCCCAGATCTCTGCCAGACGTTCATTCAGCTACTGTGCCAGCTCACCTATAGTGGAGTCCAGAACAAAGAATATCTAGTAGTGCAGCAGGAAGATCAATCGATAGTCGAAAAAGGTTAAATCAGCTTCAGAAATCCGATGTATATAAAAGTATCAAATTTATTAGGTAAATTCAAAATAAGACAGCAGCATGAAAGTCACAGCCCCGGCTTGAGGAGATGATAGGCAGACATGTTTCAGACACTCAGGTCTTTAATCATTGCAATCTAATTATTTTTAATTTACCTAATAAATTTGATACTTTATATACATTGGATTTCTGAAGCTTGATTTATCTTTTTCGGCTATCGATTCAGCTACTTTGTGGTTTGTCTCTCTGTGCCTTGTGTTCTGTTTGTAGATCTTTCATTGCTTGACCTTGGGCCTCATTCTGACCATCCGTCTGTTTTACCCCTTCTGCTCTGATCCGCTATTCTCCTGGCATTCTGACCTCGGAACCTTACTTGACCACGCTTTTGTCTCTTCCTTCTGTTTATGATGTACCTTCCTGGCTTTTGACCTTGGACCCCTGACTATCCCGTAACTCAGCATCATACCAACGGTCTATGGCGTGGATCGGTCTCCGGCAGCTTTTAAAGGGACACTGTCACCTGAATTTGGAGGGAACAATCTTCAGCCATGGAGGCGGGGTTTTGGGGTTTTTGATTCACCCTTTCCTTACCCGCTGGCTGCATGCTGGCTGCAATATTGGATTGAAGTTCATTCTCTGTCCTCCGTAGTACACGCCTGCACAAGGTAATCTTGCCTTGCGCAGGCGTGTAGTATGGAGGACACAGCATGAACTTCAATCCAATATTGCAGCCAGCATGCAGCCAGCGGGTAAGGAAAGGGTGAATCAAAAACCCAAAAACCCCGCCTCCATGGCTGAAGATTGTTCCCTCCAAATTCAGGTGACAGTGTCCCTTTAAAGTATATCTTTTTTAACATAGCTGGCTAAGATCATACAGCAAGTGTCTAATACATGCTATCTGAGGATTGGCAGCATGTATCACCTGTCAGGTTCCCTTTAATCCTTGGGTTACATAGAGTTTTTGTAATGGACACATAATTAATCAATACTTTCCCATTGATATTGCATTGCGATTTTACAGTCTTTGCTAAATATCATCATGACATCACATGACATGACGACTTCATAAAATAGACTGCAATTCCTTGAATTTTGTGGCCAACTGGGATGAGCAAATTTAAAAAATGCTTGAGAATTGGTTTATGAACTAGGCATTCAGATTTTTATTTCTCTCTGTAATCTATGTGTATTAGGTGAGACTATTTTATTAACTCTATATTAATGTGTAAGTATAATAGATTTTGCCCTCTGCGGGACAGTTTTACTGTACAATATTTTTTATGAATTTTAAATCCAGAAAATATCTAAGCTTGTAGCCATTTCCTTTATCATCCTTGCTGCATACATTTTAACATTAGAGGTAAATTTATGGCCCATTTTATACCACCATCTTTTAAAGATGAAGAGTGGGATGAATCAAGCTAAGGTACATTACTATCCTGTTGAGATTTTTAGTAGAGGCCCTATTAATTTTGTGGGTTAATATACCAGGATGATCAAGCTGAGGCAGTATTTCTATTTGTTTGTAATATACTAGATTAATTGGGTCCTGAAATTCTGGGCTGCTTTATTTTTCATTATCATTAATTTTATTCTAGAAGTTTTTGGCCGGTTGATTAACAAACTGAAGAATTATATTCCTGGAGTCTAGGGTTTTTTAATCCTGCAAATAACAATGACAACATTGATCACTGCAAAAAAAGTTTTTTTGTGTGCTTTTACGCTCAGTCATTTTGTTCATTTACATATTAAAAAGGATCAATAACCAACTACCAACTCTTCATCTAAATTTACGCTTGACTTAAAGGGGTATTATCATCTCCAACATCCTATCTCAATATATAGCAGGTATAATAATAATAACATTAGCAAATACCTCCAACCTTCTGATTAGCTATGACGCTTACCCCATGTGCGGGCATTACAGTAGCTTAGGTATCCATGATTACAACCACTCATATAGTGACAGTTAGCTTTTAGTGCTCATATCCATGGATGCCAACGCTACTGCAATGCCCTGCACATAGTGTATGCAACAAGGCAAATTAGATAAACTATACTACATTTCTAATTGGAGGTATTTGGTAATAATATTATTACTACACCTACTGTATGTTAGGATAGGAACTTGGAGATGGAAAAACCCCTTTAAAGAAAACTTGTCACTTGCCATAAATATGTCCTTTCTTACCTGGTGTAAATGGCGCTGTTTTCCTGGGTGCGGTATTGTTTCTTTTTGTTACTGTACCTCTTAATTCCTAAGATATGTTCCCCTCTTCCCTGTATATAAACTTAAGGGCTGATTCGCTAAGGTGCTTACACCAGAAAACAGGCATAAACACCTTAATAAGTCTCAATATGTTTACAGGATTTGCACAATAATATTGCAATTTTTGGCTTTTATATTCTAGTCCCAGCCAGCTACGCCAATATAGGCCTAGCATGGGGGAGACGTGGAGAGGCCACGTAAACCCTTCAAATTCATCATAAGTAACATCATTGAAATACCGTAACCTACTCCAGATAAGTACACCAGCCCCCGGCTGGCATGAATTTCTGGTGGCGGCACAGATGCACCTCATTCATTAGAAATTCAGTCAATGATGATTATCAGCCAATTGTTAAGGGTAAACATGAGCAAAACTGAACTTAACAGGACAGATAGATGCAAGGCTTGGAGGTCCGGGGGAAGTCTGGGAGGAGAGAGGAAAAGAGAATTTTCCAGGTCAACAGTTTGGGTCCTCATTCTTATCAATGGGGTTCTGAAGCAAGTTCGGGTACAGTTCTGATACCCCAACCGAACTTTGGAAAAAAGTTTGTGTCAGGTACCAGAAATCAAACTTCCATGGATCAGCTCCACCCTTCTTATGACTGAAGGGGAATACCACTATGGATTTCAATGACTCATTACACAAATCCTGTGCATTATTTTGATAAGTTAAAGAAACTTCTGATAGACTGTAGATCACAACCACTTTATGGCCACGTATAGACACATATAGCATAAACATACTCAACAAAGTAACACAACATTCTATATTTTTTCAAAGCTGGACATCTTGCATCACTTTTGTGATTTGTCCAGCTAAGAGGAAAGGTAAGGAAGAATTCCTCCATTACTACATATTGCCTACACAACGTTTATGATAAATAGCCATAAAAAATAGGACACAAAAAACGCTCATAAGGTGAATCTTCAAAAGTTAATAAGCAAGATAAACAAGGATTATCTCGTATAGTTGTGCTAAGAAAACCAACTCATTGAAAAACATGGACTGTTACTTCTGGAGTGCTGCCTTTTTCCATACAGTCTATCCATCACGTTAGCTGACCGAATACAAAACTGGATGAATATCCTCCAAAAGGAAAAGACAAAAAGAATCCAAAGCGCACCAATCCAAATGGACTTTTTTAGAGAAGCAGTTCTTTATTAACGTTTAAAAACATAACGTATTTTGGAGCTGCTAGGAAAGTATTATGTTTGAGACACTTCAATATAGAACTGCTTTTCTACAAAAGTTCTTTTGGATTGGTGCCTCCTTGGATCCTTTTTGTCTGTTCCAGCAACCCCGGTAAGCTATCGTTCAGGATAGACTGTATGGAAAGAGGCATCGCTCCATAAGTAAAAGTCCTTTTAGATTGGTGCCACCTTTTTAATTTTTTTTCGTTTTGGAGAATATTCATCCAAAAATTGTTTATGGGAAAGAATGAACCTGTGCTAGAGCATCCACTCCATGGCAAAGAAGCTGTATGTAAGCATGTCACCTCTGTGTATCTTATACTTACAGGTGTTGTGATTTATTTTATGTTTTTATGATGGTTTTTCCATATAATTTATCCATTATTAGCCTATACTGAATTTCATGTTTTAGTAACTGTGAGAGTGCCGGTTGTTCCAGGTTCCGAATGAGTTACCCACATGGTGTCTGGACTGATGTGTGATTTTCTCCTGCACTATAGATACAAAAATGATATTTGTTCTATAATACAGTCCCATTTTATAGTTACTCAGCTATTCAGGCTGCATACTTTCATGGCTGAGCAGCCTTCTTTTCTGCCAGACACCATTCTGATACCTTGAATGTTAAATGTTTAAAACCAGACACCGCTTTAATATTATGTGCTCTACAATTTTAAAGAATATAATATAAAATTTTTATGCTCTGAATCACCCTAAATGCTATCACACATTACTAAGACAAAAAAAGCCTAACATGGAAATTTTTTTGTAAAGAAATATTTTCTAAACCAATAGCAGGAGTCATTTCATGCAGTAAGATTTAAAGGGAATATCAACCCTCCAGCTACATTTTGATCAAACTTCCAAGACGATTAGTTGCTTCCTTTAACTTTTGATGATTTGAAGTTTTTATTCCTTATCCAGAACTAAAACTCACCTGCAAGGTAAAGGGGTTTCCAAAAATAATAAAAAAATAAGGCAGGCAGTATGATTAAATAGCAACAAAACCTATACTCACTCAATAACCACATCCCTTTTAAAGTGGTTCTCCAAGAATGAGATTAAATAGCGTCCCTGATAAAATTCCAACCGCAGCCTGTCCTAGTCACATGTTAGTATGGGTTGCAGACTGAAGACATACAGCTCACAAGTAGGGTTGAGCGAAATGGGTCGGCCAGATTCAGAAGTCGCCGACTTTTGGCAAAGTCGGGTTTCATGAAACCCGACCCGACCCCTGTGTGGGGTCGGCCATGAGGTCGGCGATCTTCTGATCTGAAATCAGAATTCCGATACTGAGTTCCTATATGTTTAAGATATCGGGAATCGGAATTCATATTTAAGTGTAAAATAAAGAATAAAAATAAAAAAATATTGATATACTCACCCTCAGACGCGCCCTGGTTCTCACCGGCAGCCTTCCTTCCCAATAATGAGCGCCTGAAGGGCCTTCGATGACGTCGCGGCTTGTGATTGGTCACGTGAGCGGTCACATGGGCGGTCATGCGACCAATCACAAGCCGCGACGTCATCTAAGGTCTTCTTAGGAAGGAAGGCTGCCGGTGAGAACCAGGGCGCGTCCGAGGGTAAGTATATCAATATTTTTTATTTTGATTCTTTATTTTACACTTAAATATAGATCCCAGGGCCTGAAGGAGAGTTTTCTCTCCTTCAGACCCTGGGAACCATTAGAAACCCAATGCACTGCATTGGGTTTCGTGTTTCGGCCGACCCCAACCCCGACTTTTCTATAGGATCGGCCAATTTCACTCGACCTGACTTTTGAAAAAGTCGTGTTTCGTGAAACCCGACCCAATCCTATAAAAAGAAAAGTCACTCAACCCTATTCCCGAGACCTGTGTCTCAACTGACAAGGTCTGTATCACACATAACTCATTTGGTGGCTGGAAGCACGGCTGTCATATGTGAAGAAATATATCTCAAATATATAACAAACAGGGTTATCTCTAGCTTCATCATCCTCAACATTTGTTTTCCTGTTGGGCATGTGTTAAAACATATTTCTTCACATATTACAGCCGTGCTCCTGGCTGCTGACGGGGTTTATGTGATA
This sequence comes from Ranitomeya imitator, assembly GCF_032444005.1. Classification (NCBI taxonomy): domain Eukaryota; kingdom Metazoa; phylum Chordata; class Amphibia; order Anura; family Dendrobatidae; genus Ranitomeya; species Ranitomeya imitator. The sequence continues at coordinate 52,765,908 of NC_091286.1, forward strand.
CAACTCTTGTCTGTTGAGACAAAGGTCTCAGGAGCTGCATGTCTTCAGTCTGCAGTCCGTCCTGACACATTACTAGGAAGAACTGTAGTTTGAATTTTATCATGCACTCTATTTTAACCCAATCTTGAAAAACCTCCTTTAAGGCCTGAGTTATCAAAATAAATTGTGTGTACTACCTAGAATTTCTATAGATTACACATTTCTGGCATGTGAATTTCTGTTTTGTTTTTTTGCACTGTTTTAATAGGGAGCCAACAGCTTAGCTTGTAGAGTGAAAAGTAGTCTAGACTAAAGAAATATTTTGTTCAAAGATTTATAGCCACCCCCACCTTCATTAACTTAAATCACTATGGCTCTGATTCATCAAGGCCGTCAGTTTTCATGCGGAATCATGCTCGAGTCAGATGCTAAATATTTATTAAGAGGAGCACGGCACTTAATAAATCAGGAGCATCTGAAAAGTGGCCGGAGCCTCGCCAAGACTCTCACTCTAGTTGAATGGAGTTTGTCACAGCCCTACCCCCGCCTCAGCTCCGCTCACTTCGGAGCTGAGTGTAAACGGCTTGCAAACGCCAAAAGTTGGAAAATTTTAACACAACCTCAGGTTGCATCAAAATTTTGCAAGTTTTAAAGCTTTTTATATAGAATTCTGGAGCGAAAGCTATGATGAATTGGGCCTTTTATGTATGCAAAATATCTGTCTTGCTTCAATTTTATTTGTCTGAAAAGCATAATCATCTGGCCTTACTTAACAGGAAATCATCATAATATGTTCGGAGTTCCTGATAAGCTGGCATGGGGTTTCTGTTTATATGCAGCAGCTGATCAGAGCATGGTGAGCTACAATATTAACAAATGAAGGAGTGATAGAGCTTCATAAATATGTTTTACAGCTTAAATTAGCATTAATTAGTTAAAGGATCAGTGTCATCAGAAAAAGACCTATTGTATAAATAAGGTTTTGGTGTTTAGTGTATTTTTTTATAATCACAATCTTTACTGATGAAAATTTTGCAATCTTGCAATCTTCACACTAGCCAGAGGGACTATTTAAGTCTCACTCTTCCTGTTATTTACAGAAAACTTTTCTAAGGTATCATTATCATTACAGGATGGATTACAATGACAAATGCCACCTCTATACACAGCTGATAACACAGAATCCACCAATCACAATAGGCGATGACACAGTTGCCCTGCTCCCCCTCAAATCATAATGACCTTTGCACATGCTCAATAGATGCCTCCATACAAAAGACAAGAGTCTGAGTCAGTCTATTGCTGCTAATCTATTTGTGGATTTCTTAAAAAAACAGGACGTAAAAGTCTAGAATAGCCTCAGTGGCCAGTGGGAAAATTGCAAGATTTTTATATTTCTCTATACAGATTGTAAAATAAAAAAATAAACAAAACATTACCAAAATAAAAAAAAAACACTTAACATAAAAACTGATGTAAACGGTAGACCTTTGGTCATTTATGTGCACTAAATGTGCAGGAAGTAGCAGTCTAGAATAACTTTCCAATGGCCAGTGGGAATATTCCAAGATTTCTATATTTTTTATTCAAATTGTAATATAAAATAATAAGCAAAAAATTGCCAAAAATAAATGCTTGATGTAAAAAAAGTGATTTAAACCGTAATGATTGGTCATAAATGTGCACTAATGAAACCCTCATTAATCGGCCAACACCGAAGAAATAATATAGCACAAGGAGCTACACGTACAAAAATTAATTTCCTTGTTCATGGAACAAGAAGATAGAATTTAGATAGAACAAAATATTGAGAATATATAATTAAAGGGCTATAACTGAAGGCAAAAATATTCATATGTCACAACAATTATTCTGTGAGAGGAAGAACAATACGGCTTCGGAGCTGGAATACCAGTCCTGATATACCTTGCTTGATAGCTCAAGAGACCGGCTAACCCATTATCTACCAATGTCCTTTTAATGGGACGCCTAATCTTTAGCTTCTAGCAACTAAGATTTTATATTTTTTATAACTAGGTCCAATTTTTTGTGTTGTGTTTGTAAAATGAATGCTTTCAAAATAGGAAATCATGTCATTGTCATTTTTAATTGAATATTGGGACGCCCTTTTCTGAAAAATCCGTACTTGTAAAAATTTTAATTTGGCAAGTAATGGGTTAAAAAAAGGGAACCGGGAGCTACCAAAAATGCAGTACAACAAATTGTCCAATGAGAAGTGAAAAGCAGAACTCACTGTTCCTGGTGCAATCCGTTTTTCACAATCGGTTAAAACATAGCAACAGGGTGAAGAGGTGAAACAACAGACGGACTATGGCCGTTTCGCTCTGCGTGCACTTCCACTGGTCCAAGGTCCAATTACGGAATAAAGGATTGCACCAGGAATGGTGAGTGCTACCTTTCACTTCTTATTGGATAAAAATTATTCTTCACGACAAGGCAAAGTAGAAAATATCAATATAATTTCTTGTACCCAAGTTCATTGCATTGCGTAAACATACACTTACCTCCTTAAGACAGCCCATGAAGTTGTTACTGACCGGTGACCCCGGTAGATCAGCTGTGCTGGGGCTACCTCCAACATAGAAAAAGTCATCTGAACCCAGCATGGTGTAGTCTTCTTGAGTGTAGCCTGTTGTAGTCAGAATCCCATCCACTGAGATTGTTACCTACATAACAAAGCACAGGGAAAGGACACGCTATACTCAGACCTAAATACTGCAGTTCTGGGATGTGCCTGATTTGAAACCTAGTTTGGAAATCCATTTTCATGTCTGTTTAAAGTTTGGTCTTGGATTCTAGATTTCATCTTCCCCTAAGAGGTTCTAATCTACTGTATTTCAGCTGTTGTCTGATTAATGATCTAGTGTCAGTATTGTCCCTACAGCAACTGAACAGTTATTCAGCAGACACAAAAATGGTGTTAGTAAAATGCTTTCTAGGTTAGTTCAGCTGTTGTACGTATTAGTAAGTTTAGTAGTCTGTCATTGACTAGATAAAACATGCGTTTCGGGGAAGGGGTAGACATAAATGACGCAAGCGGTTATAACAAGCACCACCACTATTTGCACTGATAACAAATGAGCAGCAGCGATAAACTAAACATGCAAAACATAAAAGTAAAAACAAAAGTAAACGCAAAATAAACAATGTTTGTAGCGCACTCTAGTGTGCACATGCCATACACACTACGGACCAGAAACAAAAGACAAAAAAGGGGGGAAATAAGTAACAAGACTGCTTGTGATGGATAAAGATGTATGGACATTACAAAGTTAAGCGTTTCGTGCCATGCATTATGAATGGTTAGAGAGTGGCCGAGCCAGTAGCCACCTGGGCCAGCCAGAGGTTAGCCTTGTTTTGGTTAATTACAGCTTGATGCAAACGGTAGTAAAGTTAATGATGCCCCTATGTGTGAGTTAAAAAAAAATATAAAAGAAAGTCATAAAGAAATCGAAAAAAAAAATAAAACAAAATAAATAACTCGATAGGGACAGGTAGAACTAAGGCGGTCAACAACAGATGAAAAGAAGGAGTTGAAAGTAAGCAGAAGAGTACCAACCGCAGTTCCTCTTTAGTAATGATGTCTACAGTTAAAAGAAAGAAAGGAAAACACACGGCAAACCCAAAATAAGAAACAATTAGAATGATATCTACCGAACAATGTAGTTTGTTTACCATAGCGTGTCCAATGCCTGAGTGCTTTGTGGAGAAGGGGGGAGAAAGGAAATTAAAAACTGTGAACATAATAACGACTGTTACTTAAAAAAATAAGATGGTCTCTACCATGTTAGTACATTTTTTTGATTCAGGTAACGGTTAGTAGAATGACACATTCCATGAGTGACATGTTAGTTATTAAGCATGTTAGTAACATAGAAAAAAAGGGCAAAAAAATTTTACAAGAAAAAAAGCAGACTAACAAGTAGGCCTCCACCGAGGCAACCACAATAGTATTTGTCCTGCAAATATATTTCATAACTTATCAGCTCTGTACTGAACAAAAACAGACACATGGTCGCTAGTTCCCCCATTTTTTGGGTCTTTAGGCTTAATACATCTGACAGACATAAAAAATGGCTAAGGAATCAAAATGTCTGCTTCCTCGACTGGATTTTTTTTGTTTTCTTTTTTTTTTGGAAAAATTCATAAATTAATTTTGAATCCCCTACTACTGAATTTACAGCTTTCAAGGAATCCTCATCAACTCCAAAACTTCTTTTCGGTCATACTGATGGGCTTTTGGGGTCACAGATTACTGCAATGAAACAAAGCAAAGAAGATCCTGACACAGAAAATGAGTTGAATGGGTTTCTGTAACTGCCTTGTTAAAACATGCACCACGTAGGCTGTACAATGTCTAATTCATTACTTTATTGTTATATTATTTCAATAATTATTCAATTATTGTTGTAACTAATCTCATGAGCAAAGGCAAATCTAGAAAGTTGGGCATTTTTTTTAATTTGTTTTTTAAATTTCCATAAAATCTATGGTCCCACCCTGCTATTTATGGTGCGAAAAAAAAAATTACGGAAACAAAATCATCATTTAGGATATTAATTACTGTATTTTTCTGACTATAAGACTTAAAAAAAAATATCAGCCCAACATGATGGAGGGGGAAGGGGATATCTATTCAGAGAGAAAGTCTACACTTAATTAGAGCCATTATTTTGTGATCTGTTGTGTCTCTCATTAATGCTCCATCCATTATGATCTAAGATATGATTATATGCGCATGAGGGAACGGTATAAATTGGTGAATGGTAATTTGTTGGTAAAGTGACAGAGCATGCAAGTGGGCAATAGTCAGCACTTGTTTCATGGAGATTGTCAAAGTGACTCGTTGAGTGATGCATAGCGTAAGCGAGTGTGGCATAAAGAAACGGAGAAAAAACAGAGCGCAGCTCCAAGACTTTAACTGTACACTGCAGTGTGCTGGGGTGTGAACAAGACTCTTTCTATACAGATGATCAGGTTTTTAAATACATAAGATAATGATTGCATACATTAGATATGACTTCTCTATTATGGGTATACCTTGGCGATTGGTGGAGCAGCTTAGTATACATTTTTTTTGCAAAAAAACGTATCAACTAAATACCCTGTTTTTTTCCATCTTTTGACTAGCACTTGCTTATTGCTGTGATTCTTTTTACAACAGAGTATTTTTGGCCTCATTGTGCTCTTTTGTGTCTTCAAGTTTCTTGGTGGTGTGTGAACATGCTCCTACAGACTTGTTCAATGTGCAAGTAACCCATGTGTTTCTAGTTCTATAATTGTTCTCTTGTTTCTACAAGACTGGGGAGTCCACCACTCCTTATGGGTCATTTGCACTAAAGCTGTTCCATCCAGCATGTCCACATGAATATTCCTTCTCTGAACGCTGCTTATACAGGTACTATACAGATGATCAGGTTTTTAAATACATCAGATAGGGATTATATACATTAGTTAGGACTACTCTATATGGGTATACCTTGAAGATTGGTGGAGCAGCTTAGTATACTTTTTTTGCAAAAAAAAGTATCAACTAAATACCGTTTTTTCCATCTTTTGACTAGCACTTGCTTATTACTGTGATTTTTTTTACAACAGAGTATTTTTGGCCTCATTGTGCTCTTCTGTGTCTTCAAGTTTCTTGGTGGTGTGCGAACATGTTCCTACAGACTTGTTCAATGAGCAAGTAGCCCATGTGTTTCTGGTTCTCTGGATATTTAAATACAGGGACAGCGCCGAAAACTAAATCTATGCCTTTGGCCTTGTTCAGACATCAGGGTTTTTTTTACATATGAGAAAAACAGACCGAGTTACATCACTGATGGTCATCAGAGTTTCATTAGATTTTAGACAAGAAACTGGAAGCTCACAGCGCTTGCATAATATTCGGAACCAAGAGACCTGTAGCCGGTGGGTGGCCGTTCCACTGGTGAAGCACAGCAAACCATGTACGCAAATTTGGAAGTTGAAGGCATGACAATCCGATAATTAAAATTAAATATAAATTGGAATATATTTAAAATGAGTTAAACCCTGGTTAAAAACAACCGAGTTTCTGGCAATAGAATGCCCTTAACGGACTACGATTAAGAGGATTCTATTGCCAGGAAAGCATCAATTTTTTTACCTATTTTGGATGGATTCACTCATTTTAAGCATGTTCCAATAAATACTAAACTTTAATTACCAGATGGTCGTGCCTTCCACTTCCAAATTTGCGCACAGGGTTTCATTAAAGTCTTTTCAGAGTTTATTCTTTCATCTATCAGTCAGTGAAAAACGGGCAGCACACGGATGGCTTGTTCACAGACCCACAAACTTTCTTTGCCAAGTTTGATATGACACTTGGATTCATATCGGACATGTCTTTGTTATTTAGCAAAGACCTCTCGGTCCACAAAAAAAAAATCACTTTTTTTTTTCTTTATCTCCATATGAGAGGTCTTTTTCTGGTTTCATAATAAGTTAGAACTAATCATGATTGTTGTAATGAAATTTGTATGATTTATTTATTTTTTCTGATTTGCTATGTTTTCTATGCCATCTGTTTTTAGTACACTGATGAAGGTCCATGTAGTGACCAAAACATCTGTACTATACATTGGACTGCATTAAAGTTCTTCATAAGTTTATCCTAAGTTGAATGCCAAGTTTTGTTTATCACTTTGTTCGTTTAGGAACCTAATTGTGCACCCTCACAGTTGTGCCACGGTGTACTATTTATCACAAAAAAATCACTGACATGTGATCAGCCCTATAGACTATCATAGGTACAAGGGCAATCCATGAATATCACAGATAGCAATTGTACGTTTCTAAGTGAAAAACTAATGGGTGAATGAGCACACAGGAGAAGGAAAAAGTTGCCATGAGTCTGTTTTGGGTAATACTTAGTCTGAAATGTTTGGAAAGTTTTTAAAAAAAATCTTAAGTCTTAATAATTCATTGAGTCTTATAGTCCAAAAAATACAGTAAGATACTTTCTATTAAACAAAAATATGCAATTTAAATTTTTTTTTATATTTTCCCACATTCCATATACTTACAGAAATTATTAATTCTGTATCCATATTCCATTTTTTGGGGGATGATAATAAGGATTAAGAAAATTGTTTTCCCCAAGGAAAAAAAAAATCATATTATAATTTACTCTTCGATATTTATATTATATATTTAAGATTTATGGGAGTTAGGTAAAATTAGAAATATCTTTTTAGCAATGGTGACTGCTCTTAGAAAAAAAAAGTGAAAAATAGAGAGGGGCTACTACTGATCAATGACATTTATTTTTACATCAGACTAATAACAGTCTGTAGTCTGAAAAAAAGATGGAGATTATGCTCCATTATAAACACAAGCTTTGCTGAAAAATGATTTTGCTTTATATATATACTAGAATTTCCACAGTAAAGCTATACTCTCCAGCTAATAGCCTATGTGAGTACTGGGCAAGATATGACTGTACATTTAGGGTTGCTATGTATAGTAGTAGTACTCTTGCGCCTATGCCAAAGAGGTTGTGCGCTCCTTTTCAGAAACATCATCACTCCTCCTCTGGGCCAGGTGCTACAGTAAAGCTCTTACGTGAATAGGCTTGGTCTGCCATTCCAGATGCAGACCAAGAATTTCTGTCTCTGGGGGAAAAAAAATAGACCCCTTTTTAAGGAGGAGATGTGAGGTCTCCTGACATGTCTGTTTTAGTAAAGGGTGACTGTCAGGTAATTCATGTAGTCCGCACGACAGGTAGCACAAATCAGGGATAGGCTCCCTTAATGCTGGATAGACATAGTTAAGAACAGTCATCTGAGGGGATCCATGTCAGTGTGTCTCAGATAGAGCCGATCGGGTATACAAATTGGCATTGACCTTTAAAACGTCCTGAGCCAAATGTGAAACCAGAAGTGACCCACGCAGATGATTGTTCTCCATGATGTCAGCTCCTTTTCAAACTCTGAGTCCGATTTATCAAAAATATTTAAGCCAGTTCCATCCCCTTTGGGGCAGGTAAAAGTGGGGTAAAGCCCGCTTAATAAATTTGTCAAAAGTTGTTACGTAACTTTCACTAGAAATGTCACCGGACTGGAGTACCATTTTTGGCAAGGAACACTGAGACACACGCCAGTGAAAAGATGCAACTAATTCATTAAGTGGTGTGCATATCTTAATGAATTAGGCACATCTTATTCCTTCAAGCCCATCATTAGGACAATTGAACAAAATGCCCGTCTAAATGAATCGGAACCCTTGTTTTCTCTAAACTCTGCCTTGTATCAGAATAAAACATGGATACCAGCAACGATGGAGTCTATTCCTGATTCATGGTTCGGAAAGTATGAATTCCGTGATAAGTTCACCTAAAAAGTTTAATCCTCATAATACTTTAATTCTGGAACATCTTTTATAGAACTTAGCGCAATTCCTCTTTTATTTAGCTGTAGTCAGGAGAATATTTTTTTTAGAGTATACAATCCTAACTTTTGATGTGGGACCCAATGATTTCTGTGTATATCTCTGTATACAGGGGTGTCAAACTGCATTCCTCGAGGGCTGCAAACAGGTCATGTTTTCAGGATTTCCTTGTAATGCACAGGTGACAATTTAATCACCTACACAAATAATGAGTTGGTGATTAAATTATCACCTGTGCAGTACAAGGAAATCCTGAAAACATGACCTTTTTGCAGCCCTCGAGGGATGCAGTTTGACAACCCTGTCTGTATACATTTCTCAATAAACTGAAAACTAAATATTACCAGTTGGCGATTAGTGATGAATGCAAGTGCTCGTTACTTGAGCTTGCCTAGGGGGTTCGGGTATGCACCAAGTATAGCGGGTGCTCGGGTGACATGTTCCAGTCCGTGCGGCCGCATGTTTCGTGGCTGATAGACAGCTACAAAATATGTGGGGATTGGCTGTGTATGTCAGGGTATTCCCGCATGTTTTGTGGCTGCTTAAACAGCCCCGAAACATGCGGCAGTGGAGACCAGAAGATGTCACTAGATCCCCTGCAATACTCTGTGCCTGCCTGAGCACCCAAGGCAGACTCGAGTAATGAGCACTTGCGCTCATCACTCTTGGCGATGTGTTCCTATAAACTCTTGCGCTGCACAATCAGCGCTGACAGTGTCACACGTACCTCTTTGATAAGAAGACTGCTGACACCCAGCTGTCAATTTGGCAAAAAAATTCAAGAAGAAACCAAGGAACTAAAGCAGTTGTACAAGAATTCTCCAAAATTGTTATTTCATGAAAAATACAAGTCTTTACAAAAACAGACGTTTCAGGAGACCTGACAGAGCTGAAAAAATTCTTTTAAATCTTACCACTACAGTATAGAAAAAATATAACTTTATAATTCCAAATATAATATTAGAATTTAAAAAAAAATGCAAAATCAAATTATTGTCAAAATAGGTTTCTCATTGTTAAAGTTGTGTTTTTTTTTTTTGTTTGGACAGAACTGTACTCTGATCTTTTGTTCACAGCAGGGACAGGCATATCATAGTATCCTTCTCTGTGTAAGCAAAGGGAGGATTTGGATCACTCATGAATTATCTAAGCTACTGGGACTTGAAAAGATCCTAAGCTGCCAGGCAGGGTGCAGAGCTAAAATTTCAATCCAACTGATGTCAGCAATGATAACAGGCAAGAAAACTGCATCCTGCTGGCAAGAGGGGATATACTGCATCCATTTATTTAGTATGTTTATTGCTTGAGAAAAATATATATTTTTACATTGAATTTGGCCTGTAAAAAAATATATTATTTTATTTAATGCGTAAAGTGAATGTCTACCATTTTGTGCTGATTAAGTTTTTCATAGATCTTCAGAGATAGGCTGCAACTTTTATGGCCAAGGTCAGCATAACCTCTGATCCTAGATGTTTAACCCCCAAGATGCTCCATTTATTAGCTATCACAGTATCTAAAGGGTTGGACAGACTGAAATGGCTCTCTTTGGCATCTCAATAGTGCCCGAAGGATGAAATTGCAGAACACCGATAGGTGGCCATTGTAGCTAAGGACCTATTAAAGGACCATAGTGCTGCCATCGCTATACGCCTATGAGACAATGCCTAAATATGAAGTCTCATAGGTTGTTGGTCAAAAGTTGTAAAATCATCGAATACACAACAAATGTTAACTCTTGAACAGTGGCTACATACAAATAATTGTAATCTCGAAATGGGCAATAATAATTTAAAGGTAATAAAATACTGTAATTGTGCCGACAGTTAGGCAGACTTTGGTATTTACACTGCATAAAACCATGCAGCATTTAAAATGCTATAGAAAATAAATAAATATATTGTAGGAATCACAGTTTTTTCAATATATCCTTTGAAGTGGTTAAGAAAAGTTAATATAAAAAAGTTATGCACCCCCAAATAGACAAATGTAACTCATTACACAAAAATACAAGGCTTCATATAATTGCATCAGAATGAAAAAAATATTGTTCTCTGATGCCAAAGGCCCAAATTTGGCTATAAATGCTTTGCCTTTAAGGAGTTAAAGGTAGATATTCACTTTAAGCATTTTAATAAATCTATTGGATTTTACTTTTAAGAGCGGACCCACCTCCAAAATAAATCAAAGGGTAATCTTTACATATTTATAACTAGGAATTACGAGTGCCCATTAGACTTTTTATCAGTCTCTTTTGTCTTTTGCCCAATTATTCAGCAAATTTTAGAAGGGTAGTATTAAATGGGTTATCTGGGACTTTTCTTATTTTTTGTAATGGGGCTAAAACATTTCAGAGAGATAGTAGCTAACTACCTGCCAATTATGCCCGGTGTTGATCTCTGCCAGGTCACAGACTGCTCCTGCGGGCTATTCTGCTGCTTCATTTGACTTCACGCCAACAGAGCAGCTCTTCCTCTTCCTGTCTGCTTTGTGAGCAGAGCATCACTGTTGACATCATGCTGACTGACAACAAGCTCCCCACAGTTAGGCAGCAGAGAGCCGGTTGTCAACTGGCATGACATTGGCAGTCACACCCCTTAGACAGAGAAGAGTGGAAGAGAAAGAACTGCTCTGTTGACGTGAGGTCAAATGAAGCTGCAGGATCACTGGTAGGAGCAGTCTGTGACTTCTCTGAGCCAGCAGAGATCAGCACCAGGCAGAACAGGCTTATAGGATTACTTGGCATAAAATAAAAAATTTTTTTAACCCAGTTTATCTCCCACTGCTCCAAAATGGTCGCAGATCTCTACTAATTTCTATAGCGATGTTGTGCAGTCCATGCGCACGTGACAGCGATCTATCAATGGTGTTAGAGGCAGTGACATTCACACAGATGGCTCATCCCACTATAGAAAGTAATCAGAGATCGGCAATGACCACCAGAGTGGCATCGCTGGAATAAATGGAGGGTAACATCACATTCTGCTAATGGCTTATGTTCTTAAGAGGAAACCTGTCACCAGAAAAAATGCTATTAACCTGCAGTTTAATATCATTACTAACCTGCCCAGCTCCACATTTAGCTGAATGCTGTGGGGACAAAATTAACATTATTCCCCCCAACAGCGTTCCATTTCAGTCAAGGGGGTGGCGCCAGCACGGGTTCAGTCACTGCTTTCCATATACAGATTGGGAGCTGTAACCGCATCCCCGGCCCTGACTGACAGCGGGCCGCAAGGCAGAGTGACTGTAAGTCAGTCCTGGGGGAGCGTTAACAGCTGCTGCTCTCTGTTTTCGGAGCAGTGACTGCCCCAGTACTGAGGCCGCCCCTGTACCTGAAAGCTGAGGAAAGAAATTAAGTTTATTTTTTACCCGCAGCGTTCGGTTAATTGCTGCGCCAGGCAGGTTACCTTAATAACGCCATTAACCTCATTTCTGCAGATTATTAGTTTTTTTTTTCTGGTGACAAGTTCCCTTTAAATACTCAAAGCCTTTTTTTACTTTTTGCCCTTATTAGAACAGTGAACTCTAGATGTTCTCAAAGTGGGTTCAAATGCCCCATAAAAAAGGACAACCCAATCCTCTGAGAATTTCATACCTGCATGGTCAAAAATTAAGAAAACGTAAATGATCATAGATCCTTTTAAATCTTAAAGAAATATATGAAAAAAAGTCTTAGTAGTGACAATTATATAACTACACAAGGATAATAATGGTGAATTATCATTAAATAAATACAATACAATTGAAAAACTTAATCTATAGGACTCAACAACTCATTGACCAAGTATAAGTTATGTCTGTCAATAACTTCCTTATAGACGGCCCTTGGTGTTTTCTAGGTCTGCCCCTGCTCAAGTTTCACAAGCTTTGAAAATATCTATTAGTATATTTAATCTCGAGAATATTTTGCTACCTAGCTGTGTTGAAAACAAAATGAATAACGTTTTCATCCATTTTACTGTTACCTGACGCAGATTTCTTGTTACTTTCACATCATGCCAGTTATTGTCATTAAACTTTCCATTCACCGGCTCCACCAAGGCCTCAAAGGCCCCTGACCCCAAATTAATGACCAAAGACACGGCTCCATTTTTTAAGGCCAGATTGACATAATCTGCCGATTTTCCTGTGTGAAGCATCAGTCCGTTCCTCTGAAGGGTTTTAAACGACAACGTGATTTCATCGCTGCTGCTCTGAATTGGGTTTTGCGATAAGTCGTAGCAGAAATACTCGGACCCTTTAAATGTGGCGATGTACTCTTCCTTCCCTGTAAAAAAAAAATAATATATGTATGTAACATCTGAAGCATATAAAGTGGGTTAAATTCAGTCATTTAATAGCCTAGCTTAAAGAAAAAAGGAAGAAAAAGAAAAGGAAAAATAGAAAAACCTCTTTACTTGGAAAGACATAACAACATCCATTTCAATGGAACTGACAAGTTATGTTAAAAGCATTGCCAATTGTATAAATGGCTTAAGCAACTAAACAAATATCTCATCCCCATACAGAATGAGATTCTGTCCTTATAGATGGATTGAACTGTACTTTCAACTATCAGTTCATGGTACAATCAGCTCATTATTTTTATGCATGAGCTCATTAAAAAAAAGAAAATTAAAATACAACTTCAGCAGCTTAGCATCCCTTTCAACTTATTCAGTTCTATAAAAAAAATCATATATTACAGTAATGAAGTATAGAATTTATTTTTCGCTTCACTCTTACATTTTTAGATAATAGTCATAATAATAATAGCAATAATAATAATAATAATAATAATAATAATATAAATAGTTACTACTGCTAATAATAATAATTAGTTTGTGTATTATGCTAAAGGGAACCTGTCATGTCAAAAAATTATGCTAACCTGCAGATATGAGGTTAATTGGCATGTTAATAGAGTTCTAAAGCCGCAAGGCCGATGTTCTCAAAGGCCGGCTAATAGGGGAAAATGAACATTATTCCTCCCTGCAGCCTCTGACGTTCAAAGAGATGTGGCAACGGCCACCACTCAGTACATAGTTAGTGGCGGCTGTAACCACACCCCAGCACTGACTGACAGCCGACTCTGTACTGATACACTGCTGAGCTGGCTGTCAGTAAGCACTGGGGTGTGGTTAAAGCAGCCGCCTCTATGTAACCCAGAGGCTAATGGGAGGAATAATTTTTATTTCCGCCCGGCAGCTGGTCTTTCAGTGCCGTGACCGCAAAGCTATAGAATGCTATTAATCTGCAGACTGACTCCATATCTGCAGGTCAATACTGTTTGGGGATAGGTTCCCTTTAACAAGTTTTTCCTGAGAAATCTAATGAATAATGTCATCCGATATTTACATCAGGCTTTTCTTTATTGCTTTCGTATAAATCAGATTGTACAGGAATAAATATAGGTAGAAAAACATTGAAAAAGAACACTAGTAATTGGATAGGTTTATTTAAAGTGTTGTTTCTAGTGATGAGCCAGTGTACTCGTTGCTTGGGTTTTACCGAGCATGCTCGGGTGGCCTCCAAGTATTTATGACTGTTCGGAGATTTAGTTTTCAACACAGCAGCTGAAAGATTTACAGCTACTAGCCAACTTGAATACATGTGGGGATTCCCTAGCAACCAGGCAACCCCCACATGTACTTAGGCTGGCTAGTAGCTGTAAATCATTCAGCTGTCGTGATAAAAACTAAATCTCCGAACACAAACAAATACTCGGAGACCACCTGAGTGTGCTCGGGAAAACCCGAACAATGAGTACACTCGCTTATCACTAGTTGTTTCCTATAATTACAACAGATCTACAGCATAGGTGATAAGCATCTGATTTCTGTAGATCCCAACACTGTAACCAGGCTCGGCCTGGTCCTCAGAAGAACAGGAGAATTCTCCGGTGGGCCACTGTGTAGGAAAGTGCCACCACCCATTTAAATGAGCAGTGATTGGCACAGTACACTTGACTCACCAATACAGAGGCAAAGGCAGCATCTTATTAAATAAACAACCCAGTTTATTGCTATGGAATTTTGTGAATGAGTGTAGAGACATATTTACATGCAGCTGAAAAGTGGGTCTCTGGAGTCTCAACTCAGAAGCATATTACTTGTCCTTTGCATATATATTGTAAGTTTTGATTATAGAAAGGTCCCCTTAACCCCTTTACCCCCAAGGGTGGTTTGCACGTTAATGACCGGGCCAATTTTTACAATTCTGACCACTGTCCCTTTATGAGGTTATAACTCTGGAACGCTTCAATGGATCCTGGTGATTATGACATTGTTTTCTCGTGACATATCGTACTTCATGACAATGGTAAAAATTCTTTGATAGTACCTGCGTTTATTTGTGAAAAAAACAGAAATTTGGCGAAAATTATGAAAATTTCGCAATTTTCCAACTTTGAATTTTTATGCAATTAAATCACAGAGATATGTCACACAAAATACTTAATAAGTAACATTTCCCACATGTCTACTTTACATCAGCACAATTTTGGAACCAAAATTTTTTTTTGTTAGGGAGTTATAAGGGTTAAAATTTGACCAGCAATTTCTCATTTCTACAACACCATTTTATTTTAGGGACCACATCTCATTTGAAGTCATTTTGAGGGGTCTATATGATAGAAAATACCCAAGTGTGACACCATTCTAAAAACTGCACCCCTCAAGGTGCTCAAAACCATATTCAAGAAGTTTATTAACCCTTCTGGTGCTTCACAGGAATTTTTTGAATGTTTAAATAAAAATGAACATTTAACTTTTTTTCACAAAAAATTTAATTCAGCTCCAATTTGTTTTATTTTACCAAGGGTAACAGGAGAAAATGGACCCCAAACATTGTTGTACAATTTGTCCTGAGTATGCCAATACCCCACATGTGGGGGTAAACCACTGTTTGGGCGCATGGCAGAGCTCGGAAGCGAAGGAGTGCCATTTGACTTTTCAATGCAAAATTGACAGGAATTGAGATGGGACGCCATGTTGCGTTTGAAGAGCCACTGATGTGCCTAAACATTGAAACCCCCCACAAGTGACACCATTTTGGAAAGTAGACCCCCTAAGGAACTTATCTAGAGGTGTGGTGAGCACTTTGACCCTCCAAGTGCTTCACAGAAGTTTATAATGTAGAACCGTAAAAATAAAAAATCATATTTTTTCACAAAAATTATCTTTTCACCCCCAATTTTTTATTTTCCCAAGGGTAAGAGAAGAAATTGGACCCCAAAAGTTGTTGTACAATTTGTCCTGAGTACGCTGATACCCCATATGTGGGGGTAAACCACTGTTTGGGCGGATGGGAGAGCTCGGAAGGGAAGGAGCGCCGTTTGACTTTTCAAAGCAAAATTGACAGGAATTGAGATAGAACGCCATGTTGCGTTTGAAGAGCCACTGATGTGCCTAAACATTGAAACCCCCCACAAATGACACCATTTTGGAAAGTAGACCCCCTAAGGAACTTATCTAGAGGTGTGGTGAGCACTTTGACCCACCAAGTGCTTCACAGAAGTTTATAATGCAGGGCCTTAAAAATAAAACAAAATTTTTTTCCCACAAAAATTATTTTTTTAGCCCCCAGTTTTGTATTTTCCTGAGGGTAACAGGAGAAATTGGACCCCAAAATTTGTTGCCCAATTTGTCCTGAGTGCGATGATACACCATATGTGGGGGGAACCACTGTTTGGGCACATGGGAGGGCTCAGAAGGGAAGGAGTGCCATTTGAATGCAGACTTAGATGGAATGGTCTGCAGGTGTCACATTGCGTTTGCAGAGGAGCCCCTAATGTACCTAAACAGTAGAAACCCCCCACAAGTGACACCATTTTGGAAAGTAGACCCCCTTAGGAACTTATCTAGATGTGTGCTGAGTGCTTTGACCCACCAAGGGCTTCACAGAAGTTTATAATGGAGAGCCGTAAAAATAAAACAAAAATTTTTTCCCACAAAAATTATTTTTTAGCCCCCAGTTTTGTATTTTCTCGAGGGTAACAGGAGAAATTCGACCCCACAATTTGTTGTCCAATTTGTCCTGAGTGCGCTGATACCCCATATGTGGGGGGGAACCACTGTTTGGGCGCATGGGAGGGCTCGGAAGGGAAGGAGCTCCATTTGGAATGAGGACTTAGATGGAATGGTCTGCAGGTGTCACATTGCATTTGCAGAGCCCCTAATGTACCTAAACAGTAGAAACCTCCCACAAGTGACACCATTTTGGAAACTAGACCCCCTAAGGAACTCATCTAGATGTGTTGTGATAGCTTTGAACCCCCAAGTGTTTCACTACAGTTTGTAACGCAGAGCCGTGAAAATTAAAAAAAAAAATCTTTCCCCCCAAAATTATTTTTTAGCCCCCAGTTTTGTATTTTCCCGAGGGTAAGAGAAGAATTCGACCCCAAAAGTTGTTGTCCAATTTGTCCTGAGTATGCTGATACCCCGTATGTTGGGGGAAACCACCGTTTGAGCGCATGGCAGAGCTCGGAAGGGAAGGAGCGCCATTTGGAATGCAGACTTAGATGGAATAGTCTGCAGACGTCACATTGCGTTTGCAGAACCCCTAATGTACCTAAACAGTAGAAACCCCCCACAAGTGACCCCATATTGGAAACTATACCCCCCAGGGAACTAATCTAGATGTGTTGTGAGAACTTTGAACCCCCAAGTGTTTCACTACAGTTTATAACGCAGAGCCGTGAAAATAAAAAATCTTTTTTTTCCCACAAAAAATATGTTTTAGCCCTGAGTTTTGTATTTTCCCAAGGGTAACAGGAAAAATTGGACCCAAAAAGTTGTTGTCCTATTTGTCCTGAGTACGCTGATACCCCATATGTTGGGGTAAACCCCTGTTTGGGCACACGGGAGAGCTCGGAAGGGAAGAAGCACTGTTTTACTTTTTCAACGCAGAATTGGCTGGAATTGAGATCGGACGCCATGTCGCGTTTGGAGAGCCCCTGATGTGCCTAAACAGTGGAAACCCCACAATTATAACTGAAACCCTAATCCAAACACATCCCTAACCCTAATCCCAACAGTAACCCTAACCACACCTCTAACCCAGACACACCCCTAACCCTAATCCCAACCCAATTCCCAACCGTAAATGTAATCTAAGCCCTAACTGTAACTTTAGCACCAACCCAAACTGTAGCCCTAGCCCTAACCCTAGCCCTAACCCTAATCCTAACCCTAGCCCTAACCCTAGCCCTAACCCTAGCCCTAACCCTAGCCCTAGCCCTAACTCTAACTCTAGCCCTAACCCTAGCCCTAGCCCTAACCCTAGCCCTAACCCTAACCCTAGCCCTAACCCTAGCCCTAACCCTAGCCCTAACCCTAGCCCTAGCCCTAACCCTAACCCTAGCCCTAACCCTAGCCCTAACCCTAGCCCTAACCCTAGCCCTAACTCTAACCCTAGCCCTAATGGGAAAATGGAAATAAATACATTTTTTTAATTTGTCCCTAACTAAGGGGGTGATGAAGGGGGGTTTGATTTACATTTATAGCGGGTTTTTTAGCGGATTTTTGTGATTGGCAGCCGTCACACACTGAAAGACGCTTTTTAGTGCAAAAAATATTTTTTGCGTTACCACATTTTGAGAGCTATAATTTTTCTATATTTTGGTCCACAGAGTCATGTGAGATCTTATTTTTTGCGGGACGAGTTGACGTTTTTATTGGTAACATTTTCGGGCACGTGACTTTTTTGATCGCTTCTTATTCCGATTTTTGTGAGGCAGAATGACCAAAAACCAGCTATTCATGAATTTCTTTTGGGGGAGGCGTTTATACCGTTCCGCGTTTGGTAAAATTGATAAAGCAGTTTTATTCTTCGGGTCAGTACGAATACAGCGACACCTCATTTATATCATTTTTTTATGTTTTGGCGCTTTTATACGATAAAAACTATTTTATAGAAAAAATAATTATTTTGGCATCGCTTTATTCTCAGGACTATAACTTTTTTATTTTTTTGCTGATGATGCTGTATTGTGGCTCGTTTTTTGCGGGACAAGATGACGTTTTCAGCAGTACCATGGATATTTATATCTGTCTTTTTGATCGCGTGTTATTCCACTTTTTGTTCGGCGGTATGATAATAAAGCGTTGTTTTTTGCCTCGTTTTTTTTTTTTTTTCTTACGGTGTTTACTGAAGGGGTTAACTAGTGGGCCAGTTTTATAGGTCGGGCCGTTACGGACGCGGCGATACTAAATATGTGTACTTTTATTTTTATTTTTTTTATTTCGATAAAGAAATATATTTATGGGAATAATATATATATTTTTTTTCATTATTTTGGAATATTTTTTTTTATTTTTTTTTACACATTTGAAAATTTTTTCTTTTACTTTTTTACTTTGTCCCAGGGGCGGACATCACAGATCAGTGATCTGACAGTTTGCACAGCACTCTGTCAGATCACTGATCTGACATGCAGCGCTGCAGGCTTCACAGTGCCTGCTCTGAGCAGGCTCTGTGAAGCCACCTCCCTCCCTGCAGGACCCGGATCCGCGGCCATCTTGGATCCGGGGCTCGAGCAGGGAGGGAGGGAGGTAAGACCCTCGCAGCAACGCGATCACATCGCGTTGCTGCGGGGGGCTCAGGGAAGCCCGCAGGGAGCCCCCTCCCTGCGCGGTGCTTCCCTGCACCGCCGGCACATCGCGATCATCTTTGATCTCGGTGTGCCAGGGGTTAATGTGCCGGGGGCGGTCCGTGATCGCTCCTGGCACATAGTGCCGGATGTCAGCTGCGATAGGCAGCTGACACCCGGCCCCCGTGAGCGCCGCCGATCGCGCTGGACGTACTATCCTGTCCATGGTCATAGGGGCCCACCCCACATGGACGGGATAGTACGTCCGATGTCAGAAAGGGGTTAAAAAATGTTCACAGTTTAGCCTGTAGGTGCATTCACACCATTTAATCAATAAGTAGACTAAAAGTGTTGTTGCTTTTCTGCCCTAATTGAGTCCAGTAAGAGAGAAGTAGTATTTTTCTCACTATTGGTCCTTTATTGTACCTTGTAGATGTCAACTTCAGTGCCCTGTGCTCTTCTAATGCTATAATGTAAAAGCTGGCTCTGTGCAACACTGCACAGCGCAAAGTTTTGTCCAGCTGCACAATTATGCCGCTGGCCTGAAATGTTAATCAAACAGATCTAGACAGTTGATTATTGACCTAATTTAAAAATATGTGATACAATAATTTATTATTATTCAATCTGTGGTACTACACATCATATGCTGTACAGAGCAAATATGTGACAATTTTAGCCAATTAGAGGCCAAGAGTTAGCGAACACCTTTGTATGTAGTGATGGGTTGCAGCCAACAAATGCCTCCTGTGATTCCTGAACTCCCTGACCTGTCTGCAAAGATATGAGACAACTTCAGTCACATGTCAGTCTAGGCGGAGAAGGAAGTACAGATGCCAGTAAGAAGAAGAAGTATTCGAATGGTAGGTAAGGTAAGTATCATTTATTTTTTTTATCTCATTCTGAAAAGTTTTTAAAAACTTGTATGTGGACAGGCAACCTCATGTTAACTTTAGTAATAGAGATGATCGAACCTCTTGGAATTCGATTACGTCAAATTCAGCAAATTTTGCCCCAAAAATTTGATTTGAACAGAAAAAAATTTGCCATGATTTTCAGGTAGCTTAATTGTCTTAAAAAGAGGTGTCTACCACAACGAGTTCTCCCAGGAGTGTATGCAACTTCTTTAATGCATTTAATGGAAAATCAGTCTCAATAATAAGAGAGAGATTTTGCCCATGATGTATCTACTTTTGAGGCGCATGTATGGCAAGTGATGCTAACAGCCAGATTACCATAATCAGTCATCATCGCACAGAGTATGAGATAGTCTCTCCTGATTGGTGGCATTCTACTCTGTGATCTAATGTGATAACTCCAAGGCATTTTCAGAAAGAATGTGCCGTCTGTGTCTCATGTATTATATAAACTGGTTGGCGGATGTTTTTTGCCACTTTGTGTGAAGTGACACCGTCATTGTTCCAATTTATCAGTACCCCCAGATGTCAATAAATTTGACTCAAATTCAATTTGCACATAATTGATACAATCATCTCTGTTTAGTAAATCCTTAATGGTAGACTTTTACATATCAGGGGCCTTTCTATGCTGTACTATTACTATAAACCTATTTTTTTTGCACAGGATAACCGCATCAAACAAAAACATAAATCAGTAATCTCAACCATCTCTGCAACATGACATCCATATATATGGAGATGACTAAAAACTAAGATAAGTAAAAAAATGTAAAACCCTGTGTAATTTTTCAGGTAAACCCTTCGCACTCTGAAGTCTTTTGTTTTCAGGCCGATTGCGCGAGAAACTAGCAATTACCCCGTACAATGATGTATTGGTTTTATAACCTTTCAAATTATGAAAAATTGTCCATTATCTTTCCTTAAGACCAGGAAATCATTCTCACTTTAAACATAGCCAACAAAACAATGGCATGAAGGTAACTTTTCATCTTAAAATTAGTACGGCCAACATTGGCAAGTCAAAGAGCTTACGTCGGAAATACCTGCTTACCGCACACTATAATTATAGGCTAATCAAAGGAATCATTTTACTGTGAATGACCGAGTCTGAGTAAAATCTGCTTCTCCAGGGCTTAGAAAAGATTGGAAAAAGCTTTTAAGAAGGTTAACAGTTTGTACGTATCACGCCTTCCTTAAGTATTCAAGGCTAAATCTTGTGAGCTAATGGTATTTTCCTTGAGAAAGAGAATGAAAAGCCAATTCAGCATGTCTGCACCTTCTATAAAAGGCAGCTTCATATGTCACTAAAGATCTGATCAGTCCGGTAGCCGCAGACAGACATAGTCTAAAACACCTTCCCGGTGGAAGTGAAATCATTGTCTGTAATATCTGAATTTTCATTGTCCTCCTCCCTTTATTCAATCAATAGGAATAGATTAGACGCTGTACTTCTTTTCGTGTACACATTTAGAATATGACCCTCATTGTACTATGAAACTGATGAAGTATTATTAAAAAATTGATTTTTTTTAAATGGTCTCCAAATAACGGTACTTAAAAGAGAGAATTGCTTATTTGAAGTTGTTGATAATGTACAGTATTTACTGGACTAAGGTTGTGATTTTAGAGCAATTTAGACTTCTTCAGATAGGTTGATAGGTAGTAGGCTGGCAAACCGATCCATAACAATCGATGATCGCACACATCATGATATCTAACTACACAGAATTTTTGTTTGCTGTATCAAAAGAAAGTTTCACATTATTCTCACTACAGGTATGAATTATAAGTATTTGTTTCCTCCATAGGCTTACAAAGAGTGAAAATTACCAATTTTGCTATCCTTATCTTCCACGAGCTCAGCAAAGCATGATCACTGCAACCAATCACTGGGAACAGCAGGAGATCGCTGAGCCCAGTGATTGGCTGCAGTGATTGCATGCACTGTAGCTATGACATCACCACTCTTGCTTTATTAACAAGTCAGACAAATGACATAATCGCGCCACTGGCCTGAACTGTGAACTCTCCGGTGTTGCAAGCAGAGGAAGCCTTAGAGGAGCATAGGGACCTTGAAGCTGATTACATCAAGTCATACGACCAGTTTCAGAGCAGTGCTTGCAAGTTCTATAGAACAGAGCTTGTAAGTGCTGCTCTCCTTGACTAGGAGACCGGCCACTGCTGATAGACTGAAGAAGTGGCCAGTAGCCTAGGCAAAAAGCAGTACACCAGAACACTAAAAATCCTCCATTCTTGAGAACAGAGATGATTTTAATAACAAATAATTTGCAAAGTTCCATGTTTTTACAAGCACTTTGCAATTCTAACAATTCATGATGAGGATAACCCTTAAAGGACCTTTGTCCTTTGCTGCATTTTAGAAACTGTAAAATGCACAATTATGTGCTATTACGGAAAGTTTCCGTTTTCAGTCTCCCAATTAAATAAAATCTATCTTTTTAAGAGGTTTTTGAACCCAAAACACTGATGGCAAATTATAGGATATGCTATTCACTTTATGATTAGTTGGGATATGACTTCTGAGATACTGAGAGCAGTGATTGTAGAAAGGATATGTTCTTGTGGGGAGGTTGAGCTGGAACGGCAAGGCTTTGTCTTAATCTTGATCTAGTCTCTACAATCTGTTAAAAAATCAACTTATTGGAGGTAGTCCGAAAAGTTTCTCTAGAGTTTTCCAATTGATTTTTGAAATTTATTTTTATCATGTGGTTTGAAATAAATCCCGAGTTATACCTTCTCAATATGAAGAAAATTATTTTAGAAAGGTCATAAAGAAAAGTGTAGGTTTTTGTGCATCATCTACTACTGTATACTAAATGAGATATGTTTATAGTCAGGTAAATACATAGCACTCATAGTGGGCTCAACCCTGTTATTTCCTAAAACACTGCCATTCTCCAGTCAATGGGATCTCATTCTGTTGTTGGAATACCGTACAATCTTACACATGCTAATGCCAACCATAGGCTATAATTCCAACTGAATAGAAATCCATGGTTTGTTTTTCAAGACTCTTAAAGACTCATTTAGCATAGCGGTACAATTGCATCTATTTCTAAGTAAATGGTCTAATTTTACAGAAAACATACAAAGCTGCCAATATGCACCGGTAATTTCTGTGTATAACAAAGTTATTGTAATAAAAAAAGGCAGCAGTCATGGCTGCTACCCATCAGGAAAATCACGATACAAGGCACATCTCTCGATATCCATATGGTATGCCATATATTTAAAGTTCTTACTATGATATTGTTTGCTTTTATTTTATGTGCTTCCTTCTATAGTTGTGTTACAGGTGGACTTTCAAGAATGGCACTCAAATATCTTTAGAACATTTACAATCAGTCTGTTAACTTTTTTTAAGGTATGTATTGAAATTGATAATGCTCTATGATGTGTAGGATGAACTAGTTGAACGGTAGGTTCATACTGTATAAATCTCGTAAGCCCTGAGGCTACACTACTACGTTTTGTAGTGCTACTGATTGATTTTAACTACTAAATGGCAGCTGCAATCCACTCAACTTCATACATCTCAGTACATTGCTTTGGATAGTAGCTGTAGCTAATAAATAGTTAAAATAAATAAGTATTTGTTCAAAGGTTGCAGTGTAGCCCAAGCCTACGAGGCCCCTCTCATGTATGTAGACATTTAGGGGATTCTTCTATTTTGTACAATCCATAATCTCTAACTTGTTGGATGGTCATCTGGGTCTTACTGGCTGAGGAGTGGTCAGTTTTAGTAGTCATGCTCTTTTTTCACATATCACTCCCCTCACCACTCATTCCATGCCCTATCTAAGCCCTTAACCCACTGTTGTATCTCTAGATTTCTTTCTGATGTTTGAGGATCCTTACATCAGGTTTGAGAAACTGTTCTGCAGCGCTGAATTCCTTGAGGTGTCTCTGCACCAAGGAGATCCATTAGCTCTTCCTTTAGCTGAGGGAAGTTTTCCTTTGTCTAGGAGAGTTGGTAAGTATGATAGCATTGGTGTTAGAAATTGACACACCATAGCAATGAGTATCCACTCAATGAGTATACACTGGTGCTACTTCTATGTTTCTTTTTCTAGAAAAAATAGATGGAGAGATAGATAGATAGATAGATAGATAGATAGATAGATAGATAGATAGATAGATAGATTGACAGATAGATCGATAGATAACAAAATAGAAAAAAATAGAAAAACAGGCAGCACTCCAATACTTATCAAAAATCAGATGGGCTTTAACAGCTCTGGTGGCGTGGCAACGTTTCGGTTACAATGAGCCCTTTTCAAGGCTTGAAAAAGGCTCATTGTAACCGAAATGTTGCCAATCCACCAGGGCTATTAATGTCCATCTGATTTTTGATAAATATTGGAGTGCTGCCTGTTTTTCTATTTTTTTTCCTATTTTGCTATCTATCGATCTATCTGTCAATCTATCTATCTATCTATCTATCTATCTATTTTTTCTAGAAAAATAAACATAGAAGTAGCTCCAGCAAAAATGTGGGTACCAAGCCTCCAAAGCAAGACCGTTCCTCCCACATATAGACAAGATAATGGAGGAAGCACAGCTGTTCAAAATAGAAACAAACTTGTGGTTTTAATAGTCCATAATGGCGATGTTTCTATTCATGATGAGACATGAAAAAATATTATTATCATGAACCGAAATGTCACCATTATGGGCTGTTAAAATCACAATCTTTTTCTATTTTGTCTATCTATCTATCTATCTATCTATCTATCTATCTATCTATCTATCTATCTATCTATCGTATCTTCCCCTACAGCTTTCTAAAGCAAGGAGGTAGCAAGGTGCTTCCGTAACTCAAATCTCCTAATTTGCACCTTAGAAATCAGCAGTTTGCTGACTGTTGAATTAATGAAGCAGATGAACAGCATAGAACTTTTTTTTAAATTATTTGTTGATTACAAAACTAAAGAATTATTTCACTACAATTTTCCACTGGTCCTATATGCTACCCCTATTCATTTTACATCTGCATCATGTTGTGGTTATATCTTCTTGAATTTCAGTGAATATTCTTAATCATAATATTTTTAATCTTAATTTTTAAGCTCTTATTCTTCTTAGCCTCATGTCATTCTACTATAGCACCACTCCAGAGCTTGATTGCATTTCAGTGCTGGAATGGTGCCATTAACCTAACTTCCCTGACCCTAGTATTATACTTACCATCCACAGTCTTTACCTGTTCTCAGAGTCTTTCCAGCCATCTTGTGACTGCAACTTGTGACTGACCGGAAGTCAGAGTTATGGTCACAAGCACTCAGTGTAAGTCTATGATAGCCTTGTTCTAGCATTGTTCTGGTTCTCATAGACTTACACTGAATTGTGACTTCTTGATCGCCCAACAAACACCTGCAGTAAACAAACTGGTGAGCCGCCGATAACAGAAGAAGATGGAGAGTATATTACTAAGTGCAGCGAACTTAGAATAGTAGCACCACTCCAGCAATTCAATAAAAAAATTCTGGAGCAGTGCTTTAATATAAAATTCAGTCCTCTTGACTTTCACTGTTCCCCTTAGGAAAACCCTTCACTTTGTTATTAGCAAGGGTCTTGACCGTTTCACACATTGTACGTCAATCCAAAAGATAGGTCCTCATCTTGTCCTCTTCCATCCCTCGGTTGAACTTGAAGAACTTGCTTTTTTTTTTTTAAACCATACTAATGATGTAATTATGAAATATGTATTTCTGAGTAAACCGCTACAAGAAGTAAGTTCAGTCACATAAACTATAAATGGCTAATAAATTTTTAGAAAACTTCTTTTCCAGCCACCTTACATTATTTTTGGCTTGTACAATTGCATTTTTCCAAGAGCACGAGTCTTGCAAAGTACATAACTAATTGAACAACAATAAGGTCCGCTGCCCTTTTGGCTTTGGTGGCAAATTCTTGACAGCGCCAAATTATTTAATATATCAGGTCAACGGCACCTGTGACTCTTAACGGTGTAATAATCTGGAACATCTACTATTCCCCGGTATATTAAGTGAATTTTTCTTTTATATATCGAGCGCTGTATCTGAAGTAAAATGCACAGAAGCTTCTTCTTCTTTGTCTCCTCGGCAGTGAGCTCTTGATAATATTCAGTTGCTATGGACAGTTGTTGCCATAGTGATACTTTTAGGATCTCTTGCGTGTTGGATGTTGATACTTTAGGGTTTATTTCACAACAATGCATTAAGGTTTGAGATTCATGCTGAACCATAGAACGTATAGTAAGGTCCCAGAACTGTCACCAATGGGACCGGAAATTACAATTCTTTTTAAGCAAAAAGTTTGCATATGTTTTTTATTATTATTTTTTTACTTTGGTTCTAAATTTTTGGTTCCACATGAGTTTTATCCAATCTACAGTTAGGTCCATATATATTTGGACAGAGACAACATTTTTCCAATTTTGGCTGTAGACATTACCACAATGAATTTTAAACAAAACAATTCAGATGCAGTTGAAGTTCAGACTTTCAGCTTTCATTTGAGGGTATCCACATTAAAATTGGATGAAGGGTTTAGCAGTTTCAGCTCCTTAACATGTGCCACCCTGTTTTTAAAGGGACCAAAAGTAATTGGACAGATTAAATAATTTTAAATAAAATGTTCATTTTTAGTACTTGGTTGAAAATCCTTTGTTGGCAATGGCTGCCTGAAGTCTTGAACTCATGGACATCACCAGACGCTGTGTTTCCTCCTTTTTGATGCTCTGCCAGGCCTTCACTGCGGTGGTTTTCAGTTGATGTTTGTTTGTGGGCCTTTCTGTCTGAAGTTTAGTCTTTAACAAGTGAAATGCATGCTCAATTGGGTTGAGGTCAGGTGACTGACTTGGCCATTCAAGAATATTCCACTTCTTTGCTTTAATAAACTCCTGGGTTGCTTTGGCTTTACGTTTTGGGTCATTGTCCATCTCTAGTATGAAACGACGACCA
Organism: Ranitomeya imitator; assembly: GCF_032444005.1. Taxonomy (NCBI): domain Eukaryota; kingdom Metazoa; phylum Chordata; class Amphibia; order Anura; family Dendrobatidae; genus Ranitomeya; species Ranitomeya imitator. The sequence continues at coordinate 52,792,778 of NC_091286.1, forward strand.
ATCAGTTTGGCTGCACTTGGCTGGATCTGAGCACACAGTATGTCTCTGAATACCTCAGAATTCATTCAGCTGCTTCTGTCCTGTGTCACATCATCAATAAACACTAGTGACCCAGTGCCACTGGCAGCCATGCATGCCCAAGCCATGACACTGCCTCCTCCGGGTTTTACAGATGATGTGGTATGCTTTGGATCATGAGCTGTACCACGCCTTCACCATACTTTTCTCTTTCCATCATTCTGGTAGAGATTGATCTTGGTTTCATCTGTCCAATGAATGTTCTTCCAGAACTGTGCTGGCTTTTTTAGATGTTTTTTAGCAATGTCCAGTCTAGCCTTTTTATTCTTGATGCTTATGAGTGGCTGCACCGTGCAGTGAACCCTCTGTATTTACTTTCCTGCAGTCTTCTCTTTATGGTAGATTTGGATATTGATACGCCTACCTCCTGGAGAGTGTTGGTCACTTGGTTGGTTGTTGTGAAGGGGTTTCTTTTCACCATGGAGATTATTCTGCAATCATCCACCACTGGTGTCTTCTGTGGGCGCCCAGGTCTTTTTGTATTGAAGAGTTCAGCAGTGCTTTCTTTCTTTCTCAGGATGGACCAAACTGTAGATTTTGCCACTCCTAATATTGTACCAATTTCTCGGATGGTTTTTGCCTATTTTCGAAGCTTAAGGATGGCTTGCTTCACCTGCATTGAGAGCTCCTTTGACCGCATGTTTACTTCACAGCAAAACCTTCCAAATTCAAGCACCACACCTCAAATCAACTCCAGACCTTTTATCTGCTTAATTGAGAATGACATAACGAAGGGATTGCCCACACCTTTCCATGAAATAGCCTTGGAGTCAATTGTCCAATTACTTTTGGTCCCTTTAAAAACAGGGTGGCACATGTTAAGGAGCTGAAACGCCTAAACCCTTCATCCAATTTTAATGTGGATACCCTCAAATGAAAGCTGAAAGTCTGAACTTCAACTGCATCTGAATTGTTTTGTTTAAAATTCATTGTGGTAATGTCTATAACCAAAGTTAGAAAAATGCTGTCTCTGTCCAAATACATATGGACCTAACTGTATATGGGGCTTGAAGGAGAGTGGCAGTAGATTTGCAGGCTTCACAGTTTGGGAGATTCAATATTATGACTCTCCTTGACGAGTTGGGAGTATTGGCAACCATGGCCAAAACTGGTGTGGAAATTTCTCAAAGAAAATTTCAAAGTGGAACCTGGATGGTTAGATGAGCATTGCAGGTTCAACATTTGAAATGTTCTTTGTAAAATTTCTACACCCGTTTTGGCCATGGTTGCCAATTCTCTCAACTCGTCAAGGAGAGTCATAATACTATATCTCCCAAACTGTGAAGTCTGCAAATCTACTTCCACTCTCCTTCATGTCCCATACACATTTAATTTGCAACTTTTTGGTGTATGACATATTTTAATTTGAATCTGACTCGATTGAAGCTTTAAGGGAATGTTTAACTGCATTTTTTTTCTATTGTCTTTTGAGTGGGTATGCTCCAAAAAATGGTTGAAAAAAATGCTAATAAAACCAGAAAAAAAATCATGGTCCTATTCATTTGTATGGCAAAACAACCTCCTGTTCATATGTTTAGGTTTTCATTCAAAAGAAGTACTGTAACATACATTCTTCAGGTTTTTAACTAGCCTGAAGCTCAATATTATGTAACTGAAAGTAATGGAAAGGCTACAATTATGCCAGTAAAAAAAAATTGCCCAAACACACTGAAAAAAATTCTCAAAAAAACATCAAGTAAGCATTTGTGAGTGACAAAAAAATACTAAAAAAAAACATTTTAGGTTTATAAAACTCCAGAAAAAAACATCAATTCCTAAAGCGTCTTCTGCCTTAAAAATAGACATTTTTGACCACCAATAAAAGGAAGCATATCCTTACATGTACTCATTTACTGCATATTAGGGCTCATGCAGACGACCATGTTATTGATCCGAGTGCGATCTGATAAAACATCAAATCTTACTCAGACCAATGTAACTCTATAGGGCACGCGTCAGACTGAGCCAGTCCAAGGAAGAAATTGATGCATGCCCAAGTTTGATCCGACATTTGGATTGCACTCGGCCATGCACTCGGTTGATATCTGAGTGCACTTTGATTTCTTCACGCTGACACAATTGAGAAGATGGAGACATTTCTTTCTCCATCTTCTCCTGACCCAAGAGAATTGGATCACACTTTGATTACAGTCTGATCAAACTATGATGAGAGTTTGATCAGAGTGTCATTTACATAGTCGGCCCGATTCTCTCGGATGACAGAATCTCTTGCTGTCTGCACCTAGCCTTCTTAAGAGGAATCATGGAATTTGGGAAAGCTACTAAAATATGTATGTAGAGAATATGTACTGCAGACAATGGACCAAAGCAGGATGCAAATCTATAGACAGTGAGGCCGAATTATGTGGAAAGCAAAATTAATAAATAACTACAAGTCCAATTAATAATAAGCTTTGTTAGAAGTAAACACGTTTTCCTGAGAAAAATAAGATAAATTAGATGTCTTAGGAAACCTCTGCTAGTTAATTTAACCTCTTGCATTAGAATATTAGAATATCTCCATTCCTCTGACACAAGATAAGGGTGAAAGATTATTTCTTACTTTCCTTCTTGCAATGGAAAACATGAAGCTTGTAAAAAAAAACACCAAATAGCTAATTAAGCTGATCACTGACAAGCTGGCATATTTTCTATTAGGAAAGGGGAAAAACTCCAGAGCAATAAATTGAGCAGAGTGAACAGGTAATTAGGCGCACAATTCCTGTTATTGTTAGCAGTGGGCGATTGCCTTTCTCCCTTAACAATATACTCAAAAATCTACACATCAGCGCTTAGCACTCCTATTCTGGAGCCTCGCTTGGTTTTCATAAATTTGAGACAAAATTTTGAGTTGTGAAAAAAATAGATGTACAAAAACTGAGTTTTATATTTAATTCTTCAATGTAACACTTGTTGTCCATTGTGAAAGATACAGCTGTATATTAGAGGTGATCGAAACTATTCACAGCCCTGACCAGCCGCCACTCCACTATATTGGTAGCAAATGGCCACAGACCAGAGCCCTGTGAGCCTCCTTCTGACCTGCCGAAATCCCCAGCGTCTCTTCTGACGTATAGGCCTGGTGTGATGTAATCATTATGGCGCATAGCACACATCATGTTGTGCCGATCTTATTAACCAGAATAGGTGTCGGACGTGCAGTTGGCAGCTATTTACTACCAACGTGGCCACTCCACAAAGGCCCTGTGAATCTTTTTGCTCAACTCTACTGATTATATAATAGTAGACTTTAATGTAGTCCTTCTTTTTATCATGTTTAGGGCTCATGCACACAACCGTATTAATGGTCCGAGTGCGACCCGACAAAACATCGGATCACACTCGAGTAACGTTTTGCTATGGGGCCATGAACATGTCCGATTTTTTTCTTGGACAGAGCCAGTCTTGAGAAAAAGATCGCAGCATGTTCGAGTTTAATCCGGTATTCGGAGGGCACTCGGCCATACAAGTAAATGAGTCTGGGGAAACCATCGGACTGTACTCTGGTGACATCTGAGTGTGGTCCAATTTCCATTTTCTCATCCGAGAGAATTGGAGCACACTATGATCACACTCTGTGTGATTTTCATAATTGACCTGATTCTTTCGGATGAGCAAACATACGCTAGTGTAACAATAGACTAAACTCATTGAGATATCTGGTTGTATTTCCTGTGGCTTATACCGCAAGTCAGCACTGTGATAAAAGCAAGTATGGTGATTAGTGATGAGCGAATATACTCATTACTCAAGATTTCCCGAGCGCGCTTGGGTGTTCTCCGAGTATTTTTTAGTGCTCGGAGATTTAATTTTCCCCACCTCAGCTGAATGATTTACATCTCTTATCCAGCTTGATTACATGTGGGGATTCCCTAGCAACCAGACAACCCCCACATGTACTTATGCTGGCTAACAGATGTAAATCATTCAGCTGCGGCGATGAAAATGACATCTCCGAACACTAAAAACACTCGGAGGACACCCGAGCATGCTCGAGAAATTTCGAGTAATGAGTATATTCACTCATTACTAATGGTGCTATATCAAGGAACAAGTGAACAGTTAGTTCTTGAAGTTTATGTATTGGAAACAGGACAAATAGGCAAGTGTAAAGATCTAGAAAACCTACTTTACCAGCGGATGTGTGTCATCCAGGTAAAGACAAGAAGCACACAAATTGTTTTCTTTAAAATTTTTATTTTAATTAAATATCATTTTTCAATAAATATACAAAGAAAGGTGCTGAAATAAACTGAGGGAACAGTAACCATCGTTGTGCCAAAAAATCAAGGGCAGCTCAAAATAATAAATAATTATGTGACAGGATGCACAGGGTATATGGGGTGGTATTTAAATATTTGAAGCTGCAAATAATTTGCATGCTTTATATCACCCATCCCTTTTTTTGGCCTGGCTAAACTCTAGTGTGGTCTGTATAAAGGTGATGCTCATTTAAAATGCATACCGTACCTCTTTTAATGCCATGCCAAAATAAAAAAGTTTCATAAAATATAAAAAAAACAAAAAAATAATAAAGTTCAAATCACCCCCCTTTCGCCCCATTCAAAATAAAACAGTTAAAAAAAAACATACACATATTTGGAATTGCCGCGTGCCCGATCTATCAATATAAAAAAAATTAATCTGATCGTTAAACGGCATAACGAGAAAAAAAGTAAAAACACCAGAATTATGTTTTTTGGTCACTGCAACACTGCATTAAAATGAAATAACAGGCGATCAAAAGATCGTATCTGCACCAAACAGATCATCATTAAAAACATCAGCTTGGCACGCAAACAATAAGCCCTGGCCCAACCCGAGATCATGAAAAATGGAGACGCTACGGTCTCGGAAAATGACGCATTGAATGACTGTGATTTTTTTTTTCACCACTTAGATTAAAAAGAACCTAGACATGTTTGGTGTCTATGAACTCTTAATGACCAGGAGAATCAATATAGCAGGTCAGTTATAGCATACAGTGAACAGGGTAAAAAAACCTGTGGGATTGCATTTTTTTTTTTTGCAATTTCACCGCACTTAGAATTTTTTTCCCGTTTTCTAGTACACAATATGTTAAAACCAATGGTGTCGTTCCAACCTGCAACTCGTTCCACAAAAAATAAGCCCTCAAATGGCCATTTTACTAAAAAAATAAAAAAGTGATTGCTCTGGGAAGAAGGGGAGCAAAAAACGAAAACGCTAAAATGAAAATACCTCCGGGGGTTAAGGCTTATACACTTACCATTGATATAGAAAAAAAGCAGAGGAGAAATGAGTAGCAGACATGTTTTCTAACAGGGATTGCAATAGCGCACCAAGTACTTTTGCTGTGATTGCTGTGTCATAATCAGGGGCTTATCCACTCAAGCTAAGCTTTTCCTTTGGCTGGTAATTGCATTGAAGCCCTCTTTACAAAACATAGCTTTCCTTTAAAGATTGCAGCGGAAAATGAAGCCTTTGACATTGTTTAATAGCTGAGAGGTGCTGAAAGTGCTTGTAATAAATTGTGACCGAGTATTATCAGTTTCCATTTTTGTGGGAAAAAAATGATTTTTTATTTTCACAGCTCTGCGTTGTAAACTGTAGTGAAACACTTGAGGGTTTAAAGTTCTCACAACACATCTTGGGGGGTCTAGTTTCCAAAATGGTGTCACTTGTGGGGGGTTTCTACTGTTTGGGTGCATCAGGGGCTCTGCAAATGCAACGTGACGCCTGCAGACCAATCCATCTAAGTCTGCATTGCAAATGGCGCTCCTTCCCTTCCGAGCTCTGCCATGCACCCAAACGGTGGTTCCCCCCCACATATGGGGTATCAGTGTTCTCAGAACAAATTTGACAACAACTTTTGGTGTCCAATTTGTTAGGAGTCGAGTTTCCTCTGCTGCACAGGGGGAATCTCGATCCGTCTCCGCTGCGGTCTCCCATTCTCCTCCAGCCGCAGTGGAGTCTGCTCAGCAGGGACGTCGCTCCCAGTGTCTTGCTCGCTCTCACTCTGTACAGAGAGTTACTGCTGCTTCTTCAGCTACTGCCATTAAAGTCAGTGCTGGTCAGTGGCGAGCGGACTTCCCTGGGACTAAGTCCTTGTTTGCGCACACTGAGCATGCCCAGAGCAAGATCTCCCGTTGGAGATCGAGGGTCATGTGCTCTGGCTCTGCAGCGCATTCCATTGGTCCTCTTGGCAGGCCCTGGAAGGGCAAAGTTTCTGTGGCCACTTCCTGTCCTGCAATTATATAAACTGCGCATGACCGCACGGCCATGCGCTAGTGTACAATTGAATACGTGTGTTTGTTGTGAGTGCAAGTCGTTCATTAAATACCCCTACCCTATTGTATGACTGTTCGCGTATGGAGTATGGCTGCTATCTAGCGCCCGACAAATCACTCAACGTGTCACACACGTATCAGCGTCTATTGCTGTGACCGCCAGTGCGGCGCCACGCGCCAGTAGTGCGCTTCCTGACCCACGTCTGGGTGCTTAGTGGTGCCTGCCAGCACGGCACAGTTCGCACTTCGGTGCTCTAATTATAAGAGTTGCCTAACACACCCTGTTGCGGTGTTGTGTCAGCAAGTGGTCTAATCGGACTTCAATCCTAGTTGGGGTTAAGTTCGCTGACTGCTTGCTCGCCTTCTATGTGCGGTACCGTGATCCTGTGATGCAACAGGATTGCTTCCTTCACGTTGGGTGAAGTTTAACCCACGCGAGTATACTTATGAGTACCGCCATATAGTCCGTCATTACTCAGCAGCAGGTTCCATCTCTGCACGGTGGACCCCGGGCTACGAACGCACCGTACACTATCAGTCTTATTATTTGGTGCGTTCCGCTAGCCCTAACACAATTTCTCATGATACTCTTGGGAAAATACAAAACTGGGGGCTAAAAAATAATTTTTGTGGAAAAAAAAAAGAATTTTTATTTTCACGGCTCTGCATTATAAACTGTAGTGAAACACTTGTGGGTTCAAAGCTGTCAAAACACATCTAGATAAGTTCCTTAGGGGGTCTACTTTCCAAAATGGTGTCACTTGTGGGGGGGTTTAATGTTTAGGCACATCAGTTGCTCTCCAAACGTGACATGGTGTCCCATCTCAATTCCAGTCAATTTTGCATTGAAAAGTCAAATGGCGCTCCATCCCTTCTGAGCTCTGCCATTCGCCCAAACAGTGATTTACCCCTACATATGGGGTATCGGTGTACTCAGGACAAATGGCACAACAACTTTTATGGTCCAATTTCTTCTCTTACCCTTGGAAAAATAAAAAATTGGGGGCGAAAGATCATATTTGTGAAAAAATTTAATTTTTTATTTTGAAGGCTCTGCATTATAAACTTCTGTGAAGCACTTGGTGGGTTAAATTGCTCACCACACATCTAGATAAGTTCCTTAGGGGGTCTACTTTCCAAAATGGTGTCACTTAAGGGGAGTTTCAATGTTTAGGCACATCAGGGGCTCTCCAAACGCAACATGGCGTCCCATCTCAATTCCTGGCAATTTTGCATTGAAAAGTCAAACGGCGCTCCTTCCCTTCCGAGCTCTGCCATGCACCTAAACAGTGATTTACCCCCACATATGGGGTATCAGCGTACTCAGAACAAATTGTACAACAACTTTTGGGGTCCATTTTCTCCTGTTACCCTTGGTAAAATAAAACAAAATGGAGCTGAAATAAATTGTTTGTGAAAAAAGTTAAATGTTCATTTTTTTTAAACATTCCAAAAATTCCTGTAAAACACCTGAAGGCTTAATAAACTATTGGTGTTGTAAAAATGAGAAATTGCTGGTCAACTTTTAACCCTTATAACTCCCTAACAAAAAAAATTTTGGTTCCAAAATTGTGCTGATGTAAAGTAGACATGTGGGAAATGTTACTTATTAATTATTTTGCGCGACATATCTCTGTGATTTAAGGGCATAAAAATTCAAATTTGGAAAATTGCTAAATTTTCAACATTTTCGCCAAATTTCCATTTTTTCACAAATAAACACACATTATATCTAAGAAATTTTACTACTATCATGAAGTACAATATGTCCTGAGAAAATAATGTCAGAATTGCCAAGTGTTCCAGAGTTATAACCTCATAAAGGGACAGTGGTCAGAATTGTAAAAATTGGCCCAGTCATTAACGTGCAAACCACCCTTGGGGCTTAAGGGGTTAAAAAACCATTTACATTGTCCCCATTTCGTATGCTAATGAGGGTTTTGAGTAGTCAGCCCTCTTTCCATGTTATCATGGCCATGTTAAACACCTCTCCATTGCTAACCTCTGGAATAGAAGTGAGCAGCCATAAAACAGTTGACATGAACCCCAAACCTATGTGTTTTGAACTGTACCAAAGTCATAGCTATAATAGGAAATAGAGGAACCTGATGCAACTGTGTGTTGGTACCCAAGGGAAATTGATGGCCACATGAGGACCTAGTCATATGTTTAGTATTTTTAAAAATCCATAAAATCAGCACATATTTGGCATTTCATGTATATAGCTGTAATATATTGTGGAAAATTCCCATGTGGATCCAATTAAAAGTCGCAAATATATGAAACTCCAATGTCAGACATCTGAGTGTCAGGAGCTTTAAATTGCATCTCTGCCAGGTGTCCTTTATTTTCTGGCATCATCAAGTAACACTAGTGGCATAAATTGTGGGCCCCATAAAAAATCTCCCAAATTATCTCTAATAGTATTGGTCTTCTCATATGGACCAAAATGACCTTTTTTGAACCCCACTAAGGTCTATGGTCCCGGTCTGACCATAACCCCTGTCATCACTATTTTTTTGTCCTGAGTTTCTTGGGTGTTTAAAAAAGTATACTGAGTTCGCTGGGTAATTGACCAGGATGCACTGGGTATTTAATGAAGCTACCAGGGTTCATTGGCTTTTTAAATAGCCTATTAGGATGCAATGGGTATTTAAAAATATATACTAAAGTACTCTGGGTATTTAAAGAGACTAACAGGGTGCGTTGGATAATTAAAGAGGTTACAGTAGGTATTCAAAGTTTATACCAAGATTGAATGGGCATTTAAAGAAACTATTGGGGTGCATTGGTTATGTAATGCAGGGGTCGGGAACCTCAGGCCCACGGGCAATTTACGGCCCTCGATTAACTTTTATCCGGCCCCATGGCAGATTCCCTGGGACCACAGTGCTTTGGCTGGCAGCTGTATTTTGATAGCCACTGTCCCTTTAAGTTCTTCTTGCTCTACTGAACACGGAGGTGCATGCAATAAAAAGATTATGTTCCGACACCAGTGCCAGTATTTTGTGGATGGATTTAGCGGGCAATTTGTATGGCCCCCGAAGGATGGTATAAATCTCCAAATGGACAATGGTAGAAAAAAGGATTCCCCAACCCTGACATAAAGAGTCAAACAGGGTGCAAAGAATCTTCTACCAGTCTACCAGGGTGCATTGGGTAATTAAAGAGTTTCACAGAATGCACTGGGTATTTAAAGAGTCTACCAGTGAACACTGGGCATTTAAAGAGTCTACGAACACTTCACCCCTGTGATCATCATCTTCATTTGTAGCTTTGATCATAGTCGATACCCCAGATTCCTTTTCCTACAGATGTCTATCTAGCAGCTGTCAGAAGAACTTCAATGCTAGCTTGGTGCAGTCTTCTTTATGAAAGAACAGAATGTCATGGTAATTTTAGGTTCATTAGACTTTGAAGTTCCGCTATTGTGTTACTTAGCAACAGCACACCTGAAATATTCAACATTGCAGAAACCATCAGTGAAGTCATTAGGTTTCATTTAGGAAAGACTTTCTATGTCACATGAAATCGAGTGTCACTTAGTACTAAGAAAGACATGGTTACAGGAGCTGCAAGGCTATAGAATAACTCTGCACACAAAAAATAATAATAATAATCGAGCGGAATTTATGCAAATGTCTTCTACTAAATCAATAAATCAAAGAGTGATCCCGCTTGATATGTTAAATGCCTGAGCACAAAGCTGTGTGTACTGTAAACCTCTCAGCGTTTCAAAATAACAGAGAGAAAAACTAATAATTCTAAAAAATTATGTATGTAGAGCAGGAATTTCATAAACTGGAGCATTAAATGTTATATGTTCTTTGATACAGAAATCTTGCGAATTTTTAATCATTCTGTAAATGAGACAAATAAACTTCTCGCTGTAGCGTAAATATATGGTACAATTATCATTACAGAAAGACCTAAACAGACAGATTTTTTTGCTACCGAGCTTCAAATCCCACTGAAAAAGACCTAGTGTAGAGTTAACCCCTTAGTAAACAGTCACAAAAACATGCAGAGCTGTTGGGTTCCCTGTAGCGGAAAATCTGAAATAAAATCCAAATTTAAACATTTGGACTAAATGCAGATTTTGATGCTGATCTTATTGGAGGAATTCTAAATAATTGTTAATGCAAATGGTGAAATCCGAATTTAAAACATAAAGTATAAATTTACATGCCGCGGACTGAAAACTGCAACGCAGGATAATTTAGGATACAAATTTTATACGCAGCATGTAAACGGAATCTGGTAAGATCTCATCCACTTGACTGCTGCAGTGCTACCCTGTGACTTTTCAGCCAGTACCTTGCCTACAGAAATTTCACTAACATAGTCCCTGTGTGTGAAATACAAAATACCAGTCACAAATTAATACAACAATCACCAATATATCGACTCTGATAAAACAATTGAAAATAGGAGAACCTGAGTCTTCACATATTAGAAAATACAGCATTTATTGATACAAAAATATATGAGATAAGTACCGTACTCAATACAATATATAAACTGATTAGTTCTATAAATATTACATATGTATGGATAAAAATGTAATCCTCAAAAGTGACAAAAAATATTGAGTAGCCGCAAACCAGGACCCAGATGGTGCAGCACCTAAGATAGTATCCTAATAACATGTGTATATAGCCACTTAGTAAAAGAAAGGGAAATCACAAGCATTCACCCACATGTAATGAGGGGAATCAAGTAAGGCAACCACATTCAAAATATGTGGCTAAGTCAACCTGGAAAAGCCATGAAGTAAGTTATACTAAAGTGCTGCACCCAAATCACAGAACTTGAAATAAATCAAGGGTTAATTAGTGATGGTGTCTCTGGTCTGGTCCGGGGAGCGGCCATTGTCCCCGACGCACGTTTCGTGAGCATGACTGTCGCTTCCTCAAGGGGGCGTAGTCACTTTTGAGGATCACATTTTTATCCATACATATGTAATATTTAGAGAAGTAATCAGTTTATGTATTGTATTGAGTATTTATCTCGCATATTTTTGTATCAATAAATGCTGTATTTTCTAATATATGAAGACTCAGGTTCTCCTATTTTCAACAGTCCCTATGTGGGAGCATTCCCTTAAAGCAATTTTCCAGGATCGGGTGTTTTATCATTACGTAATTGCTCCAATTAGTGCATTAAAATTATGAATTTACTTACTAGAGCCGAAAAGCTAAATTTTATTTTTAGGAAAGCGCCTCATCTGACTTGTTATTCCAGTCCTCAACACTTCCTGTGATGCGCTGTTCCTAAACTGTGCCCTATACATTTGGTTAGTGCGGAGTCTGGCATGTCATAGGTCATGTGCTATGCTCTTTAATAGAAGGACGTGAGTTAAAAAAGCTCCTGTCCATGCCTTCATCATATTGCCTTTCATTAGGGGCATGGTGAGATATAAACACAAGCATGTTCATCTTCCCTAGAGCTCCCCTTCTAGAATGGTGACTTTGCACCAATAATAGATGGGTGGAAGCAGATCAGGTCATCAGTACTCTGTGCTCATTTACAGGCCTGAATGAAGTTTAGTGCCATATAGAGTAGCATAAGGCGGTGGGTGGGTGTGCTTGGTAGACAACAAGTGTGGTTGGTGATTTTGGCAGAAAAGCGCTCTGAGACTGGAGTCTCAAGATGGTGCTCTGAGAACAAAAGCTATATGGGTCTTGTTGTGCTAGTGCAATAAACCTTAAAAAATGCATTCTTCTTGAACAAAAGAATATGTGACTAGAAGCAATGGATGTCAACAGACCAGGCATACAATGGTGATATCTGGAGACAAAGTGTGAGCTGAAAACTTAGATAAAAGACATATGGCAGGCTTTGTGAATTCATTACTAAAATGGCATATGTTCCTTTAAATATCAATAATGTCATTGTAAAACCCTTTTAAAGACAAAACCTTTTTCCTATCTATGTTAAATGAGCTGAATTTAGCATCTTCATATCAGGGGCAATCAAAAAATGAATTCCTTGTCTGAATAGTGGAAAACTTTTAATTGTATGCTTTCCATCACTTCAGTAATGTAATTGGTTGGAAATCATTATTTTTCTATCAGAAATATGGATTATCTCTAGTTTATTTCTAGTATGTGCCGCCTCTTTATATATTGCTTATGGCCAGTATTGATCACTCGATACGTAAAATATGTCTATAACATCTCATAAATACAGTATATATTTGAACATGTATGACTGGTTCTCGGGTTCTTATGGTCTTTTATTGTACATTCTCCGGCTTGTTTTAATACAAAGTCCTATAAAGTGAGCTTAAAACTTTTTCTCTTAATCTACGCTATGTCTGAAAAGAACCTAACTGCATCAACTGTTTAAAAAGTTAATAAAGTATGACTAATACATGACTAAAGCTCTCCAACATTTCACTATCAGCTTCATATATATAATAATTGCCTATTCACATTCCATAAAGCAATGTAGGAATGAAGTAAAAATATCATCATTAAGAGTCAATGTGACATATGAAATATTCCTATTAAAATTATAACTATCTGTACATAACATCTCTCATATAAAAGTTACTATATACTTACCACACAAAGAGTTATATGAGACACGTGCACACAATGAACCGTGACCAATAACTACTCTTATACAGTATATAATTCCATTAGTGTCTAATATGTGAGTCATTCTCAGAAGTGAATATGAGAACCAAGGCAGAGTTACTGTATACCGGCTTCAAGTGTATGTCAAGGCCAGGAACTCAATTTATCACAAAAGGTTAATGAAAGTATATATATATATATATATATATATATATATATATATATGCATATATATATATATATATATATATAATCAAAAGTTAATTTATTTCAGTTATTTAATACAAAAAGTGAAACTCATTATGTAGAGTCATTACAAACAGAGTGATCTATTTCAAGTGTTTATTTCTGTTAATGTTGATTATTACGGCTTACAGCCAATGAAAACCCCAAAGTCATTATCTCAGTTAATTAGAATAATTAGTAAAAAGACACCAGCAAAGGCTTCCTAAGTGTTTAAAAAGGTTCCTTGGTCTGTTTCAATAGGCTCCAAAATCATGGGGAAGACTGCTGACTTGACAGATGTCCAGAAGGCAGTCACTGACACACTCCACAAGGAGGGTAATCCACAAAAGGTCATTGCTAAAGAAGCTGGCTGTTCACAGAGTGCTGTATCCAAGCGTATTAATGGAAAGTTGAGTGGAAGGAAAAAGTGTGGTAGAAAAAGGTGCAGAAGCATCCGGGATAGCCGCAGCCTTGAAAGGATTGTTAAGAAAAGGCTATTCAAACATTTGGTGGAGATTCACAAGGAGTGGACTGCTGCTGGAGTCATTGCTTCAAGAGCCGCCACACACAGACGTATCCAGGACATGTGCTGCAAGTGTCACATTCCTTGTGTCAAGCCATTCATGACCAATAGACAAAAACAGAAGTGTCTCACATGGGCCAAGGAGAAAGTCAGATGAAAGTAAATTTTGCATTTCATTTGGAAATCAAGGTCCCAGAGTCTGGAGCAAGAGTGGAGAGGCCACAATCCAAGCTGCTTGAGGTCTAGTGTTAGGTTTCCACAATCAGTGATGGTTTGGTTTGCTATCTGCTGGTGTAGTTCCACTGCATTTTATCAAACTTTTTGGAGATGGAAATTTCATTCTCCAGCAGGACTAAGCACCTGTCCACACTGCCAAAAGTACTAATACCTGGTTTAAAAACAACAGTATCACTGTGCATGATTGGCCAGCAAACTAGCCTGACCTGAACCCCATAGAGAATCTTTGGGGTATTGTCTAGAGGAAGATGAGAGATACCAGACCCAACAAAGCAGAAAGCTGCTATCAAAGCAACCTGGGCTTTTAATAGCTAACTGAAAAGATGGTAAAAAATTGCAAGCTTTCGAAACTACTCAGGTCCCTTCATCAGGCATAGACTAATACAAATTCTGAAGAATCACATATTTATGCACAATACAGCCCAGAAATAATGCCATAGATAAGACAGGTGACGTGAAGCAGAACTACCATTATGTGAGAGTGATAAACAGTTGTGTAGATAGTTTGGAATGATTAGAGTGTGGTTTCTACTTTGTTTATGGGAACACATCCCAATATGTACCGTAATTAAATGATATCTAGCATGAGAGACTGAATGAGAGGCATATGCACCTTTCTGATGATTATTACTTACCATATATACTCGAGTATAGGCCGACCTGCGTATAAGCCGACCCCCTTAATTTTGCCACAAAAAACTGGGAAAACGTAATGACTCGAGTATAAGCCTGGGGTGGGAAATGCAGCAGCTACCGGTAAATGTCAAAAGTAAAAATAGATACCAATAAAAGTAAAATTAATTGAGACATCAATAGGTTGTGTTTTTGAATATCCATATTGAATCAGAAGCCCGATATCATGATCCATAAAGCTTATGATGGGCCCCATAAGATGCTCCATATTAAAACATGCCCCATATAATCCTGCATAAAGGATAATAATGGCCCCATAAGATGCTCTATAGACACATTTGCCCAATATAATGCTGCACAAATGTTGATTATGACCCCATAAGATGCTCCATAAAGATATTTGCCCCATATAGTGCTGCAAAAACATTGATTATGGCCCCATACAGACACTTGCCCCATATAGTGCTGCACAAACGTTGATTATGGCCCTATAAAGACACTTGCCCCATATAGTGCTGCATAAACGTTATGGCCCCATAAGATGCTCTATACAGACACTTGCCCCATTATAGTGCTGCACAAACGCTATGGCCCCATAAGATGCTCTATACACACACTTGCCCCATATAGTGCTGCATAAATGTTATGGCCCCAGAAGATGCTCCATACAGACACTTGCCCCATTTGCTGTTGCTGCGATAAAAAAAAATCACATACTCACCTCTCCCTCGCTCAGGCCCCGGCACTTTCAATATTCACCTGACTTTGTTCCGGCGCCGCTCCATCTTCAGCGTCTTCTGCACTGACATTCAGGCAGAGGGCGCACACTAACCACATCACCGCGCCCTCTGACCTGAGCGTCACTACAAAGGACGCTGAAGACAGAGCGGTGGCTGGAACAGGGAACAGGTGAATATCGCACAGCGCTGCCCTCCCCACTATACTCACCTGCTCCTGGCACGGTGCAGTCCCTGGTTCCCCGGCACTGCTGCTTCTTCCTCTACTGAGCAGTCACCGTTACCGCTCATTACTGTAATGAGTGGTACCATGTGACCGCTCAGTACAGGAAAAGACATGCAGGGGCCGCGCCAGGAGCAGGTAAGTATAATTAAACAGCCCTCACTCCCCCTCCCCTGCCGACCCCTGGGTATGACTCGAGAATAAGCCAAGAGGGGGACTTTCATCCCCCCAAAATGGACTGAAAATCTCGGCTTATACTCGAGTATATACGGTATTACTTTCCTGAAATGTCAATTAAACATGCCAATAATCCTATATAGAAGTGAGTTGTTGCTGATCGACAATTTCCTGTGACACATATACATCTCATTGGCATATCGTACTGCAATGCATGATAGATGACATTTAGAATAAAAACAATTAAATTCCGCAGAAAATAGAAAAGAAATGACAATAATTTAAATTAAGTAATTAAATTTAGTTTGTCTATTTTTTTGTCAAAATGCACTATTCTGGTAAAGTAAGTGTTAGGTGTCGAGTTCCCGCCTCGGCACAGGGGGAATCTCGAACCATACCAGCTGCGATCTTCCATTCTTCTCCAGCCACAGTGGAGCCTGCTCAGCAGAGATGTCGGTCCCAGCGTCTAGCTCAGGCTGATACTGGGCGACGGGTTACTACTGTTGTTCCAGGCTCTGCATTTGTAGCCAGCAATGTTCAGCAGCAAGCAGATCTTTCTGGGACTAAGTCTTGCTTTTCCCATACTGGGCATGCCCACGGGACAACCTCCCATTGGAGGTCAGGGGTCACATGCACAAGTCCTGAAGTGGTTCCTGTTGGACCACTAGGAAGGTCGTTGAGTGCTAAAACTATAAAAGGTTCACATGGCCGCACAGCCATGCACTAGTATCAAACCTATGTTATGAGCTCAGCGCCAGTGTGGTCATGGTTGTATGTGGACAGGGTTTGGCTGAAATAAGCCCCTAGAATACCGGCACCTCCGGTGAGGAGTTTTGTGTATGTGGATTCAGGGCTGGCGTATAGCCATTAGAATTCCGGCTCCATCGGAGAGGAGTTGCTTGTGTGCTCTTCTGACTGCATGACCACTGTTGGCTCTATTAGGTAGCCGTGATCTCCTGTGAGGTTAACAGGGCACGGCGTTCTCTTTTCTTAGTGAAGCTGTGAAGTAACAGAGTTCACTTATACCGCCATATAGTACCGCCTGTTACTAGCAGCAGGTTTCTCACCTGCACGGTGGAGAATGGGTTGAGAACGCACCTACTGTCTCATATATATATATATATATATTCGGTGCGTTCCGCCAACCCTAACAGTAAGTTTATTGCATTATCACTATATTTTGCCTGGAAAAATTTCCATTAAATACATACATACTTCAAACACTAAGGCCCTGCTTCAACAAAGCGATTACGCCAGAATTGTGTTGTTAATCAATTTGAAAACATGCAAAAAGCAACAAGGAGTAGTACAAAAATGTTGTAACTTTTGGCATTCTCATGTCAGTTTGGATTATCTCTGCCAAACTGGGCAGCATGGGGGTGATACGTGGGTGTGGTGCCACAGTTTGTTTAATTCATGACGAGCTGTGGAGTACGGCATGCCAGTGGTGAGACATACAACACTTATTAGGATGCTCCTCAGGCACCTCTAAATAAATCAGGAGTGTCTAACTCCAACACGTCCCCTGGCATCTTGATGAATCAGGACCTATGGCCCTGTTTCTTGAAAGAGAAAAGTGTTCAAAACTTTTTTTTCACAAAAATGTTATGACTTTTGGCATTGTTACTACATTTTTCCCAGCTCTAACAAACTAAACTGGATGGAGCAACGGCGAGGTCACCCCCTCTCATCAAATTTGTGAGGAGCGGTGGCATCCCTTACGTTGCAAATTTTACTCCAGTCATCAAATGGAGTAAGATGTGTGGCAAGAAGCACAAAAACGCATGGCATTTTATGCGTCAACTGATATATTAAAGGTGTGCATTTTTTAATGAATCAGATGCCTCACACGTCACCCTGCCCCCTCATCAAGACCAGCAGGAAGACCGCCAGTCTTAAAAAATCGGGATCTATATATCTGATAGAATAAGGATAATTCAGCTGAATTAATTGTGCATCCCAAACAAGGTGAATCCATTCTTCACTGATATATATGAGAATCCCTACACCACTATGCACATTATGTGTAGATATTCATGCAAGTGATCTGACATGCTTCTTTTGGCTGATGAGCCACGACAACGTACCATACTAAAATGGGACTGCCTTAGGATAGAAATGCACATAGTCTTGAGTATGTATAATAAGCATGAAGTAAAGTGGAAAATTCTACAGCAGACTTCTAATGTAGACGTCTTAAATAGACATTGAATGTGCTCAA
Source organism: Ranitomeya imitator (assembly GCF_032444005.1). Taxonomy (NCBI): domain Eukaryota; kingdom Metazoa; phylum Chordata; class Amphibia; order Anura; family Dendrobatidae; genus Ranitomeya; species Ranitomeya imitator. Next base: position 52,810,685 of record NC_091286.1, read on the forward strand.
CCAAGGGATTAAACTGTGAAATTAGGGTTGTGCAAATAGTCCAACATCACTGTAGTGCGCATAGTGCTCCAAGGGAAGCAGCATTATACATCTTATATGCAGGGCCGGTTTTAGACAAAGTGGGGCCCTAGGCAAAAATGTGCCAAAGTGGGGGCCCCAAATGATAACATTGCACTGTGGCCCCCATATTTAGGGGCCTTATATCGGCCAAAGGGTCTGCCACTATTAGCTGTACGCAGGGGCGTTGCTAGGGTCAGAAAAGATTGGGGGCCCAAGACAAGGAGTTGCTCCCAACCCCCTCTTAATTTTTTTTTTAACTCTTCAGATAAAACAGTGCTAACTCTCTGAGAACAGATAATGTAGTAGATGTCACCTGCAGTCCTATGTAACACCACAGATAGACATAGCGTTTCAGAGTAAGACAATGTTCACATGCAGCATTTTTTTTCAGTAGCCAAAACCTTTTCTATTAGCATTAAAAATGTTGCGTTCAAAACACTTTTTTTTCAGCTTGTTTTGTGGTGTTCTTCACACTTTTTTCAGCTTTTTTTTGGAGTGAGGATGTTTGTTTTGTCTACTGTATGTTTAAGGCCAGGTTCACACGTTGAGTGTTTGGTCAGTATTTCACATCAGCATAAGTAAGCCAAAACCAGGAGGGTGAGAAATACAGAAGTGGTGACGTGTTTCTCAGGCTATGTGAACATGTTGCAGATTTTGCCGCGGATCTGCAGCAGTTTTCCATGCGTTGTAGAGTACCATGTAAACGTATGGAAAACAAAATCCGCAGTACACATGCTGCGGAAAATACCGCGCGGAAACGCTGCATTGTATTTTCTGCAGCATGTCAATTCTTTGTGCGGATTCCGCAGCATTTTACACCTGCTCCATAATAGGAATCCGCAGGTGTAAAAATGCTGTTGAAAACCGCACAAAGACCGCGGTAATTCCATGATAAATCCGTGGTAAATCTGAAGGTAAAATGCAGGGCGTTTTACCTGCAGATTTTTAGGAATCTGCGTGGAAAAATCCGCTGCAGATTCCGCAACGTGTGCACATACCCTCATTGTTCCACTGCTGTTTCTGCATTACAAATACTGATGTGAAATACTGAACATGTGATCGAGACCTAATAGTTTAATTCACCAAAACCACTTAAAAAATTGCAGTGAAAAATGCCGATGCAATATCTGCAGCTTTTTTATTTAATTGCTTTCTACGGGTGAAAACATGCTGAAAGAAGTGACACGCTACAGATTTAAAAAGCGCTACAGTTCTGAAATCCAGTCAGAAAACAAACAAGCGCCTGCAGGAGATTTCGGAAATCTCATAAGTTTTGCTGGCACTTTGAAAAGCAGCTTTTCGCCATGTTCATATGCAGAATTTTTGCATCTCTTTCTTCTGCAAATAAGAAGTTTACAGCATTTTACAGCACAAGCAAAAACTGAGATTTTCAGAAATCTCCAGCACATCCTTTTATTTTCCCCTGACTGAATTTCACAACTGCAGCGTTTTTTAAATCTGCAGCGTGTCACTTCTTTCAGCAATTTTTTTCACCTGTAGAAAGCAATGAAAAAGTGAAAAAAATGCTGCAAATGTTGCAACGTTTTTTGCTGCGTTTTTTGTGAATAACACTAACTTTATTAAACATGTACTGTAGACAAAATGCATACTGTAAAAAACAAACAGCAAAAGCTTTAAGGGTATGTGCACACAGTCAGTAAACACTGCGGGTCGGCTGCTGTGTACTTGTGCAGCTTCCAACCCACACCCACATGTTACAGTATAGTGGATGGGATTTCAAGAAATACCATCTCTACTATGCGTGCACTATCACCCGCACCTCACCCGCAGAGACGGACATGTTGGGTGTCTGTCCAGGCTGCAGCATGTCAATTTATATGGAGTAGACACAAGTCTCTGCAAGAGAAATCTCACCCCTTCAATGTATAGTACGTAGGGATTCCGCACAGATCAATGAACACACGCAGAATCACCTGTGTTCAAAAGATGGCAGCACTTTGGACGCAGCACATGTCCGCTGCGTCCAAGGTGCTGCCATTTCCGGATCCTCTGCACAAACCCTAAAAAATGGGTGTTTTGAAAGCAGTGTTTTTACTGCCAAGAGAGTAGGCTTTGGCTGCAAAAAAAATGCACCAAAAACGCTGATTCCTATGCACACCTGTACTATATGTGTATAGTTTACCCTTATTATTTCATGTGGGAATTCATTTATTTCTATATAATAAATACCCTGATTCAGCAGACAATATTCCTGCCTTGTGTCATCCAGACAGTAGTGACAGCAGGTCGCCCTGTCAGATTACAAGCAGTGATTCAGTGACTGTGGTCAGAGCCTATGCTGATCCTTGCTGTATGTGACTGTGAACCTGATCCTACAGCAAACAGCACAGAGCTTCGGGACCACATGAGTAAGTCACAGCACTGAGGGGGTCTCAAAGGGGTTTGGGAGAGACATTCCAGAACAACAGAGCAATGCACAGCATTATTCACTGCTGTATACCCTCTGGGCACTTCATGCCCCCTTTCTAGGTGGGGGCCCCAGACGTCTGCCTGGTCTGCCTGTGCCAAACGCTGGCCCTGCTTATATGAGCAATTGATGTTTCTTTCCTAATCTTCAAAATTATTACGGTTTCTATGTAGTGATTGTCTTTGTAAGCAAACATAAGCATTAAGGCCATGAAAGAATATGTTTTAAGATTTTCCTCAAAAGTACCGAAGACCGTAGCATTTCTAGCATACTTCTAGTTTATTTATATGACTTTAAGAACCACAATGCAATAATTTATGGTTTGTGGGCAACCTTGGAAATTCATTAGGTCACTGAAGTTTATTGCTCTTGGTTAGATATTAAGCAAATAGCTCCATGCTACATAATGCAGAGTAATAGATCATGGGGGGGCCTACAAATGTTTCATGAGGCAATGTCATTTCTTGCTGAACATCTGTTTTATGGCATTCACAAGCAGCTTACTGGGAGTAGGAATCAACGGGAAAAAAAAGGAATATAATATGTAAAAAGAATGAGTAAATATACAGTATCAGAAAATAATTTTATCCAGTTGACATTGCTTTATCTTTTGCACATCTTGGGTTTCTAATGTGAAATGTATAGAGAAAGTCTGTAAGACTGGTTGTGGCATTGACATGAAGATTAGTTGCCACCTTTGACAACATACATTTGCATTGTCACATTTTCTTTCCAAACATCTGCATAGGACAATCCTTTAAGCATGAAAGTTTTACAGTGAATAAAGTAATAATGGGGAATGACAAACCTGGGACTCTTTTCATCAACTTTAAACTGTCCGGGAACTTGGCAACAAGCGTTCAATTTCCTTTTGAAATATTTGAGAAATAAGGTGATTCAGATTCCGCGATGCCCAAGGTTCAAAAGGTACAATCGCAAGCAAACGTGAAGCATGCATGCTGTTTATGTCAAAACATTTCAAGGTTTTCAAACCTCTTCATCAGGACCAAACCACAATGATCATTGTAGTTTGCCACTGATGAAGAGATTTGAAAACCTTGAAATACGTTGACATGATAAACTACATTCATGCTTCATCTTTGCATGTGATCTTTGCATGTGTTGAACTTTGGGCAGCGCAGAATCTGAACCACATTATTCCTTGTATATTGCATAATATCCGATTGGTGGTCCTACGGCAGCCATTACATTCTTTTATAATAGTTGTAACTGTCACAACCCTTTCAAGCGAGCATAACTATAATATTTTATACCACTTGGTTATCGCATAAGACCCTATTTGTGTTTTTTTGCCTCTCCAGTTTTACCATTTGATTTTCAATTTCCTTTCGCAGAATATGAATTATAAAATGGTGCCCAGCATTGCCTTTAATAAGCTGTCCATGTCATGAGGTCTGTTTGTAAAACATTTTGCTAAAAAAAACTCCTTGCTGACCACTGGGACCCCACTGGCATAACTCCATATGCACAAGTGTGAAAAGCATTTCAAATCGTATACTGTCTGAATTTCCTCCAAGAGTTTTGGCAGAGTGTGATCAAAGAAAGAAAGGTTCAGGTGATAAGCGCTCCCACAGTGCTAAAAGTGGAAAGTGAGAAACTCATCATATAAGTAAAAAATATTTACTAAAAAAAAAAACAACACATTTCGGCTGTATCCATCCTTCATCAAGTGTCCTGATGAAGGCTTGATATAAACGAAAAGTGTTAGAGTTTTTAACAGATAATTATTACTTTCATGATTAGTTTTTTACTTTCTATTTTTATCACTGTGGGAGCGCTTATCACCTGAACCTTTTTTCTCCTTTTAAAATCTAGTAATGATTTTGCATTGGCACAAGTCAATGCTCCATTCATTTTCCACGGGACTGAATTGTTAATTTTATTCTAACATGGCATTTCAGAGCCCCTTTTTTTATTGCACCTTCAGCGAAAAGCAATATTCATCATATTGACCAACATGTTTCACAGAAACCTGTGAAACCCATAAAGGCAACAGGTTTCTGCTAATAACCAAGAAAAATTATCTTTCACAATTGGTGCAGAATCCAACCAGAGGAGCAGCACTTTTAGACCTAATACTATCTAATAGACCTGACAGAATAACAAATCTGCAGGTGGTCGGGCATCTAGGAAATAGCGACCACAATATTGTACAGTTTCACCTGTCTTTCACTAGGGGGACTTGTCAGGGAGTCACAAAAACACTGAACTTTAGGAAGGCAAAGTTTGACCAGCTTAGAGATGCCCTTAATCTGGTAGACTGGGACAATATCCTCAGAAATAAGAATACAGATAATAAATGGGAAATGTTTAAGAACATCCTAAATAGGCACTGTAAGCGGTTTATACCTTGTGGGAATAAAAGGACTAGAAATAGGAAATACCCAATGTGGCTAAACAAAGAAGTAAGACAGGCAATTAACAGTAAAAAGAAGGCATTTGCACTACTAAAGCAGGATGGCACCATTGAAGCTCTAAAAAACTATAGGGAGAAAAATACTTTATCTAAAAAACTAATTAAAGCTGCCAAAAAGGAAACAGAGAAGCACATTGCTAAGGAGAGTAAAACTAATCCCAAACTGTTCTTCAACTATATCAATAGTAAAAGAATAAAAACTGAAAATGTAGGCCCCTTAAAAAATAGTGAGGAAAGAATGGTTGTAGATGACGAGGAAAAAGCTAACATATTAAACACCTTCTTCTCCACGGTATTCACGGTGGAAAATCAAATGCTAGGTGAAATCCCAAGAAACAATGAAAACCCTATATTAAGGGTCACCAATCTAACCCAAGAAGAGGTGCGAAACCGGCTAAATAAGATTAAAATAGATAAATCTCCGGGTCCGGATGGCATACACCCACGAGTACTAAGAGAACTAAGTAATGTAATAGATAAACCATTATTTCTTATTTTTAGGGACTCTATAGCGACGGGGTCTGTTCCGCAGGACTGGCGCATAGCAAATGTGGTGCCAATATTCAAAAAGGGCTCTAAAAGTGAACCTGGAAATTATAGGCCAGTAAGTCTAACCTCCATTGTTGGTAAAATATTTGAAGGGTTTCTGAGGAATGTTATTCTGGATTATCTCAATGAGAATAACTGTTTAACTCCATATCAGCATGGGTTTATGAGAAATCGCTCCTGTCAAACCAATCTAATCAGTTTTTATGAAGAGGTAAGCTATAGGCTGGACCACGGTGAGTCATTGGACGTGGTATATCTCGATTTTTCCAAAGCGTTTGATACCGTGCCGCACAAGAGGTTGGTACACAAAATGAGAATGCTTGGTCTGGGGGAAAATGTGTGTAAATGGGTTAGTAACTGGCTTAGTGATAGAAAGCAGAGGGTGGTTATAAATGGTATAGTCTCTAACTGGGTCGCTGTGACCAGTGGGGTACCGCAGGGGTCAGTATTGGGACCTGTTCTCTTCAACATATTCATTAATGATCTGGTAGAAGGTTTACACAGTAAAATATCGATATTTGCAGATGATACAAAACTATGTAAAGCAGTTAATACAAGAGAAGATAGTATTCTGCTACAGATGGATCTGGATAAGTTGGAAACTTGGGCTGAAAGGTGGCAGATGAGGTTTAACAATGATAAATGTAAGGTTATACACATGGGAAGAAGGAATCAATTTCACCATTACACACTGAATGGGAAACCACTGGGTAAATCTGACAGGGAGAAGGACTTGGGGATCCTAGTTAATGATAAACTTACCTGGAGCAGCCAGTGCCAGGCAGCAGCGGCCAAGGCAAACAGGATCATGGGGTGCATTAAAAGAGGTCTGGATACACATGATGAGAGCATTATACTGCCTCTGTACAAATCCCTAGTTAGGCCGCACATGGAGTACTGTGTCCAGTTTTGGGCACCGGTGCTCAGGAAGGATATAATGGAACTAGAGAGAGGAGGGCAACAAAATTAATAAAGGGGATGGGAGAACTACAATACCCAGACAGATTAGCGAAATTAGGATTATTTAGTCTAGAAAAAAGACGACTGAGGGGCGATCTAATAACCATGTATAAGTATATAAGGGGACAATACAAATATCTCGCTGAGGATCTGTTTATACCAAGGAAGGTGACGGGCACAAGGGGGCATTCTTTGCGTCTGGAGGAGAGAAGGTTTTTCCACCAATATAGAAGAGGATTCTTTACTGTTAGGGCAGTGAGAATCTGGAATTGCTTGCCTGAGGAGGTGGTGATGGCGAACTCAGTCGAGGGGTTCAAGAGAGGCCTGGATGTCTTCCTGGAGCAGAACAATATTGTATCATACAATTATTAGGTTCTGTAGAAGGACGTAGATCTGGGGATTTATTATGATGGAATATAGGCTGAACTGGATGGACAAATGTCTTTTTTCGGCCTTACTAACTATGTTACTATGTTACTATGTTACTGTGTTCATTGCACTCTGCGCCACCATACTATATGATAAAATGAAGATCAGCCTTTCTACTTAGTTTATCTGCAATTTTTTCTTACTAAGAAAGCTTTTTCCAAACGACTTCTCAAAATCTGTTCAACATCTTTTAAACCCAATTATGGGTATGTTTCCAGCCTATGTCACCAGTTTTCCGGTATTAGGAAAGCCGTAAATTTTGACTCATTCCGTATTTTCACAAAGATTTGCTACTTTTTATGATTTTACCCTGGTTTTACCTTTTCCAAAAATGTGCATGATTAGCTATGTAAATAATGTTGTAACCAGTTTTAGAAATTGCAATTTTTAAAAAAAAAATCACGAAACATAGTCAAAAACTCATTTCAGTAAAAAGGTGGCTTAAAAAGTGGAATAATATTTCTAAACAAAAGCATTCTATCTTAAGATTTTAAATTGGAAAAATGTTTTCTTTTAACAATATACAGGGTGATATGAGACAAAGGAGAAAAAAAACAAACATTAATTTGTATTAAACTAGAAATTTCTCCCTTGAGAGTAGGAAGTCTGTTCAGTAAAACAGAGTCCTTTTATTGTGCACCAGTGCAGTTTATTGATCAGTCCCAACTGGGTAACTGCTTGATCTTACACTAAATTATTACTAGATTCAATATTCATATGGTCCCTATGGGCTGACAAGGAAAACACATACAGTAAAATAGGACTCGAATGAAAAAATGATAAAAACACAGTGTGCAGAGTATTTGGGAGACAAATCCTTAGAGCACAGACTAGATGAGGTTAGAAGATACAAGATAGAATGGAAGTTTGTGCCTCAGGGGTGAATTTTATTATTCATACTAACTCTTCAGAAGTGCCAAATATAGCTGAAATAGGTCCAAAACAGCGCCTGACTTGCTTTTATGAATCCCACCAATCTTCCAAACAATTTACACTATGTTGACCTGCAAAACATTAAGACTTTATCTTGAGTCACTGGTTACTCTCAATGGTTTCAGTAATGTTTGACATGTAATAACTATAACTTAGGTCTAGAATGGCTTATCTGTAGCTCAGTAGCTTCATCTGACTCTTGAGGTTCTTTCATGTAGCATCTGCTTTCTTATCCTCAAGCCAAAATAGTCTCCAGGCTTCACCGAGATAGGGCTGGATTCTTAAAAATGTTTTTGGACACAACGTCTAGGTAATCTTTTCTACGTAACGTGTCTTCTCTAAAATGGCTACTGACGTGCTTCTTGAATATTCCTTATTTGGGAGATGACATCCCTAATTAATGATGTAAGGAATTTGTATAAATATGTCCTTCCCTATATTTCTACTTTGGTTAACCATATCCCAAAATGAGTGATGGGAGGTGACCAGCTTTAGGAAAAAGACAAGTGATACTCTGTCGGGGATTGTTTATGTCTATATACAGGTCCTTCTCAAAAAATTAGCATATAGTGTTAAATTTCATTATTTACCATAATGTAATGATTACAATTAAACTTTCATATATTATAGATTCATTATCCACCAACTGAAATTTGTCAGGTCTTTTATTGTTTTAATACTGATGATTTTGGCATGCAACTCCTGATAACCCAAAAAACCTGTCTCAATAAATTAGCATATCAAGAAAAGGTTCTCTAAACGACCTATTACCCTAATCTTCTGAATCAACTAATTAACTCTAAACACATGCAAAAGATACCTGAGGCTTTCATAAACTCCCTGCCTGGTTCATTACTCAAAACCCCCATCATGGGTAAGACTAGCGACCTGACAGATGTCAAGAAGGCCATCATTGACACCCTCAAGCAAGAGGGTAAGACCCAGAAAGAAATTTCTCAACAAATAGGCTGTTCCCAGAGTGCTGTATCAAGGCACCTCAATGGTAAGTCTGTTGGAAGGAAACAATGTGGCAGAAAACGCTGTACAACGAGAAGAGGAGACCGGACCCTGAGGAAGATTGTGGAGAAGGACCGATTCCAGACCTTGGGGAACCTGAGGAAGCAGTGGACTGAGTCTGGTGTGGAAACATCCAGAGCCACCGTGCACAGGCGTGTGCAGGAAATGGGCTACAGGTGCCGCATTCCCCAGGTAAAGCCACTTTTGAGCTACAGAGAAGCAGCACTGGACTGTTGCTAAGTGGTCCCAAGTACTTTTTTCTGATGAAAGCAAATTTTGCATGTCATTCGGAAATCAAGGTGCCAGAGTCTGGAGGAAGACTGGGGAGAAGGAAATGCCAAAATGCCTGAAGTCCAGTGTCAAGTACCCACAGTCAGTGATGGTGTGGGGTGCCATGTCAGCTGCTGGTGTTGGTCCACTGTGTTTCATCAAGGGCAGGGTCAATGCAGCTAGCTATCAGGAGATTTTGGAGCACTTCATGCTTCCATCGGCTGAAATGCTTTATGGAGATGAAGATTTCATTTTTCAGCACGACCTGGCACCTGCTCAGAGTGCCAAAACCACTGGTAAATGGTTTACTGACCATGGTATTACTGTGCTCAATTGGCCTGCCAACTCTCCTGACCTGAACCCCATAGAGAATCTGTGGGATATTGTGAAGAGAAAGTTGAGAGACGCAAGACCCAACACTCTGGATGAGCTTAAGGCCGCTATTGAAGCATCCTGGGCCTCCATAACATCTCAGCAGTGTCACAGGCTGATTGCCTCCATGCCACGCCGCATTGAAGCAGTCATTTCTGCCAAAGGATTCCCGACCAACTATTGAGTGCATAACTGAACATTATTATTTGTTGGTTTTTTTGTTTGTTATTAAAAAACACTTTTATTTGATTGGATGGGTGAAATATGCTAATTTATTGAGACAGGTTTTTTGGGTTATCAGGAGTTGTATGCCAAAATCATCAGTATTAAAACAATAAAAGACCTGACAAATTTCAGTTGGTGGATAATGAATCTATAATATATGAAAGTTTAATTGTAATCATTACATTATGGTAAATAATGAAATTTAACACTATATGCTAATTTTTTGAGAAGGACCTGTATATCCATACATGGTCACCATTGGTTGTAATGTGAGATGAAGCCTTTCAAGGGCTATACTAGCAGGTTGAGACAATTAAATTAATAAAGATTGGTAAAGTTATTAAAGTGGAACTGAATACTACTTGAACTTTACAAAAGTCAGTATTCTTTAGAATATAATAGGCCTGGGCTTTCAGAGATAAGAAGATTTAGAGAAGAGCGGAAGGTGGACATCAAGCAGGAGGGACGAGTGGAGAGTTGAGTGCTTGAAGTGACTATTATATGCTTTTTTTTTCTTTTTTTTTACATCTGACATTTAGTATGTCTGCAAATTGAAATTCCAGGTAAAATCCTCACAATTAGGCAAATTCAAACCTTGGCAGATTTGATCAGTTATAGTATTAACATTATGAAGTCCTTGGTGAAACTTTCAGATAGGTCAGGGGGAGCTTCTGAAATTTACCATACAGGGCCATGATTGCTGTGTTATTTGTTATTTGTACAATACAATAGTAAATGTGAGCACTACTATATTTGAAAAGAATTTGATCTTAGCTGTCTAATCATAAAAATGGCGATCCCAAGATCTTTTTTGTTTAAATGAAATACTGTAGAGGTTGAAAATGCTCATGACCACTACATTTAAAATCTTTAAAACTGATAAAAACAATTGATTAGTGTTCTCAAGTATTTATATCGGTTGCATAGACTTTGAATAGAATGGCAGCATGCATATGCACGGCATGGGGCATACAGGATTTCCATTCTCATAATTGATGGGAATCCCACTCAACGTCAGCATGAACCTTGCACATTCGGATTCATGTTCGGATTCCCAAGCATTTTTCTCAAAATTGGCAAAATTCGGTAAATGATCGAATATCCACTAAGGCTATGTGCACATGGCGGCTTGGATAGGTTTTAACTTTTCTATCGATAAGATAGTTACTGTCAGTCAGACCATTGTGGGGTCACGCTGTGACTGTGACCCACAGTAAAATTCTTACTGCAGGTCACAGGCATCGACAGATGAGAGACTACTACTCCTATCAGCCTATGCCTTCTGCTGCTGATAACAGAGAAAGCAGGTGTTGGCTGATGGATGTAGTCATCAGCTGAAGCCTGTGTTCAAAGTAAAGAAAAAAGTTAAAATAAAGAAATAAATATTGAAATAAAAATAAAAACTGCAGTATATACTCACCTCACACCTAATCACTGAAGCCCTCATCTTCTGCAAAAAATAAAATAAACACCATACACTTAACGCATAATTTCTGAAGCTCATGTCACCTGGAAAAGAGAAAAAATAATAAACCACCATATCCCTCTCCTATCAGCCATAATCTATACTGTCCCATGACAATTCAGATCACTTGTAGGGGAGTCAGATCAGCTGTTCTCATGTAGCAGAGGTGCCTTAAGTGAGATCACCAGGGCTCATCAGATGATGAACTCCGGTGAACTTTCTCAGCCAGCTCTGCACTACTCTGATTACACGCTCATGTCAGTATGTTACCAGCTGCCGGATAGAGCAGTCACATTAGTTAACAGGATCGTTGTGGGACATTATGGATTATCGCTTCACTTCAGACATGTGAGGAATATGGTTGTTTATTATTTTCATTAATTTACAGGGGTCACTGCAAAGGAGTCTGTGTCATTATTTCAAACAAAGGACTTATAGAAGCCTCTCTATTACTAACCTCTGGGTTTGATGTTACCGGACAACACAATGGTGACATCAACCCCACAAATATCATAGAATCATAGAATGTTAGAGTTGTAAGGGAACTCGAAAGTAATCGTGTCCAACCTCCTGCTAGCCATGGGCCCCTCTAGTCATCATCACAAGGCAAGTGGGAAGAGCCAAGCAAAGCTCCAGAATTTTTAGGCTGGGTGGAGCAATATGCATGGCCCCTTGCCAGCCTGAGAATACCAGCACCCAGCTCACAGCTTTAGCTTGTCTGTTTGTCAAAAATGGGAGGGACTTCACACCAATTTTTTAAATTATTTAAACAATTAAAAATAACAGTATGGGGACCCCTGTATTCTTGATAACCAGCCTTGCTAAAGCTGACAGTTGAGGGTTGAAGCTCGCAGCTGTCAGTTTTGACTGTCTGATTATCAAAAATACAAGGGAACCTACGTCAATTGTTTTTGTAATTGTTATTGATAGCGCACTTGATGGGTCAATTGATACCACTTTTCTTGGTGTCTGCCCCTGATTTCAGCTACTTTGGCAGCTTTTGAACCCCCTTGACGGTGTTGTCAATGCATTTGATTTTGCCTCCCATTGAATACAATTGTGTTCGGTTATGCTTGGCGAACTATTCAGCAAACATCGGGAAGTTAGCTGAACATAGCTGAAGTTCGCTCATCTCAAGTCAAAATCATTACTAACATGTCGGTCAGATATCACTACATGGGATCTTGAAAATACTATACTATAGTACATTTTGACTAATTTACCAATATTCTTCCAAAGTAATCTAAATAAGAAAGGAATCAATGATGCAATGTGCAATGAAGAGTCTTATAGTAGTAGTCTGGAAGAGTAATAATTAAAATATCCTGAGAATAACATAATATTAATTAGGTTTGGCATTGTACATAGACAAGCATTACTTATTCCTCGCAGTGTGAGCTCACCTTTCATTTAGCTGTGTGTTTCTAAGATGAGAATAAAAGGGGACGACTATTTTTGCAGATGTCTGATGCTTACTGTCTTAGCGCTCAGTCCTATGTACAGTATAATGGAGACTCCTGATAATGAGCTTTGCATTATGGCAAAAGGAAGCAACACTTCTACATGGGTTTATGCTATGTCCCACAGAGAGGGAACTTTTCTGTGACACATTTTACATTTTCATGTAGAAAAGCCAACTGAATAATATTTTTCTTCATTAAAGAGAAGCTAATATCAGAAAATGGCCTAATGTTTATATCAGTTTTTTTGCTTGACATGCTTTTTTCATCACAATTATTAAAAATAAAAAACAGAAATCTTGCAATTTCCCCACTGGCCACTTGGGACTTTTTTAGGCTATAACTTCCTGTTGTTCCAGGAAATCCACATGTACATTAGCCACAATGGTCAGAACCCGACCCTATCTTTTGTTTTGAAGCTTCTATGCAAAGAGGTGGAAATCACAGGATTGATAGACATGTTAGAGATTTGCAAATGAAAAAAAAGTGAAAACAGGTTTTCAAAACATCTCAATATAATCGGTGTGAAGTTTGAGCCACACATGCAGAAATCTTCACACTTACATGCTTGGCTGCTATCAATGAGGTTATTAATGGTTAAGTGAGGAATGTCTTGCCGAGCTAAATTTCAAAGAGAAAAAAAAAAAAAAAAAAACTCCAAGTAAATGTGGCGCTAAGCACCTACGGATTTTTTTAATTCATCCACTTCAAGTGAAAAATGTTAAAAAATTCATTTATTTTCTCAAAATAAAATATATTTGTAAATTTTTTTAAAAAACAGTACAACGCGTTTCGGCTGCTATTTTTACAGTGCAGCCTTCATCAGGTAGTAAAAAAACAAAAAGAACAAACAATACAATAAGCACTATAAAATGATGTTACAACCTCCAAGTTCTCTTATTTATGAGGGTTCCTAGAAGGGATTAGCAGGGCGGGACCGGGGATCAGGTTCTCCTTTCCTGATGACTAACTACATGGTAGCCTCTAAAGAGACACATTTATCCTATATATATAAAAGAGCAGTTTAGTACTTCTATTCTATCCAAAATGAGCTTTTAGATACATGGTATTACACTGTTACGAACAAACACAACATTAAAAATATAGGTATATACACAATCATAAATATGATTCATTCCAATACCTCATCAATATATTTAAAAAAAAATATATAAAAAAAAAAAAAAAAGGGAATTCTCCCTTTTTTTTCTTTTTTTTTCCCTTCCCCTCTCTTTTTTTTTTTTCTTTTCTTTTTTTTTTTTTTTTTTTTTTTTTTCCTTCCCCCTTCCTTTTTGTGTTGTTGTATTGACACATGCGCGAACGACTGAGCTATTTATGACAAACCCTTACACATTCTCTACTACATCATTAAGTCCATTTGGATAAAGGCTTTGTAACCTATATATCCAATATGACTCCTTGCGGTTTAATAATTTGTTCCTGTTATTAGCCCCTTTTGGTATATGCTCCAGCGGTGTGACCGTAATGCAGAAGCATTTATTGTGCTTCAGCAGGAGATGACGGGACAGACTATGTTTAATCTGCCCGTTCTTTGCATTATAGCGGTGATTATTCATCCGGGCACTCAATTCCTGGGAAGTTCGTCCCACGTATTGGAGCCCGCATTTGCAAGTCACTACGTAGATGACAAAATCCGTTCTACATGTGAGTCTCTGCTTAATCTTAATTGTTTCCCCAGTAGTATTAGATTGAATACTCCGAGCTCCATGGTTAATGATCTTACAACATTTACATTTGTTTGAAGAGCATCTATATACTCCTGTGTTCATCTTCCCTCCATTCACATTGGTATTGTTTCCTATCATGTTTTTTATTTTTGGAACCTCTCTTAATTTACTCTGAGCTACAATATTTTTCACTGTCGCCCCTCTCCTAAAGGTTACTCCCGGTTCCCTTGGAAGCATTTTCCCAAGAATCACATCTTTTTTTAAAATATACCAATATTTTTTTAAAATTCTCCTTATCAATACATTCCCTTTATTATAAGTTGTTATAAAATTAAACTTCCAAAGATTTCTCTTATTCTCCTCATTGCTTGCTGGCCGTTCTTTCCCTCTAGTTTCCTCTGCATTACAATCTTTTCTCTTCCTACTTGGGAGACAATCCTCCTGTACTTTGTCCAAATTCTTTCTGTATGCTGCCTCGATTAATTTTTTTGGATACTTCTTATCACTGAACCTTTTCTTCAGTATCGCTGATTGGGTCACATAATCTTTAGTGTTTGTACAGTTTTTTCGTATCCTTAAGAACTGGCTGAATGGTACATTAGTTTTCCATTTTTTATAATGCGCACTTCTAAAGTCCATGTAGCCATTCGTATCACAGCTTTTGAAGTGCGTTTTTGTTATAATTTTCCCCGCTTCATGCCCCAATTCCAGGTCCAGGAACACGATTTTGTCCCTTCTGATGCATGACGTAAAGGAGATGCCCCAGTTATTGCTATTAAGAGAATCTATTAATTTACAGGCTTCTTCCTCAGTCCCGGCCCAGAAAATGATCAAATCATCTATATATCTACGGTATAGTAATATTTTTTCTTTGTATTCAGATGCATACAACAGCGATGAGGACTCAAAACGTCCCATAAAGAGATTTGCGAAACTTGGCGCTACCCGAGTCCCCATCGCTGTACCAAGGCGCTGTAAATAGAGTTTACCCTGGAACTCAAAGATATTGTGCGTTAATATGAATTTCAACCCTTCCAACAAAAATGTTTTTTGTTCCTCCTGCAGTCCTGATACTGATGATAAATAATGATCTACTGATCTGATGCCAAGTGTGTGATCAATGTTGGAGTACAATGAATTTACATCCAGTGTGATAAAGCTGTAATTCTCCTGCCATTCTATATTCCTACATTCCTCAATCAGTTGTGCAGAGTCTTTCAAATATGAAGGAAGGGTAGTTACAATTTCTTGAAGAAATAAATCAATGTAATGCGATAATGAACTTGTTAAGGAATCAATACCAGATATAATCGGGCGACCAGGTGGATTAGTGGAATTTTTATGCATCTTTGGAAGATGATAAAAATGTGCTATTGTTGGTGTATTGTTGGTCAAAAATTTCTTTTCTTTTTTATTTATTATATTCTCTTTATGGGCTTTGTTTATAAAACCATGATATTCCTTATTAAAATTGGCTGAAGGATCATTTTTTAAAATTTCATAATATTTAGTATCAGATAGAATGTTATAGGCTTCTTTCAAGTAATCAGGCCTATTCTGAATCACTACCCCTCCCCCCTTATCTGCCTGTCTTATCACAATCTCTGTGTTGTTTTTCAAGGAATTCAATGCATTTTTTTCTTGCTGTGTGATATTCTCTTTGTAAACATAATGTTTTTTTTTAAATTTTTTGTTTTTATCCTTTTATTCTTACCAACAACTTTCTGTTCCTCATTAGAACTAAGACTATTTTTATTCAGATTCCTGAATTCTTCTGAAACAAGATGAAAAAATGTCTCTAGACAATGCCCCCTATGGTGAGTCGGATAAAACGAAGAGACAGGCACTACTTCTTTTTTTTTTTTTTCCCCTCTTTCCCTAAACCAGGGTATTTCTAAAGACTTTTGGAGCTGAAGGAGCATTTCCTCACCAGCTGGGAACAGACACTCTAGGTTACTAGAGGGCGAGCAGCAATCTCTGAGGATGGAATATTTTACTAATAGACAATCCAGGAGAAAAGAACTTTTGTCAACAATTACTTCATCGAGACTACCAACATTAAGAGAGAATCCCGAAGAGACTCCTTTGGATTTGGAAGGTAAAAAATTAATCAATCGACTGTTCTCGGACTTTGAGAAAATAATGAAAAATGAAATCCGACATCAATTAGATGCTGAATTTTTAAATATTTGTGCACAGCAAAGAATCATACCGAAAGGATTAAGGATTTATTTTAAAAGCACTTTTCCGGGTGATCTGGTTTTTTCTGAAAAATGGGATAAGATCCTGGACTTGTGCTCTTATAATCTGATGGACATTTTAGTACAAAAGCGGAGTGCACTAGCAAAGATATCAGCAGACCAGTGCTGTGATATACTTACAAAACTTAAACGGTTTGAAAAATGTTCTTATTATGATACTGTAAACAAGGATGTAACTAGGAAATTAAGAATATTTGAGAATGATTTAATGGAAGCAAAAACGAAGAAATTTCGTAGGGACTCAGAAATTATCCATCCATCAGCAAATAAGGGAAAGTTCCAAGCCCCTAGAGAGCCCCTTATTGGAAAACAAACTGAACATCTAAATAAAATTGTAGAAAAACTGAAGGACAAACCTGAAAATCAGAGGGTAAAAATTAAAGATAAAAAGGGAAATAAAACAAAAAACAGGGAAGCCAAGTTTAGGGTCGAGGATATGCTTGAGGAGAGCATAAATTTGATAAATCTTACAACAGATCAGGGGTCACCAAAGCCAAGTACATCTGGGAAGGGAAATACGCCCCTATCATTCTTTTCCACAACATTGCTCAGCCCGGATAAAAGAAATCCGGTGAACATTTCTACACCGGTATTGACGCACCTTCACTATCCCACTTATGGTGTAAGACAAGAAAACTCCACTTTGCCCAATGTACCCTCCTCTAACCCTGTACATCCATCCCCAAAAAACCTCAATTTGGGTGCACATACAGACATCAGTGACCTTTCAATACATGATTACACCATCCATGACAGTTCTAGTTCACCTTTCACCACGGTACTACAGGCTCCTTCTCCCTCCCCCTCTCCATCTTCCACCATCTCACATGTATCTTTTTTATCGATAGTTCCAACGAGACCCATCGTAACAAACACGAACCCCCAAATGTTGACCAATGCGAGCGAAGGGAAAATAAACAATTCTCTTTCTCCACCGAACATACAACAGAATCGAATCACACGTTATTTCCAAAAATTGCCAACACAAATGTGCAAAAAAAGAAAAAGAGAACAAGAGGGACAAGAGGCAGAGGCCTCACAAAGAAATCAAAAACATCTAAAAAATTCAAAACATTTAGAAGGCAAAATGAAGTAAAAATATCAGAAATTAGGAATAAGTGTGATAAATCTACAGTATCGGTAGATCAGAATAAAATAAGTACAGGGATTAATGAGGAAATAAAAAGTATTCCAACAGTAAAAATTTTTAATCTCTCTGATCACTTGTTATCATCCACCGAAATGGGCATCCTAATGAAAGGGTTAAATTTTTGTCCATCACAAAACACTAATGATTTTGAGTTATTTTTGGACTTAAATAGATTCACAAGAAAATTAACCCTATTGAGGCATTTCACAATTAAAGAAAGAAATGCCACAGTACAAACAGATACAAAATTAGTTGACAAAGATATAGATATTTTGGAAACAGAGACCACAAGTGCTAGCAACTACCTACATAAAGAAGTAGTGCCTGTCTCTTCGTTTTATCCGACTCACCATAGGGGGCATTGTCTAGAGACATTTTTTCATCTTGTTTCAGAAGAATTCAGGAATCTGAATAAAAATAGTCTTAGTTCTAATGAGGAACAGAAAGTTGTTGGTAAGAATAAAAGGATAAAAACAAAAAATTTAAAAAAAAAACATTATGTTTACAAAGAGAATATCACACAGCAAGAAAAAAATGCATTGAATTCCTTGAAAAACAACACAGAGATTGTGATAAGACAGGCAGATAAGGGGGGAGGGGTAGTGATTCAGAATAGGCCTGATTACTTGAAAGAAGCCTATAACATTCTATCTGATACTAAATATTATGAAATTTTAAAAAATGATCCTTCAGCCAATTTTAATAAGGAATATCATGGTTTTATAAACAAAGCCCATAAAGAGAATATAATAAATAAAAAAGAAAAGAAATTTTTGACCAACAATACACCAACAATAGCACATTTTTATCATCTTCCAAAGATGCATAAAAATTCCACTAATCCACCTGGTCGCCCGATTATATCTGGTATTGATTCCTTAACAAGTTCATTATCGCATTACATTGATTTATTTCTTCAAGAAATTGTAACTACCCTTCCTTCATATTTGAAAGACTCTGCACAACTGATTGAGGAATGTAGGAATATAGAATGGCAGGAGAATTACAGCTTTATCACACTGGATGTAAATTCATTGTACTCCAACATTGATCACACACTTGGCATCAGATCAGTAGATCATTATTTATCATCAGTATCAGGACTGCAGGAGGAACAAAAAACATTTTTGTTGGAAGGGTTGAAATTCATATTAACGCACAATATCTTTGAGTTCCAGGGTAAACTCTATTTACAGCGCCTTGGTACAGCGATGGGGACTCGGGTAGCGCCAAGTTTCGCAAATCTCTTTATGGGACGTTTCGAGTCCTCATCGCTGTTGTATGCATCTGAATACAAAGAAAAAATATTACTATACCGTAGATATATAGATGATTTGATCATTTTCTGGGCCGGGACTGAGGAAGAAGCCTGTAAATTAATAGATTCTCTTAATAGCAATAACTGGGGCATCTCCTTTACGTCATGCATCAGAAGGGACAAAATCGTGTTCCTGGACCTGGAATTGGGGCATGAAGCGGGGAAAATTATAACAAAAACGCACTTCAAAAGCTGTGATACGAATGGCTACGTGGACTTTAGAAGTGCGCATTATAAAAAATGGAAAACTAATGTACCATTCAGCCAGTTCTTAAGGATACGAGAAAACTGTACAAACACTAAAGATTATGTGACCCAATCAGCGATACTGAAGAAAAGGTTCAGTGATAAGAAGTATCCAAAAAAATTAATCGAGGCAGCATACAGAAAGAATTTGGACAAAGTACAGGAGGATTGTCTCCCAAGTAGGAAGAGAAAAGATTGTAATGCAGAGGAAACTAGAGGGAAAGAACGGCCAGCAAGCAATGAGGAGAATAAGAGAAATCTTTGGAAGTTTAATTTTATAACAACTTATAATAAAGGGAATGTATTGATAAGGAGAATTTTAAAAAAATATTGGTATATTTTAAAAAAAGATGTGATTCTTGGGAAAATGCTTCCAAGGGAACCGGGAGTAACCTTTAGGAGAGGGGCGACAGTGAAAAATATTGTAGCTCAGAGTAAATTAAGAGAGGTTCCAAAAATAAAAAACATGATAGGAAACAATACCAATGTGAATGGAGGGAAGATGAACACAGGAGTATATAGATGCTCTTCAAACAAATGTAAATGTTGTAAGATCATTAACCATGGAGCTCGGAGTATTCAATCTAATACTACTGGGGAAACAATTAAGATTAAGCAGAGACTCACATGTAGAACGGATTTTGTCATCTACGTAGTGACTTGCAAATGCGGGCTCCAATACGTGGGACGAACTTCCCAGGAATTGAGTGCCCGGATGAATAATCACCGCTATAATGCAAAGAACGGGCAGATTAAACATAGTCTGTCCCGTCATCTCCTGCTGAAGCACAATAAATGCTTCTGCATTACGGTCACACCGCTGGAGCATATACCAAAAGGGGCTAATAACAGGAACAAATTATTAAACCGCAAGGAGTCATATTGGATATATAGGTTACAAAGCCTTTATCCAAATGGACTTAATGATGTAGTAGAGAATGTGTAAGGGTTTGTCATAAATAGCTCAGTCGTTCGCGCATGTGTCAATACAACAACACAAAAAGGAAGGGGGAAGGAAAAAAAAAAAAAAAAAAAAAAAAAAAAAAGAAAAAAGGAGAAAAAAAAAAAAAAAAAAAAAGGGAAAAGAAAAAGAAAAGAAAAAAAAAAAAAAAAAAGAGGGGAAGGGAAAAAAAAGAAAAAAAAAAAAAAAGGAAAAGAAAAAGAAAAGAAAAAAAAAAAAGAGAGGGGAAGGGAAAAAAAAAGAAAAAAAAAGGGAGAATTCCCTTTTTTTTTTTTTTTTTTTTTTTATATATTTTTTTTTAAATATATTGATGAGGTATTGGAATGAATCATATTTATGATTGTGTATATACCTATATTTTTAATGTTGTGTTTGTTCGTAACAGTGTAATACCATGTATCTAAAAGCTCATTTTGGATAGAATAGAAGTACTAAACTGCTCTTTTATATATATAGGATAAATGTGTCTCTTTAGAGGCTACCATGTAGTTAGTCATCAGGAAAGGAGAACCTGATCCCCGGTCCCGCCCTGCTAATCCCTTCTAGGAACCCTCATAAATAAGAGAACTTGGAGGTTGTAACATCATTTTATAGTGCTTATTGTATTGTTTGTTCTTTTTGTTTTTTTACTACCTGATGAAGGCTGCACTGTAAAAATAGCAGCCGAAACGCGTTGTACTGTTTTTTAAAAAAATTTACAAATATATTTTATTTTGAGAAAATAAATGAATTTTTTAACATTTTTCACTTGAAGTGGATGAATTAAAAAAATCCGTAGGTGCTTAGCGCCACATTTACTTGGAGTTTTTTTTTTTTTTTCTCTTTGAAATTGCCACCTATGTGGATCTGAAGCAGGATCAACACATAGTTCTCCAAAGTGAGCTGCACACCTTATTGGATTATACAACATACGAAGAAGAGTTGCCTAAAGAATTGATTCCTTGAGAATCTCAACGTGCATTTCTTACCGATAGAAGGTGAGCATAACTACAAATAAAAGAAATGTTTTTAACTTGTTGGTAAAAACGTATTACGCTCAGAGGAAGCGCCGCACTTGTCTCTTTTTTTTTTTTTTTTCCCCTCTTTCCCTAAACCAGGGTATTTCTAAAGACTTGCCGAGCTAAATGCACTTGATAAAATAATCAAGATCCGCTGCTGGCAGCTCCCTTTGCAAAGGCCAACAAATTATGTCTGAGATCTCCTGAGTGGGAGAGAAGTCCGGAATGAATCTTGGTGATTTGGGTGCCTCAGTGTGGCAGAACATTCCACAGATGACCATTAATAACTTCATTGATAGCAGACAAGGCTGTAAGTGTGAGGATTTCTGCATGTGCCGCTCATATTCAATACTGAAAAAATGGAGACAATATAAAAAAATTATATTTTCAGCATTTCATATGGAAACATGTCTATCCGTCCTCTGATTTCCATAATTCCATGACTTTTCTTTCTTTGGTGTAGCAATTTCAATGTTTGAGGAGTGTGTGTCATTTGGAAATTGGTAAAATCAATTCACAATAGTACAATTATGAAGCTAAGCACAAGCTAAAATACATGTAATTATTAAATCAATGACCCTTTCAGTCGTCGGTTTATTTACATGGTCTCGCTTACTCTTTAATATGTGTTTATTATAGATATATAAAGGTCCTTACAGACTACAAATGAGCAATGAAACAATTCTTTTTAGGAGATGGTGATTATTTGAAGTGTCGGCTTATAAAAAAAACCCACAGGTAATGCTATGCAGTCTGAGGATCAGGTGAAAGAACATTATTTCCCACAGGTAATAATTTGAGCTGCTACCAAGACGTTGACTGAATATTTCTTGTTTTCTATACTGCACACATCAGTGCTGGATTAGTACAGCATGTCCTGAGGTTTGGATACAATTACAAACAAGCAGCAATTTTCTGGTCCTAATTAACTTCAGTTAAAATAACCATTGCATAACAGTAACTCTTCAAGGATGCAAACTTAGGAGCAGCAAATTAACTTTTTATATACTGTGTGATAATTTTATTTCTGGGGCCAAACTGGTTTAGCAAACATGAGTGAGACCGAACAACATGACTGCGCCACAATTGTAATCGGTACCCCCAGTGTAGTAATGTAATTGAGTTGTTTGCTATTATACTTCATTCTTCATGTATTTATTCCTACAGTTGAAGACAAGCAGTAGCATGATAATAATAATAATAATAATCTTTATTTATATAGCGCCAACATATTCCGCAGCGCTTTACAGTTTAACAGTTTCAAACACAAAAGTCATAAGTAACAACGTTAACAATACAATAATTAAAGCAAAATAAGCCGCCCCTGCTCGTGAGAGCTTACAATCTACAATGAGGTGGGGGAGATACAAAGTACAGGTGTGTATTTACAATGATGTATTTACAATCATGGTCCAGCCATCTTCAGGGGTTGGGGAATAGATGGGGATAGTGAATGGGCTACACACACACAAACATAACATAACTTTGGTTAGTGAACGTGATAGGCCGCTCTGAACAAATGTGTTTTGAGCGAGCGCCTAAAACTATGCAAATTATGGATGGTCCTAATATCTTGGGGTAGAGCATTCCAGAGGATTGGCGCAGCACGGGAGAAGTCTTGGAGTCGGGAGTGGGAGGTACGGATTAGTGCAGAGGTTAGCCGAAAGTCATTTGCAGAGCGCAGTGGTCTGTTAGGCTGATAGACAGAAATGAGGGAGGAGATGTAAGGGGGTGCCGCACTGTGGAGAGCTTTGTGGGTGAGAACAAGTACTTTGAATTGTATCCTGTAATGAATGGGCAGCCAGTGTAACGACTGGCGAAGAGCGGACGCGTCCGAGTAACGATTAGCCAGATGGACGACCCTGGCTGCTGCATTAAGGATGGACTGGAGAGGGGAAAGTCAAGTGAGGGGGAGGCCAATTAATAGAGCGTTACAGTAGTCCAGGCGGGAGTGGATCAGGGCGACCGTGAGGGTTTTAGCTGTCTCCATGGTGAGAAAAGGGCGGATTCTAGAGATGTTCTTTAGGTGTAAGCGGCACGAGCGGGCAAGAGATTGTATATGGGAGGTGAAGGAGGGATCGGAGTCAAACATAACACCCAGACAGCGCGCCTGCTGCCGGGGTGTTATTATGGTGCCACCCACGGAGAGGGAAATGTCAGATTTAGGGAGGTTAGTAGATGGTGGGAGCAGAAGAAGTTCAGTTTTGGAGAAGTTGAGTTTCAGATAGAGAGCGGACATGATGTTGGAGACTGCGGACAGACAGTCAGTGGCATTCTGTAGTACAGCGGGGGTAAGGTCAGGGGATGACGTATATAGTTGTGTGTCGTCGGCATAAAGATGGTACTGAAAGCCAAATCTGCTGATGGTCTGTCCAATTGGGGCCGTGTAGAGAGAGAACAGAAGGGGGCCAAGGACTGAGCCCTGAGGTACCCCAACAGTGAGAGGAAGAGGAGATGAAGTGGAGCCAGAGAACAGAACACTGAAGGAGCGGTCGGAAAGATAGGAGGAGAACCAGGAGAGAGCAGTGTCCTTAATGCCTAGTGACTGGAGCCTAGAGAGCAGGAGAGGGTGGTCAACAGTGTCAAAAG
Source organism: Ranitomeya imitator (assembly GCF_032444005.1). Lineage (NCBI taxonomy): Eukaryota > Metazoa > Chordata > Amphibia > Anura > Dendrobatidae > Ranitomeya > Ranitomeya imitator. Next base: position 52,834,501 of record NC_091286.1, read on the forward strand.
CTGCAGAAAGGTCGAGAAGAATGAGCAGAGAGTGGTCACCATTACGTTTTGCTGTCAGAAGGTCATTGGTCACTTTGATGAGTGCAGTTTCTGTCGAATGTAGGGGGCGGAAACCGGACTGTGAAGGGTCTAGGAGGGAGTGAGTGGAGAGGTAACGGGTAAGGCAGGAGTATATCAGGCGCTCCAAGAGTTTAGAGATGAAGGGGAGATTGGAGACCGGTCTGTAGTTGTTTGTGCAGGATGGGTCGAGGGTGGGTTTCTTTAGTAATGGAGTAATGATAGAGTGTTTGAAGGAGGAGGGGAAAATGCCAGAGGAGAGGGAGAGATTAAAGATTGTAGTTAGGTGACTTGTGGCAACTGGAGAGAGAGACTGGAGGAGATGTGAGGGAATGGGGTCGGTAGTGCATGTAGTCGGACGAGAAGAGGAGAGGAGCTTGGAGACTTCTTCTTCTGTGATGGTAAAATTATACTACGGGAGGCAACTATCAGTCATCAACTAAGTTATATCATGTTAATACCTTCACAAAATCCTTGACCATGGTTTTTCCACAAAGTCATCTCAATCTTTTGTGATTTTAAGCAAATCTCCAATATATTTTGCCCTTATCTTTGCCTTGCCACTTTGGTCATATGACGCTTTAAGATGTAAATGTTCTTCATTTCTTTATGTATTGTAAATCCTGTTCCAGACTGCGTCTTCTGGTGGAGAGAATATATGATGTGATTAGTGACGAAGCGTAACTTGATGCTCATGGGCCCCATTGAAAAATTTACAATAGTGCCACCACTATCATATAGGTCTTGAAAAGGATTGGCATTCTCATATGGGCTAAATAACCTGTGATGGGCCACCTAGGCACAAGAGTCCAGGTGCAACTGCAACACCTAAACATATTATAGTTATGCATGGCATGTGATCTGCATTTGTCACACTACCATAAGCCAGGTCTTCTGTGCAATCCTTCGAACACCCAAATCCAGTATGTTTGTCGCATCTTGGCGCCGTCCAGGATGAAAACGGTTTTTCCCCCAAACATGGATTACAGCATGGGAGAAAACGATGGACAGGTATGGTATATTGTTGTTTTATTATTTTTGGATTATTACAGGACAACAAGGGCTTCGGTGGAATTAGGTGAGGTCGTAAGTATGGTTTAATTGAGATTATTAAAGGAGTCTGTATCATCATTTTTTTTCAATTAAAGGACTTTATTCTTGGTGTCTGTGTTTTCATACAATGTGACTATGGGGTTAGTAATGGTGGCGTCTTATAGATGCCTATCCATTACTAACCTCGGTGTTTGATGTCACCGGACAATACAAAGGTGACATCAACCCCCCCAACTATCACCCCACTTTCCACTGCTACAGGGCAAGTGGGAAGAGCTGGGAAAAGTGCCAGAATTGGCGCATCTAATGGATGTGCCTCTTCTGGGCAGATGTGGGCTGCTATTTTTAGGCTGGGGGGCAATATCCATGGCCCCTTACCAGCCTGAGAATATGAGCCCCCAGCTATCTGCTTTAGCAAGGTTGGTTGTCAAAATGGGGGCCCCACGCTTTTTTAAAATTATGTATTTAAAAAAATTAAAAAATATGGCATGGGGACCCTTCTATTCTTGATAATTAGCCTTGCTGAAGCTGACAGCTGAGGGTTGCAGCCCCCAGCTGTGAGTTTTGCCTGGCTAGTTAACAAAAATATGGGGGGACCCACGCCGTTTTTTTAAAATTATTTAGTTACAGTGCAGGAGCAGCTGATAAATACTTCCATCTGCTGCTCTTGTTCTCGCTGTTATTAGCGGCAGTAGGTGTTGGATGATGGGAGCAGTTGTCTCATCAGCTGACACCAGTGACCGGAGGTAAACATTATACCTCCGATCACAGCTGAGCGCTCACGCTGTCTCTAACCGGCGGGGATGATTTTACCGCCAATCAGAAGCGGTGTTTGCCCCACTGTCATGCACATTACAGTGCAGCAAACACTAGATGTTCGGGCTCCCCATTCAAGTGAATGGGGTCGGTTCGGGTCCGGGTACTGTTCTGGTACCTGAACCCAAACTTTTTGGAACTGTTTGGCTGAACCCGCCGGACCCGAACATTCAAGTGTCCGCCCATCTCTACTCTTCACCACAATGCCTCTTATTTTATTGTATTGCAGTTAAAGATTACCTTTCATCAGAGTTTGTTGGAGCTGGATTTTTCTACCTTCATTCTCGCTGTCTTCTGACCCCTCGCATCTCCTGCATCTTCTGCACGAGTTAGGAAATGATGAAGATGCTAAAGATGCCGGACAACAAAAAATGTTGAAGATGGCCCAGTGAAGACCACACCAGTGACTGAACCAAAGAAGATAGTGGACTGCAACATGGCTTCACTGAAAGTCAGTTGAGGGCCAAAAGAGTATGATTGTCTTCATTTTTTACATGTGTTTATGTGTTATTCTGGGGTATAGAGCATAATAATGTGTGTTTGATTAGAATCAAACTTTTTGCTAAATTTGAAAAAACTGCCAAATTTTCATTTCAGCATATTCACAATGGTTGGAGATAACCAGCTTTAAAGATAGGATTTTAATATACTCTTTCAAAAATGTTTATGCCATATGTGGCCACGCAATGGTTTTGACTCATATAGAGAATCTAGCTAGAATGTCAAGATAATATATTAAATTTGTATCTGTGTAGTGAGAAATTAGTGTCTTTAACAAATTTCCAGAAGTGTTATGGAGGACGAATCTGTATGTTGGATTTAGATTACTAATTAGATAACTATAACATGAAGAACTCCAATACGATACTTTATGATCAAAGAACATGAAATTGGGCTGAGTTGATCCAATCTTAGATGAAATATTATGTTACTAGATGAACATTGCTTTTTCTTTCTTTTGGTATGGAAGCATGTCTTTGCTTGTATTATCATCAAAGGGGAAACTAAGGTGAATCAAGGCTTGATGTCTAGCTCCATTTCACCAGTACATACTGAGGGGTTGTCTGGCCTTAGGCAATAAGTGACTGCAGACTTGTGAATCCTGACATTGAGGAAACTGTGAGGGTTCTCCGGCACCAGAAAACAGCGGTCATGATTTACATACATGCGGTCATGTGCCGACTAGACGTGTGAGGCCTCACTCAATGCAAGTGTATTGAGTGAGGCTGGACATTTCTAGTTGGAATGTGGCCGGAAGTATGCAAATGGCATATTGTGGTCACATGACCGCTCGCTCCCGGCACCAGCACCAGAAAATCCTGATGCGCACTGTGAGAATTCACAAGTCTGCAGTTACTTAGAATGAATTCAGATTTGTAGTGGAAGGCTGGACAACCCCTTTAATTCTCTTGTCCTATTTCATGCAACCATAATCCTCTTCTTTGTCACAACAGAACCAATCATTACAACATTTTTCAACATCTTTATATAGTTCCAACATCAATTGTCCTATGAAACTCTGAGGTCAGCAAGCCTTCTGGCTTTGGGTCTTTGGCTGCCCAAAGACCGGTGAACTTTTCTGTTTTCATCATATCCATGAAGATCAAAAATCCATACATGACACTTAGCAGTGATTTTTATTTTTTTGGACATTTGTTTTTAGACAATCGTTAAAATGGTATGAATCTAAAGAACAAACATGTTGTAAGACAAAAAGAAAAAATAATTTATTTCATTAAAATAAAGAAATTACAGTTGTGTTCTTCCCTAAAGCAATAATAAATAACAGTCTGCTTCATCTCATAACTCAAACACACAATCTACCAGAACACCCTCCTTCCTGTTATTCTGCCTCAAAGGTCTTCGGTAATTACTAGTCGGTTGTTTGGAAGCGTCTGAAAAAGCTTATATTTCCAGTGTTATGAAAATTCTTCAGTAGGGAAACAAGGCTGACACTGGTAGATTGTGCGGGTGATAGGATAAAATCTAAAGCATGGTATATGCTGCATCTCCCCAGGGTAGGTTTAAATGGAACCTGTCACCAGGTTTGGCTGATATAAGATGCGGCCACTGCCTTTCAGGGTTTATCTACAGCATTCTATAATGCTGTAGGTAAGTCCCCGATCTGACCTGAAAGATAAGAAAAATAAATTTTATTGTACTCACCCAGGGGGCAGTCAGATCCGATGGGTGTTGCAGGTCCGGTGCCTCCCATCTTCTTATGATGGCCACCCTCCTGCTTGCTTCATCGCTTCCCAGCATCATGCTCCTGCGCAAGCGTAAGTATCTGCCCTGTTGAGGGCAGAGCAAAGTACTGCAGTGTGCAGGCGCTGGGCCTCTCTGACCTCTCCTGGTGCCTGTGTACTGCAGTACTTTCCTCTGCCCTCAACAGGGTAGATAAGCACGCCTGCACCAGAGAGTAATGCTGGGAGCCATGAAGCAACAGGAGGGCAGCGATCATAACAGGATTGGAGGCGCCGGAACAGGACCTGCGACACCCATTGGACCAGACTGCCCCCTGGGTGAGTATAATAAAACTTATTTTTCTTCTCTTACAGGTCAGATCAGGGGAAGATATACAGCATTATAGAATGCTGTAGATAAGCCCTGAAAAGCAGTGACCATATCTTATATCGGCCAAACCTGGTGACAGGTTCGCTTTAAAGTCCCAAAATTGGCCATTTGACAAAGCAACAAATCAAGTAGCAATGTTTCTCTATATATTCTCTCAAGAAGAGCAAGTAATGCTATCAGGTCTGAACAGATTTGACAGAGGTCAACTTAAAGGGAACCTGTTAGCTGATTCATGCTGCTTGAACTACAAGTAGTATGAATCATCCATGGAACTCCTAGCCGAGGAGATCCGTCAGTACACCGCCAATCACAAGGACTCTCCGTGGGGTGCAGATTCATGATGCACCGTACATTTCCGGATTACCATAATTACGTACGCGCGCCTGCACATCCCCGCGGCTCTGAAAAGAAGCAGATGCACATGTCAAGTATTTAAGATTCAGCATCTGCGCAGAAGACGCATCAGATCGTGATCTTACTGCACATGTTATCTCTCACTCTCATGAAGGGTCCATATTTATAAGCATATTAATAAACATGCTGTGAAAAGCCCCATTACACATGTTCTTAAATGTAATCAATCTACTATATAACTGTCAAAGGGTCACTTCCGTTTGTCTGTCTGTCCCGGATATTCATTGGTCGCGGCCAGCCAGTGGGTGTACACAAAAGGGCAGGGGAGGCCAGGAAGTATTCAGAGCCGGCCAGAAGCATTGCAAAGGGGGCAGAGTCGCCATGAGGAGGGCGGAGGCGGCCTGGACCATGGACGCTGTTGGGCCTACCTCGCCAAAAAGCCGTGGATTAAATTATCGGCCGCGGGTCGCGGCCAGCCAGTTCAGGCCCGGCCAGAAGCACTGCATTGGAGGCGGAGTCGCCATGAAGAAGGCGGAGACGGCCGGGCCCATGGGCACTGTTGGGCCTACCGCCGCCAAAAGCCGGGGACTAAATTTGCGGCTGCAGTCAGTGATGATGGCCGCGGTTATTGATGACAGCTGGGACAGCAGCAAACAGTGCAGCACATGCGGCGGTGGCAGCTGCAGGGGGAAGGTGAGTATATACTACGTGGGCTGTGCTATATACTCTGTGGCTGTGCTATATACTCTGTGGCTGTGCTATATACTCTGTGGCTGTGCTATATACTCTGTGGCTGGGCAATATACTACGTGGTTGTTCAATATGCTATGTGGCTGTTCAATATAATACATGGCTGTGCAATATACTACGTGACTGGGCAATATACTACGTGACTGTGTTATATACTACGTGGCTGTGCAATATACTACGTGGCTGTGCAATATACTACGTGACTGTATTATATACTATGTGGCTGTGCAATATACTACGTGGCTGTGCTATATACTACGTGGCTGTGCTATATACTACGTGACTGGGCAATATACTACATGACTGGGCAATAGATAGAAGTTTGCTATCATACCCTATTGTAATTGAACCACATACTGACCTTTTGTAATTTAAAATGTTGTGTGCCTCTTAAATAATGTAATAAAAGCTTAGTTTTAATAGTCCTTAGTTTGGGATTTTTTTGTCTTTTAACAATTTTTTAATAATTATAATTACCCTACGCTGACTGAAGCTTATTTTGTGTATCAGCTTTCTGAGCTCTGCTCGATTCTACATCTAAAAACTCTGATTGTGTCACAACAGATGCACCCAGTAAAAAAAAGCAATACATCGTTTGTTTCCCTATATTATGCTGCTACAATCTATTTTATTAGAACATATCAATACCACAGTAAAATAAACTGGATAGTTAAAGAAGTGTAACACCAATATATAAAACTAAAAATCTTTATTACAAATAATTAAAATACATATATACACACAAACATTAAATATGGTGCCTCAAACAAACCAACAGATACAGATAAGGTCAGCTAGAACAGGACACATTATAATTTGATCAGGGTTATAACCATGCAAATAGTAGGCATGTAACATGTTCTAATGTTATGTGAAGGGTTGCCCATTCCTTGGGCTTTATGCTTACAATCTATATGTTCAGACGACGCTGCCCTATGCAATTCTAGATGGAATCGATGTTACACTTTAAATATTAATTTAGAATCCATGAACAGTAAACACTTTTCAAACAAAATATTAACTGTTTTCAAAGTTACAAATGATTTTGCTCTTCAAGCCCTACAGGTAAGATCGCAGACGTTTACTTAAAAAGAGCATTTTAGCTTCTAAATTATGATCTCTGGCAAATCTGCAGATATAGTGGACAGAAAACACAGGGACAACTGAATTAAAATGTATCAGCCGTCAGACAGAAACATTTTTAAAATGAACATTTCAAACATTCTCTTTTACTCTCTTCATAGACAAGAAATTAATGTTTGGGAATGTAGGTTATATTTGCCTATTTTTTAGCCATTAATTGGCTATGTACTTTCATGTAAGTGACTGATAATCCTCTCTCTGTCTGGATTTCTTTTCTTTCTTTAAAAGGCATTTTATGGTACGATCAGTCAATACACAGATGTTTGGTTTGATCACTGTCAAATGCGCTGCCAGCAAGGATTAAAGGGTTATTCCCAAAATCACAATGTGGTCTAAATAGTGCACACATATACTGTATGCATTAATTTTTGCCAATATAACTCATATTAACTCTTCTCTATTTTGTATATATCACCATTGGAATTGCCCTACTGTAATTATAGCTTCTACTGGAAAATGCACAGAGAAGTCTCTCTCTGCTGGTTTAATACCAACTTAGCTCTGGTCTTTCTCCACCTCTGATATGTAGAGTATCCAACCTTTATTGTATAGTCTGTGCCTCTGTGTATTGTATGCTTCTGTACAGTACCCTTCCTAACAGATTTTATCTTCTACCCTCTATATTAGTATATCTGCCAATGCGTTTTTACATCTTTGCTGGCTTTTTCTCTCAGTGCTCAACTCCCATGTACTCCTCCACAATGAAGCTCATAGACAATGCAGATCTGAGCTGTGTTTGTTGCCTTTTGCTGACAGATTACTGATGCGAGGCTGCAACTCAACTTCTGCCTGCTCTATTGATGCATATGGCAGAAGATAATCCTCTGTCATATGCATCAGAGCAGCATTTTCAGCTTCACAGCAGAAAACAGATAAAGCTCAACTCTACACTGCCTAGTCATTCTAAGTATTTAGAATTGAGAGTCCTCAGTGGTTGATACCTTTTAATGGCTAACTGAAAAGATGGTAACAAATTGCAAGCTTTTGAGACTACACAGGTCTCTTCATCAGGCAAAGACTAAAAGAAATTCTGAAGAATCACATATTTATGCACAACATAGTATAGAAAAAAAAAAAGGGGAAAAGCCACGGATAAGCCAGGCGACATGAAGCAGAATTACCATGGGTGATAAACAGTTATGTCCATAAATATTGGACCAGTTCTTAGATAAGGATTGTTTTATTGTCCTCTGATTAGGGTCTCTGTTGTGATGACCCCGCATAGACCTGTGTAGTCTCAAAGGCTGGCAATTTGTTACCATCTTTTCAGTTAGCCATTAAAAGGTATCAACCACTGAGGACTCTCAATTCTAAATATTTATCTATCTACTGGCAAACACGGTACAAAGATATATATCTTTCCTGTAGTAATTCTAAGTAATTCTTGTAGTAGAGTTGCAGGAGAGTTGAGCTCTAAGACACACCAGCTAACAATTACATAAAAACAGACAAGCAGCAATACCGATGTAGATGTCAGAAGATAAAATCGGTGCCTATACATAAAATACCTATCTTCAAGATGTCATATTTAAAGTGCACAAAAAATAGGAAACTGGGGAATGTTCTTATCAAAATCCCTTTTAAGATAAAGCATATTATGTTCTTGCGTATATTTGAAAATCCGACATGGTGTTTCTTTTTCAAGTTATCTGATACCTTAATTTTCAGCACATTATCGTTCATTAAAGAGAAGTATTCATCATGCAAAAACATTTCTACTTCCTTCTGAAACATCAATCCTGCCATAATATCACCACATATAATTTGTAAATCCTTCTAATCTTTCAGAATGATAGCACATCACTTGGGCTGTCAATCAATAACACTCCTAATTATTATTGTTTCATTCTGTCAGCTATTAGTTCCCTGCAGATGTTGTTATGGAGCTCCCGGCATAACCATTGTGCCAAATTTTGGCTTTACTGTCAAAATGATATATAAACCTAAATGACAAAACACCAGCTCAGAAATATCTGCTATGTAATTAATAAATGAATCAGACTGCAGCATGTTCATATTTTTTTTCCAGGAGGATAGGAAATAAATCTGTAAGAAAATCTAATGCATCGAAAATGTCACGTCCTATATGTGGAATGAAATGTTACCTTTTCATAAATTTATCATATGCATTGCTATAATAAGCAGGAAGCCTGCGATTAAAAATAAACTGAGAAATATGATTCCCCTCCTTCTATCATCACTCCTCTATCTGCTAGGTACATGCTTTACCTGCCCTCGTCTGAAACAGGATTCTATATTAAGGTTATACTATGGTATATTTTTGTCTCCTTTTATGATGTCCTATGTATGTGTCCACATTTACCTTTCAGAGAATTCCATTAATGGCATCAATTTCTCAAGACACAGTCAATATAATGTTGCAACATGCTCCCAAGAGCTCGACAGGCGACAATACAAGAGATGACCACGGTCATGGATAAACACATGTAGCATAAACATCTTCCAAAAAAGTATCACAAATTTAGGTGTTATTTTTCAGGATGGCTGTCTAGCGCCACTCGCCTCAGTATATAGATAGGCACATGTAGCATAAACATCTTCCAAAAAAGTATTACAAATTTAGGTGTTATTTCTCAGGATGGCTGTCTAGCGCCACTCGTCTCAGTATATAGATAGGCACATGTAGCATAAACATCTTCCAAAAAAGTATCACAAATTTAGGTGTTATTTTTCAGGATGGCTGTCTAGCGCCACTCGCCTCAGCATATAGATAAACACATGTAGCATAAACATCTTCCAAAAAAGTAACACAAATTTAGGTGTTATTTTTCAGGATGGCTGTCTAGCGCCACTCGCCTCAGTATATAGATAGGCACATGTAGCATAAACATCTTCCAAAAAAGTATCACAAATTTAGGTGTTATTTCTCAGGATGGCTGTCTAGCGCCACTCGTCTCAGCATATAGATAGACACATGTAGCATAAACATCTTCCAAAAAAGTAACACAAATTTAGGTGTTATTTTTCAGGATGGCTGTCTAGCGCCACTCGCCTCAGTATATAGATAGGCACATGTAGCATAAACATCTTCCAAAAAAGTATTACAAATTTAGGTGTTATTTCTCAGGATGGCTGTCTAGCGCCACTCGCCTCAGTATATAGATAGGCACATGTAGCATAAACATCTTCCAAAAAAGTATCACAAATTTAGGTGTTATTTTTCAGGATGGCTGTCTAGCGCCACTCGTCTCAGCATATAGATAGGCACATGTAGCATAAACATCTTCCAAAAAAGTATTACAAATTTAGGTGTTATTTCTCAGGATGGCTGTCTAGCGCCACTCGTCTCAGTATATAGATAGGCACATGTAGCATAAACATCTTCCAAAAAAGTATTACAAATTTAGGTGTTATTTCTCAGGATGGCTGTCTAGCGCCACTCGCCTCAGCATATAGATAAACACATGTAGCATAAACATCTTCCAAAAAAGTAACACAAATTTAGGTGTTATTTTTCAGGATGGCTGTCTAGCGCCACTCGTCTCAGTATATAGATAGGCACATGTAGCATAAACATCTTCCAAAAAAGTATTACAAATTTAGGTGTTATTTCTCAGGATGGCTGTCTAGCGCCACTCGCCTCAGTATATAGATAGGCACATGTAGCATAAACATCTTCCAAAAAAGTATCACAAATTTAGGTGTTATTTTTCAGGATGGCTGTCTAGCGCCACTCGTCTCAGTATATAGATAGGCACATGTAGCATAAACATCTTCCAAAAAAGTATTACAAATTTAGGTGTTATTTCTCAGGATGGCTGTCTAGCGCCACTCGCCTCAGCATATAGATAAACACATGTAGCATAAACATCTTCCAAAAAAGTAACACAAATTTAGGTGTTATTTTTCAGGATGGCTGTCTAGCGCCACTCGTCTCAGCATATAGATAGACACATGTAGCATAAACATCTTCCAAAAAAGTAACACAAATTTAGGTGTTATTTTTCAGGATGGCTGTCTAGCGCCACTCGCCTCAGTATATAGATAGGCACATGTAGCATAAACATCTTCCAAAAAAGTAACACAAATTTAGGTGTTATTTTTCAGGATGGCTGTCTAGCGCCACTCGCCTCAGTATATAGATAGGCACATGTAGCATAAACATCTTCCAAAAAAGTAACACAAATTTAGGTGTTATTTTTCAGGATGGCTGTCTAGTGCCACTCGTCTCAGCATATAGATAGACACATGTAGCATAAACATCTTCCAAAAAAGTAACACAAATTTAGGTGTTATTTTTCAGGATGGCTGTCTAGCGCCACTCGCCTCAGTATATAGATAGGCACATGTAGCATAAACATCTTCCAAAAAAGTAACACAAATTTAGGTGTTATTTTTCAGGATGGCTGTCTAGCGCCACTCGTCTCAGTATATAGATAGGCACATGCAGCACAAACATTTTCCAGCACCGTATCAGAAATGTATTATTTTTTAATGATCACTGTCTAGCGCCACTGATCTCAGTATATAGATAGGCACATGTAGAATAAATATATTCCAACAGAGTATCCCAAATGTATGTGTTGTTTTTTCATGATGGATGTCTAGCGCAACTTGTCTCAGCATATAGACACATTTTGTTTTCATGATGTCTGTCTAGGGCCACTGATCTCAGTATGTAGATAGACACATGTAGCATAAATATCTTTCAGCAGATTATCACAAATGCATGGGTTTTTTTCATGATGGCTGTCTAGCGCCACTCATCTCTATATACTTTAAAGTGGATTTGTCAATGGATTTCACAATACTAAGTGCTTACATTATTTAATAAATGTCCTAGACCTGATGAGACTGCTGTACATATTTTCAGAACGGATGCATGATCTAGATATTATAATAACCCTTTTAGAAGTCCAGCTATAAAATGAAAGAGCACAAGTATGTACTCACCTATCTTCCTCAACAAAGAGGTGCTGTCAATCAAGCATGGTGGGCGGAGATTGAGTTAAACTTTTCAAATGATTATACAGTCATTCTGACATGAATTTTCAAAGTATGTATATCAGTCTCATCAGGTCTAAGAAAACTACTTAAAAAAGCACACCTATGATTTTTTTTATTTTTACTAAATTTGGGTATTTTTGTATGCAGTGTAGTGTGTGCGTGTGTTAATATAGTCACCTGCCTACCATCGGCTTCTCCAGGATCCAGCGTAATTCCACTCCTCTTTGTAAACATGCAAGAAAAAAAAGTAGACCATCCACCATGGAATAAATTATCGCGAAATTTTATGGTGCTGCCCCGACGCGCGTTTCGCATGGGCTTCTTCCAGGGGCTCCTGCTACATGATCTAATCTCATTTGTCCCCATAAATACTGGTACTAATCTGCCAGGTGTTCTTACCATCGCGTCTGGGCGGCGTGTGCAGCGCCCTAAACAGTGATGGGTAAGAGGATTAATTATATGTGACTGGTTGTGGTCTATCTGGCTAGCTTTGTACATTTACCTCACTTGAGGATACACTATGTCTATGCTGATGTGACTACAATTGGTGGGAGTATATCCACAGCTATTGCGATGAGTGGCTTGGGCAATTAGCCTTGAACCACTGTTTGTGGTCTGTGCCTAAGATTTTGTATTCTGTCATTCCACTCCTCTTCTGAGTGATGTCAACCCTCTCCAGACAATCTGGCTCTCTCTATGCGTGTGCCGGAAATCTGTTTTACAATGTAAGTCTAGAGTCGGAAGAGTGGTGACATCATTCAGAAGAGGAGCAAAACGACGTCGGATTACGAGGGAGACCGCAGTGAGTGAGTATACTGAAAAAAACCATTGGAGGGCTTCTTTAATAATTAATGTACGTTGTTTGTATAATGTAATATATTGTTATTTTAGTAATATAGGTGACTTGGATAATTACGGAAAGTAAACTTACATAATGGACCAGGACCACTTAGGTTGATCCCGATATTACTGTACAATCTTCGGCCCATCCGCTACCTTGGTATGCCTTAAAGCTTTATACAAACCCTCAGGATAGGAATCTGTATGTGTGCATGCGGCTTTACATATTTACAGTTATCATGGATATAAATAATGCTAAATAAAATATACTAATAATACACAAATAACACCCAAGATAAAAAGCTTCAGTCTGAATCTCGGGATGTCATGTTGAGCTGGTGGCATTAAATTGCATATTATATTTACTCTGTCAGTCATGTCAAATCCTTCTATATCTCAGAATTGGTTTTGTAAATGAATTCCATATATAACGTAAATAGACATCTGTTTTATTCACTGTGTCTGATCGCGGCTACGCATTGGAGCCCATTCTCTTGGAAACATGTACAAACAGGAGTGCTTGATATCCCTTATACTAACAACAATCCCAGGGACTCGAGAGGATATTAAAGGAGTTATTTTGACAAAGACGTTCATCACTTATCCATAGATTGGGGTCATATCCCAACTAATCTAGAGAACGGTTTGCAAACATGGCCGTAGCTCAAGTGTTGGTTACTGTGCGGCCATTTGTAACTATTTATCGTTGGCATCAGTGAAAGTGGCATCAAGTAATTAAAATGTTTGCAGCAATATTTGGGATAAGTCACTAATAGTGATGAGCGAGTGTGCATGTTACTCGAGTTTTCCGAGCATGCGCGGGTGTTCTCCAAGTATTTTGGGCGTGCTCGTATATTATGTTTGAGTCCCTGCAGCTGCATGATTTGTGGCTGTTGGACAACCTAGACATAAGCAAGGATTGCCTGTTTGTTAGGGAATCTCCACATGTATTCAGGTTGTCTAGCAGCCGCAAATCATGTAGCTGCGGGGACTCAAACATAATATATGAGCATGCTCAAAATACTCGGAGAACACCCGAGCATGCTCGGAAAACTCAAGTAATGAGCATACTCGCTCATCACTAATCACTAACTGTTTGTCATCTCTTTTCTCCACTTTTTTCATAACCGTGGTGATAGGAATAAGAACCTTTATATTTATAGTCCCGTAATACATTTTGCATAGGTCACGTGTGAGTTGCAATAAAATGTTAAATGTTACAGTAAATGTTTGCTAATCAGACTAGAATTTATAATAGTCTTTTTGAGATATTTTTTTTAAGTTGAATTTTAACAATTCAAGATAGGGTTTCTCACCCATACATCTCCAGAACCTGGAGTTCCTCCAAAATTGGTCGGTGGTTCCCAAGAAGACGGCAGCCACACGTCAAAGAGGAATTTCTCAACGAACCATGCATGGTTTATAAGCCTTCTCACTCTGACATGCTAGGCTTGACATGTTATTCTCCACAAGGAGAATCATTACCCCTTAGACTTTCATCCTGCTTGGAACCTTGATTCAAGGGTAGGCAATTTAGCTGTCAAACCTCAGCATAGCCCCTAATATGTAATATGAGCTCGCCAAGCTCAGTTGCCCATTCAATTAAATAACTGGCAAGGATGAGGGGAGTCAGATGCCATGCACTATAGGTCTATGCAAAGGATGGTACATCAATTGTCTGAACTTTGAAATTGACTTTAAAGCAGAAGACCACTGATCTATGAATTTTGGGGGCAGCATAGCTACTTTTAACATCTTGAGTTGGGGGAAATAGTTTCCTTTATTCTTTAGTGTTAAAAACCTCCATTTATCAGTGCTTTCAGCAAAAGCATATGTGCAAATTTATGTGAAATTAAGTAACTTACCATTTTCAATGTGTCCGAGCATTTACATCAATAAATAAAATACAGATATTTGATTCTGCACAGTTCTATAGTGTTAAAATAATCAATCTATTGTTTCATCCATATTCCAGCATTTCAGCCTCCATTGATTTATATGCTGTGAATGCAGCTCTGAAAAATTTTCCAATTATCAAAATGCCAACTGTGCAAATTTTCCAGATCCATTAATCTCTGATCAGGCTAAAGAGACAGGCTTTCTAAGTTCCTATACCATTAATATTAGGGCATACGTGAAAACCGTAGAGATTATTCTGATCAGACATTGATTAAAGTGGCATTAGTTTTTCTCGTACATGGAGAGTAAAAAAAAGTTTCTCCACCTTGTTCGTTCTGTTATTCCATGAAAATCAGATGTCATCCATGTACGGGTCTGACTTTTTTTCACAAACCCATAGACTTGCATGGTCGATTTTGATCCAAATCTTCGAACCAAAATCAGACATGTCTTTTTCCAAGGACCAAAGGAGGAGGTAGCGGTCCTGCTGCTGGGTTGTTGCTCTCCTACGGCCCCCTGTATGTCTCTTGGTGCACTGGTCTGTCTCCTGGTATGTGCTCCATGCTCTGGACACTGTGCTGACTACTGACAGACACAGCTAACCTTCTTGCCACAGCTCGTATCGATGTGCCATCCTGCATGAGCTGCACTACCTGAGAAACATCTGTGGGTGGAAGACACTGTCTCAAGCTACTGTGCTGTACCTCTGGGGGTGAAAGCATTTTGTCTTGAGGAAATTCCACTGAAGTTGGATCTGCCTGCAGTTTGATTTTCCACTTTGATTTTGAGAATCATTCCAAATCCAAACCTCCATGGGATATTCATTTTGATTTACATTGATCATTTTTATGTTTTATTGTTCTCAACATATTCCACTATGTAATGAATAAAGATCTGAAACTGGAATATTTCATTTAGTGATATCTTGGATGTGGTATTTTAGTGTTCCCTTTATTTTTTGAGCAGTGTATATTTTGTATAAAGATATTTTGTACATTATTTGAAATGAAAAATAACATTTTTTAAAATTTGTTATTGTCTGTTTTCTGTTTTTCAAGGTATTTATTTACTATAATTTTAATGATGTGTTTTCAAAAATTTGGACAAGACTTTGGCATAAAAACAAAACAAAACAGTTTCAGAGTTCAAGAGCATTGGGAATTTAAAGAGCAAACATCAGGCACAAACTACAAGAAACCCGGATATATTTTACAGATCAAGGAAAAAAATGAGTATCAGCGACCATCTCTTTTTCTGAACCTTGTGCTGAACTTTTTCGTTAGATGTCTAACACTCCGGGCAGAAGTTATACATTGTCTTATGAATAGTGCAGGGCCAAGGGGGAAGAGCACGGGGATTCAAAAAGACAAAAAAAGAGAATCCCTGTATCGTGTCCTGACTCATCAGGTCCTTAACTAGGCAAAACTTCAGTTTTTTCCTGGAGTATTCTTCACAACTAGAACTTCAACTAAACTGAATTAATTCGATCCAATCTTAAAACCCTCAATAAATTGGTCCAAGTATAATGCGCAGAATAGAGGACGCTTAGCTATTTTAGAAAATTTCACAACACAAAATGCATTCATTATTAAATAGATCTTTTGTACCTGAAGAGGCTGGTGTGCTTACTTTACAAATCACAAAGGATATATATATATATATATATATATATATGTATATATATATATATATATATATACACATTGGGAACAGAAAGTATTCAGACTCCTTTACACTCTGCACCCCATCTTGACTGAAAAAAACAGAAATGTAGAAGTTTTTGCAAATTTAATAAAAAAGAATAACTGAAATATCACATGGTCATAAGTATTCAGATCCTTTGCTCAGACACTCATATTTAAGTCACATATTTAAGTATGCTGTCCATCTCCTTGGGATCCTCCTTAAGATGGTTCTACTCCTTCATTGGAGTCCATCTCTGTCTAATTAAACTGATAGGACTTAATTTGGCAAGGCACACACCTGTCTATATAAGACCTCACAGCTCACAGAGCATGTCCAAATGACCAAATGAGAATCATGAGGTCAAATGAACTAGCCAAGGAGCTCAGAGACAGAATTGTGGCAAGCCACAGATCTGGCCAAGGTTGCAACAGAATTTATGCAGTACTCAAGGTTCCTAATAGCACAGTGGCCTCCATAATCCTTAAATGGAAGAAGTTTGGGACCACCAGAAGTCTTCCTAGACCTGGCCATCCAGCCAAACTGAGCAATCGTGGGAGAAGAGTCTTGATGAGAGAGGTAAAGAAGAACCCCAAGATCACTGTGGCTGAGCTCCAGAGATGCAGTAGGGAAATGGGAGAAAGTTCCACAAAGTCAACTATCACTGCAGCCCTCCACCAGTGGTGCCTTTATGGCAGAGTGGCCCGATGGAAGCCTCTCCTCAGTGCAAGACATATGAAAGCCCGCATAGAGATTGCTAAAAAACATATGAAAGATTCCCAGACTATGAGAAATAAGATTCTCTGGTCTGATGAGATGAAGATAGACCTTTTTGGTGATAATTCTAAGCGGTATGTGTGGAGAAAACCAGGCACTGCCCATCACCTGCCCAATACAATCCCAACAGTGAAACATGGTGGTGGCAGCATCATGCTATGGGGTTGTGTTTCAGCTGCAGGGACAGGAAGACTGGTTGTCATTGAAAGAAACATGAATGCGGCCAAGTACAGAGATATCCTGGATGAAAACCTCTTCCAGAGTGCTCTGGACCTCAGACTTGGCCGACAGTTCACCTTCCTCCAACAAGACAAAAACCCTAAGCACACAGCTAAAATAACAAAGGAGTGGCTTCAGAAAAAGTCTGTGACCATTCTTGACCGGCCCAGCCAGAGCCCTGACCTAATCCCAATTGAGCATCTCTGGAAAGACCTGAAAATGGCGTCCACCAACGTTCACCATCCAACCTGACGGAACTGGAGAGGATCTGCAAGGAAGAACAGCAGAGAATCCCCAAATCCGGGTGTGAAAACTTGTAGCATTATTCCCAAGAAGACTCATGGCTGCACTAGCTCAAAAGGTGCTTCTACTCAATACTGAGCAAAAGGGTCTGAATGTTTATGACCATGTGATTTTTTTTTTTTATTAAATATGCAAAAACTTCTACATTTCTGTTTTTTTTTCAGTCAAGATGGCGTGCAGAGCGTGCAGTAATGAAAAAAGATGAACTTTTTTGAATTTACCAAATGGCTGTAATGAAACAAAGAGTGAAACATTTAAATGGGGTCTGAATACTGTATATATATATATATATATATATATATATATATATATATATATATATATATATATATATGTGTGTATATATATATATATATATACAGTGGGGCAAAAAAAGTATTTAGTCAGTCAGCAATAGTGCAAGTTCCACCACTTAAAAAGATGAGAGGCGTCTGTAATTTACACCATAGGTAGACCTCAACTATGGGAGACAAACTGAGAAAAAAAAAATCCAGAAAATCACATTTTGTGTTTTTTTATCATTTTATTTGCATATTATGGTGGAAAATAAGTATTTGGTCAGAAACAAACAATCAAGATTTCTGGCTCTCACAGACCTGTAACTTCTTCTTTAAGAGTCTCCTCTTTCCTCCACTCATTACCTGTAGTAATGGCACCTGTTAAAACTTGTTATCAGTATAAAAAGACACCTGTGCACACCCTCAAACAGTCTGACTCCAAACTCCACTATGGTGAAGACCAAAGAGCTGTCAAAGGACACCAGAAACAAAATTGTAGCCCTGCACCAGGCTGGGAAGACTGAATCTGCAATAGCCAACCAGCTTGGAGTGAAGAAATCAACAGTGGGAGCAATAATTAGAAAATGGAAGACATACAAGACCACTGATAATCTCCCTCGATCTGGGGCTCCACGCAAAATCCCACCCCGTGGGGTCAGAATGATCACAAGAATGGTGAGCAAAAATCCCAGAACCACGTGGGGGGACCTAGTGAATGAACTGCAGAGAGCTGGGACCAATGTAACAAGGCCTACCATAAGTAACACACTACGCCACTATGGACTCAGATCCTGCAGTGCCAGACGTGTCCCACTGCTTAAGCCAGTACATGTCCGGGCCCGTCTGAAGTTTGCTAGAGAGCATTTGGATGATCCAGAGGAGTTTTGGGAGAATGTCCTATGGTCTGATGAAACCAAACTGGAACTGTTTGGTAGAAACACAACTTTTCGTGTTTGGAGGAAAAAGAATACTGAGTTGCATCCATCAAACACCATACCTACTGTAAAGCATGGTGGTGGAAACATCATGCTTTGGGGCTGTTTCTCTGCAAAGGGGCCAGGACGACTGATCCGGGTACATGAAAGAATGAATGGGGCCATGTATCGTGAGATTTTGAGTGCAAACCTCCTTCCATCAGCAAGGGCATTGAAGATGAAACGTGGCTGGGTCTTTCAACATGACAATGATCCAAAGCACACCGCCAGGGCAACGAAGGAGTGGCTTCGTAAGAAGCATTTCAAGGTCCTGGAGTGGCCTAGCCAGTCTCCAGATCTCAACCCTATAGAAAACCTTTGGAGGGAGTTGAAAGTCCGTGTTGCCAAGCAAAAAGCCAAAAACATCACTGCTCTAAAGGAGATCTGCATGGAGGAATGGGCCAACATACCAACAACAGTGTGTGGCAACCTTGTGAAGACTTACAGAAAACGTTTGACCTCTGTCATTGCCAACAAAGGATATATTACAAAGTATTGAGATGAAATTTTGTTTCTGACCAAATACTTATTTTCCACCATAATATGCAAATAAAATGTTAAAAAAACAGACAATGTGATTTTCTGGATTTTTTTTTCTCAGTTTGTCTCCCATAGTTGAGGTCTACCTATGATGTAAATTACAGACGCCTCTCATCTTTTTAAGTGGTGGAACTTGCACTATTGCTGACTGACTAAATACTTTTTTGCCCCACTGTATATATATATACATATATATATATATATATATATATATATATATACATATATATATATATAATTTCTTAACTTGAACTGAAAATGAACATTTTATTAATCCAGCTGTACTAGTAAGACTGAAAAAGATTATAAAGATTATACAGCTGTTCTGAAATGGATTTTCAATATAAGTACACCAGTCTCATCAGGTACAATCAATAGATCTATTTAATAGTGTATGTCGTCTGTGTGGTGAAATCTGGTGACAAATCCCCTTTTGAGAGAGGTCATTCAACAGGAGAGAGTAAGCTAAAAATGTAACTTATTAATATACTTTATTAATTGTACTATTTTTGATCACATCTCTCCTGGTATCGGTCTCTCTGCCTCCGCGTACCTCTCTCTATGTGTCTACATGTGACCAGTGACATGCTTGATTGGGGCGAGGCCAGTTTAATAACTAAAGCAACACCCTTCTCTGCCTCTGTACAAGTGGGGACAGACGCCGGCCTTGCTAATGAACTGAGCCTGAAGGACATCCCTTTTCAAGCAACAATATCCCTGACTACAGAGATCTGAAGAAAAAAAATACACTCGTATTTAAAGTATTTATTTTTTACTTTTGAAATATAAGAGTTTTTCATTGAGCAACCTATTTAAGAAACTGGATTTCCATACCACAGTATGAATGTAACCTCTGTTGCCCTCTTTACAATCCAGCCCTGTCAGGACGACAAATACAGTACAAATAGATATTATTTTTCTCAACATCAAACATAATTTTATGGATCTTTATTGTAATATCAACTAATTCAGAAAGCTATATGACATCATCTGCCCAAAGGCAAAACACTAGCAGCAGCAGCAGCAATAGCCCGCAGAGATATTGAAAGTGCAAAGAACCTATGGATTTAATATGAAGACAATAAGAAGACAGCTATTCATACTGTAAATTAAACTCATGTAGGATGTTTTCAGAAGTGTGAGTGTCTTTATGCATCACTGCTATGTAGCAGTGCTGTGTGACTGTATCTATGCAGCAGAGCTGTGTGACAGAAGTGCTGTGTGACTGTATCTTTGCAGCAGAGCTGTGTGACAAAAGTGCTGTGTGACTGTATCTATGCAGCAGAGATGTGTGACAGAAGTGCTGTGTGACTGTATCTATGCAGCAGAGCTGTGTGACAGAAGTGCTGTGTGACTGTATCTTTGCAGCAGAGATGTGTGACAGAAGTGCTGTGTGACTGTATCTATGCAGCAGAGATGTGTGACAGAAGTGCTGTGTGACTGTATCTATGCAGCAGAGCTGTGTGACAGAAGTGCTGTGTGACTGTATCTATGCAGCAGAGCTGTGTGACAGAAGTGCTGTGTGAGTGGATCTATGCAGCAGAGCTGTGTGACAGAAGTGCTATGTGACTGTATCTATGCAGCACAGCTGTGTGGCAGAAGTGCTGTGTGAGTGGATCTATGCAGCAGAGCTGTGTGACAGAAGTGCTGTGTGAGTGGATCTATGCAGCAGAGATGTGTGACAGAAGTGCTGTGTGAGTGGATCTATGCAGCAGAGCTGTGTGACAGAAGTGCTGTGTGAGTGGATCTATGCAGCAGAGCTGTGTGACAGAAGTGCTGTGTGAGTGGATCTATGCAGCAGAGCTGTGTGACAGAAGTGCTGTGTGAGTGGATCTATGCAGCAGAGCTGTGTGACAGAAGTGCTGTGTGAGTGGATCTATGCAGCAGAGATGTGTGACAGAAGTGCTGTGTGAGTGGATCTATGCAGCAGAACTGTGTGGCAAAAGTGCTGTGTGAGTGGATCTATGCAGCAGAGATGTGTGACAGAAGTGCTGTGTGACTGTATCTATGCAGCAGAGATGTGTAGCAGTGCTGTGTGACTGTATCTATGCAGCAGAGATGTGTAGCAGTGCTGTGTGACTGTATCTATGCAGCAGAGATGTGTAGCAGTGCTGTGTGACTGTATCTGTGCAGCAGAGCTATGTAGCAATGCTGTGTGAATGTATATGTGCAGCAGAGCTATGTAGCTGTGCTGTGTGACTGTATCTATGCAGTAGAGCTGTGTGGCAGAAGTGCTGTGTGAGTGGATCTATGCAGCAGAGCTGTGTGGCAGAAATTCTTTGTGACTGTATCTGTGCAGTAGAGCTATGTAGCAGTGCTGTGTGAATGTATATGTGCAGCAGAGCTATGTAGCTGTGCTGTGTGAGTGTTTCTATAGAGCAGTGCTGTGTTAGTGTGCATGTAGCAGCAAAGCTGTGTGAAAAGCAGTGCTGTGCAAGTGCATACGTACAGTAGCAGCAGAGCTATGTCAGTGCATATATAAAGCAATAATGTGTGCATGTATTCAGCCATGCTGTCTATGCATTTTATTAATTAGTTTTCTGCATTTTTTTAAATATTTTCAACCAATGCAAAACATAAGAATATACTTCATAATCAGGAGTTTAATATCGGACAATGTGTAAGTGTGTATGTATGCAGCAGAGGTGTGTGTTTGTTTAAGTATGCAGCAGTGCTCTGTCAGTGTGTATATGTATAGGTCAAGCAGCAGAGTGGTGTGTGTCTGTTCTGAGTGAAGTGTTGTCTGTGTGAGCTAAGTACATAAAGTGGGTGCTGCATAGCTGTGTGTGTATAATACACATTTTTGTGCAGAAAGAGGTTTAGAATTAACTATTATTTCCCTATGCTAAGTTAGTATATGGAAGTTAGAGGTATTGACTCCTTCACACCACCAGGAAAGTATTAACTAGTATGAAACTCATTTTTTCTATTCTCCAATATCTAAACCTGGGGGGTGTCTTACACGCTAAAAAATATGGTATAAGTCCTACTTGCTCTGCATTGCCCTAGTCAGCATCTGCAAGTACCCCGACCATTGGATGTAAAGAAGAAGTGTCCATTACGTGTTATCATTTTCATCTATACAGAATGGTTCTGTGGGAAGCATCCAGGGTTTCTGTTATCAAACCTTTAAACAGACATAATAGTTTTTGGCGTCTTTGCGGAAGGTTCCTGAAAGCTTTATACTTTAATTAATAAGTCATCATGGCGACTGTGGTCACTAATTCCTCCTATTACTGTAAGGTTATTGCAAAATGTAATGGTTCTGGGATGCAGATCACAGTTGTGTTAGCCAAAGGACGAGAGAGAACAACTTCGGCTGTAGCTCAGTCTTCAGCGTTCAATGTTATTAGGATTATTATGCATTATGGAATCCAGATAAAGCAATGACAGAGTGATGGGAAAACTGAAATCAATTTCAAATAAGTTTTTTTCTTTCCAAAAATAAGTCACATTTTCAGCCACTGGGCGAGCATCATATTGTGAAGGGGGTACTGTAGGGGCTTCATTATAAGAGTTGAGCAAATTTTTCAAAATTCAGTTCCGATTATGATCGGCGGCAAATATTGTTTGTGCAACAGATCAGCTCTTCTTCTTCTGCTCTGTTGATGGGGCATGACTGCCGACATTATGCTGATTGACAGCTGGCTCCCCGCAATGAGGCAGCAGGGAACAATTTTTGCAAAACCTCATCAGAGCCTGAATCTTCCCCAGAGGCTTGACACCTCAAGTTCAGTTTCCATCTTTGAGCCTGTCACAGCAGAAGAAGTGACCAGGCTTCTTGCTTTTTCTTGCCCTACAACCTGCACCAGTGACCCTATTCCCACATCTCCTCCAGTTCCTCTCCCCAGCTGTCATCATTACCTACCTAACTAAAATATTTAACCTCTCTCTTTATTCAGGTATATTCCCTTCATCATTCAAACACTCCATCATAACACCTTTACTTAAAAAAATCATCCCTCCACCAAAACTGCGCTGCTAACTACAGACCAGTTTCTAATTATCCCTTATCTCTAAACTCCTTGGTCTTCTCTTGGCTAATCCACTATCTCGCAGATAACTTTCTTCTTGACCCTTTACAATCTGGTTTCCGCTCCTTATACTCTACTGAAACTGCCAAGTTATATTTAAGAGGCTATGTGGGACTCATACTGTATATATGAGGCTATCAGGGGCTCATACTGCACATAGAGGGCCATGTGACGCTCATTCTGCTTATGGGATGCTATGTGGGGCTCATGCTGTACATAAGGAGGCTATATGGTGCTCATGCTGTATATAGGGATGCTATATGGGCTGCATACTGTATATAGGGAGGCTATGTGTAGTTCATATTGTACATAGGACACTATCTGGGGCTCATGCTGTTTATAGGAGGCTATGTATGGCTCACGCTGTATATAGGGAGGCTATGTGGGGCTCATTTTGTATATAGGGAGGCTATATGGGGTTCATGCTATATATAGGGAAGCTATGTAGGGCTCATACTGTATATAGGAGGCTATGTGGGGCTCATTCAGTTTATGGAAGGCTATGTGGTGCTCATGCTGTATATAGGGAGGCTATATGGGGCTCGTGCTGTATATAGGGAGGCTATATGGGGCTCATGCAATATTTAGGGAGGCTATGTAGGGCTCATACTGTATATAGGAGGCTATGTGGGGCTTATGCTGTATATAGGAGGCTATTTACGGGATTATACTGTATATACAGTATGAGGCTATGTGGGGGTTCATACTGTATATAGGAGGCTATGTGGGAGCTCTTGCGGTATATAGGGGGCTGGATGAGGGCTCATACGGTATATAGGGGCTGTGTTCAGGCTCATACCATCATACAATCAGCATACTAATTTTTTCTCAGTATTAAGTGATAGAATTAATATTACTGTAAAATAATTATAATTACTAGGTTAATATTAATACTAAGCAGAATTAATTTCACCCTATTGGTTCTGCCTCCACAAGAGTCACGGTAGCTCATGTAGCCCCTCTAGAAAATTAATTGCACATCTCTGCCCCACACTGTAGGCCTCAATGACATCACTCTCCTGGTTCTCCTACCTCTCTGACTATATTTTGAACGTTGGCGGCTTCCACCATACTGATAGTATGAAGAAGGAAGTGCGGCTCTACAAGCGGACATATGTAAAGCTTATACGAATTTGCACCTCCCTGGTATAATCATTATGGACTTCTCACAATGCATTTCGTTGATATTTGTTTTTGCCTGATGTGGTCATATTGCCATTATTAAGCTATAACTATTGTGCTTGTTATATACCTTACTGCTTAGATTGTACTGAGGGCAATGTGATTATTATGTCTACTAAAGCTATATTATTAGTTTCATCTTATGTAAATTTATCAGTATCTAGTGGTGTTTCTTTTTCCTTTTTTCATTTTGTTTTGTTATTACTTTCACTATTCTATGTACTGTAAATTCCAGTGGTCAGGTTTGTGCCATTATGGTATTTCTAATATTCGTCTGTGTCCAAATTGGAGTTGCCCGTCCTTCTGCCCAGTTTACAAATGGCCGCCGTATATTGGATTGTGTAGCGCGCATGCGCCGCTTTTCTCCTGCCGCCTCGGCCAATAGCCATGCACTTCCGGTTTGCGTGGGGCCCCACGCACTTCTGGGTCTGCTGGACGGACGCCGAGGCGGACGGAGGCTGCGCCGCATGGCGTGATGGTTACTGCGGTATAGTATAAATGACCGGTCCTTGCCCATTTGACACCATGCGCCCCCTGAGGAAGGTACATTCACCGAAACGCGCGTCGAGGTGTCCCGTGTCCCCTGCACTGGTCCGGACCCTCCACAGCAGGTATTATGCACAGTAATTTTGGCGTCCACATGTCTCCTACCCCACTTATGCCTATTATCTGGGTTACTATGTAACCTCATGTTACAGCACTGCTGATACCTTTATGTTACCGGGTGGTTGATTTGTGGTATGGTATGTGCTCTGCTACACCAGCTGGCTGGTTCTGGAGCTTTGCCGGGGTCACCATACCTTGGGCGACTGCTTTTTTCATGTTGCCTGCGGCATTTGTCTTGCCATCTGCTGGCCCCATTTTCACTATTTGTTTGGCCTTTTTGTATGTCATTTTAGTGGTTTATAATAAAGATATTTTTATTGGATTCAGTGACTACATCTTTTTCGGATTTT
The DNA here is from genome assembly GCF_032444005.1 of Ranitomeya imitator. NCBI lineage: Eukaryota > Metazoa > Chordata > Amphibia > Anura > Dendrobatidae > Ranitomeya > Ranitomeya imitator. The sequence continues at coordinate 52,859,901 of NC_091286.1, forward strand.
CTGATATGGTTTTGGCAGTTATCCATATAGTCCATGCTTGGTAGGTGTATGCTAATACTTATATACTATTACATCTAAATTTGTATCACGTCTTTACACCACCAATGTTGCTCATTAGAATATTCTTGTTTCCTTATAGATTGTAATCTTGCAAGCAGGGCCCTCACTCCTCCTGTAACTGGTGAACTGGGTTACATTGTATTGTCTTTAGTGTCTGTACATGTCCCCTCTTAATTGTAAAGTGCTGCGTAATATGTTAGAGACATAGAAATAAAATTAATAGTGATGAGCGAGTGTACTCGTTGCTCGGGTTTTTCTGAGCATGCTCGGGTGACCTCCGAGTATTTATGACTGCGGAGATTTAGTTTTCATCGCAGCAGCTGAATGATTTATAGCTGATAGACAGCTTGAATACATGTGGGGATTCCCTAGCAACCAAGCAACCCCCACATGCACTCAGGCTGGCTAGTAGCTGTAAATCATGCAGATGTGCCAACAAAAACTAAATCTCCGAACAGTTACAAATACTCGGGGACCACCCGAGCATGCCCGGGAACACCCAAGCAACGAGTATACTCGCATGTCACTAAAAATTTATATTTGTTAAGCTCCTGCTATGTCATCGTGACTTCAGTGGAAGCTTCTGAATCGCAGGCAGGAGCAGTCTGTGACCACTCTATGCCGGAAGAATCAGCAACTACATGCCTGTTAGTTAAAAGGTACATTGTGAAAAATGAAATAGTACCAGATAACCCCTTTAAAGTACTCTGCATAGTCATATCTCCATAAAACTGATGTTCATTCCAATAATGGAAGAATATTCATATGAAGAATAAAAAATTATAAATGTAGCAGATGCCAATGTGACAGCCGAGGCACACTATGACGGTAATGTAGCGTGCTAAGTCATTCTTAGTGAATATGAGATCAGTTGTGCTAAACAAATGGCGCTGAGCATTGTAGTGCATTGTGCTATTAATACAAAGCATCGGTCTTTATGATCACAGAAATCTACATCGGTACCAATGAAATAATCACATATATAAAAAGAGGGAAAAAAACTTCCATAATTGGAAATGATTTTATGAGCTCCGCACAGGCAAAATTTGCCACAATAATAATAATAATAATATAGAAAAATGACAAGTTATTTCTATGAAATGAAAGCTTTACTGCCAATGATTGTTCACAAAGTAGTTGATATTTTCCCTTTCCATGTAATCTTGCTGTATCGTACAATTTATTCTTTAGATGTCTAAAATTGCCTTTAATCATTGCCCTACGTCAATTTAGGAAGAAGAAAAAAAAATCAGAAAGCATAATGACTGTTCTGCATAAAAAGAAAAGAAAATGTATTCTCCCCTTACAATGAGTTATATTCAATGTAGCATCTACAAATTTTATAGTCAAAGATTAAAGCCATGTAAATATTTTCATTTTTGATTTCTACTTCCTCTGTTTTTTTAGAAAGATCACTTTGTATTAAATTGTACTTTGTATAAGAGAGGATGTTGGGCTTCATGGGGAGAAGTGGATGGAAGGATTAGAGCTGAGCCGCATTAAACGTACAGACCTTGGCCGGAGCAGAGGCTTGTTATAATAACGTAGGTCAGCTTGTTACAAAAAGATTAGGATAAGTAATTGCTACTTCCATGTAGCTTACACTGTACTGAAGGACCCAGGTGTGTAGCCCGACATTAGTCAAGCCCACGTATAGGTCTCTAATACAGCCGCGAGACATGCAGCAGCGGAGACTTTAACATATTACTCAAGCATGCCGAAGACAATCGGTTAGCACCCGAACATGCTTAGATAACACCTTATCCGACCATGTTCTCTCATCACCAGACTCTAACACATATAGTGAAGAGCAAAAGGGTAACAATGTTTTGACCTTTTGACTTTCAGGCTCCATATTTCACTATCCACCACTACTGCTTTGAACGTGAGACTACCATCATCTTATAGACAATCATCTTGGCTATCGCCAGGAAAACTTTGACTTGCAACTATTTAGCATATGATTAGTTATGCAGATTCTTGTCATGTCACTGCATTGTTAGTGTTTTGCTCCTGATGGTGGAAAAATCTTTTTCTTCCTGTAAACTACAAAATGCAACCTGTTTTCACATTCCCTAGTAGCTCAGTGTGTTATTAGGTTGATTCCCAAGTGAAAGGTCATTTGTCCGAATCGAGGAGCATCTATGACAAAGATTTCACAAGAAAAGATAAACAGCATCATCCAGCTCATCGATGGTGGTCTCTCGGCCAAAAACATTGCCAATCTGTATCATGTGAGTGTCCTGACAGTGGGAAGAATACGAAAGGAAGTCCATCCATTCAAAACCTAAGAAGTGGACGTCCAGGCAAAGTATCAGAGTCAACAAGTCGGCTCATCACAAGGTCTATCAGTTCAGGCGCGAAAAACACGTCAGTGGAGGTGGCTCATATGCTTCGTAATAGTGAGATCACAAACATCCATACATGCACCATGTGACGCACATTACACAAGTCTGGAATAATAGCCCAAAAAAAGATGAAGAAGCCTTGACTTCAATATTGTCATAAGAAATGTCAGCTCATGTTTGCAAAAAAGTACAAAAAGTGGACAGAAGATTGGAAATGGTTGATTTGCAGCAATGAGACGAAAGTGAATATACTAGGTTTTGAAGGATGCAAAATAGTCTTGAAGAAACAAGGGAAAAAGGGGCTAACAGCACGAGAAGTTTGAAGGAACTGTCAAGCTTGATTTAGAAAGCCTGATGATATGAGTTTGTTTCACAACCAACGGAATTGGATACTTGACCAGAATTGTTGGTTGAATCAATGCTGAGATATATGTTAGAATTCTTCAAGATGAGTTACTTTGTACACTCGACTACTAAGGGTATGAAAAGGACAATATAGTGTTCCAGCAGGACAACAACCCAAAGAATACATCGAGATTGGTGAAGAAATGGTTCAATAACAATGAAATAGAGGTGCTGGATTGGCACCCAAAGTCCCCAGACCTTAACCCAAACACTTGTGCGTAAAGTTGAAGAAAAAACTGTACATATACCCAAGTGAACAGACCAGTATGCACCAACTTTGGTAATGTGTAGAACAGACTTGGGATTAGAATTCGGTCAACACATCTTTGAATCTGATCGAGAGCATGCGGTCACGGGTATGTCAGAAGCTGCAGACAGTGGAAATTTGGATCAGTCTTTAAACTACATATCAGGGAGAGTGTAATTGACTGAAGGAACGAAGATTGCAGAATGAAACTTTGTGCAATGTTATTAAATAAAGAGAACACCCCTAATACACTACTAAAATCCACGTCAAAGGTGTCCTTAGCCTTTAATATAATTTATACCAAAACCAGTACCAGGCATACATTTGCGATTTTGGGGGCACAAAAAGCAGAAAAGTGACACATTTATTAAGAGGTCTATGCATGAGCTAAAATTCTGGTGTTAGTAAATTTTCGATATTAATCTTATTCAAATACTTTTATTTACTGAACTGGATTTAAATTAAATGCAAGAGTAATTGTTTTGTATCAATACCAGGGTAACCCTTGTATATACTTCTAAGCACCCTTCACACCTCCATATAATACCGGTACCGAAAAAACTGTACCTGTGTCATCAGTATTTTGGATCCGTGTGCCATCCATTTTTTCCAGTATGGCTTAAGAAAAATCAATTCCAAAGCTTCTCCTATACTTAGAAATGCTAAAAACATACGGTGTACGGATGATACACGGATGTATCTGTGTGCTGTATGCGTTTTACATAGACTTGTATCGGCCCTTCGGGATGTGAGAGTGATACTGTATTAATTAAATTTCAGTAATTAGATTCAGATATAACTTAAAGGGAATCTGCCAACAGGACTTTATTTATGTGTGCATGTAGCACTTTCAATGACAAGTCCAGAAATAGCTTTATATAACCAGTCCGTTCCTCTACAAATTAGTCTGTAGATATGAAGCCTAAGTCACTCCAGCTCTATTCCCCACCAAGCGCCGCTTCCTCCTGCTTGACTGATGGCTTATTTGCCTGCAGTATCACGGTATAGAGGGGAATGAGGAATATTCCCCACCTAGCGCCACCTCTTCCTCCTTGACTGATGGCTTATTAGCCTTCATTAACACGGCATATAGTGGAATGAGGAATAGAGCTGGAGTGACAGAGGTTTCAGATCTACCATAGTGCTTCAGCTTAACCCACATATCAATTCAAACTTTGATTTGTTAGCAATGTAAAAACCGACTGGCCATGTAAAAATAAAGCTGGACTTGTCTTTGAACGAGCTACATGCACATGGTGGGTTAAATCCTCCTGACAGATTCCCTTTAAGTGACTACTATATAGCTCACAAATTTTAATATTTCAATTTGCCTCCTTGAATTAGTGATAAAGGACAAATACAATATAAAGGCATATCACCAGGCGAGCACTTTTATCATTGGAGAGGTAGTACCAGGCAGGACTGATACATCATTCTAGACAGGCGGAGTACATTTTTGCAACTTAAACGAAAAGTCAAGACAAGCGATAGATTGATTTATCTTCCGACATGGTTTTTTTTTTACTCTTGAAAAAGTTTATTTCAGCGGCGGAGATTACTTTGAATGAGTATTTGTTCTACCGAAAGTTGAGCATTATTCCAAAAATGGAAATGTACGAAAAAATTAAAAAAAAATTATATTCTCAAGAGCTGTTAAAACCTCTTTAATTATGATACTGAAAATGAAATGAATACATTACTAAAGAGTCCACTTCATGTTTGCACCTAATCTCTGCTTATTATGTTGCAGGCAAAGGCTTAATGAAAATTTCCACAAATGCATGCTCCGTTTTCATACATCAGCAATTTATAACCTATGATAAAGGATTAAAATTTATTGCGCTACTGTCATCACTAAAATCAAAACTGAACTCTAAGCATTCTGCTTTTAACCATCTTCAAAGAGAAGTAGACTAGATGGGAAAATATGTGTGAATGTGTGAAGATCTCCGGTGGGCTAAAATTTTATTTTGTTACCATGGTAACCAATGGGAAATACACAGAGGGCTAACTATGGAGAGGATTAAATGTGTGTACAATGAACACTGAGCAGGAAGTACAGAAAAGCCTTGTTTAATTGGCATAACACGACAAGGGAAGGCTTCTGAGCTGTTTTATTGACCAAAGTTCAATGTGTCTTATTATAATCACCATCTACCAAACTTTAGAAGTCACCGGCCAATAGGAAAAGTACCGTATGACTAACATTTAATCTACAAGTATAAAAGAAATCTGACAAGAAAATAATGTTAAAATAAAACACGGATGAGCGAATTGATTCACGACGGAACGAATTTGTAATGAATTTCCCAACGATTTTGGAATGTCGCAAACTTGAAAATGTTTCACATGCAGTTCTAACGAATCTAGCCGGCTGCCATTTTGCTGTTTTCTTTTGAGAGCCGAGAAGGAGTTAAAATAATAAAATCGATTATACTTACCCATCCAAAGAGCTTGTTTTTCCTTAGGCATCCTCTGCTGACATTATAGCTCCCTGGTCCTTTGTGCCAGTGTTACATTCAGAACCTAAAATAAAAAGAAAATGAGCAAATACCCTGCAGTAAGTAAAGAAATAAATAGTAAGGCCGATGTCACACTTGCGTGTGCAATGCGAGAAACTCCCGTGAGTCTCTCACATCAATACCAGGACCGGAGTGTGCGGCTGCATAGAAATACATGCAGCCGCACACTCCGGTCTTGAGTTCCGGCGGCTGTGCCAGGTATTGATGTGAGAGACTCGTGCGAATTTCTCGAACTGCACACGTAAGTGTGACACCGGCCTAATAGTAAGTATAGATAATAAAAGATACTTAGTTGACACAATTTTGATCAACAAAAAAAGCGTAAAAACCATCCCACTGCGACATGGTGTACCCAATCGGGACAGACCCTAACTCTTGTAGTTCACCTCATTATGTGTCGGCAGATATCAAAATAGACGGGGGCAGAACAGGACCTAGACCCAACTGTTCAGACACCTGCCCCTGGAAAGCTACTATATAAAAATGCACAACCCAAAAAGGGGGAGCCATGCCCCTGTTTGTACAAAGTTTTGACCAAACAGCAGTATGGGTCCCCATTTTTGGGCTGTGTATATAGCTTTCCAGGGGCAGGTGTTGGAACAGTCGGGTCTATGTCCTGCTCTGCCCCTTCTATTTTGTTATCTGCCTACATATAATGAGGTGAACTACAAGAGCTAGGGTCTGTCCCGATTAGGGACACCATGTTGCGGTGGGATGGTTTTTACACTTTTTTATCAAAATAGTGTCAACTAAGTACCCGATTTTATTTATACATACAATTACTATTTACTTCTTTAGCTACTACACTGTAATTGCTCATTTTGGTTTTATCACATGCAGTATGGAAACCCAACCATGTGGAATTATTAAGAGATAACTCTAATGATCCTACTTTTGGTTATATTAGAAAAATGCGACCTCAAACACACACAAAAGTATATTTCAATTGCTTCTATAAGATTGACCCTAAAAGTAGGATCTTTATATGACTATGTTAGTAGGTCAAGTTGATAGAATCTTGTTTAACCTTCGTCCAGCTGAGTAGGTACAATTGTAACTATTCCATTTTAAAATTGCAATAACTTTTTTTTCCGAAAAGCCGTAGAGGGCTGACATTTCGTGACATCTCTGCAGTTTTGGTCCAGAATATATTGGCCAAATTTCAATAAAATATATATGAAGGTAGAATTGTACCTCTGCAGCCTGTTAACGTTGTAAAATTATGCAGCCTGACGAAGGTTAAATGAACCTATACAAGTTCACTCAATTTAGGATGGGAGATTTTAAGCAAATCAAATTTGTCACAAAGGTTTAAAAAAACTCAAACTCCCAATCCTTGTTGCCGTAAATATCAGTACTGACAAACTCCCATCGGCTCCTAGTTGGCCTTCTTCTCTTTCTAGCCACTTTCAGATATTCTCTCTTTTGATGCTGCCACTGAATACACACCACACAGTCATGTTGAGTGCAAAGCACATCACTGACATTAATGTTGTGTGTTGCATCTCATGTGGCCCCGTGAAGCCCACTCAAAACAAAAAGAAGGCCAAATAGTCAATCAAGGAATAAAGCAGTAGTGAAAAAGCTATGGATTGAGGCAAGGAGAGTAGAGGTCTTTAAAATCCAGCGAAATGGCAATTTTTTCTTATGCAAATCTAATCCTCTAAAATTTGGATTAGATAGCATCTGAAATTTTGTATAAATTCATAGAGAAAGTAATTTATTTAGAATTGATTTGCCCATTTCTCTTAGTCATTTTTTTTTTTTTTTAAAAAAAGCATATTTATATGGGCCAATTCGGGACAGATAATGCATTCGGGACAGATTGGAGAGGGGAGAGTTTAGTAAGAGGAAGACCAAATAGTACAGAGTTGAAATAGTCCAGACGAGAATGAATAAGAGCAACAGTAAGAGTTTTTACAGAGTCGAAAGTAAGAAAAGGTAGGATTCTAGAGATGTTCTTAAGGTGTAGATGACAAGAGCGAGCGAGTCATCGGATGTAGGGGGTGAATTAAAAATCTGAATCAAGAATGACCTCAAGACAGCGATCATGTTGCTGGGGAGTAATGGTAGAACCACACATGGAAATAGCATAGGTGAGTTCAACCCTTTAATTACGTATACCATAATCTTATCCACCTTAATTAGCTGGTAATCAGAAGAGGCAATCGTGATGTCGGCATTATAATGGCAGCAAAGGAAGTTCACATTGCCCTCGTCCAGCTGATACAGAATACCAACATCGATGCTGTGTCGGGGAAACATGAATCGTAATTTTCTCAACTCTAGCATGAACTGAACATTTTATGTCTAAGAAAAAGAAAAAAAGGTAAAAGAAAACTAGCAAAGGGCTTAGTTTGTGTTTTAATTGGAAAAACTGTACAGTAACGATTAACAACTGAGTAGTGTAATAAGATTAATGTGCATTTGTAAAAACTTCCAAGAACTTCAACAATTGTAATGTTTGGAGCAGCTTTTGTTTTTTCCATGCTGAAGAGCAAGTCTATACATTCGGATGAATAGTAATTAATCAGGGGAATTCTGTACCCCCACTGTACGGTCTGTGATAGAACATAATCACACCGCGCTAACAGTCTACATTCACTCTTACGATCAACCTGCTGCTAAAATCAGCATCTATTCACAGTGTTATTGTACTTAACCACTTATTTATCAAGTCTCCTATTTATCGCACTTGTTGACAAATAATCTGAAGCTTAAATTCCCTTTTATATTTAACGCACACTCATTTATGGCAGGCAAGTTTTCAGGCTTTGTTAATTTCCTGCTGCGAATGGGTTTTATTTGTAATAAAACCAGTTAATACCATGAATGTAAAGAATCATTGAGTCTATTCATTCACCTTAAGTAGTAAGCTCCATTTACCAATACATCTTCTTATGAATCTAGAGGAACAGCGCAGTTTATGAAAGTAGTAGTAAATGCCTGAGAATATCTTCACTAGAGGTGAAGGAGAAATCAGCCGGATGGTGAGATTAACGCATCCAAAAATCCCATTCATATCGCGGTTTTGCCCTATGTTTAGCAACAACAGCAGTAAAGCTTCGGCCATAAGCACTAAAAATTTTCGTAGGGTTACATCTGCCAGATGGAGGCCAAAAGACTGACCTTTCTGCATCCATTAGGCCGGTACATGACAGCATACTGCAGAAGTAAAGCAGAACACAATCTGGTAAAAACCTCTGTTAGGCCTCATCAAACATCTGTGTTGCACGTACGTATTGTATCAGTATTTTTCACCTATACAACATATACTCTTTATATTCACATGTCACAGAGAAGTGACTGGTTTGACAATTGTTTTTGACGCTTTGTCCCAGTCTGATAATCCATTGTGTTATGCTACGCTGATGGAACCCCAAGGATTGTCCCTACTGCCCTCCATCAGGACAGTAACTGTTTACAGCAGAAAACAAAGTAGACTGTAGAAAGTACACTGCATTATACGGATCCTATAAAAATGTATCTTTTTAATGGAGAGCATAATACTGCATAGGTTGGCCATCATCAGCATCCATTTAATGGTCACATCATGAGATTTTCAATAGTTTTCATGAGATATGCTTTCAAAAGATCACACAATAAACTCTGGGTGACGAATGCCTGTGATGGATTCCCAATGATGGGATCAGTCAATTCCAAATTGTTATCACCAGATACATCCTATAACACAGTCTGTAGGTGACAGATGCTAATGTTAGGCATCCATCACCTCCACAGGCTTTATGCAATGTGAACATAGCCTAAACCACTATCTGAGAACTTATTAGGAAAAACAAATTTTTAGGAAAAAGGGTTAACCTGACCCAAACTTGGAAGACAACACTAGTACGTTATATATACAGGGTGGGCCATGTATCCATGTATATGGTTACACTTGGGTGGGCCATGTATATGGATACACCTACATAAAATGGGAATAGCTGGTGATATCTACTTCCTGTTTGTGGCACATTAGTATATGGGAGGGGGAAAACTTTTCAAAATGGGTGGTGACCATGGGGGCCATTTTGTAGTCGGCCATTTTGGATCCAACTTTACAAATGGCCCACCCAGGTGTATCTATAAAATGGCCCACCCTGTATACATATATATATATATACATATATATATACATATATATATACCTGTGAAAATATATTTTCCTGCAATTCTACTTTATTAATATATATATATAAATATATATATATATATATATATATATATATATTAATAAAGTAGAATTGCAGGAAAATATATTTTCACAGGTACATGTCATGCCCATTAAATATAAAGGCAAATTTTCAAAATGCTCTATATTTCTATCCAATTTTTAAACCATACAATGCACTCACCTATCTAAAGCAGAACAAATTAGTAGATTTCAGACAAAAAAAAAATCAGCTCTCAGTATGCAATATTGAGCATTCCCCCTCCAGACTCCAAGTAAAATCATGGAGCCATGACACTGTGTCTCTGTAAATTATGATAGGAAATGTAAAGACAGTCTTCAAAGTCTTCCAGTCTTGAAGCACACAAAGAATTAGAGAATGGTAAGAGAAGCTCACAACCACTCAGCTCCCTTCTCCTTCCAGTCAAAGACAACTAGGGGTACAGAAAAGTGATGAAGTGATCGCAAAGTCAAGGTTATTACTATCCAATGCCTCTAAAATACTCCCCCTTCCTTTGAAGTACAGACATGTCCTTCCTAAGACATATCCTAAGGTGTGTAGAATGAGCGGAAAAAAGTTAAAACGCAAAATGTAAATTTATTATACTCTGTCAGGAAATGTTTGTGTTATGTGTTTATATATGGCCACACAGTAATTATGGGTAAGGGAATGTCAAAAATTAATTTTGAGAATGTTTGCTCAAATCATCTGGCAGATTTGATTCAAGATTCAGTCCACATAAAAAGTTCTCCCCTTAATTCAATCTGCTGCAAAAATACATTTATTATGCTCTTAGGTCTCTCTAGACCCCAAAGCATAATATTAAACAAAGGGAAGGGGTTAAAAAATAATAAAATATTATCACCTGTCATAGGTCCATCCCTCACCTCTCCTACCATCACAGCTCCCCATTCCGTCCTCCTCAAGCTCCAGATCGGCCTTTGGTCTTCATTGTGAGGTCAAGTTTGCTCTGGTAGATCTGGATTAAAGTCTGAAGAATGATCAAAAGGTAGTGGAGAACCAGATGGGGAGTTGCAGCAGCAGGACAGGGGAGGGGAGTAATAGATGATAATAATATTTGGATATATTGAACCCATACCTGGCCCAATGAAGAATCCAATAAATCAGTAGCTGTCTGCCATTTTGTGGGATTAATGTACATCGAATCACAAAAAAACTGGATTCTGCTTAATCTATACTTGTCAAGAACTTTGTCATTAAATTGATTAGCTACAAATTAATTTATTCATCTATCAGCATAAATTGTAGACTAGAGATGAGCGAATATGTTCAAAAGACGATCGCCGAATCTGAATGTGCCATATTTGTGCCATTATCATACCATATTTGTGCCAATTTTATGTTTAATGATCATTTCTGAACATATTCACTCATCTGTACTCACATGGAACCCAATGACATTCGTCGAATATAGCAAATACCGTGATTTTAATCCGAACCGAATATTGAAATATTCGTTCATCTCTATTGTAGACTAGCTTTACAATCCAATTCTTTACTTTTTAAAGAACTATATAGCTATAATACTACATACTGTTTGATATATGTAAACCACTGTGAGATTACTGTCACAAACAAGTAAAATTATTAAAAATAAAAACATATTAAATGCTATATATTGTATACTAATCTTCAACTCAAAAATATTTCCCTGATCTGTACATTCCTCAACCAAGACTCTGCAAAAAAACCCTAATCCATGCCCTCATCATCTCCAGTCTTGACTACTGCAACCTCCGGCTCTGTGGCCTCACCTCTAACACTCTTGCACCCCCCCAATCTATTCGTTGCCCGAATAATCCACCTGTACCCCCGCTATTCCCCAGCCTCTCCCCTCTGTCAATCCCTTCCCTGGCTTCACAGTACCCAAAGACTCCAGTTCAAAACCCTAACCATGACATACAAAGCCATCCACAACCTGTCTCCTCTATACATCTGTGACCTCGTCTCCCAGTACTTACCTGCCCGCAACCTCCGAACCTCACAAGATCTCCTTCTCGACTTCCCTCTTATCTCTTCTTCCCACAATCACATACAAGATTTCTCTCATGCATCCCGCCTACTCTGGAACTCTCTACCACAACATATCAGACTCTTACCTTCCGTAGAAACCTTCAAAAGGAACCTGAAGACCTACCTCTTCCGACAAGCCTACAACCTGCAGTAACCACCATAGGGTGTATGCTGCACAACCAGCTCTGCCCTCACCTATTGTATCCTCACCCAGCCCTTGTAGATTGTGAGACCTCGTGGGCAAAGTCCTCTCTCCTCTTGTACCAGTCATGACCTGTGTTGTTCAAGATTACTGTACTTGTTTTTTATTATAAAGAAGGGAGGCAGTGACAAGCGGCAGACAGTAATTGTACATGGTCACAACATTTGTAAATAAATAAATATTAAATTACTCGAAGTCAAAGAGACCAAGTCTGCCATGGATATATATATTTTAGACCAATTGTTGAAATATATAAATACACGGAGGGGGGGGAAAGAATTCCACTCAACAATCAAGGTCTTAAAGGTACAAAAATACTTTATTAAGAGGGCATAGGAGTGGTGGCAGCAACGGAAAGCCACCAAAAGAACTAACACCAGGCGCTAGGTACACACACAAGCCACATAGATTATCTAATAAATAGATTGTTCAAAAGACATATATACAGGGAGTATCCTGACATAATAATGGATATACAAAAAGGGAAACATCACATAATACAGATCCCGGCTCATAATGGAGCTGCACATATAGGAAAATTATAAAGAAAATGAAGATTAGAAATCAAAGGTCAGAATACATCACCGATAAGGTTCAAACGCGCGTTTCGGAACACCTTAGTTTTTTATTATATACACCCCTCCTCACATGTTAAGTGCCATGGAATAAATGGCGCTATAATAATAAATTATAATAATAATAATTTGACTCCTGATATCTATACATTGTACAGTTCTAATTACACAGCGATCCTTTTGTTTGACTTCTCTGTGCCCCATTACGCTAATAAACTAGACTCAGGCACAAATATGTTTTTCATTCACCATCCATGACTGAACACTAAGAGTGTCCGGAATAATAAGGACTTGCCATGGCTTAATTACTATTTACTTAACATACTGTTAAAAGAAAGCCTCGTTTATTTATGAAGTAGCAGGATAAATAATGAAGTTGTGCTCCTTCCTATTGGCCATTTGACAGTTACTATAACACGATTGCCCTGAGGGTGTCTATTACAAACAAACCCTATTACAAAAATTAAAATGACATCAAAGAGGCAATGCACATCTCTAAATACAGTGTAACGGCTAAAACCAACAAGTACTTTATGGAGTGATGATAGAGGATATATGTAATGATGTTTACTGTGGCACATAACAAATTTAATAAACACATTAATAATGTCTTCTACTAACACTTGAGATTATTATGTCGCTTACCAGGATTGGCAGAAAATACAAAATAATTCCTGAATAAAGAGTAACATGGTGATAGAAAGGGGTAATCTCAAGTAATTAGATTGATTTTGCTGGACAGCATTAATATAAGCAAGTTTGCAACTGACTTGCTTTTTGTATCTGATGCAATGAGAGTGTAATGTGTCTGGGTTTGGACCCTTGAACCTGTACTTTGTATCGGCTTCTCAATCTGCTGAGCCAAAAGAGTTACACCTACTCTCTGGTTGTTTACTGTCTATTATCCATGCTTACTTAAAAGCACCTACCGTTTTAGGTTAACATCAGGTGTTTTCATTTGTCTGCCCTATCTGTACCTTTCAGGTGCGGCTATATATACTTTCCCCCTGCTGGTGATACTTTCATTTAGATATCCAGTCATACTTCCATTGTTTACCCCAGTCAGTGAAAGACCAGCTAGGGTTTATCTCTCTGCTGATTTTGCTTTTCACCCTGCACATATCTTCTGATTACTGTTTAGGAAGTAGGAGTCATACTCTCTAGCAGTATGTACCTTAGGTTTTAATTTTGTATTTTGGGATTTGTTTTAACTCACTCTGGGATCTCGTTCTATCTCAGCACTCCTTCCTTTCTGTTGGTAAATTGCACTCAGCTTTGCCCTTCGGTTCTTTAGGAGGAACGTGAAGCATGCGAGCTGCCATTACTTAGTCTGTTGTTAGGACTATTCCAGCCCACATAGGTTTCACTATGGACTGCGGGGTCAGAATATCTAGTCTGTACAGGAACAGGCTGGGTCAATTGCAATTTTTTCTAGTGTTTTACCTATTTTCCCATGAGAGTTGATACACAATCGTAACAGCGAGATTTTATCTTACATCGTGTACAGATGGTATCCATGGAGATTGACCACCCAGGGATAAGTGTAGCTACTTTCTAGCAGAAGGGTTAACTTCAAATATCCCAGCCAACTATCTCTAGCCCATTGATCGGCTCACCTCCCTCTCTGCTCCTGACAAGCTGCTGTTATAAATCTTGCAATTGACTTGCTTTTTCTACCTGCTGTCATTATCCTGCAATGAGAGTTTTTATCTTACACTGTGTGGTTTCCTTAGATCTGGGCCACCAGAGTCTGCCCATCCCATGGCAAAGTGTAGCTACAGTAGATTCCAGCAGAGGGGTTAGCTCCTAATATTCCAACCATCTTTCTCCTGACCCTTGATTTCTATACAGCAGTTAGCTGCTCACCTCATTTTGAGATCCCAAGCTGCTGTTATAAATCTTGCAAAATCACCAGCCCTCAGCTTTCACAGTATGACTCTTAATTACTGTCTCACTGTCTCACGTCTGTGCTTGTTGAAAATGCCATGTAATCTCTATATACACTATACGGACAGCAGTGTATACTTCAAAAATCCCTGATAGCTGAATGTGTTCAAGCAGAACTTGTGCTGAGCTTTAGCGTTCTACTAATTCTACAGTTTTGCTGATCATCATAATTATTGTTGTGAATTCTGTGGCAGAGCTCCCTCCTGTGGTCACAAGTGGTACTTCGGCTGATTCTCTCTGGGAGCTTCTGTTTGTGGAGGAAAGTGGTACTGCGGCTTCTGAGTTTCCTCCCTCAGGTGATCTGGTGAGGTCGTTAGGTGCTTCTCTACTTAACTCCACCTAATGCTTTGATCCATGCTTCCTGTCAATGTTCCAGTGTTGGACTTGTTTTTCCCTGGATCATTCCTGTGGCCTGCTGCTCTGCTTAGCTAAGTTCTTCTTTGCTATTTGTTTGCTATTTTTTCTGTCCAGCTTGTCTAATTGTTTTGCTGGAAGCTCTGGGACGCAAAGGGTGTACCTTCGTGCCGTTAGTTTGGTACGGAGGGTCTTTTTGCCCCCTTTGCGTGGTTTTCTTTAGGGTTTTGTGTAGACCGCAAAGTTATCTTTCCTATCCTCGCTCTGTTAAGAAAGTCGGGCCTCACTTTGCTGAATCTATTTCATCCCTACGTTTGTCTTTTCATCTTAACTCACAGTCATTATATGTGGGGGGCTGCCTTTTTCTTTGGGGTATTTCTCTGAGGCAAGGTAGGCTTATTTTCTATCTTCAGGCTAGTTAGTTTCTCAGGCTGTGCCGAGTTGCATAGGCAGAGTTAGGCGCAATCCACGGCTGCCTCTAGTGTTGTTTGGAGAGGATTAGAGATTGCGGTCTGCAGAGTTCCCACGTCTCAGAGCTCGATCTATTATTTTGGGTTATTGTCAGATCACTGTATGTGCTCTGACCGCTATGTCCATTGTGATACTGAATTGCCTATCACAACAGTACAGGAAGCCAAAAGTGCTAATGATTCTCAATAGAGGGAAAAAAGAAGTTCTGAGACCATTTTTTTTTCTTTGCACTGTGTTTTGCCTTTTTTTTCCCCTAGACATTTGGGTGGTTCAGGACACAGGTGTAGCAATGGACATTAAAGGTCTGTCTTCATGTGTGGATCAGCTCACGGCAAGAGTTCAAAATATTCAAGATTTTGTGGTTCAGAATTCTTTGTTAGAACCGAGAATTCCTATTCCAGATTTGTTTTTTGGAGATAGAACTAAATTTCTGAGTTTCAAAAATAATTGTAAACTATTTCTGGCTTTGAAACCTCGCTCCTCTGGTGACCCAGTTCAACAGGTTAGGATCGTCATTTCTTTTTTGCGTGGCGACCCTCAGGACTGGGCATTTTCTCTTGCGTCAGGAGATCCTGCATTAAGTAATATCGATGCGTTTTTCCTGGCGCTTGGATTGCTGTACGATGAGCCTAATTCAGTGGATCAGGCAGAAAAAAATTTGCTGGCTCTTTGTCAGGCTCAGGATGAGATAGAGGTATATTGCCAGAAATTTAGAAAGTGGTCCGTGCTCACTCAATGGAATGAATCTGCGCTGGCAGCTATATTCAGAAAGGGTCTCTCTGAAGCCCTTAAGGATGTCATGGTGGGATTTCCTATGCCTGCTGGTTTGAATGAGTCTATGTCTTTGGCCATTCAGATCGGTCGACGCTTGCGTGAGCGTAAATCTGTGCACCATTTGGCGGTATTACCTGAGATTAAACCTGAGCCTATGCAGTGCGATAGGACTATGACCAGAGTTGAACGGCAAGAACACAGACGTCTGAATGGGCTGTGTTTCTACTGTGGTGATTCCACTCATGCTATCTCTGATTGTCCTAAGCGCACTAAGCGGTTCGCTAGGTCTGCCACCATTGGTACTGTACAGTCAAAATTTCTTCTGTCTGTTACCTTGATCTGCTCTTTGTCATCGTATTCTGTCATGGCGTTTGTGGATTCAGGCGCTGCCCTGAATTTGATGGACTTGGAATATGCTAAGCGTTGTGGGTTTTTCTTGGAGCCCTTGCAGTGTCCTATTCCATTGAGAGGAATTGATGCTACGCCTTTGGCCAAGAATAAGCCTCAATACTGGACCCAGCTGACCATGTGCATGGCTCCTGCACATCAGGAGGTTATTCGCTTTCTGGTGTTGCATAATCTGCATGATGTGGTCGTGTAGGGGTTGCCATGGCTACAAGCCCATAATCCAGTATCGGATTGGAAATCCATGTCGGTGTCCAGCTGGGGTTGTCAGGGGGTACATGGTGATGTTCCATTTCTGTCAATTTCGTCATCCACCCCTTCTGAGGTTCCAGAGTTCTTGTCTGATTACCGGGATGTATTTGATGAGCCCAAGTCCGATGCCCTACCTCCGCATAGGGATTGTGATTGTGCTATCAATTTGATTCCTGGTAGTAAATTCCCAAAAGGTCGACTGTTTAATTTATCCGTGCCTGAGCACACCGCTATGCGCAGTTATGTGAAGGAATCCCTGGAGAAGGGGCATATTCGCCCGTCATCGTCGCCATTAGGAGCAGGGTTCTTTTTTGTAGCCAAGAAGGATGGTTCGCTGAGACCTTGTATAGATTACCGCCTTCTTAATAAGATCACTGTTAAATTTCAGTACCTCTTGCCATTGTTATCTGATTTGTTTGCTCGGATTAAGGGGGCTAGTTGGTTCACCAAGATAGATCTTCGTGGTGCGTATAATCTGGTGCGAATCAGGTGAGGCGATGAATGGAAAACTGCATTTAATACGCCCGAGGGTCATTTTGAGTATCTAGTGATGCCATTCGGACTTGCCAATGCTCCATCGGTGTTTCAGTCCTTTATGCATGACATCTTCCGAGAGTACCTGGATAAATTCCTGATTGTGTACTTGGATGACATTTTGATCTTCTCGGATGATTGGGAGTCTCATGTGAAGCAGGTCAGAACGGTTTTTCAGGTCCTGCGTGCTAATTCTTTGTTTGTGAAGGGATCAAAGTGTCTCTTTGGTGTGCAGAAGGTTTCATTTTTGGGGTTCATCTTTTCCCCTTCTACTATCGAGATGGATCCTGTTAAGGTCCAAGCCATCCATGATTGGACTCAGCCGACATCTCTGAAAAGTCTGCAAAAGTTCCTGGGCTTTGCTAATTTTTATCGTCGCTTCATCTGCAATTTTTCTAGTATTGCCAAACCATTGACCGATTTTACCAAGAAGGGTGCTGATTTGATCAATTGGTCTTCTGCTGCTGTGGAAGCTTTTCAAGAGTTGAAGCGTCGTTTTTCTTCTGCCCCTGTGTTGTGTCAACCAGATGTTTCTCTTCCGTTCCAGGTCGAGGTTGATGCTTCTGAGATTGGAGCAGGGGCTGTTTTGTCGCAGAGAGGTTCTGATTGCTCAGTGATGAAACCATGCGTTTTTTTTTCCAGGAAGTTTTCGCCTGCTGAGCGAAATTATGATGTGGGCAACCGAGAGTTGCTGGCCATGAAGTGGGCATTCGAGGAGTGGCGTCATTGTTGGCTTGAAGGAGCTAAGCATCGCGTGGTGGTATTGACTGATCATAAGAACTTGACTTATCTCGAGTCTGCTAAGCGTTTGAATCCTAGACAGGCTCGTTGGTCGCTGTTTTTTGCCCGTTTTGACTTTGTGATTTCGTACCTTCCGGGCTCTAAAAATGTGAAGGCGGATGCTCTGTCTAGGAGTTTTGTGCCCGACTCTCCGGGTTTATCTGAGCCGGCGGGTATCCTCAAGGAAGGAGTAATTGTGTCTGCCATCTCCCCTGATTTGCGGCGGGTGCTGCAAAAATTTCAGGCTAATAAACCTGATCGTTGTCCAGCGGAGAAACTGTTTGTCCCAGATAGGTGGACGAATAAAGTTATCTCTGAGGTTCATTGTTCGGTGTTGGCTGGTCATCCTGGAATCTTTGGTACCAGAGAGTTAGTGGCTAGATCCTTTTGGTGGCCATCTCTGTCATGGGATGTGCGTACTTTTGTGCAGTCCTGTGGGATTTGTGCTCGGGCTAAGCCCTGCTGTTCTCGTGCCAGTGGGTTGCTTTTGCCCTTGCCGGTCCCGAAGAGGCCTTGGACACATATCTCTATGGATTTTATTTCAGATCTTCCCGTTTCTCAAAAGATGTCAGTCATTTGGGTGGTCTGTGATCACTTTTCTAAGATGGTCCATCTGGTACCCTTGTCTAAATTGCCTTCCTCCTCTGATTTGGTGCCATTGTTCTTCCAGCATGTGGTTCGTTTGCATGGCATTCCAGAGAATATCGTTTCTGACAGAGGTTCCCAGTTTGTTTCGAGGTTTTGGCGAGCCTTTTGTGGTAGGATGGGCATTGACTTGTCTTTTTCCTCGGCTTTCCATCCTCAGACTAATGGCCAGACCGAACGAACCAATCAGACCTTGGAAACCTATCTGAGATGCTTTGTTTCTGCCGATCAGGATGACTGGGTGTCCTTTTTGCCTTTGGCTGAGTTCGCCCTTAATAACCGGGCCAGCTCGGCTACCTTGGTTTCGCCATTTTTCTGCAATTCTGGGTTCCATCCTCGTTTCTCTTCAGGACAGGTTGAGTCTTCGGACTGTCCTGGTGTGGATACTGTGGTGGACAGGTTGCAGCAGATTTGGACTCATGTAGTGGACAATTTGACCTTGTCCCAGGAGAAGGCTCAACGTTTTGCTAATCGCAGACGCCGTGTGGGTCCCCGACTTCGTGTTGGGGATCTGGTTTGGTAATCTTCTCGTCATATTCCTATGATGGTTTCCTCTCCTAAGTTTAAACCTCGTTTCATTGGTCCATATAGGATTTCTGAGGTTCTTAATCCTGTGTCTTTTCGTCTGACCCTCCCAGATTCTTTTTCCATACATAACGTATTACATAGGTCATTGTTGCGGAGATACGTGGCACCTATGGTTCCATCTGTTGACCCTCCTGCCCCGGTTTTGGTGGAGGGGGAATTGGAGTATATTGTGGAGAAGATTTTGGATTCTCGTGTTTCAAGACGGAAACTCCAGTATCTGGTTAAATGGAAGGGTTATGCTCAGGAAGATAATTCCTGGGTTTTTGCCTCTGATGTCCATGCTCCCGATCTTGTTCGTGCCTTTCATGTGGCTCATCCTGGTCGGCCTGGGGGCTCTGGTGAGGGTTCGGTGACCCCTCCTCAAGGGGGGGTAATGTTGTGAATTCTGTGGCAGAGCTCCCTCCTGTGGTCACAAGTGGTACTTCAGCTGATTCTCTCTGGGAGCTTCCGTTTGTGGAGGAAAGTGGTACTGCGGCTTCTGAGTTTCCTCCCTCAGGTGATCTGGTGAGGTCGTTAGGTGCTTCTCTACTTAACTCCACCTAATGCTTTGATCCATGCTTCCTGTCAATGTTCCAGTGTTGGACTTGTTTTTCCCTGGATCATTCCTGTGGCCTGCTGCTCTGCTTAGCTAAGTTCTTCTTTGCTATTTGTTTGCTATTTTTTCTGTCCAGCTTGTCTAATTGTTTTGCTGGAAGCTCTGGGACGCAAAGGGTGTACCTCCGTGCCGTTAGTTCGGTACGGAGGGTCTTTTTGTCCCCTTTGCGTGGTTTTCTTTAGGGTTTTGTGTAGACCGCAAAGTTATCTTTCCTATCCTCGCTCTGTTAAGAAAGTCAGGCCTCACTTTGCTCAATCTATTTCATCCCTACGTTTGTCTTTTCATCTTAACTCACAGTCATTATATGTGGGGGGCTGCCTTTTTCTTTGGGGTATTTCTCTGAGGCAAGGTAGGCTTATTTTCTATCTTCAGGCTAGTTAGTTTCTCAGGCTGTGCCGAGTTGCATAGGCAGAGTTAGGCGCAATCCACGGCTGCCTCTAGTGTTGTTTGGAGAGGATTAGGGATTGCGGTCTGCAGAGTTCCCACGTCTCAGAGCTCGTTCTATTATTTTGGGTTATTGTCAGATCACTGTATGTGCTCTGACCGCTATGTCCATTGTGATACTGAATTGCCTATCACAACAAATTATCACACAAGTAGTAGTGCCAATCCTGCCAGAAACCAGGAAGTAAGGAGATTGGAAAGCTGTGTGCTGCTAACGAGACAACTTGCAAATAACCCTTTAACAATTTCATGAATCGAGTTTCAAGGATGACCATTCTGCGAAAAAGAGGATCTATAAAGCTCCACAGATGAATGTCTTTCAATAAATGAAATAATTCTGCAACATCTTGTCTTACCACTTTATGTTGTGTCATCCTCGGTATGGGCCCAAATACATATTAGATAAAAGTCAACCAACTATTGTGTATGGAGACCTCCGCACTCTTCCAAGATAGATTATGTCAAGGGAGAGATGGATTTATGTGTTGGGAGTTTAACAGTTGATCAGAGTGATTGTTTAGCTGACAACTATCTAATATGTATGGCCAGTTTTATTCCTCCTAGAAGTGTATTATTTAATATATGATGGGGAGCTATCATTCCCCTTGTCATAGGGTGTATTCCTACAAAAACACACACATTTTTTATATATTGCCAAAGAAATAACAGAGTTTTTTTTCAAGGTTAAAAGACAAGTACTTAGTATAACCGCCATGTCGAGAGAGCTAACAGATCTCCATAAATGATACATCTTAGCAAGAAGAAAGTCTTCCTGATTCTCCAACTAGGATCCCTCTATCTGGTGTCATTGACTATAATTCATAGGAACTCAAAGCTGGCATTGTTTAATATTCTTCGATCTGCTTTTTCCAAAGCTAGAGGTAAAAGCATTTGTTTATGGCAAGCCATCGATATGAGTCAACTGAACTTCACACTATTCAAGTGGTTTTAGGATCACGACCTCATTTCCTGGTACCTTTCCATTTGTCCCTACTCCTGTCAGCTCCTCACCCAACCATCGCCAAAACTTTTTCCATGCTTTTCCCTTACTCTGGAACTCACTACTCCACAGAGAAAACTCTCCTCACATTCAAATCCTTTAGAATAAAATTAAAACTTACCTCTTCATAAAGGTCTACAGTATATAAAAACATTGCTTGCAATATACTAGCATACAAGCAGCCTCTAGCATCACCAACTGTTTCCTTACTTCCTCCTTTGAAGATTAAAAGTCCTCATGGGCATGGCCTCTATACCTCTGTCACTCATTAGTTAAATGTTTAATGTACTTGTTTTACTTTATGTTTTGTATTTATACCACTTTTTATATAAAATTGTGGTTAAAATGAAAATAAATAATTATACTAACTAAAAAATCTAAACAATAATATTAATCCAATCCAGTTTTCCCTTGGAGTCAAGAAGAAATATCTTCTTGTTTAGGGCAAACTGATTCATTTCTCATGATGGGTCTTTGTTTTCTATTGGATCAACAAGAGTTAACTAATACACCTTCTTCTTTCAATATTTCCCGGGTTAAACTTGATGCACATGTATTTTTCAACCATCACGTAGTCTGATACTAGCAGCTGAATCTTGATGTCACTCATGAATATTTACAATTGGAAACTCTTTTTGCATGCACACTTTCTTTATCTATTTTCCCCTTCTTAGCTTTAGGATTTGACTATCTGAAGGGGAGATAAAATAATTATTCATTTCAAGTTTGAATTTGTATATAATATTCCATATACTTCAACATGAATACTCTGACAATATTCTTCATATAAGAACACTAGTGAAAACAAAAAGTTCTCAATGGCCCAAAAGGGGATGTTCTCCAGTATTGCAGCCTTTAAGAAAAAAAGATTTAAAAAATTGGAAGAATGTGCACATATTAAAGAAAAATAACGCTGACTTGTTTCGTGTAGAAAAACCCTTGAGTAATGTTTTTTTCTACCCAAAACGCGCAAGTATTTTATTTTGTTTTTTTTAATATGTGCACATTCTGCCAATTTTTAAAATAGTTTTTGATTAAAGGCTATGATACTGGAGAGCATGCCCTTTTGGACCATTGAGAACTATTTAATCTGGATGCCAGACCAGTGCTCACCCCATGCAGCACAATCAGACCACAGATGGTCTACCCTGGAAATCTCTTAGTATTTATCTCTATTTATCTCTAACACAGGAGACCAGTGTACTACACCCAGACCACAGATGGTCTACCCTGAGAATCTCCTGGGATGATTATCTCTAACACATAAATTGTGAGCTCAATTAACACATTTTCTATTTTTCTTTTTAAAAAGTGTTGTCCTTTGTCCCTTTAGATACACTAGATTGTAGACTTTTTTAACCTCATTTTCCATGTTTTATGTTAACGTCACTAATATGGCACACTACGCTACTACTGTAAAGTGGTTGATATTTGACATAAAATTGGATTCGTTTGTCAATAAATATAATGGAGGTCTTAATGGTAATCTGTCTCCCTTTTGATCTTTAATATGTCCTTCGACAGCTCTTTGGTCTTCACCATAGTGGAGTTTGGAGTGTAACTGTTAAGGTTGTGGACAGGTGTCTTTTATACTGATAACAAGTTCAAACAGGTGCCATTACTACAGGTAATGAGTGGAGGACAGAGGAACCTCTTAAAGAAGAAGTTACAGGGCTGTGAGAGCCAGAAATCTTGCATGCTTTTTAGGTGACCAAATACTTATTTTCCACCGTAATTTGCAAAATAAATCTTGCCTAATCAGACAAGATGATTTTCTGGATTTGTTTTCTCATTTGGACTTTCATAGTTGTGGTCTACCTATGATGTCAATTACAGGCCTCTCTCATCTTTTTAAGTGGGAGAACTTGCACAATTGGTGGCTGACTAAATACTTTTTTTCCCCACATTATTTACATTACCAGCTCACTGCAACAACACAGGTGGACCAGAAATGGGACAACTAGCCTCAGCAATCTTAAAACTAAACAGCCACATGTTGATGTAGTCTAGCAGTCTCTGTGGCATTGGTGTGAAACCACCTAGTGATCAGACCATAGGTAGCAGCAGTATATTCAGACACTGATGTGACACTGTAGAGCAGCTTACGTACCAAGCTTGTTTCTCCCATTGTATTAGACCAATCATAACAGTACCAACCAGTCCATTCATTCCCCTGATTATCCATCATTGACCTTCAAGTGGTACTCTCTGTCTCTGTTTACATATGGCTAACACATGGTTCCTATAGCAATACATTGGTTTCAGTGGTCTTTTGCTGCATTAATGGGATCATGGCTCCGCTGGCTGAACCGTGATGCCAGTAGTACAGCATTTGACCATTCAGTGGTCGCATTTATAAAAAATACTGGGAAGACCACTAGAGGGTCTCATTCTTATAGGGATAGTTCAAGACATGGTTCAAAGCTAATCTTGTTTGAACCTTAAATGTCTATTTAATGTAATAATCTAATCACATTTTTAACATAATTTAATTAAAAAGTCCCTATTGTTCCCTTTCTACTCTTGTTAGGCTTTTTTGTTAACTACTTCTGGTTTTATGACGTTTAACTTGAGAATCCCTAACGCATTTTGAGATTCTTAAATCAGACATAATCAAGGGGCAAAGGCTGGGGTCACTGCCATAGTCTCTCTCTTTTATATTCTAAAATGAAGTGACATTAGTGACATCTGTTTCAGGGCCTCGGCTAGGGCCTGCTCTACTGAGCATGTGTCGGTTGTCAATTCCAACATATGTTCAATACCAGCTCCCTTGTCACTGTGCAATGCCTTCGAATGAACAGTGACAGTGTACTCCCTCACTGGCTTTAATGAGAAGTAATAATCCGGCAACAGAGTGCACTGTCAGTGTGCCTTATAAGGGGAGAAACCAAACAGATAGGGAACAAAGACTACACCAAAAGTGACATCTGTCCGTGGGTGTGACTGATCTCTGCTTTTCCTTCTTCCTGGGTTCTCTCCTAAAAATGCGCACTGACAGTGCGCTCTGTTGCAAGCTTGTCACTTCTCAGCAGAGCTGGCAAGGAAGCGCACTGTCACTGTTAATCAAAATGGATATCACACAGTGACATGGCAAGCTTGTACTGAGCACATGTTGGAATTGACAACCAACACATGCTCAGTAGAGCTAGGACTAGCTAGGCCTCTGAAACGGATGGCTCTAATGACGCTTCATTTCAGGGTGTGGACAGTGGCTGCGGCAGTGACTAAAGCCTCTGCTCTTTGATGGCATCTCATTTGGGTATCCCAGCATGCACTGGGTATTCTCTAATGAAATGTCAGCAAATCAGAAGAAGGTAAAAATTAATAAATAAAGCAGTTAGAGAGAGTAGAAAGAGAACAATAGGGACTTTCTAATTAAAGTACATTAGAAAAGCTATTCGATTATTTCATTAAGTAGACATTTAGGATCAAATCAATGTCAGTTTCGGACAACTCCTTTAAGTTTTCGATTCTGTTTCTATAATCAGCTCATTACTTTTCTTTTGCATCATTTTTTTTTAACTCCACCAAATCCTTTGCTTACAGAATTTTCTAAATCCCACTTACTTTCTATCACCTTCCATAAAACTTGCCCATTTAATAATATTCTTTCAACCAGCTTGAGCCTCATTAGATTTCACGGTGTAAACACGACTATCTTGAAGTTTTTATTTCATTTATTTTTGGATAAACATCTCTTTTCATAGAAATACTTAAAAATGCTTTGCTGGTTAGTCACTTCAACAGCACAGCAAGATAATCGCGCTCTATATTAAAAAGCATAATCCTTTCGTCTTTCTCTATTTGACAGAAATCCGTTCATTTATCTCTGTCGGCTGTTGGTGAAGATATTCAGCACAATCTGTTCTAGACATTATTAAAGGATAGTTGTCCTTTTTTAAAGAGCTGTAATTTTCCTGATTCTGTAAGAAATAAGGGGAGAAAAAAAAAATCTCAGCCAGACGAGACGAAATATGGTGTTGAAAATGTCGTTGGCCGGGATTTCTTATCAGCTCTTTACTCTGCACAACGTGTGAAATGTGAATTGCTTTTTCAGAGGGAGAGGTCAAGTGGGAGCTGAATGACCTTGACTCTTACCAGTTGGCAATTATGGATATATTTTAAGGGTTGCGAAAAAAAAGTCGACGAGCACATATTCTTTTATTTTTTTTTTAAATCTGATCCTTTGAGTTACTGTTCATTTTTAATATAATATCTCTAAAGTTTTAGACACACACTAAAATGATTAAGGAAGACTCGGAGCAAAACTGATGCTAGTGCAGGACTTGAGATTGATTAGATAACAAAGGGACACAAAAAACACTAAATGCTTATAGGATTGTATATTAGTCAGAAAATCTCATCTAAATCAGCACATTTGCACCAGTAAAATAACATTTATACTCACCTCCAGTGCCGGCGCTGTTCCAGCAGTATCGGCACTCACTCTCCTGGGTGATGGCGTGACATAACAATGTCATGCGAGCCCTGCACCCAATCAGCACTTGCTTTGCTCTATCCACCTTCAGATGAATCAGACATCAAGAGGACGTGAGAGTGATTCATCCAAAGAAGGAGAGAGTGAAGTCAGTGCTGATAGAGTACAGAACTTGCATGACATTGTTATGTCACGCGATCACTCAGGAGAGCAAGTGCCGACATCGCTGGAACAGCACCGGCATTGGAAATTAGCATACTGTAAGTGTTGCTGTTTTACTGGTGCAAACATACTGGTTGAGACATGGTTGTCCAAGTAGTGGACAACTCCTTTAAGTACTAAAACCAAAGATCCTCAGATTTGACTTAACTGTAAATGAGATTAATTAAAGGCCAGGAACTTCAGAAGTTTTGAGTACTTGGGTAAGACCTTCTCTGCTGGTAATCTCAATAATTAGGGATCATATAATTTATAGCTGATGCATGGAATAAAATGTATTTCCACACTTGTTAAGATACATATCCACACACTTATAGTAAATGTCCAACTTAACAAAACAAGTGGCCAAATCCAAGGAATGTTGCTGGTTCAACTGCCTACTGCATCCAATCACCGGTCTCAAATCTACTGACAAATTCCTTTGAAAGGGTCAGTGATTGACTTATAGGGTAGCTGTGATGCTAGTCACTTCTCACAACCAAGCAGTGAGTCAGAATAGTGAAGGATTCCAAGGTCGGAAGCCAGGAAGGTACATCATAAACAAAATGAAGAGACAAAAGCATAGTCAGGTAATGTTCCAAGGTCAGAATACAAGGAGGATAGCAGATGAGTGCAGAAGGAGTCACATAGATGGATGGTCAGAACGAGGTCCAATGTCAGCCACCTAAAGATCAACATACAGAGCTCAAGGCACATAGAGAACAAACCACACTTAGCTGAATTTACGTCTGGCAGAGGTCTGGGAGAAACAGCTCAGTTAAGTAGCATGGCAATCACCTGGGATAATGAACACTTGGAGACAGACAGCTCCTCCCAGTCTCAGATTGGATAGTCGAGCTGTCAATCAAAACACTGACAGTTTAATACACCCCTGGACCAGATTGGATGGCTGAGCTGTCAATAACTGCATCCAAGACACACTGAGGGGTGGAACCGTAACAGCAGCTACAGCCAATAGATGTTACTCTCATTTTCATTGTTTCAGGAAGTGATCTGTTTTTCATATAATGTAGCTAAAAAAGAAAAATGTTCCATTAATGTAATTCGTCGCTGTGTGAATATTTTCTGAGTTTTTCTTGAGCATGTTTTTGCATCATTCCAGCCAGCACTGTGTATGCTATCCTTTGGTTAACCATTCTGATATTGGCTTTTGCGCTTTTTATATATGCTGCAGTCATCATTTACCTAGAAGTCATAAGTTGCCAATTAAATGATGTGTTTAGCAGTGGTGAATGCACAATGCCCTCTCAAGTTTCTTGCACCCTGCAGTCAGAATTTATTTTTTTTTTAATTTTATACAGAAGACATGTTCTTTTATACTTCAAAGGTCTATGATTTCGCTCTAGATTCCGGCATGACACAATTCCAGAACAGTTTCCTTTTTATTTGCTTATGAGACTTTTAAAAGATGTGGGAAATATGTGAACAGTCAATTCTGCACATCGAGGGAGTCTCAGAAGA
This sequence comes from Ranitomeya imitator, assembly GCF_032444005.1. Taxonomy (NCBI): domain Eukaryota; kingdom Metazoa; phylum Chordata; class Amphibia; order Anura; family Dendrobatidae; genus Ranitomeya; species Ranitomeya imitator. Next base: position 52,887,373 of record NC_091286.1, read on the forward strand.
GGAAGACATGGTAAAAAAAAAAAAAAAAAACTTCAAGAAGGAGATCTCTGACGAAGAAAAATAATCTCGAGAGGAGCCATAATTGGTGTTTTCATTCAGCATGAGAGAACACTTGTGCAGTTGTAAATGTAGAGACTGGGTTTTTCAAGACGGTGCTGAGAATTGTACATAAGCTGCAGGCCCTTGAAAAAAATATATATACATTTTGGAAGAAACAAAAAAAGAAGAAAATGTATGTGTCTTTTGAAAAAGTAAGCGATGTATTATGTGTAAATGTAAAGTTATAAATCTCAAGATCAGAAGTACAGACACCTCATTATAAATCACTTTACATGTGATGTAGAGACCTCATTCACACGGATCATCCCGATGAGAGTTTGATCAGAGTTTGATCAGAGTGTCATCTGATTTTCTCGTACTTGTTGAAATGAAAAAAAAAAAGGTTCTCCTCCTTCTCCAATCTGATAGTCCATGAAAATTGGACCGCACTCGGAAGTTATCGTCACCTTCGGATCAAAATCGGACTGCTAATATATGGGTTCCTGAGTAGGGTTGAGCGAAACGGGTCGGCCATTTTCAGAAGTCGCCGACTTTTGGCAAAGTCGGGTTTCATGAAACTCGACCCGACCAATGTGTGGGGTCGGCCATGAAGTCGGCGATCTTCTAAATCTGGAATCGGAATTCCAATACCGATTCCCGATATGTTTAAGATATCAGGAATTGGTATCGGAATTCAGATTTAAGTGTAAAATAAAGAATAAAAATAAAAAATATTGCTTCCTAAGAATCAGCGCTTGAAGGACCTTTCGATGACGTCACGGCTTCTGATTGGTCGCGTGACGCCCATGTGACCGCTCACGTGACCAATCAGAAGCCGTGACATCATCGAAAGGTCCTTCAAGCGCTGATTCTTAGGAAGGAAGGCTCCCGGTTACAACCAGGGCGCGTCCGAGGGTGAGTATAGCAATATTTTTTATTTTCATTCTTTATTTTACACATTAATATGGATCGCAGGGCCTGAAGGAGAGTTTCCTCTCCTTCAGACCCTGGGAACCATTAGAAACCCAATGCACTGCATTGGGTTTCGTGTTTCGGCCGACCCCGACCCCGACTTTTCTATAGGATCGGCCAATTTCACTCGACCCGACTTTTGAAAAAGAAAAGTCGCTCAACCCTACCTACTATGCTTAACTGGTAATCTAGCACTGTGTCAGTCTTTTCTGCTACTGCTAATATATGGGTTCCTGAGACATAAGTTCCATTTGGATCTTGATCTGTGCAGTTGTTTGTTAGGTCTGTATCACTTGAAGTTGCTTCTTGTTTGCCGCCTACCCTGACCGGCATGTCTAAAGTTGTAAATGAATGGCTGTCTTGATCTCAGAATTTGTACATTTTTAATTTGCTACTTAAGTCTTATCATTTGGTGTCAACAGTGGCATAACTTGAAGCTTATGGGTCCAATTCCAAAATTTCCAACAGGGCCCCACTATCACTGTTCTTTAATATTAGTGGCATTTTCATATGATCTAAAGACTTCCTTGGGGCCACACTGAGCTCAACCCCATATCTGCAGGTTATCAGTGCTTTTTTTTCTGGTGACAGGTTCCCTTTAACTTTTTTTTTGTTTTTTAATAGTGCTTCAAATGAAGTAACATAACTGCCACATTGTCTATATCTAGCTGGATCTGCATGAAGATACCCATGTGTGGGCAGGATTAGCACAGCAGAACAGTGTAGATCACTAACAAGGCCATTACAAAGTATCAGTGGTAACCAAACTGCTGATTATCTCGCCAATACATATCATTTAACATTCTGGAGTGCCAGGAAGTACCGACAGATCGGTCTGAGACCCACCGCTGAACTGCAAACCAATATTTTATGCGAATAGCAATTTAACCTTGATTTTCAATCACATTGTTATCCGTGCAAGGTCAAAAACAAGCTGCTGAACCGCTACTTTAATAATGTAAGGATGCTTTATAAAGCCGGTGACATTTAAAATTCAAAATAGGAGATACAATCTAATACTGCGCAGCGCGGAGAATGCAATTCATCTGTCTGATATTACTGGAGACATTTTTGCTTCATTAACAGATCCACAGAAGCTTAGATTTGCAATATGTGTCGTCATATTAGTAAGATGCAGGAAAGAGACACGGTTTTTAGAGACTCTCTTTTCATATACCTTGGCGCATTACCAATGGCACAGAATTACCAGTGAAGCGGCCCCTATAATCGCACCGACGGGACTGGTCCCTGGCAGTTTTCCATATACTGTAAATTGTGCCATGAGGTCAACAAATCCAAAAAGGGTAGATTCACATAGGATGTGTGGCAGACATTTCTGTGACTGCCCCACTTGTTAGAATAGGGCTTACAGAAACATATGTGCTGGCCACAAAACAACCCTATTCCGTGGCCCCTGGGGTAAGAACACCTATTAATTAAAATTGAGACTTAGCCATACCCACCTCTTCCGACAAGCCTATAACCTGCAGTAAACACCGATCAACCAAACCGCTGCATGACCAGCTCTACCCTCGCCTACTGTATCCTCACCCATCCCTTGTAGATTGTGAGCCTTCGCGGGCAGGGTCCTCTCTCCTCCTGTACCAGTTGTGTCTTGTATTGTTCAAGATTATTGTACCTGTTTTTATTATGTATACCCCTCCTCACATGTAAAGTGCCATGGAATAAATGCCGCTATAACAATAAATAATAATAATAATACCATAGTTGCCCACATTTCTTGGGGAGAATAAGATTCATCCCTAACCCTCTCACGGCTACTTTTCAACAGTAAGGTCCCCAACCCATCCCGAAATCCCCATTGGGGAATTAAGTAAAGACTGCCGTCTAGTGGCCATTGATTCCTGATTAACCCCTTCCCGACCCATGACGCCACGTAGGCGTCATGAAAGTCGGTGCCAATCCGACCCATGACGCCTATGTGGCGTCATGGAAAGATCACGTCCCTGCAGATCGGGTGAAAGGGTTAACTCCCATTTCACCCGATCTGCAGGGACAGGGGGAGTGGTAGTTTAGCCCAGGGGGGGTGGCTTCACCCCCTCGTGGCTACGATCGCTCTGATTGGCTGTTGAAAGTGAAACTGCCAATCAGAGCGATTTGTAATATTTCACCTATTATAACGGGTGAAATATTACAATCCAGCCATGGCCGATGCTGAAATATCATCGGCCATGGCTGGAAATACTAATGTGCCCCCACCCCACCCCACCGATCGCCCCCCCAGCCCTCCGATCTGCCCGGTACACTGCTCCGGCTCCCCTCCGTCCAGTGCTCCGCTCCCCCCCGTGCTCTTGTCCGCTCCCCCCGTGCTCCAATCACCCCCCGTGCTCCAATCACCCCCCCTGCACTCCGATCCACCCCCCCGGTGCTCCGTTCCACCCCCCCGTGCTCCATTCCAGCCCCCCCGTGCTCCGTTCCACGCCCCCGTGCTCCGTTCCACCCCTCCCGCGCTCCGATTCCCCCCCGTGCTCCGATCCCCCTCCCCGTGGTCCCCCCCACCCCATCATACTTACCGATCCAGCCGGGGTCCCGTCCGTCTTCTCCCTGGGCGCCGCCATCTTCCAAAATGGCGGGCGCATGCGCAGTGCGCCCGCCAAATCTGCCGGCCGGCAGATTCGTTCCAAAGTGCATTTTGATCACTGAGATAGATTATATCTCAGTGATCAAAATAAAAAAAATAATAAATGACCCCCCCCCTTTGTCACCCCCATAGGTAGGGACAATAAAAAAATAAAGAAAATTATTTTTTCCACTAATGTTAGAATAGGGTTAGGGGTAGGGTTAGGGTTAGGGGTAGGGTTAGGGGTAGGGTTAGGGGTAGGGTTAGGGGTAGGGGTAGGGTTAGGGGTAGGGGTAGGGCTAGGGTTAGGGTTAGGGCTAGGGTTAGGGTTTCGGTATGTGCACACGTATTCTGGTCCTCTGTGGATTTTTCCGCTGCGGATTTCATAAATCCGCAGTGCTAAACCGCTGCGGATTTATGGCGGATTTACCGCGGTTTTTCTGCGCATTTCACTGCGGTTTTACAACTGCGATTTTCTATTTGAGCAGTTGTAAAACCGCTGCGGAATCCGCACAAAGAAGTGACATGCTGCGGAATGTAAACTGCTGCGTTTCCGTGCAGTTTTTCCGCAGCATGGGCACAGCGATTTTTGTTTCCCGTAGGTTTACATTGAACTGTAAACTCATGGGAAACTGCTGCGGATCTGCAGCGTTTTCCGCAGCGTGTGCACATACCTTTAGAATTAGGCTATGTGCACACGATGCGGATTTGGCTGCGGATTGGCCGCTGCGGATTCGCAGCAGTGTTCCATCAGGTTTACAGTACCATGTAAACATATGAAAAACCAAATCCGCTGTGCCCATGGTGCGGAAAATACCGCGCGGAAACGCTGCGTTGTATTTTCCGCAGCATGTTAATTCTTTGTGCGGATTCCGCAGCGTTTTACACCTGTTCCTCAATAGGAATCCGCAGGTGAAATCCGCACAAAAAACACTGGAAATCCGCGGAAAATCCGCAGGTAAAACGCAGTGCCTTTTACCCGCCGATTTTTCAAAAATGGTGCGGAAATATCTCACACGAATCCGCAACGTGGGCACATAGCCTTAGGGTTAGGGTTGGAATTAGGGTTGTGGTTAGGGTTGTGATTAGGGTTATGGCTACAGTTGGGATTAGGGTTAGGGGTGTGGGGGGGTTAGTGTTGGAGTTAAAATTGAGGGGTTACCACTGTTTAGGCACATCAGGGGTCTCCAAACGCAACATGGCGCCACCATTGATTCCAGCCAATCTCGTATTCAAAAAGTCAAATGGTGCTCCCTCACTTCCGAGCCCTGACGTGTGCCCAAACAGTAGTTTACCCCCACATATGGGGTATCAGTGTACTCAGGACAAACTGCGCAACAATTACTGGGGTCCAATTTCTCCTGTTACCCTTGTGAATCAAAAAAAATGCTTGCTAAAACATAATTTTTGAGGAAAGAAAAATGATTTTTTATTTTCACGGCTCTGCGTTGTAAACGTCTGTGAAGCACTTGGGGGTTCAAAGTGCTCACCACATATCTAGATAAGTTCCTTGGGGGGTCTAGTTTCTAAAATGGGGTCACTTGTGGGGGTTTCTACTGTTTAGGCACACCAGGGGCTCTGCAAACGCAACGTGGCACCCGCAGACCATTCCATCAAAGTCTGCATTTCAAAACGTCACTACTTCACTTCCGAGCCTCGGCATGTGCCCAAACAGTGGTTTACCCCCACATATGGGGTATCAGCGTACTCAGGAGAAACTGCACAACAACTTTTAGGGTCCAATTTCTTCTGTAACCCTTGGGAAAATAAAAAATTCTGGGCTAAATAATTATTTTTGAGGAAAGAAAACGTATTTATTATTTTCACGGCTCTGCATTATAAACTTCTATGAAGCACTTGGGGGTTCAAAGTGCTCACCACACATCTAGATAAGTTCCTTTGGGGGTCTAGTTTCCAAAATGGGGTCACTTGTGGGGGGTTTCTACTGTTAAGCCACATCAGGGGCTCTGCAAACGCAACGTGACGCCCACAGAGCATTCCATCAAAGTCTGCATTTCAAAACGTCACTACTTCACTTCCAAGCCCCGGCATGTGCCCAAACAGTGATTTACCCCCACATATGGGGTATCAGCGTACTCAGGAGAAACTGGACAACAACTTTTGGTGTCAAATTTCTCCTTTTACCCTTGGGAAAATAAAAAATTGCAGGCTAAAAGATCATTTTTGAGAAAATAATTTTTTTTTTTTATTTTCATGGCTCTGCGTTATAAACTTCTGTGAAGCACTTGGGGGTTCAAAGTCCTCACCACACATCTAGATTGGTTCCTTTGGGGGTCTAGTTTCCAAAATGGTGTCATTTCTGGGGGATCTCCAATGTTTAGGCACACAGGGGCTCTCCAAACGTGACATGGTGTCCGCTAATGATTGGAGCTAATTTTCCATTTAAAAAGCCAAATGGCGTGCCATCCCTTCCGAGCCCTGCCGTGCGCCCAAACAGTGGTTTACCCCCACATATGGGGTATCAGCGTACTCAGGACAAACTGGACAACAATATTTGGGGTCCAATTTCTCCTATTATCCTTGGCAAAATAGGAAATTCCAGGCTAAAAAATCATTTTTGGAGGAGAGAAAAAATATTTTTTATTTTCATGGCTCTGCGTTATAAACTTCTGTGAAGCACCTGGGGGTTTAAAGTGCTCAATATGCATCTAGATAAGTTCCTTGGGGGGTCTAGTTTCCAAAATGGGGTCACTTGTGGGGGAGCTCCAATGTTTAGGCACACAGGAGCTCTCCAAACGCGACATGGTGTCCGCTAACAATTGGAGCTAATTTTCCATTCAAAAAGTCAAATGGCGCGCCTTCCCTTCCGAGCCCTGCCGAGTGCCCAAACAGTGGTTTACCCCCACATATGAGGTATCGACGTACTCAGGAGAAATTGCCCAACAAATTTTATGATCCATTTTATCCTACTGCCCATGTGAAAATGAAAAAATGGAGGCGAAAATAATTTTTTTGTGAAAAAAAGTACTTTTTCATTTTTACAGATCAATTTGTGAAGCACCTGAGGGTTTAAAGTGCTCACTAGGCATCTAAATAAGTTCCTTGGGGGGTCTAGTTTCCAAAATGGGGTCACTTGTGGGGGAGCGCCAATGTTTAGGCACACAGGAGCTATCCAAACGCGACATGGTGTCCGCTAACGATGGAAATAATTTTTCATTCAAAAAGTCAAATGGCGCTCCTTCCCTTCCGAGCCTTACCATGTGCCCAAACAGTGGTTTACCCCCACATGTGAGGTATTGGTGTACTCAGGAGAAATTGCCCAACACATTTTAGGATCCATTTTATCCTGTTGCCCATGTGAAAATGAAAAATTTGAGGCTAAAAGAATTTTTTTGTGAAAAAAAGTACTTTTTCATTTTTACGGATCAATTTGTGAAGCACCTGGGGGTTCAAAGTGCTCACTATGCATCTAGATAAGTTCCTTGGGGCGTCTAGTTTCCAAAATGGGGTCACTTGTGGGGGAGCTCCAATTTTTAGGCACACGGGGGCTCTCCAAACGTGACATGGTGTCCGCTAAAGAGTGGAGCCAATTTTTGATTCAAAAAGTCAAATGGCGCTCCTTGCCTTCCAAGCCCTGCCGTGCGCCCAAACAGTGGTTTACCCCCACATATGAGGTATCAGCGTACTCAGGACAAATTGGACAACAATTTTCGTGGTTCGGTTTCTCCTTTTACCATTGGGAAAATAAAAAAATTGTTGCTAAAAGATAATTTTTGTGACTAAAAAGTTAAATGTTCATTTTTTCCGTCCATGTTGCTTCTGCTGCTGTGAAGCACCTGAAGGGTTAATAAACTTTTTGAATGTGGTTTTGAGTACCTTGAGGGGTGCAGTTTTTAGAATGGTGTCACTTTTGGGTATTTTCAGCCATATAGACTCCTCAAACTGACTGCAAATGTGAGGTGGTCCCTAAAAAAAATGGTTTTGTAAATTTCGTTGTAAAAATGACAAATCGCTGGTCAAATTTTAACCCTTATAACTTCCTAACAAAAAAAAATTTTGTTTCCAAAATTGTGCTGATGTAAAGTAAACATGTGGGAAATGTTATTTATTAACTATTTTGTGTCACATAACTCTCTGGTTTAACAGAATAAAAATTCAAAATGTGAAAATTGCGAAATTTTCAAAATTTTCACCAAATTTCCGTTTTTATCACAAATAAACGCAGAATTTATTGACCTAAATTTACCACTAACATGAAGCCCAATATGTCACGAAAAAACAATCTCAGAACCGCTAGGATCCGTTGAAGCGTTCCTGAGTTATTACCTCATGAAGGGACACTGGTCAGAATTGCAAAAAACGGCAAGGTCTTTAAGGTCAAAATAGGCTGGGTCATGAAGGGGTTAAAGGGAATCCATCACTAGGTTTTTGGCAGATAGCCTGAGACTGAGAGCAGCATGATGCACAGATAGACCCTGATTCTAGCAATGTCTCTCTTACTGGGCTTTGTAATCACTGTTATATTATCAGGATATTATCACTAGAGGACTAGTAAACCTGCTGCCACATAGTCCAATCACGCCCTCATTGCTGATTGGCTCCTTTCTGCCCATGCACAGTGTACACAGCTGCCAATCAGTGGCGTGGGCGGGGTTATACAGAGCTTAGGGTTTAGAGAACTGGTAGATCTGCAGCAGAGAAAACAGTCATGGTATCTAAACACCAGCAAGGAGCCAAGTAAGTGACACATCACTGGAATCAGGGACCCTACATCATGCTGCTCTTAAGTGGGGAAGCAAAAATTCTTTTTAATGCAAGCAAGTTGAAAACTATGCCATCCCCTATTTCCAAATACATGGTGGGGAAAGGGCAGTAACAACTGTTCTCAGCGGTTTTGTAAGAGGCATCACTGAACCTACTGAACCATTGGCTCAATAGTAGGACCTGAGTACACGAAGGACGCCAACACTAACTACTGTAATACAGCACAATTTGAGCAGGGGCAAAAATTTCACTAGGTAGATTTTTTGTTTAAAAAATCTGATTGCAATTTACGCTTTTAGCATTTATGTGTCTGGGGATTAGCTATGAGCCCAGTTTGCCACGAGCATTTGACATCGGCTTATCTGGGTCACAGAATCTCATTGGAATCTCATCGGAAAAACTGGCACGTGTGAATAAATGTGTGCTGATATTAAAGACAAATTACAAAGATTACTCATGCTCTATGTACACGTGCAGACTAGTGTACATACAACCAAACACAAAAACACTTCTTGCAGACTAATCTATTATTTTTATTTTAATTCCATGTTATTGTTTTATTTTATCTTTTTATTCTATATTATGTTGTTATTCGACATTATTTTACTTGTCATCTTGTATTCATCTCTCTATAATATTTTATGCGTTTATTCCATATCATTTCTTTCCGCTCAGTGGCAGTTTCCTTTTTTCTATATTAATTTTGTATTCTATTTTTTTTATTTCTATGTTTTTATTACTTTCTACTTGTTTTTTTTTTCAGATTATTTTATTTATGATTTATTTATTTTAAAGCGTGCTTCAGTTTTCCTACTAGAAAAAATATATACGGTACGTATTTTAGCATTTTATTTGTATTTCTATTAAAATCCCACTTTGTGTTTGCTTCATCTTTTTAACAAGCCCATTTTTAATATATATTTTTTTTCTGACAGTAACAGAATAATGTATTCTTTATAGCAGATAATAGCTTGCATATCTTCCCTGATAAATGCCATTTAGGCGGTGATATTTGCTATCTGTATAGTGCATCTCTGAAATATTGCAATCATTATTTTACTGGTAACCATCTCATTGAAGCTGCCTCCCCGGCATGTTTGATGCTAGGATAATAAGATCTATTTTGCCATATTATCACTCATACATTGTGCATTCTGCATAACACCATTGCTCAATTCTTAGCAGCCTCCAATAGTATGTTATTATAGTGGTAAGTAGACATTTTACAAATGAAAAGTTCTGCTGAGAATTTCTACAATGGTTAGGCACCCCATCAAGGTTTGAAGGGCAATCAATGATGTGGAATGCCAGAACATCACAACCCTGTTTAATAACATAAGGCATACATTAAAATTAGCTCTAACTTATAATGTCTGGACAGAAGGGATTAAAGCGAACCTGTCAGTAGGATTTTGCTAAGTAAACTACAGACATTCTCAGGTTGGTGCTGTTATACTGATTAAAATGATGCCTGGGGGTGAAGAAATCAGTCTTGTGGTTCTTGTGTAATCAGTGTTAGAAGTTTTCAATTAATGATATGCCCGTGCTCTGGGGCGGACTGTAGGCAGAGTCTTATCTTCCTGCTCTAAGACAGAGAAACCAAGGAAATACCAAGGAAAGACCTGCCTAAAGGCCGCCCCGAAGAACAAACATTTTGCTCACCAGAGAGACAGAGACAGACTGTGCTTCGGCGTCATTGTCTCTGCCTTAAGACAAATCAAGGAAGCCCGGGCTACAGCTGATCTCGGACTTCCTCTTCCTGCTCCATTCGACAGGAGGTGGGGACAGTGACGTCAGCGTCAAGTGTCACAGAACTGTACGAGAGCCCTGCGGAGAGCCAGTGCTGACATCGCGGGAATGGCGCAAGCATGGGAGGTGCGTGTAAGCTTTATTATTTTATAAGCTCCAAGCGAGAGGAATGAGAAGGAGTTGTCCAAGTAGTGGACAGCTTCTTTAAGTCATTTTCACACCACACCACAAGTAAGCCATTGTCACATGACAGGATCACTTCCAGAAATTTCTGTTAGGCTATGTTCACACATTGCAATTTTTTATGCAAATTAAAACCTTTTTTACAGTACCAGCAAAGCTATGAGACTTCAGCAATCCCACGTACATGCTTAGTTCTTTTTTCTGATTAAATTGAAAAACTGAATTTTTTTTACGTTGCAGCGTTTATTGTACAGTGTAAAATCTGCAAAAATACTTCATTTTTGCACCAATTCTGCAGCTTTTTGGGGGAATAAAATTAATTTTATTAAACATATACTGTAGACAAATAATACAGGTAATCCACACAAAAAAAACGCAGCAAAAAAACTTCCAAAACGGTAATTTTGAGCACAACCTTTTTTGCTGCCAACAGATCAGCTTTTGCTGCTGAAAAAAAAGCTGCAAAAATGCAACTTGTGAACATAGTCTTAGTAACGGCAAATGAGAAATTACTGGCAAATGTATCATTAATATTGTAAATAGTAAGGGCTGAAAATGACCGAATCTGGCTAAATTTGAATTTGGCCGATTCACATAAATTAGGTCAGAAATTTTAATTTGCAATGAATTTATTTTATGGGAAATTAATATGTAGTATTATGCCATGAGTTCTCTGCATACCTAAGAGCATAATAAATATAGTTATTACAGGAAAATGATACTCACCAGGCCCTGACCCGTCTCACCTCGCAGCCCCGTTCCTGTCTCGTGGTCTTTTTCGATCCAGTGTTGACTCTTCTTTTGTCAGTCATGGTATCTTTCTCAGGCTTTGGGCATGTGCCATTATGATGATGCAGGTCTTAGGCTACTTTCACACTGGCATTTTTTAGAATACGTCGCAATGCGTCGTTAAGGGGAAAAAACGCATCCTGCAAAGTTGTTTGCAGGATGCGTTTTTGCCCCATAGAGTAACATTACCGATGCATTGCGACGTATTGACACACGTCGCAACCGTCGTGCGACGGTTGCGCCGTGTTGTGGCGGACCGCCGGGAGCAAAAAACATTAAATGTAACGTTTTTTGCTGCCGACGGACCGCTTTTTCCGACCGCGCATGCGCAGCTGGAACTCCGACCCGACCTCCCCGCACCTCACAATGGGGCAGCGGATGCGCCGGAGAAATGCATGCGCTGCACCCGTTGTGCAGCACAACAAACGCTAGCATCGGAATCTCGGCCCGACGCAATGCGACGGGCCGAATCCGACACTAGTGTGAAAGTAGCCTTAGTTCACGCTGAACATGTGAGGAGCCAAAAGAAGAGACCATACGTGACAAAAGAAGCGGCCAGATTGTACCAAAGAAGACCAGCAGGCTGGAGCTGGCCTCAGCTGCGGGAATGGTGAGATTTAGATGAGAATAATAAGTTTTCTAAACCCATTCCAAGCCCTCTATATTCCAGCAACTCAAACTCATAAGTTCATCTCCACTAGGGAGTTAATTTGAATTCCCTGGGCCCCAAAACAAGACCTGGAGCACCCATTTAAAGATCACATCATATAAGACATATGTACCTTTTGGGTTACTTTAGGCTCCAGTGTCTGAGTATGACCACAGACTCTTGTACTGGGTGTTACAGGTGTGGACTTGTACTTGTGGTGAAACCATGTGTGTTCGTGAAAAGCAGTTAATCAGCGGGTGTAATTAAGGCTGGGTTCCCATTGCGTTATGGGACCGCGTTAAACGGACAGCGTTGCACGGCGAAATTAACGCCGTGCAACGCGGCCGTTAATGCGCCCATTCACGCTAATGGGAACGCGCTTCACTAGCGCGTGCCATGTTCGGCACGCGCTAGCGACGTGCCAGGGATTCCTGGCGCGCCGCGGACGCTGCTTGCAGCGTCCGAGGCGCGCCCGCGGTCCGTTCACCGCTCTCGCAGATCGGGGATCTGCGAGAGCGGGGACGTTACCGCGACCCCGACCGCAGCCCCATAGAAAACATTGCGTTAGCGCAATCCGCTAGCGCTAGCGCTAAACGGATTGCACTAACGCAATGTGACCCTAGCCTAAGCTCCTGCTGTGAGCTTTGGTTGAACCACATCCTATTTAACTTCCCAAGAGTTTGGTGGTAGTGGGAATTTATAAGTATGTAATGGCTCTGGTCTGTTATCATGAGATACCCTGCTACTTGACCTAAAGTGGCTTATTTGATACTACTAGCTGACCTTGATATGAATTAACCCTTCATTTGCCTGTCGATTCTGCCCTTGACTTTTTTTCATCTGGTTCTGACCTCAGTTATCTCCTAACTAATCTCTATTTCTTGATCTTGTTTTGAATCTGCCCTCTCTGATGTTGACCCAGTTGTTGATTCTTCTTTTTCCACTGGCTGGCAGCCACTCCATGAACATAATTTGGAGGACTTTGTTGCAAATCCTCTATAGAGGTTAAAGGGTTCTCTGGAACTTAGTAAGTGAAGTGCCATGTGTAAAATCTGGAAGCTCTGTTAAATGCTGCCAGGATGCCACTTGCAGTTACTCTTGGAAAACCCCAAAGATATAAATAGATATGAATAGACTGAGTAGATATATAGATATATACACTGCTCAAAAAAATAAAGGGAACACTAAAATCCCACATCCTAGATATCACTAAATGAAATTTTCCAGTTGTAAATCTTTATTCAATACATAGTAAAACAATAAAACCTAAAAATTATCAAAGTAAATCACAACTAATATCACACGGAGGTCTGGAGTTGGAATGGTGCTCAAAATCAAAGTGGAAAATGAAGTTACAGGCTGATCCAACTTCAGTGGAAATGCCTCAAGACAAGGAAATGATGCTCAGTAGTGTGTGTAGCCTCCAAGTGCCTGTATGACCTCCCTACAATGCCTGGACATGCTCCTGATGAGGCGGCGGATGGTCTCCTGAGGGATCTCCTCCCAGATCTGGACTAAAGCATCCGTCTTCTCCTGGACAGTCTGTGGTGCAGCATGACATTGGTGGATGGTACGAGACATGATATCCCAGATGTGTTCAAGCGGATTCAGGGCTGGGGAATGGGCAGGCCAGTCCATAGCTTCAATGCCTTCATCGTGCAGGAACTGCTGACACACTCCAGCCACATGAGGTCTGGCATTGTCCTGCATTAGGAGGAACCCAGGGCCAACCGCACCAGCATATGGTCTCACAAGGGGTCTGAGGATCTTGGAATCTCGGAACCTAATGGCAGTCAGGCTACCTCTGGTGAGCACATGGAGGGCTGTGCGGCCCTCCAAAGAAATGCCACCCCACACCATTACTGACCCACTGCCAAACCGGTCATGCTAAAGGATGTTGCAGGCAGCAGATCGCTCTCCACAGCATCTCCAGACTCTGTCACATCTGTCACATCCGTCACCTGCTGAGTGTGAACCTACTTTCATCTATGAAGTTCACAGGGCACCAGTGGCGAATTTGCCAATCCTGGTGTTCTGTGGCAAATGCCAAGCATCCTGCACATTGTTGGGCTGTGATCACAACCCCCATCTGTGGCACTCAGATCATACTGATGGAGTCAGTTTCTAACCATTTGTGCAGACACATGCATATTTGTGGCCTGCTGGAGGTCATTTTGCAGGGCTCGGGCAGTGCTCTTTCTGTTCCGCCTTGCACAAAGGCTGAGGTAGCGGTCCTGCTGCTGGATTGTTGCCCTCCTACGGCCCCGTCCACGTCTCCTGGTGTACTGGACTGTCTCCTTGTAGCGCCTCCAGCCTCTAGACACTACGCTGACAGACACAGCAAACCTTCTTGCCACAGCTCGCATTGATGTGCCATCCTGGATGAGCTGCACTACCTGAGCCATTTGTGTGGATTGTAGAGTCCGTCTCATGCTACCACAAGTGTGAAAGCACAACCAACATTCAAAAGTGACCAAAACATCAGCCAGAAAGCATTGGTACTGAGATGTGGTCTGTGGTCCCCACCTGCAGAACCACTCTTTTATTGAGTGTGTCTTGATAATTGCCAATAATTTCCATCTGTTGTCTATTCCATTTGCACAATAGCATGTGAAATTGATTGTCAAAGAGTGTTGCTTCCTAAGTGGACAGTTTGATTTCACAGAGGTTTGATTTACTTGGAGTTATATTCTGTTGTTTAAGTGTTCCCTTTATTTTTTTGAGCAGTGTAGATTAGAGATGATGCAAATTGATTCAAAGTGCCCAGTCCAGTGGTCGCATTGATATTGTGTGGCTGCAAGATGGAAGCACTGTGAATGGCCTCTTACCTAACGGAATCCCTGGCACCTTTTCTGATTAGTCGGCCAGGTGTAATGTCGTGGCTGTAGTTTGATACACACACAACATCATGGCAGGCCACGTAATCAAAAGAAGACCCACAAATGCCAAGAGGGAGAAGGTGGTTTCCTGTATTCCCGCCAGGTGGCCACAGATCACTGACTTGTTTGCTGGACCTGGTCCTGCGAATCAATTTGCACCATCTCTTATATAGATATGCATAGAGTATATAAAAATATATAGATATAGGAAAATATATGTAGTTTATTGAAATGCTAACTTAATTTATTTTAATGCAAATAACTGAAATAGTAAACAGGATTTTTTTCGTTCACCTTTGAACTGAGGTCCAATATATGAATGTCATCCTATTCCCCTGCTTAATGAAGTGGCCACAAAACTTATAGAAGGTGCAGATGCAATTATTTTTAATGGTGTTGAAAACATTGCTTACAAGAGATGGTCTTTAGTTTTCAGAAGATTTATACGATTCTGGACTGACTTTCACATAGTTCCTAATCAATACAGAAGAACGATGGAACTATTCATTTACCTAGCCATATGGAAGGGAATTTAATGAGCATTTGTTGCTGTGGTTACAAAACAATGACCACAATTTCTAATGTTGTCTAATATGTAGACTGGGTACACTCAGTCCGGGCAGCCTAAAGACAAATTTATATCAGTGGGGCACACCGGTGATAGATTTGGCGCATCATACTAGATAGGCGCACATTTTGCACCATTCATTTGCATAAAATTATAGTCAATGCCAATAAGATATTTGGCAGAAACTATTTCATATAAATAGATGTGAGTGGATTGACATGAAGAGAACAAAAAATTATATATACAATACAGACCAAAAGTTTGGACACACCCCCTCATGTAAAGATTTTTCTGTATTTTCATGACTATTAAAAAATTGTACATTCACACTGAAGGCATCAAAACTATGAATTAACACATGTGGAATGATATACTTAACAAAAAAGTGTAAAACAACTGAAATTATGTCTTATATTCTAGGTTCTTCAAAGTAGCCACCTTTTGCTTTGATGACTGCTTTGCACACTCTTGGCATTCTCTTGATGAGCTTCAAGAGGTAGTGACCGGAAATGGTTTTCACTTCACAGGTGTGCCCTGTCAGGTTTAATAAGTGGAATTTCTTGTCTTATAAATGGTGTTGGGACCATCAGTTGTGTTGTGCAGAAGTCTGGTGGATACACAGCTGTTAGTCCTACTAAATAGACGGTTAGAATTTGTATTATGGCAAGAAAAAAGCACCTAAGTAAAGAAAAACAAGTGGCCATCATTACTTTAAGAAATGAAGGTCAGTCAGTCCGAAAAATTGGGAAAACTTTGAAAGTGTCCCCAAGTGCAGGGGCAAAAACCATCAAGTGCTACAAAGAACTGGCTCACATGAGGATGGCCCCAGGAAAGGAAGACCAAGAGTCACCTCTGCTTCTGAGGATAAGTTTATCCGAGTCACCAGCCTCAGAAATTGCAGGGTAACAGCAGCTCAGATTAGAGACCAGGTCAATGCCACACAGAGTTCTAGCAGCAGACACATCTCTACAACAACTGTTAAGAGGAGACTTTGTGCAGCAGACCTTCATGGTAAAATAGGTGCTAGGAAACCACTGCTAAGGACAGGCAACAAGTAGAAGAGACTTGTTTGGGCTAAAAAACACAAGGAATGGACATTAGACCAGTGGAAATCTGTGCTTTAGTCTGATGAGTCCAAACTTGAGATGTTTGTTCCAACTACTGTGTCTTTGTGCAACTCAGAAAAGGTGAACGGATGGACTCTACATGCCTGGTTCCCACCGTGTAGCATGGAGGAGGAGGTGTGATGGTGTGGGGGGTGCTTTGCTGGTGACACTGTTGGGGATTTATTCAAAATTGAAAGCATACTGAACCAGCTTGGCTACCAAGCATCTTGCAGCGGCAAGCTAATCCATCCGGTTTGCGTTTAGTTGGACCACCATTTATTTTTTAACAGGACAATGACCCCAAACACACCTACAGGCTGTGTAAGGGCTATTTGACTAGGAAAAGAAGGAGAGTGATGGGGTGCTACGCCAGATGACCTGACCTCCCCAGTCACCAGACCTGAACCCAATCGAGATGGTTTGGGGTGAGCTGGACCGCAGAGTGAAGACAAAAGAGCCAACAAGTGCTAATCATCTCTGGGAACTTCTTCAAGATTGTTAGAAGACCATTCCCAGTAACTACCTTTTGAAGCTCATCAAGAGAATGCCAAGAGTGTGCAAAGCAGTCATCAAAGCAAAAGGTGGCTACTTTGAAGAACCTAGAATATAAGACATAATTTCAGTTGTTTCACACTTTTTTGTTAAGTATATAATTCCACATGTGTTAATTCATAGTTTTGATGCCTTCAGTGTGAATGTACAATTTTCATAGTCATGAAAATACAGTAGTATCTTTAAATGAGAAGGTGTGTCCAGACTTTTGGTCTCTATTATATATATATGTATATATATATATATGTATATATATATATATACATATTCATACGATGTAAATCATGAAAATATATATATGTATATATATATAAATATAGATATAAAAATGGTAACAGCACAATGCTCACCGGTGGGTGCCAAGCCTCCTGGGTAAGACGGTCCACTCATCCACCCAATATGCCAAAAAGAAAAGAAGGCAGCACTCCAATTCTTGAAAAGGTGAAAAACTGTCTGTGCGACGTTTCGGCTCACACTGAGCCTTTCTCAAGCCTGAGAAAGGCTCAGTGTGAGCCGAAACGTCGCACAGAGATGTGGGTCTAAATAAACTTCACAGTTTTTCACCTTTTCAAGAATTGGAGTGCTGCCTTCTTTTCTTTTTGGTATATATAAATATAGATAGATTCACAAAAAACAAATATGTCTATATAGTATATATGTATATATTTATATAGATAAGTCTGTATATAATAATAATAATTATAATAATAATAATAATTTTTTATTTATATAGCGCCAACATATTCCGTAGCGCTTTACAAATTATAGAGGGGACTTGTACAGACAATAGACATTACAGCATAACAGAAATACAGTTCAAAACAGATAGCAGGAGGAGTGAGGGCCCTGCTCGCAAGCTTATAAACTATGAGGAAAAAGGGAGACACGAGAGGTGGATGGTAACAATTGCTTTAGTTATTCGGACCAGCTATAGTGTAAGGCTCGGGTGTTCATGTAAAGCTGCATGAACCAGTTATCTGCCTAAGTATGTAGCAGTACAGACACAGAGGGCTAATACTGCATAAAGTGTATGAGAACATGATGCGAGGAACTTTTTTTTATTTTTTTTATTTTTTTTATTATAAATAGGCCACACAGGGATCGTTAGGTTAATGCATTGAGGTGGTAGGCCAGTCTGAACAAATGAGTTTTTAGGGTACGCTTAAAACTGTGGGGATTGGGGATTAATCGTATTAACCTAGGTAGTGCATTCCAAAGAATCGGCGCAGCACGTGTAAAGTCTTGGAGACGGGAGTGGGAGGTTCTGATTATTGAGGATGCTAACCTGAGGTCATTAGCGGAGCGGAGGGCACGGGTAGGGTGGTAGACTGATACCAGGGAGGAGATGTAGGGTGGTGCTGAGCCATGGAGTGCTTTGTGGATGAGGGTAGTAGTTTTGTACTGGATTCTGGAGTGGATGGGTAGCCAGTGTAATGACTGGCACAGGGTAGAGGCATCGGTGTAACGGTTGGTGAGGAATATGATCCTGGCTGCAGCATTCAGGACAGATTGGAGCGGGGAGAGTTTGGTAAGAGGGAGGCCGATTAGTAGAGAGTTACAATAGTCCATAGTATATATATTTTTTTAAGTCATGCACATCTCAACATATAAATGAATGCATATTCATGCATATAGATATCTCTAAATATGTATATGCATTCATGTGTGTCTGCTACAGTGTATTGTAAATCTGATTTTAGCATACAAAGTGCCTCTCACCAGACTCCATCATTTACTTATGTCCCAGGTGCCTCATACAAGTAGCTTTTAGATACAAAGGCATTATAACTGCTGCAGGTGCATTAAGACCCATCACATATAATAATAATAAGCTACCCACATGCCAAGAGTATTTGGACATGATGATAATAGGAATTCTCACATATTTTATAGCAGGATGCAGATCAGAGTGCTGGACATGCTCACAGCCATGCAGATCACATTAGGACCCTTATCCTCGTCTTTGCTTTCTGCATTGAGTTGTATGTAATAATGGCTTACTTTCAAGCTTAAAACAGCTTCCTATTGTCTATTTGATTTCATGTAAGTAACTGTGCTAATGAATATAAATGGCAACATGGCGTCCGCTATCGATTCCAGCAAATTTTATGTTCTAAAAGTCAAAAGGTGCTTCTTCCCTTCCGAGCCCTGCTGTGTGCCCAAACAGTGGTTTTCCACCGCATATGGGTTATTGACGTACTAAGGCTGGTTTCACACTTGCGCTTTTATCTGCAGCGTTTGTACCGCAAAAAAAGCATGCGTTTTTTTCCTGTTTAAACGCATGCGTTGTTTTTATACGCATTTGGTCGCGTTTTTGAACGCATGCTTTTTTGCTGCATGCGTTCTTTTGCAGAAATGCAACATGTAGTAATTTTCAGAGGCGTTTTTTTGACGCAAAAAAACGCATGTGTTCGTATGCGTTTTTTTGTGGCAAAAAATGCATTGGAGTCAATGGAAACGCATGCGTTTTTAAGCACATGCGTTTGTTTGCGTTAAAAATGCATGCGTTTTTATAGAAAAAAAAACAGAAAACACACTGATATGCCACCCCCCACCATGAAGGTGATAAAGGGATCCTAACCCTAACCCTAAAGGGATCCTAACCCTAACCCTACCCCTAACCCTAACCCTAGGGATCCTAACCCTAACCCTACCCCTAACCCTAGGGATCCTAACCCTAACCCTAACCCTACCCCTAACCCTAACCCTAGGGATCCTAACCCTAACCCTACCCCTAACCCTAGGGATCCTACCCCTAACCCTAACCCTAACCCTAAGGGTTAGGGTTAGGATCCCTTTAGGGTTAGGGGTAGGGTTAGGGTTAGGATCCCTAGGGTTAGGGGTAGGGTTAGGGTCCCTAGGGTTAGGGTTAGGGGTAGGGTTAGGATCCCTTTAGGGTTAGGGTTAGGATCCCTACCCCTAACCTTAACCCTAGCTATTTCTGTTTATAGTGGGATTTTTACTTGATTTTGATGATTGGCAGCTGTCACACACTTATCATGCGTTTAAAAAACGCAAACGCATGAAAAAACGCATGTAAACGCGTCAAAACGCCGTGTTTTTTTCACCACATCCAAAAACGCATGCGTCTAAAAAACGCAGCGTTTGCACGCGTTTACATGCGCTTTTCCACCATGCGTTTTTTTTAAAACTTTAAAAAACGCATGCGTTTTAAAACGCAAGTGTGAAACCAGCCTTAGAAGAAATTGCCCCCAAAAATATTATGGTCCATTTTCTCCTGTGACCCTTGTAAAAATAAAAATAAATTGAGGGTAAGCCAACATTTTTCCTTTTACATTGCTTTAATTCCTGTGAAGCACCTAAAGGGATAATAAACTTATTGAACGTGGTTTTGAGCGATTTGAGCGGGGCCATTTATAAAATGGTGTCACTTATGGGTTTTCTCTGTGATACAGGCCCCTCAAAGTCACTTCAAATCTGATGTGTTCCCTAAAAAAATGGTTTTGCAATTTTGTTGGAAAATTGAGAAATTTCTGATCAACTTTTAACCCTTCTCATTTCCTAACAATACAAAAAATATATTTTAAAAATGATGCTGATGTAAAGTAGACATGCGGGAAATGTAATTTATGAACTAGTTTGTGTGATATAACTCCCTAATTTAGTGCCATAAAAATGTAAAGTTGAAAAATTGCAACATTTTTCAAATTTTTGCATAATTTTTGCATAATTCCAAAAATTTTCACAAATAAATGCAGCGCCATTCCTGTCTGTGTGCTGGGTCTGGTATTGTAGATCAGCCTAGTACAATTGAGTTGGGTTAGACGGCAAAACTGGGGACAGTCCTTGTACAAGAGCGATGATATTTTTCGAAATAAGCAGACCCATTGTTTCTAATCCCGGATAGACCCTTCCAATTCCCCTTCACGTCCCAGATACCAGTTTTCAGACCACCTTCATTTATTTTAGACTTTCTGGCTAATTGCAGTAAATACTCTATCCAATGTAAGCAGAACACAAGGAATTCATCTGTGTTCAAAAGAGAGAGCTGCTGCCCTTGATCTGTTCCCATTCCCTGAATCCCACCAACCCTCCCGCAACAAAGGGCCCTGTAAGGTCAACATTATAAAATTCCATTTCATCTTATGTCACCTTCTCGCCCCTTATGAATTTTACAGGCGCCCCTTCAATAGCTCAGTAACATTTCACCATATCTGAGGCTGAGAAATGTGGCTCTGACTATCTAATGCTGCTACCGCTGCGGAGAAATGTACAAGACAGATATAACCCACTACAAACAATTTTCTAGAGAAGCCCCAATTATTTATTATCCATCCGTTCTATAGCATTCATGTTGTTTTATTTACCCCAGGCTGAGATAAGCTAACCTATATTTTCTTCAACTCTCCAGTAAAGCAAATTCTTGCAGGCTACAGCACAAGACACAGCCGCACATCTTAAATTGCCAGGAGCAGGCGATACCTGCCTATAAAGCAGCCTGTGCTGCTGTACATCAGGACATTGCTTTAAAAATGAAGTCACATTTAATGAGCTAATGTTCTTAGTATATGTCAACGTCGGCAGTTTTAATATCCAGATAAACAAACCACAATATTTCCAGAAAAACGGCCTCAATCTTCACACAAATAGTCTCATTTGTTTCTGCTTATATGCGGTAAATAAGAGCGGACGCTATCTCCTATTTATTATCATCTAATGAAAAATATATATGTATATATCTGTGTTGCTAATGTATCTGTCTATCATCTATCTACAGTATATATCTATCACATATCTATCTATTTATTATCTATCTATTATCTATGTATCTATCTATCATCTATCTATCTATCTATATATCTATCTATTACATATCTATCACATATCTATCTATCTCATATCCATTACAGTCATGGTCAAAATTATTGACACCCCTGCAATTCTGTCAGATAATACTCAGTTTCTTCCTGAAAATGATTGCAAACACAAATTATTTGGTATTATTATCTTCATTTAATTTGTCTTCAATGAAAAAACACAAAAGAGAATGAAGCAAAAAGCAAAACATTGATCATTTCACACAAAACTGCAAAAATGGGCCAGACAAAAGTATTGGCACCCTCAGCCTAATACTTGGTTGCACAACCTTTAGCCAAAATAACTGCGACCAACCGCTTCCGGTAATCATCAATGAGTTTCTTACAATGCTCTGCTGGAATTTTAGACCATTCTTCTTTGGCAAACTGCTCCAGGTCCCTGATATTTGAAGGGTGCCTTCTCCAAAATGCCATTTTTAGATCTCTCCACAGGTGTTCTATGGGATTCAGGTCTGGACTCATTGCTGATCACCTTAGAATTCTCCAGTGCATTCTCTCAAACCATTTTTTAGTGCTTTTTGAAGTGTGTTTTGTGTCATTGTCCTGCTGGAAGACCCATGACCTCTGAGGGAGACCCAGCTTTCTCACACTACATTTCCTACATTATGCTGCAAAATTTGTTGGTAGTCTTCAGACTTCATAAAGCCATGCACACGGTCAAGCAGTCCAGTGCCAGAGGCAGCAAAGCAGCCCCAAAACATCAGGGAACCTCCGCTATGTTTGACTGTAGGGACCGTGTTCTTGTCTTTGAATGCCTCTTTTTTTCTCCTGTAAACTCTATGTTGATGCCTTTGCCCAAAAAGCTCTACTTTTGTCTCATCTGACCAGAGAACATTCTTCCAAAATGTTTTAGGCTTTTTCATTTAAGTTTTGGCAAACTCCAGCCTGGCTTTTTTATGTCTCGGGGTAAGAAGTGTGGTCTTCCTGGGTCTCCTACCATACAGTCCCTTTTCATTCAGATGCCGACGGATAGTTCGGGTTGACACTGTTGTATCCTTGGACTGCAGGGCAGCTTGAACTTATTTGGATGTTAGTCGAGGTTCTTTATCCAACATCCGCACAATCTTGCGTTGAAATCTCTTGTCAATTTTTCTTTTCCGTCCACATCTAGGGAGGTTAGCCACAGTGCCATGGGCTTTAAACTTCTTGATGACACTGCGCACGGTAGACACAGGAACATTCAGGTCTTTGGAGATGGACTTGTAGCATTGAGATTGCTCATGCTTCCTCACAATTTGGTTTCTCAAGTCCTCAGACAGTTCTTTGGTCTTCTTTCTTTTCTCCATGCTCAATGTGGTACACACAAGGACACAGGACAGAGGTTGAGTCAACTTTAATCCATGTCAACTGGCTGCAAGTGTGATTTAGTTATTGCCAACACCTGTTAGGTGCCACAGGTAAGTTACAGGTGCTGTTAATTACACAAATTAGAGAAGCATCACATGATTTTTCGAACAGTGACAATAATTTTGTCCACCCCCTTTTTTATGTTTGGTGTGGAATTATATCCAATTTGGCTTTAGGACAATTCTTTTTGTGTTTTTTCATTTAAGAAAAATTAAATGAAGATAATAACAACAAAGAATTTGTGATTGCAATCATTTTCAGGAAGAAACTGAGTATTATCTGACAGAATTGCAGGGGTGTCAATACTTTTAGCCATGACGGTATATACTTATTTATTTCAGAAAAACAAGGAAAAATGGCTGAAGAATCCTAATATTGTTGGTATAATACATTCCGCGAGCAGCCAGTCAAGAAGCCTCCAAATGTAGAAAAAATAGATTAAAAGCAGCACTCCAATGAAAATAAGTGAAAAAAGTTATCTTTATTCATGTA
The DNA here is from genome assembly GCF_032444005.1 of Ranitomeya imitator. Classification (NCBI taxonomy): domain Eukaryota; kingdom Metazoa; phylum Chordata; class Amphibia; order Anura; family Dendrobatidae; genus Ranitomeya; species Ranitomeya imitator. The sequence goes on from NC_091286.1 coordinate 52,910,842, forward strand.
TCTGTGTGAATAATATCAACTATTTTAACTGATCCACTGTTTTAGCTGCTTGCAATCCATTTTTTCTACATTTGTTTAAAAAAAATATCTATCTTGTATCTATGGATCTATGTACAAAACAAAAAATGCATGCCCTAAAGTGCCACCCACGCAGTATTATGTCCCCCTAGATCCTCCACACAAAGTATGATGCCCCCACACACTGTATAATACCTCCACAACTTCATCCTCGATCTATGAGGCGCTCCACAATCCCCTGCTTGGTATGATGTCAAATACAGCACCCCGCACAATTTCATAGCACCCAGAGCCCCCCCACACAGTAATATGGCCCCACATACAGTGTCATCTCCTGAAATTCGCCACCCACGGTATCATGGCCCCCACAGTCCCTAACAACCAGTATCATGGCCCCACATACAGTATCATGCCACCTCATACAATATCATAGCACCACACACAGTATCATGCCCTCCACACACAGAATGATGCCCTACAGTTGACCACAACATGTATTAACAAGATTAAAAAATATATAAAAATATTCATCTCACTCCATTCTTCCGATATGCTGCTCTGTGCAATGTCAGGACTAAGGCTCTAGTGACGTCTAGTAACATCATCATGCATGCTTTGCTTCGGCTCATCTAATATCCATCTTTAGTTATCTATCTTGAGTAATCATTTAACCTTTTTTTCTGTTTTTATGAAAATCTACTTAAGTATCTGTCAATTCAATTAATTTCAATTTCTAGAAGCTTTATAGGCAGGACTAAATACACATTAGTTTTGCCAAAACAAGTGTACAAAAAGGGATAGGGACTATAGGAACGATGGATGGGGGCACATCCAGGGTGGGGGCTAGGGAAGTCCATGGCATATCATAGTTCTATCTATCCATGCATCCATCAATCAAATCCATCCATCTATACATCCATTCACCCATCCACCCATCCATCAATCAAATCCATCCATCCATTCATCCATCCATCAAATCCATCCATCCATCCATCCATCTCGAGTTATCTACCATCTTTTTTTCTGTTTATATGTCAATCTACTTAACTATGTATTTATCTATCTTTAGCTCTCTATCTATTCACTGTCAGCGTATATGGACCTTATAGGACAAGTTCCCCTTACCAGGATTTGACCGGAACTGTTGCATTGAAAATGAAAAGCACGGTGGATCCATCACTCGCTGGAAGCACCCCGTGTGGAATGGACCCTGTTTATTATGGATTTTATCAGGTTTTATAAGGACTTTCATTCTTTTGACAGCTGCAGCACAATTTTTTTCTATCACATCTGCCATAATCTGTGGCGAAGCCTTTGATGCAGATGTAACCAGAGAGTTACCGGCAGGGGTTTCTGATGTTAGACCGTCTTCTATTTGCACGGAGCTTATCTTCCTGAGACCACCCATATAAAAACGATAGATGTACTACACGACTGTGCATAACATTGTTTCCCGTATACACATGACTGATGTTTATCCGGTTTATCCACTAATTTGGTGAAATCTAAACTGCGATTTAGCAGTCGTTCTCAGAGAGGCCGTTTTATCCGTAAAAGCCGAGAAGCAGCCGGTAAGATATCGCTCACAGACGGAGAACACAGTCTGATCAGTTATGGAATCTTTTTATAGGGCATAAAGGCAAAATTATGATCAGATAATTACTGTAATTCCATCTCCCGTTATTACGCGGATATATAGAAAAGTAACTACAGGTTGCTAAACAAATAAAAGCCTCATAAAGTTGACATTTCCCTCTTACTCTGGTGAAATTTGTGTTTTAATCTCAGAGGCTGAGACTTCTGCTCATATTACATTTGCATCTGTAAATCTGGGATGGAAAATAAAGATTTGCGCGGCCGCTAAACTGCTAGGTGACAAACCTACATTATAATGTGCTGAATGTAAGAAGGGGCTGGATGTAAATCTCTGCTGAAATTCAATATTGTGTTGTAGAGCCATTCGGCAGCAATTCCCTAATATATGTCATTTACAGTATGTAATGTATCAGAATCGTTCCCTGCGGAAGCGGAAATTGTAAAGATTGCATCATGTTATAACACCAAGAAACCACAGCAGATAGCAAAGATCCACTTAAATGTAAGTTATTCTGTACCGATGAAGACATAGTGGTCCGCCTTTGGGGACATTTATTTTCCCATCCTTAAAGCCGAATGAACATTCTGATTTTGGTAGATTGAAATGGATGACTACATAATGCGCATTTGGGTTCTCTGGGTGAGTAAACTAGAAAGACAATAGCACAACAGGGTCTTATATGGGTAAAAAATTGTTAATATAGGGAGATTTGCTCATCTGTCAGGGTTGTGTTAACACAGCCGCTTAATAGGATGAGATACAGGCTGCTACAGACCCACCGGATAAGGACAATCAATGGTGGAAGCAAGTGGGTCCTGCACTACCTGGACAAAGATGGTTGACAGATGAAGTCAAAGACCTGTGAGGATAAATGTGGCTTATTTGTAGTGATGATCGAACTTGCCCGAATAAGGTGTTATTTGCTTGCTCGGGTGCTAACCGAGTGTCTTCGGCATGCTCGAAAAATATGTTTGAGTACCTGAGTCTGGATGTCTCGCGGCTGTTCGACAGCCACAAAACATGCAGGGATTACCTAACAAACAGGAAATCCCTGCATGTGTTGCGGCTGTCGAACAATGGTGAGATATCCAGGCGCGGGGACTCAATCATATTACTCGAGCACGCCGAAGCCACTCGGTTAGAACCTGAGCATGGTGGATATCACCTTATCTGAGCAAGTTCGCTCATCACTATTTATATGTCAACATGTTTCGAGGTAGCACACTTCTTCATGACAAACCACATTCGGTTCCACCTTTTATTTGGCTTTCCTGACTTTTACCTTTGCAGTAAATGATCAGGGGAATAAATATGTTGGATTTCAACATGCTGAATCCCCTTATTCTCAGGAATAACAGGTCACCGTCAGAGATGTCTGGCATCTGCTCACCATGCATTAGAAAATATGCATGCTGGGCAAAGACATTGAGAAAGCTGAAGTAAAATACCTCTTCATGACCTTTTTGCGTTTTTGTTTTTTGCTCCCCTTCTTCCAGAGCCATATTTTTTTATTTTTTCATTAATATCACCATGAAAGGGCTTGTTTTTCCAGCATGAGTTGTACCTTTGAATGACACTATTGATTTTACCATATAATATACTGGAAAACGGGAAAAAAAAAAGTTCCAAATGTGCTGAAATTGCCAAAAAAAAGTGCAATTCCACAATTGTTGGGGTTTTTTTTTACCATGTTCACTAAATGCTAAAACTGACCAGCCATTATAATTATCCAGGTCATTACGAGTTCACAGACACCAAACATGACTAGGTTCTTTTTTATTTAAGTGGTGAAAAAAAATCTAAAGTCTGTAACAAAAAAAGGGGTCATTTTCCAAGACCCATAGCGTCTCTAAATTTTCGAGATCTGGGACTGGGTGAGGGTTTTATTTTTTCAAAGCTGATATTTTTATTGATACTATTTTGGTGTAGATACAATCTTTTGATCACCCATTATTGCATTGTAATGCCATGTTGCAGCCACCAAAATAACGTAATTCTGGTGTTTTGATATTTTTTCACGTTACGTCGTTTACTGATTGGATTAAATATTTTGATATTTTGATGGATCAGAGGTTTCTGAAGGTGGCCGTGTATGTGTATTTTTAATTATTGTTTTATTTTGAATGGAGTAAAAAGGGGGTTATTTGAACTTTTACATTTTTTACATTTTTTTACATTTTTAAAAATATTTTTTCTACTTTTTACTTGCTTTGATAGTCTCATAAAGCAAGTAAAAAGTAGAAAAAATATTGCGATATTCTGATCGCTTGTCCTACACATAGCAGAGATTCAGCCATGCTATGTGTAGCAAAAATCATCATGTTCTATGAATGCCAGCCAGGTGCCTTTGTTCATAGCACATCAGAAATCAGATGCACGGAGGTCTGCACCCCACAATCATGTGACACGGGTGCCGACAGGCGGGGTTTGCAATGCACTTCTGACGCAATCATGTTAAGAGATTGACAACGACATTTAACATGTTAACACTAGTGGGTGGATTGCAATTCCACCTGCGGCTGTTAGGGGCAAATGACAGCAGTTCAAACCAGCTGTCATGTGCCAGAAGCCCGCATTAAAGGAGGATATACGACCTATGACGTAGCTATAAGTCATAGGTGATGAAGAGGTTAAAGGGGTTGTTCGACTTTAGGCTACAAGTCTGCAATTGACATACTTTCAGCCGCATTCCAACCTCATTCAATAAACTTGCCTTCAGCAACACATCTAGTTGGCCTTCTGGTCGGCATGTCACGTCTAGTGATATGTATGTAAATCACTCACTTGTGGTCATGCTCCCTCCACTCTGGGCATCGGAGAATACTCACAGCGTGCACTGTGAGGATTCACAAGTCAGCAGTCACAGAGACTGACTGAAGACTTGTAGCCTAAGGCCGGACAACCCCTTTAACAATTCTGCAGACTTTGGTACTGAGGTCTCTCAGCAATCCCGACTTTCTCCACGCGTATACTATCATTTAAATCTAGGAGTTGTTTTTGTTAACCCAGGCACTATACTTGTAATCTGATGAATAAAAAATTAGCTGCTCCATTGGATTATAGGAGCTAACCCAAGCTGTTGGGGACGTGTATGATGACAAACTTTTTTAAAGTTTATAATGACAGGCAGCAGAATTACGATTACAGCTCTAGACCACAGCACAGGCTGTAACTGCTCACCTCACTCAGGGCCGCGAGAGGCCAATCACTGGCCTTAGAATTGGAAGAAATGAAGATCGTCATACAGGACCAAAGAGCTGGAAAGGCAATTAAATGACAGATAAGGGCCCAGGACAGATGAGGATAATGTGTGTTAAGATAATTTTAGTCCTGATGAAGAAGTTACTACTTCAAAACAGTGACAAAATAAAAAGCCGGAAACCTTTTTCTGTGATCCTGGATTCCTCAACTCAACAACCAGCATTGCGGATTTTCCACAGCTATTCTCTCCTGTATTAATATGTTTTAACTCCTTCCCTACCCTCCCTTTATTCTGCTTTGGTTTCTGGAGAGAATAATAAATGTCTTTTCATCACTGTCAGAGCAGCTTCTATTTGGTTTGATTTTATACAGATTGACTCAAATTTCAAATCTGCCGGCAAATCGAGAAACTCTGCCCAAAACAAGTTTCCGGGGATTTTCTTATCTTCAGGACTAGTGATGAGCGAGTGTACTCTATGCTCGGGGTTTCCCAAGCACGCTCGGGCGACCTCTGAGTATTTGTACATACTCGGAGATTTCATTTTCATCCCGGCAGCTGAATGATTTACAACTACTAGCCAGGCTGAGTACATGTGGGGGTTGCCTGGTTGCTAGGGAATCCCCACATCTAGTCAAGCAGGCTAGTAACTGTAAATTATTCAGCTGCCGCGAAGAAAACTAAATCTCCGAGCAGTCATAAATACTCGGAGGTCTCCCGAGCGTGCTCGGGAAAACCCGAGCAACGATTACACTCGCTCATCAATATTCACGACCCATTAAAAAAGGATCCGGCTATTCTGTACCTGTCATATACTGCATGTTGTTAATAGAAACCATAATTTTAGTGCAAGCAATCATAGTTAATATTATCCTTTGCGTTTTCATGGCAAGCGCTTGTGTAACTTGGACGAGTGGTTTCCGTTGTTTTGACGGATAGCACTTGTCCCAATGTAATTCTATGGGGTTGTACACATGTCCAATATGCCTCCGAAAATCAGATGACAATCACCTTTCAACTCTAAGGGACTGTGAAAAAAATTGGACCATCACTCAGATGACATCTGAGTGTGATCTGATTCACATGGACTGATATTATAGACAACTTCTTTTTATTATCTTTCCAACTCCGAGAAAATTAGATTCCACTCTGACCAAACTCTGATCTAGTATGATTTGCATAATTGAACCAAATTTTTCAGATGTGGACAAAAAGGTCATCTGCATCTGCCCTTAGGCCGGTTTCACACATCCAGATAATTCCGGTACCGGAGAAATCGGTACCGGAGTAATCCGTGTCCGTGTGCTCACGCAGCACATCAGTGTGGCACATGTGTGGCAGCCATGTGCTGCCTGTGTGCCAACTGAGGACCACACGGACCGTGCAGGAGACAGCGCTACAGTTAAGCGCTCTCCCCTGCTTTTGGTGCTGAAGCCGGCATTCATTCCTTCTCCCCAGCAGCGTTCACTGGAGAGAAGGAATGGAAAATCAAGGTTTTTTTTTTGTTTGTGTTAAAAATAAAGTTTGGGGTCACCTCCTGCCTCCCATCCTCTGTGCGCCTGCCCGCTTGCCGAGAAAACACGGAGACATGTGCATAGACCAATTTGAATGGGTCTACGTGTGTCAGTGTCTCCGGTACATGAGAAAACTGTCAGTACAAGTACCGGAGACACTGACGTGGGAAAGAGGCCTAATGGACTGTCCCCCTGTCTTCCATCCATCCTCTGCTTCATAATGCATGTCAGCAAAAAGAAGTTAAAAAAACCTCAAACATAATACATTACTGGAGAGCTGCCAGTGCAAACTACATGGAGTTTAGTTGTAATCTGCGTAAAAGCTGTAGACACAAACCGTAATAAAGTGTTGATTGGTTGCTGAAGCAATGGATGCTAAAGAGTCTCATGGTTTGCATTTATCACATTGTATAGTGTTTATTGTGGTTTGTGTTGTTGCTTTGTGATATGCTGTTGTAATTATCTATTTTCATCAGGTCTAATGTATACGACAAAAAAGACAGAAAAAATATGTGATCTGGTAAACAGAGCACAGGACTGGAAAGTCAGCATAAAAGATTCATTGCGCAGAACTGTCAGGAAGGTAAAGGACTGATAGGACTGTACAGATAGACACACCATTAGTGAGACTCCAAGAGGAAAGTGTAATACAAGTCACCGTGAATGCCCAGCAAATACAGGGAAGGAAGACAGAGACGTACAAAATCAGGACACAATGTACTACACACACCGTTCTGCTCAAAACAAGGTCAAGCTATGGAAATCGGTAAAACTGGTAAAAAAAGACGTAACATTTTCTAACAAAAAGAATTAAACATGCAAATCAAGTGAAATTTGAAAAATACGTTAGAAAAAATATTCCTAAAACATGCAAATATATTTTCTTTAAATGACAAAAACTCTCTTTTATGCGGGTACGAGATTTCATAAAGTGTTGCCCTTATATGTCTTCCTCACCTATGAAGGATGTATGGATTGGAGGCAATTATCAGCAAAGTTATCAGATAGGGCTCATGGTGTTGGGTGAACATTGCACAATCAATAATTCAAGGATATCTTGCAAAGAGAGGTTGACCAAACCCTTCGATTTCAGTGTGATCAGTGTGCACCCCTCTGTAGTCCTTGCAAACTTGGTACAACTCTCCACAGCTTTGTCAGCATATACAAAGATCCAAAGACTAAAGCACCAGATGTTTTTCTGTGGTTGCCACATTCCAGCCACGCGGGACCTTTCTCCAGCCATAAGTGATAAGATGCACAACTCTTATCACTTATGACTTGAGAAAGGCCCTATGTGGTTGAAACGTTTCATGTAATTTTTATCTGTGTACAATGTTACTAACTTCTTCAACCAGAGGAGGGTGTCTGGTGCCTTGGTATTTGGATTTTTGGACTAGTTTACTTTATGTGTATGGGGACCTTCTTAACCTCCTCCAACCGAAGATGTCAGAAGAAGAGCCGGGCTTGTTGAATATTAGCAACCTATTTTCTAAGTTCTCAGGGGAGGTAAGAGATTATGGGAAACTTCTTCCAAAGACTTCAATAAAAACATATGAAGATTGGATCCTGGTGTCTCAGGGTACCCAAGGTCCTCCCAACATATAAGGGTAGGTGCACACGTTCAGTAAACGCTGTGGGTCGTATGCTGCATATCTCCACAGCATCCAACCCGCAGCGTCCAGATATTACAGCATAGTGGATGGGATTTCAAAAAAATCTCATGTCCACTATGCGTGCACCGACGCCCATGGCCTACCTGTGGATATGGACATGCGGCGCACGTTTCCAGACCGCAGCATTTCTATTTATCTTGTGTAGATGCGAGTCTCCACAAGATGAATCTCACCTGTACAATATATTGGACGCAGTGATTCAGCATGGTTCAATAAACACATGCGGAATTACCTGCGTTCAAAAGCCGGCAGAGCATTAGACGCAGCGGGTATGTGCTGCATCCAAAGCACTGCCGATTCCTGACCATGGGCACATACCCTAAGAAGACACCTTTATAAAACAAAAAAAGCAAGGTTGATGAAGTGTTCTTGTAGTGGGAACCAGCAGCATCGCTTTTCTCCTCCACCCACCACAGATTTGAGTCGCCTCCATAATTATCGCTTGCATACATAGATTACCGCCACGGCATATGTAACGTTAGCACTATAGGAGATCACTCTGTAAGGCCAGGAAGACCTACCAAACTAGTCATGAAGTATATGATATCATTTGCAAATGTCTAGAAAGGGTGCCATTGACAGCTACTAAATGAAAACTAGTTCTACAGCATCCAGCAGAGGAACGCTAATTGTCTCCATTGAATATTGGAGTCTAAAGTTCAATTGAAAATTCAATGTTGCAGACGCAGAACATGAAACCTACAATTGCGGTGACAAATGACATGGTGAATTGACCTGAAAATAACTCAGATAGAGATGCTTTTCAACTAATAAGCAAGGTGCTGTATGCAATATTTCACACTGAAGAAATGTATGCCGGTAGACGGATTAATTATGTGAAATCTGTCGCTAAGGTCTAATTGGTGGTTTCGGCTAAATCACAAGAAGTGCTGACAGAATGTTTACTGTGCATGAAGACATGGAAAAATGGTGTTGGTAATACAACATTGCATATAAAAGTACATTTTCTTTTATTGTCTACCATTTCTTCTTTTCACTTATGTCAACCATTTTCCAAATTTAGCGGCAAACTTTACTACTGTGTTGTTCTTAATTAGCATCTTAACACGTAAGGGTCGGTATATCAGAGGTCTAGCCATAAAGGTTACAGAGGTAGCAATCACACCTTAAAGGGACTCTGTCACCTGAATTTGGAGGGAACAATCTTCAGCCATGGAGGCGGGGTTTTTGGGTGTTTGATTCACCCTTTCCTTACCCGCTGGCTGCATGCTGGCTGCAATATTGGATTGAAGTTCATTCTCTGCCCTCCGTAGTACACGCCTGCACAAGGCAATCTTGTCTTATGCAGGCATGTGCTATGGAGGACAGAGAATAAACTTCAATCCAATATTGCAGCCAGCATGCAGCCAGCGGGTAAGGAAAGGGTGAATCAAACACCCGAAAACCCCGCCTCTATGGCTGAAAATTGTTCCCTCCAAATTCAGGTGACAGAGTCCCTTTAAGGCCCCATAAACATTGGAATAAACTTATAAATCAATTTCACAGAGACCGACTAACCATCAGATGGATACGAAATTTCCCAACAATCCAGATGATGTAGTAAGAAATAAAGATCGTGAAGTATGAACTCAAAATCATGGCCTATTTTTTTGGTAAAAAAGTCACTGTCAGAGGAGATTTACTGTCCACTCACACCATAGAGAATGAGCATTCGTATGTGGGGTGAAGGGGTCAATAGAGATACCTGTTGGCCATATGAGCATTCATCTCGCCGCTATCTAAGTTGTATAGGGCACTATTAGGCTTCTTTTACACTTAGCGTGTACCGTGTTTTTTGCGGCCCGTTATTGCAGGCCTTTTTTGTGGGTCATATTGCTGCAATTTTCAAGGTCTGCTGCAATAACAAACTGCATAAAGCTTGCAAATCGCCGTTTTTCGGGTTTCCAAATCTATGGCAAAAGTATTGGAAAAAAACGGCATTCTGCAAAAACGGTAGTCATGGTGCGCCGCAAAAACAAGCTTCCGTTGTTTTTGCGGCCCCATTGATTTTCAATGGGAGCCGTGTCCGTAAGCCGTGAAAAATATCGAGCAGACCGATATTTTTTCACGGCCGAAAATACGGCCCTCACGGCGCTCTGTGGAATTATTGTGGCCCCATAGAAATCTATTGGGGCTGCAAAAATGGGATGCAAAACCACTGTAATTGTAAAAGAAGCCTTAGTGCTCATCCAAGTGCAATCTGACAAAATATCAGACCACACTCGGACCAACGCTAGTCTATGGGGTCGAGCGCATGTCTGTTTTTTTTCTCGGACAGAGTCTTAACAAGGAAAAAATTGCAGAATGCATGATTTGCATCCAATATTCGGATTGTACTCGGCCATGCAAGTCAATGAGTATGTGCAAAAAATGAGACCACACTCAGATTTCATCCAAGTACAGTCCGATGTTTTCCAATACCCGAGTGCAATCCAATAATAGGACCCAACCCGGGCATGCTGGGATCTTTTTCTTGAACCGGGGATAAAATTAGAAATGTGCACGGCCCCATAGTATAACATTGGTACAAAACATCTGATTGCGCTCAGACCGAAAATATGGTCATGTACATGAGCCCTAACACTATCACCATTGAGGCCAGGTTTTGGTTGCAGGGGTCACATGCTTCGATGACAGTGATGACCTCCTATCACTGATCACAGCAGTCTCATGGGCACGCAATCAGCCTTATGGAAGTAAAGGAAGATCAGCAGGGATTGGTGCAGCAGGGAGGTTAAAGGGGTGAACATTACTTGTTTTATTCTTTTATTATACTTTCTAACTGTTGGGAGAATATAACAGTGGAAAACTCCTTTAAAGGGACACTGTCACCTGAATTTGGAGGGAACAATCTTCAGCCATGGAGGCGGGGTTTTTGGGTGTTTGATTCACCCTTTCCTTACCCGCTGGCTGCATGCTGGCTGCAATATTGGATTGAAGTTCGTTCTGGGTCCTCCATAGGACACGCCTGCGCTGTGCAAGATTGCCTTGTGCAGGCATGTACTACGGAGGACAGAGAATGAACTTCAATCCAATATTGCAGCCAGCATGCAGCCAGTGGGTAAGGAAAGGGTGAATCAAACACCCAAAAACCCCGCCTCCATGGCTGAAGATTGTTCCCTCCAAATTCAGGTGACAGTGTCCCTTTAAGAACTTGCTAAGAAACGTTTTTCTTATTGTTGCAAAAATATTTGTCAAAACATAACATAAAAAAATGAAACTCAGTAATTAAAGGGGTTTTAAGTGACTTAATAATTGATAACCTATCCGTAGGATGGGTCATAAATATAAGATCAGTTGGGGGCAGTAGGGGGCCGAAACTCACCCGAGGTGTTTGCAGAGTGTATAGCTGGAACAGCACAACTTTGTACACTGTGTAGTGGGCATCCTTAGTGGAGATGCTTGGTTGCTATTGAAATGAATAGGAGCTGAGCTGCAGAACCTGGGAAAAACCATTAGACAGTGTATGGAGCTGCGGCGATCCTCATCTGCTGCTTACATCAAGCTGCTGCCAGAAATGCAAGCAGCTGAACGTAGGGGTACCGGGTGCTGGACCACCATGAACCTGATATGGATGAATTATCCTATGGGTAGGTCATCAATATCTAATAGTGGACAAGATGTTTAAAGCAATATTTTTCAATATGAAAAATGTTTACCACTAGGTGGCACCATACTTTTGTACTACTTATGCTTGGATGCATCTTCTGCCGCTAACCAGCACACCTCATGGTGATGAACGGTATTACAAGAGATATTAGTGATTTTAGGGCGAGACCTGTTTTAAAAGACAAAACAATATGCAAAATATATAGACCCAAGTGATAACTTACTGAAACGCTGGTCGTCTAATACCAGCTAAAGGCAAGATTATGATTCATACTCAATGGACTTAAAAACAGTATTTTTTTTCATTTATTACGAGTCTGAATTTTGAAAATTAGTAGCTACCGAGCTGATAAGTGCCAGTAATAGGGGTGATTATGTCTTAGATCCTGTAAGAGAAGCTCCTAGGCAGGTAGGCAGTAAGAGCTGCTTGACTTTGATTCTTGACCGAGCTGAACCACTTCTACTTTTGTGGTTTTATGAATGATGGTGTGCGGCGTCCACTTCTAGGCTGGCACTGCTTTTTAATACCAACCTGACCCTCATTGCAGTGATCGGTAGGCGAAGCTGATATAACTATTTCACCAGCAGTAATTCCATGAATCTCCTGCGCTATAGCAAATGTAAAAATAACAAATCCGGGAAGCAGTGAATTGAAAAGCTCGGAGAACCTATCTGTGCTGAGAGATCAGTTTTATTTTTGTCAGAATGACTGCGGAATGGCACAGCAAGGTCTTCCTCCACGAACAAGCTTCAGGCATCTTATACATCTACTGCTGTATCTCCTTAAGCATGCCTGGATACATATCAGTATGTCTTCATATTACAGAAAGGACAGATATCCACCTAGGTATCTCCTGCAGTATCACTGTATGTGTGCGCATAGCGGGAACATGATCATAAGCTAATAGAAAACAGAATGAGAGATGAAGAGAGAGGTGATTCTACCTTGTATATGAGCATATTTACCGTATTTACTTGTTTATTTTACGTACTTGCATGGCGCTAACATAGTCAGCCGCGCATCATAGACCTCATCATCGCTGTCTCCATTGGGGCTCACAATTTACATTCTCCATCAGTATGTCTTTGGAGTGTTGGAGGAATCTGGAGAACCCGGAGGAAACCCACGCAAACATGGGGAGAACATATAATCTACTTGAAAAGATGTTGTCCTTAATGGGACTAAACCTGGTACCCCAGAGCTGTCATCGTATCACTGGCAGTGGAGCTGTCAACATATCACTGGCAGTGCAGCCGTCATCGTATCAATGGCATGTATGGGAGTCTTGGACAGGTACCTTTCCAGTAAAATGTAAAACAGCCTTTCAAGAAATACAGGTGCTTCTCACAAAATTATAATATCATCAAAAAGTTAATTTATTTCAGTTCTTCAACACAAAAAGTGAAACTCATATATTATATAGTCATTACAAACAGAGTGATCTATTTCAAGTGTTTATTTCTGTTAATGTCGATGATTATGGCTTACAGCCAATGAAAACCAAAAAGTCATTATCTCAGTAAATTAGAATAATTAACACAAAACACCTGCAGAGGCTTCCTAATCATTTAGAAAGGTCACTCAGCCTGTTTCAGTAGGCTCCACAATCATGGGGAAGATTGCTGACTTGACAGATGTCCAGAAGGCAGTCATTGTCACACTCCACAAGGAGGGTAAGCCACAAAAGGTCATTGCTAAAGAAGCTGGCTGTTCACGGAGTGCTGTATCCAAGCATATTAATGGAAAGTTGAGTGGAAGTCAAAAGAGTGGTAGAAAAAGGTGCACAAGCAACCGAGATAACCGCAGCCTTGAAAGGATTTAAGTAAAGGCCATGCAAAAATTTGGGGAGATTCACTAGGAGTGGATGGCTGCTGGAGTCACTGCTTCAACAGCCACCATACACAGACGTATCCAGGACATTGGCTACAAGTGTCGTATTCCTTGTGTCAAGCCACTCATGACCAATAGACAACACCAGAAGCATCTTACCTGGGCCGAGGAGAAAGAGAGCTGGACTGTTGCTCAGTGGTCCAAGGTGTTTCCAGATGAAAGTAAATTTTGCATTTCATTTGGAAATCAAGGTCCCAGAGTCTGGAGGAAGAGTGGAGAGACCACAATCCAAGCTGCTTGAGGTCTAGTGTGAAGTTTCCACAATCAGTGATGGTTTGGGGAGCCATGTCATCTGCTGGTGTAGGTCCACTGTGTTTTATTAAGACCAAAGACATTGCAGCCGTCTACCAGGAAATTTTAGAGCACTCTTCCCTCTGTCGACAAGCTTATTGGAGATGGAAATGTCATTCTCCAGCAGGATTTGGCACCTGTCCACACTGCCAAAAATACCAACACCTGGTTTACAAACAACAGTATCACTGTGCGTGATTGGCCAGCAAACTTGCCTGACCTTAACCCCAAAGAAAATCTATGGAGTATTGTCAAGAGGAATATGAGAGACACCAGACCCAACAATGCAGACAAGCTGACGGCTGCTATCAAAACAATCTGGGCTTCCATAACACCTCAGCAGTGCCACAGGCTGATCGCCTCCATGCCACGCCGCATTGATGCAGTAATTGATGCAAAAGGAGCCCCGACCAAGTATTGAGTGCATTTACTGGACATACATTTCAGTAGGCCAGCAATTCGGATTTTAAAATCACTTTTCAAGCTGATGTTATAAAGTATTCTAAATTATTGAGATAATGAATTTGGGGTTTTTACTGGCTGTAAGCCATAACCACCAACATTAAGAAATAAACACTTGAAATAGATCACCCTGTTTGTAATTTTTGATGATATTCTAATTTTGTGAGACGCACCTGTACTTTCCCAATTATAAAGTCCCCCCTGGTGTCCAATGCATCTACTTCTTTTATTTAATAATAACTAATTTTTGGGCCACATGAGACCTTCATACTTTACACTGTTACTTCAATGACACCTTACTTATTTTTCTGTGAAGTTTTCCTCCAGATTTTAGAAATAAAAGCAGACAAGACAGGATGGGAATACTCAGCAGAGCTCCTCTACTGTGCTAGTAAATTATCTCCATATTTTCCCAAATGTGGAGAACCCAGTACTCATTACTGCGCACTTCCTCCTTCTCTCCCCATCAAATTTGTCACCAATTTGTGCTGATTTCTCCAGTGGATTACAATCCACCAGTAATTGTAAGTTTTGGGAATACTTAGCACAGTCTCTTTTATACCAGTAGTGTATCCTTATTGCCTACAGGGCCTTTGTGCAATTCCTACCGAAGCTTCTGTCCCCAAGATCAACTCCCTACTGAAGATGGAGTCCCCAAGATCAACACTCTGTGAAAAAACTTAAAACCAGCGAAGAACTTAACATAATGAGGACAGAAAATACATACATTACAGTTCACGTGGCTTACACAATTTTTGTAGTTTTATGTGTTGTTAATGTGTATCACTGCCGGGTCAGGGAATGCATGGGCTATTGGATGTGGCACACTTATTTCAGGCTGTTAAATACTCTCATGCTAAACAACATCATGGTTGATTAAAAAAAATGACATGTAATCTTACCCCCAGGATAACAACCAAAAACAAACAGGACCACCCACTATTGGTTGGGACCTACACAATCCCTGCTTTTTTTAGTTCAAGACAAGCCGGAATTGATCAGGACTGTTGGTAATGACTATGTCTCTCCCACCCTGCCTCCACAATTCTAGAACATCCAGATAAATATGGACCTCCTAATTAAGCGCAATGAGGAATCTTCTCATGGTTTCCTGTTGAACATGGAACAGGCAAACTGGACAGCCATTTTAGATACGATTTCAGGGATGAATAGTGTTAAATTGGCAGCTGCTACATCGGAACATTCAACCATGTCATCTCTTATACTGTAGAACTAGACAAGTTGCTAATTGTCATACTTGCCTGCCTTGATGGAGTTACCATCAGGCAAGTTAACTATGGCCCCTAGTAGTAGTAAAATTGGAAAGCAAAGTTAGTATAAATTTTGTTTAACTGGGATTAGTAAGGACCTAGGAAAGTCACCTCTGACTATGTCAAGCATGAGCACAATAAGCTATTGACTTCTTTTGAGACTCACAGACCCAAATGGAAAACCATACTAAAGTGTTGCTTTTAAGACTCTGGTAGCACCAATGACATCAGCAGAGTCTCGGTCAGATTAGTGGTAAAAGTTGATGTTACGTATTTTGAAGAGTGCGGATGCAGAAGCCAAGGGAAACAGAGGCTTAGAAAGTATATGGAGACCTTAAAATGACCACCCATCTGAATTAAAACAGGTATTTAAAGGGTTTCATATGACGCGAAAATATAATTTTTTACCTAAATTGCACAATTGGGTTCCTCTACTGTCTGCTAATCTGCGGAACAGTACATCTCATGATTGGACGACACTGCCGCCTCTACATGACTGAAGCAATATAACAAGTCCACTCTGTACACAGGAGACTGACTTTATGAGAGAGCTGGATACATCATTGGAAAATAGAGCCAGGCTTATGTTTGGATTACAGTTATCATTTTGCCAAAATGAAATATAAAAGACATCAGCACACAGTAGGCGGAAAACAGTATTTTTATATCTTATTTCCTTTCTTTGTTTCCTCTGCCAGTTTTGTTTGCAGCCTCAATCAACTGCAGCAATATCCGCTCATAGAGGATTTGCCTTCAGCAAAAGTCTACCCACTTTCATGGTTTATTTTTTATTATTTTTCAATTTTACTCAACCAGACGTGTCTCTAAAGTTATATATTTTTTCAATTTGCAGGTGGAAAGCAGAAGGGTCAAAAGGCTCGTGATCAAAATGTCACATGTAAGACATGACAGCCCACATACTGTATGTCTATTGATTAAACTGAAAGAAAAGTTGGTGCCCAGGAGAGTAGACAAAACCCATAAAAATATGGATTCAATAAGAATGATATCAGATATCAGCTGTCAAGAGAGTCTTTTTGGTGACAACTTTTTACTATGAAATGTTAACATCATTAAAGTGAATCTGTCAGTGTGCCTAAGGATATAAAAGTGCCTCCTGTGTTTTCCGGAGCCCTCTCCCTGAATTTTAAAATGGACCCTTAGCTTGCTTTAAAAAAATATTTAAATGCCTTCTAGAAATCCTTGAGTTTTCCTGAATCTGCTGCTTTTTTTCCGTTCTGTACTGCTTTGTTCACTTGCAGAGATATTTACATTTGATTCTTTAGGAGCACAGTATGGGAAATCTTTGTTTGCAGTCCAACTGGGCATTTCTCACTAGTCCCGTCTGAGTGCATACGCTTTCATCCCAGCCTCCAGGATACTGTTAATCACAGCTCAGAAGCTGACAATGCAGTGTAGCACTATCAGCCGTTGCCAAACTTTGGTTGGCAGCGTCTGGGAAGGAGAGGTAAAATTACATGCTGCCAGAGAAAACTGAAGAAACGCTCAGTTGGATTGTAAGCAGAGATTTCACATACTGCACTACAAAAGCTACTAATAATATCAGAGTAATGAAATGATACAAAGCAACATGGAACAAATACAGCAGAATCAGAGGAGCTTGGGATTTTCACAAGGTATTTACATTTTTTGAGCAAGTGACAGGTCCTCTTTATTGAATTATCTGGTGTGACAAAACTCATTGTGGGGCCCATTGAGAAGTCAGAGATTTTTCATCAGTGTTTGTATACCGATCCAGGAGTGGAACAGACAGAGAAAAACTCTAATTGAAAGATTGACACCTGTCTTGTGTTTTGTAGACACTCCTGGTTTTAGCATACAAATACTAATGAAAAATCACCAATGTCTGAATGAGCGCTTATGAGCGCTGCTCATGATATTCTGATTAGCAATGTCTAGTCCTGCACTGAAGCAATCATTGGGCACAGTGAAGAGTATATCAATATGGTGACTGGGCGTGATCACGGCATGGGGAATAGATGTCCGGCTGGACTGGTCCTAGCTAAATATCATATCATCAGTGGCAAAATAAAAGTGTTTTTGCCACTTCTAACATCAGACTTTTAAGAGAACCTAGAAAGAAATGGGCAAACCAGCACTACCGTCAATAATAGTAAGAAGACCAGATTCCGAAGAGATGAGGTCTAATAGTCAACGCGTTTCTCGGTATATAGCTTATTCATCAGGACAAACCATGTTTTCTCACCATTATTGATGGCACCACAGGTTAATCCCTTCCTTTTCAGTTTCCCTTGATTTCCTCTCGAGGTTCTGCAGCAGCCTAAGCCGCATTAGTGGCTGTGTGCACACAACCCTACCAGGTGAGCCCAATTGTGCATATGTATCCCCATCTTCTTACCCAGATAAGACCCTATTGTGCTTTTTTTCTCCCGTTTCCAGGTTTTTCCTAACGTCAGACTTTTGTCACACTTGACACTTGATTACTGGTGGCAAATTTGTGGCCTAAGAGAACCTGAAAGATTTCCTTTAATATACACATGAGATGATTTATGATAACGCTGTGTTACAGCATTTTCTAATGCATAACGTCAACTTTTATTGAAATTGATTAAGGACATTCATTTCTCATGACAAATAATTGATACATTATTGCAACGTGATAACAAAACCTTTAATAGATTACTCACAACTAGGGTTGAGCGACTTTTACTTTTTTAGGGTCGAGTCGGGTTTCGCGAAACCCGACTATCTCAAAAGTCGAGTCAAGTGAAATCGGCCGATTATGGCGAAAAGTCGGGGATCGACCGAAACACGAAACCCAATGCAAAGTCAATGGGAATTTTTTTTCTCTCTCTCTCTCTCTCTCTCTCTCTCTCTCTCTCTCTCCCTGAACAGAAAAGCTGGTGTTACACATTGCAAATCGCTACAGCGCACAAGCGACAAGATGGCGATAGGCGTCCACGCCCCTAAGACCTATGTCATCACTCTGCCCACGCTCCTTCATTGGCTGAAAAAAATGGCGCCAAACGCGTCATACGAAACGCGACTTTGGCGCCAAGATCGCCGACCGCATGGTCGATCCCACACTAGGATCGGGTCGGGATTCATGAAACCCGACTTTGCCAAAAGTCGGCGACTTTTGAATTTGTACAATCCGTTTCGCTCAAGCCTACTCACAACCGCTTGGTGGCCATGCCTGAACACATATAGCATAAACACCTCCAAACAGAGTAGCACATAATCAAGGTTTCTATCTTTTTTTTTAACTGGTCATCAGTTGACCGATATCCTGTGATATTTTAAAACAAAACAAAGATAAGGATGGACACATCTGTAGATATCTCTTTTATACAAAGCTATCTCCCTATTGATTTAGGGTCATGATAACATTGCGAGCTGGCTGGATCAAGGACTGGGGAAAAAGTGCCAGAAAATGGACAAAATATTGGATTATAAATTGGAAATTTATCAAAAAATTGGAATTATCATATAATTTCTATTTCATTTGTGGACCATATGTAAAAAACTGTGTAGAGGCTCCATGATGGTGATGGGCACAGAGATCCTATTGTGCTATGACAGCTGGACTACTGGACACATTCTCCAAAAATAATCTGTAATTTTGAAATATGTAAATATTGATAAACTATTAGAATGCAAGAATTTACAATTTCCCTATACCCTTTAGGAAACCATGAACTAAATAACGTACTGTACATTCATAAGACATGGGAATAAGAGCAATTGTTGAGTCAGACCGAGGAGACAGCTGTCTTTGCCACCCAACATTAATATTTCCATTGCAAAATGAACTTTAGTCAAGGTTAATTAACTCCTTTCCTGTCTCAGTTTTGAGTCCCCTAGCTGCACAATTCATACTTTAATCCTTCTGGAAATTGCAAAAGAGCAAAAAGAAATCCTTCATGATCATCCAGAAAGTAGAAATGCAATCATTCAGCCTGTAATGTAACATATTATTGGAAAAGTGTCTCCCTTCAATATCCAGCCAATAAATAACCGAGAGGTGACATTTTTTTCATCTGCATTATAAGGGGCCCGCATTGATGTGTAAGCTATGTGTCAGTGATACAAATGGCGGGATGAGAATCCGCATACGGTGCTTGTGGCTGCTATATGAAATGTCACTCAGCCGGCTATTATTACCGCCATTGTCAGCCCTCTGACGGGCCGAGCAGTGCAAGGCATTCTGTAATTAAGAGCTGAACACAAAGAGCAATTATCGCCTCACAGAGATGTGTACCAAGGTAATTAAACATATTTGCTGGCAAACAATAATGTTCAAGGCAAACAACAGTTGTTCAAGATTTTGGGAAGTATTATCTTCTATTTTTCGCATACTGAGGATGTGCCTTTTATAAAGCGACTAATACAAAATCTATTTATTCATTTATCGAAAACGTGAAGCAGCTCTAAATCCACCAAATTATCTATCTATCTATCTATCTATCTATCTATCTATCTATCTATCTATCTATCATCTATCTATCTATCTATGAATCCAAAAAACGGAGGCAGCACACCATTAGTAGTGGAAGAAGCAGGAGCTACTTTTATTAGCCCATCTCAGCAACGTTTCTGTTCTAGTAGATGTGAACCTTTTTCAAGCTTCAAAAAGGATCACATCTACTAGAACCGAAACGTTGCTGAGATGGGCTAATAAAAGTAGCTCCTGCATCTTCCACTACTAATGGTGTGCTGCCTCCGTTTTTTGGATTCCTACGTTTGAGGTTTGGTCTATGCCTTGGGGGCTCTGCACCCGACTCTATTTTTCTATTTTCACTTTTGTGTTTTTTGTGCTGCTCTAACATTTCTTCTATATCTATCTATCTATCGATTTATCTATCATCCACAAAGTGTAGACAACACACTCCAAATTAGTAATTCAGTATGTTTTGTCTTTTGTGCGATTGAGCTTTCGGTTGTTGAAGGCGCCCATTTGAATAGATCCAATATGATTATGTTTGATCTCACTAAGTCACCTTATTATTATTACTACCTTCTACATTATGACTTTTCGGTTTTTATTATGATGGTAAATACAGATTTAAGACATTTGCAGACTATTACTTCTGCTGATGGTTTGTGGAGTGTGATCAGTGACCATGATAATGACATCTCCCCTCTCACCTCCCTAGCACCATTTGGACCTTCTTTACCTTGACCCATTCAGTTTGGGTGGACTACTGTCCTGTGGTTCTGACAAATTAGGATCCATTGTTTTGCAATACACAATACAGTTGTATATTACTTTCTTTAATTTTGAGCATTTACCCGCAGTTTTATCTCATTATATTTGATTGGACGCCTCATGTTTAGTTTGAGACCTATTATTTTTTATTCTATTGTGATTGCTTTTTATTACTTTCTCTAGATCTCATGGGACCACTTACCTTTTATGAGTGTTCTTTATAACCCTACCACACTTGTTTATAAGCTGAACTCCATATTAATTTGATGATTCTTCATAATTTTGTGCATCTATATTCTATACTTGATGCTAGATGGCTTTGCTTCTTATCATACATTCTATATATAATACATCCAGCGCTCATTGACATAAATCTAGCAGTCTGTATTACAGATGGTCTCTGTGTGTTGAGTCTGGCTTGCACATGCACTTTCTTAGACATTTTGGCCCAGATTCCTCATTTGTGGTTTTTACAAGTGGCTTTGATTTTTTTTTTCTTGCGGTAATAGTTGCCAATTTTTGACACCAAATTCATTGCGAAGGAGCACGTGATTGATGAATTTGGAACACAGTGCCAAAAATTGGCTTCCATCCTGTCTTGACTTCTGGAGTCAAGCGTCGAACATTGGTACCAAAAGTCATAACAATTGTGCCATCATCTTGGTCTGCTCAAAAATGCATCAATCAAAAAGCGTGAGGCAAGTCATAAAGTCAGGACCATTGGACTATAAAATGCAGACTATGAAGAATGCCATCATTCCAATTTAAAAAAAAGTGAAGAGCTGTATTTCTTCCAAGCTCATGTACACAACATGAACCTTTTTCACACATAGACAACTCCCGACAGAGTATCACGAAATTGCTGTTTTTATTTTGGGATATGTTCAGCCAACAAATAGTAAGGAAGTAAATATCTGAAAAAAGAAAGCTGAAGATGGGCAAGTGTAAAATTTCACCCATCTTTCATGACACTTTGCCACCAGCCTGTTGATCATCTGATCTATCTCCAGCAGAACAAGAGCCCTCATGGTCCCCGGCTGCCTGCCCTTCCATTGTTTAGCGTTATGAGACAAAGGCTCACACTACCCACAGAGAAGAAAGATTTGATAGCCCAATTTGTACCCTTCATCCTCCATCCATATGCAGCCATGGACATCTTCCTTGAACACAAGATAATACCGTTACCTATTCCCTTCTCCCGTATCAGCATCTGAATAAAACATGGCGCCGATTGTGGACAAACATAAGAATTTATTTTATTGTTGTAGGTTTCTTTTTTGTGAAACCATCCATCCCCTTTATAAGTCTGAGCATAAGATATAAGTTTTCATTGTATTTTACCGCCCGAGTGAAACTAACATCTGTGGTCTAATAGAAAAAAAAAAGATTAAAAACACGGCTAATGTTTCATTACGTTGTGTGGTCATTTTTTATAATCAAGGGTGTTTCGTTACAAATTTGACATCCTCTTAGTGGAAACCCAAAAACAATGCCTCCCTGTCTCAGTCTCCGTACAGTTGTCCTAGAAAATGTCTTTCATTCAAATTCGCTTAATATTATTTGCCAAAAAGACCAGCTGTGAAAAGAGAGGCGACATCTGCTCCTAATTTATTTATTTCTCTCGCTGCAGATGTTAAAGTGACAGCAAGTAACACTTACATTTTGCCATACAAAGCGACAAGGAAAGGTGTAGCAAAATAAGCATTATCTATCTATTCATCTACCTATCCATATATTTTCTATCTAATTTATTATCCTATTATCGAAATATCTTTCCATCTCTTTGATATCCATCTTGTATATCTATTTCTCATATATCTATGTTCTTGCTGTATTCCCAGGCGCCATTTGCTCAATTAAGTTTTGGCAAAGATTTTGGCACAGACTCCAATATTGTCAAAATTTATGTAAAATAAGCCAATAAACTCAAAGTCATGTATGTGAATGGGGTTTCTGCAATGCATGCCATAGAAAATTTCTGTGGGTATTTTTTGCTGGGCTGTACACAAAAAAAATCTGCATTAGGAATAAGTGTGGATCAGCTGCACAACTGCGCTCACCAGGAAGCCAAGTGTAAGCCTCTGTGGTCTGAGACAGATCCAGTAATGAGATCAGTGACATAGCTATCGGGGAGGTTGTGGAGGCAGTGGTGATGGTCGCGGTGGCTATGGGGGTATCATACTGTATATAGGGGAGCTGTGGGACATCAAGCTGTGTAGAGTGGGGCTGTACAGGGGAAGCATCAGGGGACATTATTAATGCTAAGTGGATACTATTTGTTCTAGGGGCACTTAGGCTATTGTGACTGTCAAGGGGGCACACAGAGGGCATTGTTACTTTCTAGGGGGCAAAATGTGGCCACTGTTTTCTAGGGAACTTGCACATATATTCTAGAGGCCTGTTTTACCATCTAAAGAGCACAAAGGAGGCATTTTAATTTATAAGGGACAGAGTGGTGGCATTATTGAGTGGGGCAGTAAGAGGAGCTGTTTTTGTTCCACACATCCGGTGCAGTGATAGGGTCACATACGGCAGCGGCAGCTCAGTATCAATATATGGCGATAATATCGGTGTTGGTATTTGTAGAGTCATTTACTTTCAGAAGCAGCCTCGTCATATGCTGAGGTTCCTGTATACCCATTATTAGGGGGGCTACCATAGTTGGAATCATGGTTACTTTGCTAGGGGCCCACTTAGAAGTTTCGCCCTCCCTGAGCTGAACCCCTAGCTACGCCTCTGAGTGAGATACATATGTTTCCTAAAATGAGAGCTATACTGGTCTAAACTGGTAATGGTACAGTAAATGATCTATCTATCTATCTATCTATCTATCTATCTATCTATCTATCTATCTATCTATCTATCTATCTATCTATCATCTATCTATTTTATATCTATTATCTATCTATCTATCCATCTATCTGTCTAGAGGTTCCAAAAATGGAGGCAGCACACCATTCAAGGCTTGAGAAGGGCTCAGTGTGAGCTGAAACATCGCCGTGATGGGCTATTAAACAGAAGCACTTCTAATTTTTCACCTTGACATGGTCTGCTGCCTCCATTTTTGGAATCTCTGCATAAGGTTTGGTACATACCTGGGGGGCCCTGCACCCTAACTGTGATTTTTCTTGTGCTGCTCTTATTTTTCTAATATTTCTATCTATCTATCCATCTATCTATCTATCTATCTATCTATCTATTATCTATCTATCTATCTATCTATCTATCTATCTATCTATCTATCTATCTATCCATCTATCCCATATCTATCCATCTGTCTATCTTTCTTTCCATCCGTACATTATCTTTCTACTATCTATCTACTATCCATCCATCTATCGAGAAGAAAACATTGTCTATGATGGTTTTCACACCAAATACCTATCACAAAACATGTATCCTCTTCCTATCTCCAACATTCACCTACACCTTGAAAACCCAAATGAGTATGTCATCCCTCATCATCACCTTTTAAGACTCTTCCACTTGATGGCGCCGTTCTGTTGCTTTCATTAAATACTGAGCTATTTTCTGCCATCCAGATAATCAGTCATATTAATGGAAGCATAAAGAAATATGGAGCTGATGTATAATTTATGCATATGGTCTTCTGAAAAGGAAGGTAAAGCAGGCTAACGTTCATAAATACTTTAAGTCTTTTTAACCTATTCAGTGCCGGTGTCAGTGCCGCCTGCTGAATGGCTGATCTGCGGTGATGAGACGACAGCCATGTGTGGAATAAGCCCGATTCCTCCTTTTCTTCTGTACAATGGGATTAGATTCACTCTGGTGCTCGCGAGTAAATAGTCACATTATTGTCAGAAGAACTCACCGCTTCGGGGTAAACAGGCCAAAAGCCAGGAACCATTCATTATTAATGAGAATCTTCTTATTTCCGCACTAACTCCTGAAACTTTATATCAATCGTCTCTCGTCATAAACCGTGAATGGAAACATTAAGTATTAACTGATGGTGACGAGGTAATTACAGCTCACGGTAAACAACCGAACGAGGCTTAAACTAACAACTGCGATGGCTAAATAATGTCTGGAGGTGATAAGATAATGACTGTTTGTTAAAGAGCGTGAAAAATGTCCTCCGAATGATGCGATAACCATAGAAATGTTTAAATAATTACACCATATTTACTTACACACCGGAAGGTTTGCATTGTTTGACTCACAAGTAGTCACAGCTAAATTGCTTTATGACGGTGATGAAGACATATTTTAATTAAGGTGTAAAAAACAAACAAACCCAATACTGTGATAAAGTATTTGCCCCCTATAATAACATATTTGTTTGGAATTTGCTATCAATCTCTAAAAAATTACAATTTCTAGAGATAAAGGAATTGAATCTAAACAATTCAAAATTTGTTTCAAATTTCCACCAAAATTTGGATCCATTAAAATCCAATCTTTGTTTAAGTTGTAGAAAACTTAAACTACTTAGAACTCATTTCTAAAACAGAAATTATTAAAACATTTCTATTACAAGTTTCTATTGTGTGGGGTAGGGAGTGTCCGATTTGGAGCGAATCATGCCGTGGGATATCCCTATACTCTAACAGGGAACATGGACAGGGATGAACCCCATAAGAATATTGAACCTTTAGAAATAATGACCCTTAATCCATATAAAAAAACCCGTTACTCGAGCCACTGTACATTGTCAGTCAATAAAAAGCCGTTACAAACAAACAATTTGGCCAATAATTCTTTATGTCATAGGAAAAATAAACTTAAATAAGCAGTCTCTTTTCCCTGCATGAGGCATCATTAGAAACACAATTGTATATCACTAAAGTCCCTGGCAGGGTGGACGAGAGGAGCAGCTGGCTCAGGAATTTGACAGTGTGGGAGCAGGGCTGCCTGAGACTTTACAGTGATGTAACATTTGTAGTTCTAATGATGACTCATACATTGAAAAGAGGACTCTTAGAAAGATTCAGCTGGTCTGTTTTTAATTGCGTGATGTCATAGACTTAATGAAAAAGAGAACAATTAGCTGGGTAGAAAGGAAAAATGAGCAATTGTATGTACACAGTGCTATATAATATGATTGCAATATATTAAGATGATACAAATTTTGATGGGCGGAGGAGGAGGGCTTCTTTAAAGTTTATCCTTACTATGATATAAAGAAAGATTGGAAGAAACGTTTGTAGGTACCAACTGCTTATTGATTGACCCCCTAAAACAATTAATTTTGAACCTGAAATTACAAGGATATTTTTTCCCTCAGTACGCATCATTAGAATAAAGGGAACAAGTGAATAACACCACCCTTGAGCAAGGAGACGTAGAGCAGTGTAGATAGTTTACATCAATTGCCCTGTTGCACTGAAGTTTGGCATTGATTGATATGCAAATTAGGTTTGCAAGTGCACCAGTATGAGTGCACTTGCAGTCTATGTCTTCCCTACGATTCTCAGTGCTGGTGGCATTCTGTTTGTCCTTGCTTCTTGATTGATAGTGTAGCTTACAGATGATATCAGGCAGCAAAGCCTCTGTCTCCACTGGTAATCAAAAAGCAGGGGCAGTGCTGGCAGGGATAAGCGAAGAGCAGCCATACACTGCAAGTGCATTAATACGGCCACTGATGAACTTGTCAATAAAAGCCAAATTTTGCCAAAGCAGAAGGCACCATAATAGATATATTTCATATCGTTTTACATTGCCTATATGAAGCACTATCTGTGCTGGCACAGGGTTAGTGTAACTGGTAGGTTCCCTCTAAATTTACAAAGTGCAGCCAAGAGGGCGCTATACAAATAGTGTAGTCATGTGGTGCTTTATAATAATAGTATAGCCTACTACATTAAAGTTGTAAAGTTATAAAGAACTAAACAGAAGTTTCTCTAGAGCCATTCCAGGTCTTTTCACACAGTGATTTCACAGTTTACCACTTCATCAACACATAGCGGCAAAACTTAAGAGAGGAAAAGGATTGAAGGAGATAGTTGATGCACCCTTTTGGGGGCCAGAGAATCAAGCGGTTCCTCCATCAAGATACTGTATGACAAACACCAAGAGAATTCTGCTTAGCAATACGGCAAGGTCTGAATAGTAAGGCTTTACATAGTTATTGCACATTGGGATTCAGGAGAACTGTAAAGTATTCAATTTTATGTAGTTGGGTTTAATAACAGCTTGCTCCCACTTTAGAAGGAATAATTGCAACAGAACAAGTCTTACAATTTTAGTTTCTTACATCTCTATCTTATTAACATTTCAATATGAGAATGTGGTAATCAACACAAACACAGTATGCAATGATAAAAAAAAATGAAGATGATATTTGAAAGAGTTTCTGAAAAAAGAAAATAGTCAAGAAAGAGTTACGCAGAGTAGCTATTTCTAAGCCTCTGAGACCTCCCAGAACCACAGCGGGAGCCATTATCTCCTAATGGAATGACTTAGAACAGTGACGAATCTTCTCCCGGAGTGGCCAGTCTGCAAAATTATCCCACAAGTGCATCAACAATCCTTGTAAGTCACAAAACATCCCAGAAGAGCATTTAAGGAACTGCAAACCTCTGCAGCCTAAACGCAGATCATTGGTCATGATCCTACAAGAGAAGACTATGTAAATGGTGTTTTTAGAAATTGTAAGAGTAAAACCTAAGTATATACAACATGTGAACAGAACAACTGTATAAAGGAACAAGACTTCCACAATGAAGCCAATTTTGAAGCCAATGTTGAGAGATTTTCTGCTTCAATCACTTCATGAAGTTCATTCCAAACAAATTTTCACAGCTTTTCTTGACTTAATGATGTTAAAGCACCCATAAACCCTGGCATAGAAAAGTGAGTATATGTTTAGTATAGTTACACCACCTGAAGACCTCCTTTTGCCTATCATTGCATGATCTGTCGAGATTGATGTTCTGGTCCTTCGAAATCCAAGATACCTTGCACAGTGACATGATAAACGCAATGGTAAGGGCAAAACCATACCTACCCTGTCTTTCCGGCGCCATGGCAGCCATAACTTGACTGAGTGGAATATTCCATAAGTGGCATAGTAACATGGTAACTAAAACTCTACAGCTGTTTCGCTTCTTACAACACCTCTTCAGTGCCTTGGAGGCTTTGATAAAATGACATAGTATGGAAAATGGCCAAAGGGTTTTTTACCCTGTTCCTGGAATAAATCATATTTCATAGAGTCCCTGAACTCTAGCCCCTAAGTGGCTAAGCCAAATTTTTCCAATCTGACATGTGACACTTTATGTGGCAATAACTCCAGAATTTTTTTAACATATCCCAGTGATTTGGAAATTGTTTTTCGTGATACTTTGTACTTTATACTGGTGGTAAATTTAGGTAGCTACATTTTGTAGTTATTCATAAAAATATCAGAAATTTGAAACAAAATTGCAAAAATTTGCAATTTTCAAAGTTTTAATGTTTATACTCATATATTTTAATTCCCATATATCTGCCTTACATCAGCACCATTTGTAAAATGTCGTTTTATTCTGTTAGAATCTTAGAAGGTATAAAAAGGTTTGCAATAATTTTTCATTTTTCAAGGAAATTTACAAACGTATTTTTTCAGGGACCTTTTCAGCTTTGATGTGACTTTGAGGGACCTATATATTGAAAAACCCATTTTAAAAACAGCTCTCCTCAATATATTCAAACCTGCTGTCAGGTAGTTTATTATCTCTTCAGGTGTTTTTCAGGAATTAATGCAATGTGGAATGAAAAATTAAATTTTTTACCACTAAAATGTTGCTAACTAGTGATGAGCGAATGTGCTAGGATAAGGTGTTATCTGAGCACGTTCAGGTACTATCCGAGTGTCTTCGGTGTGCTCGAAAAATATGTTCTAGTCCCTGTGACTGCATGTGACTAACATATGAACAGGTCTCTATAGCCGGCAGACTCTAAGGCTGTTACTTTCTCTGTGGATTGACGTTGCAACCATCAGGACTACACAATCTTGGGTTGCCAATGGGAGTAAAGAGGGAGCCTCCATGTTCTGTTAACCACTTAGATGCCTTTGTGTTATGGACTCCACTCCTACTCCACACTGATGAGGGGAAAATACCCCGAAACAGCTGTCTGTGGATGGATACCGTGTTTTGGCATAGGTGGTTTTCCTTTTTGGATGCTGCCCTTCACTTGGTTGTTCCTTCCCGGTGAAAGACCTGGCTATTTATTGCTTGCGTTGAGAAACACGTGATGGTGTCTCCGCGGCTCTTCTACATGCATTTGCATATTTCCCATAAGGGATGGGGGCAGTATTCTGGATCACTGCGTTCAGAAACACGTGATGATGTCTCCACGGTGTTAGATGTTTTGATCTCCCCGAGGTCATTCATCCTTATGTTTATAGTCCTTTTACTAGGCACTGCTCCTAATAGCCAGTTTCCTACTCCACACTGATGAGGGGCAAATACCCCGAAACAGCTGTCTGTGGATGGATACCATGTTTTGGCATAGGTGGTTTTCCTTTTTGGATGCTGCCCTTCCCGTGGTTGTTCCTTCCCAGTGAAAGACCTGGCTATTTATTGCTTGCGTTGAGAAACACGTGATGGTGTCTGTTATGACCCCAATGGCGAGGGTCTCAGAGGAACGTGGAAGTCTGCAAGATACAAAAATCCAGCTCATAGGGCAGTGGTAACTGGGTTGACCATATATCTACTCCTAACGCCAACACTAGAAGTAGCCGGGGGTCATACCTACGTTGATCCTAGATGACTCGCGCCAGCCGGAGAATCTAAATACCCCTAGTAGAGGAAAACAAAGACCTCTCTTGCCTCCAGAGAAAGGGACCCCAAAGCAGGATAGAAGCCCCCCACAAATAATAACGGTGAGGTAAGAGGAAATGACAAACACAGAAATGAACCAGGTTTAGCACAGAGAGGCCCGCTAACTAATAGCAGAATATAGAAAGGTAACTTATATGGTCAACAAACAACCCTATCAAAAATCCACACTGGAAATTCAAGAACCCCCGAACCGTCTAACGGTCCGGGGGGAGAACACCAGCGCCCTAGAGCTTCCAGCAAAAGTCAGGATACAGATTAGGAACAAGCTGGACAAAAATACAAAACCAAAAACAAATAGCAAAAAGCAAAGTAAATGACTTAGCTGAAAAACCGGACCAGGATCAGTAGACAAGAGCACAGCAGATTAACTCTGATAACTACGTTGCCAGGCATAGAACTGAGTGTCCAGGGAGCTTATAAAGCAACGCCCCTAACTAACGACCCAGGTGCGGATAAAAGGAAAGACAGAAAAACCAGAGTCAAAAAACTAGTAACCACTAGAGGGAGCCAAAAAGCAAATTCACAACAGTACCCCCCCCTTAGTGAGGGGTCACCGAACCCTCACCACGACCACCAGGGCGATCAGGATGAGCGGCATGAAAGGCACGAACTAAATCGGCCGCATGAACATCAGAGGCGACCACCCAGGAATTATCCTCCTGACCATAGCCCTTCCACTTGACCAGGTACTGAAGTCTTCGCCTGGAGAGGCGAGAATCCAAGATCTTCTCCACCACGTACTCCAACTCGCCCTCAACCAACACCGGAGCAGGAGGCTCAGCAGAAGGAACTACAGGCACAACGTACCGCCGCAACAAGGACCTATGAAATACATTGTGAATAGCAAACGACACAGGAAGATCCAGACGAAAAGATACAGGATTAAGGATTTCCAATATCTTGTAAGGACCAATAAAACGAGGTTTAAATTTGGGAGAGGAGACCTTCATAGGAACAAAGCGGGAAGAAAGCCACACCAAATCCCCAACGCGTAGTCGGGGACCCACACCGCGGCGGCGGTTGGCAAAGCGCTGAGCCCTCTCCTGTGACAACTTCAAGTTGTCCACCACATGATTCCAGATCCGCTGCAACCTATCCACCACAGAATCCACCCCAGGACAGTCAGAAGACTCCACATGACCTGAAGAAAAGCGAGGATGGAAACCAGTGTTGCAGAAAAAAGGCGAAACCAAGGTGGCGGAACTAGCCCGATTATTAAGGGCAAACTCAGCCAACGGCAAGAATGTCACCCAATCGTCCTGATCAGCAGAGACAAAACACCTCAAATAAGCCTCCAAAGTCTGATTGGTTCGCTCCGTCTGTCCATTAGTCTGAGGATGGAAAGCAGAGGAAAACGACAAATCAATGCCCATCCTACTACAAAAGGATCGCCAGAACCTGGAAACGAACTGGGATCCTCTATCTGACACAATATTCTCAGGGATGCCGTGCAAACGAACCACGTTCTGGAAAAACACAGGAACCAGATCGGAAGAGGAAGGCAGCTTAGGCAAAGGAACCAAATGGACCATCTTGGAGAAGCGATCACATATCACCCAGATAACAGACATGCCCTGAGATAGCGGAAGATCAGAAATGAAATCCATGGAGATATGTGTCCAAGGTCTCTTCGGGACAGGCAAGGGCAAGAGCAACCCGCTGGCACGAGAACAGCAAGGCTTAGCTCTAGCACAAGTCCCACAGGACTGCACAAATGACCGCACATCCCTTGACAAAGAAGGCCACCAAAAGGACCTGGCCACCAGATCTCTGGTGCCAAAAATTCCCGGGTGACCTGCCAACACCGAGGAATGAACCTCGGAAATGACTCTGCTGGTCCACTTATCCGGAACAAACAGTCTGTCAGGTGGACAAGACTCAGGCCTATCAGCTTGAAATCTCTGCAACACACGTCGCAGATCCGGAGAAATAGCTGATAAGATAACTCCATCCTTAAGAATACCAACAGGATCAGCGACTCCAGGAGCATCAGGCACAAAGCTCCTAGAAAGAGCATCGGCCTTCACATTCTTTGAACCTGGTAAATACGAGACAACAAAATCAAAGCGGGAGAAAAACAATGACCAGCGGGCCTGTCTCGGATTAAGGCGTTTAGCAGACTCGAGATACATCAGATTTTTGTGATCAGTCAAGACCACCACACGATGCTTAGCACCCTCGAGCCAATGACGCCACTCCTCAAATGCCCACTTCATGGCCAACAACTCCCGATTGCCCACATCATAATTTCGCTCGGCAGGCGAAAACTTCCTAGAGAAAAAGGCACAAGGTTTCATAACAGAGCAACCAGGGCCTCTCTGCGACAAAACGGCCCCTGCTCCAATCTCCGAAGCATCCACCTCAACCTGAAAGGGAAGTGAGACATCGGGCTGGCACAAAACAGGCGCCGAAGTAAACCGGCGTTTCAACTCCTGGAAAGCCTCCACGGCAGCAGGAGCCCAGTTAGCTACATCGGAGCCCTTCTTGGTCATATCCGTCAAAGGTTTCACAACGCTAGAAAAATTAGCGATAAAACGACGGTAGAAGTTAGCGAAACCCAAGAACTTCTGAAGACTCTTAACTGACGAGGGCTGAGTCCAATCAAGAATAGCTCGGACCTTGACCGGGTCCATCTCCACAGCAGAAGGGGAAAAAATAAACCCCAAAAAGGGAACCTTCTGTACACCAAAGAGACACTTTGAGCCTTTGACAAACAAAGAATTTTCACGCAAAATTTTAAAGACCAACCTGACCTGCTCCACATGCGAGTCCCAATCATCAGAAAAAACCAAAATATCATCCAGATAAACGATCAAAAATTTATCCAGATACTTCCGGAAAATGTCATGCATAAAGGACTGAAAAACTGAAGGCGCATTGGAGAGCCCAAAAGGCATCACCAAGTACTCAAAATGACCTTCGGGCGTATTGAATGCGGTTTTCCATTCATCACCTTGCTTAATGCGCACAAGGTTGTACGCACCACGAAGGTCTATCTTGGTGAACCACTTGGCACCTTTAATTCGGGCAAACAAGTCAGACAACAGCGGCAGAGGATACTGAAATTTGACAGTGATCTTATTTAAAAGCCGATAATCAATACAAGGCCTCAAAGATCCGTCCTTTTTAGCCACAAAAAAGAATCCTGCACCAAGAGGGGAAGAAGACGGACGAATATGTCCTTTCTCCAAAGACTCCTTGATATACGAACGCATAGCGGTATGTTCAGGTACCGACAGATTAAAGAGTCTTCCCTTAGGAAATTTACTGCCTGGAATCAAATCTATAGCACAGTCACAGTCCCTATGAGGAGGCAATGCACTGGACCTGGACTCGCTAAAGACATCCTGATAATCAGACAAATACTCCGGAACTTCCGAAGGCGTAGAAGAAGCAATAGACACAGGCAGGATATCCCCATGAATACCACGACAGCCCCAACTACAAACTGACATAGCCTTCCAGTCCAGGACGGGATTATGGGTCTGTAACCATGGCAGCCCTAAAACAACCAAATCATGCATTTTATGTAAAACAAGAAAACGTATCACCTCGCGGTGTTCAGGAGTCATGCACATGGTAACCTGTGTCCAATACTGCGGTTTATTTGCTGCCAATGGCGTAGCATCAATACCCCTAAGAGGAATAGGATTTTCTAATGGTTCAAGAGTAAAACCACAGCGCTTAGCAAATGACAGATCCATAAGACTCAGGGCAGCACCTGAATCTACAAACGCCATGACAGGATAAGACGACAGTGAGCAAATCAAAGTTACAGACAGAATAAATTTAGGTTGCAAATTTCCAGCGGTGACCGGACCAACAACCTTAGCTATACGTTTAGAGCATGCTGAGATAACATGTGTAGAATCACCACAGTAGTAGCACAAGCCATTCCGGCGTCTATGAATTTTCCGCTCATTTCTGGTCAGGATTCTATCACATTGCATTAAATCAGGTGTCTGTTCAGACAACACCATGAGGGAATTTGCGGTTTTTCTATCACATTGCACCGAATTAGGTGTCTGTTCAGACAACACCATGAGGGAATTTGCGGTCTTGCGCTCCCGCAATCGCCGGTCAATTTGAATAGCCAGTGCCATAGCATCATTCAGACCTGTGGGAATGGGAAAACCCACCATAACATCTTTAATGGCATCAGAAAGACCATTTCTAAAATTAGCGGCCAGTGCACAGTCGTTCCAATGTGTCAGCACGGACCATTTCCGAAATTTTTGGCAATACACTTCAGCCTCGTCCTGCCCCTGAGACATAGCCAGCAGGGCCTTTTCTGCCTGAATCTCAAGATTGGGTTCCTCATAAAGTAAACCGAGCGCCAGAAAAAACGCATCAATATCAGCCAATGCCGGATCTCCTGGCGCCAGCGAAAAAGCCCAATCTTGAGGGTCACCCCGTAAGAACGAAATAACAATTTTTACTTGCTGAGCGGAGTCTCCAGATGAACAGGGTCTCAGGGACAAAAACAATTTACAATTATTCTTGAAATTCCTAAACTTAAACCTGTCTCCGGAAAACAGTTCAGGAATCGGTATCTTAGGTTCTGACCCAGGACTTCTGATAACATAATCTTGTAAGCCCTGCACACGAGTAGCCAGCTGGTCCACACTTGTAATCAAGGTCTGGACATTCATGTCTGCAGCAAGCATAAGCCACTCTGAGGTAAAGGGGATGAAGAAAAAAAAAAAAAAAAATGAGAGAGGAGAAAAAAAAAAAACTCAGAATCTTCTTTCTTATAATCCCTCTTTTGCAATGCATTAAACATTTAATATAGGCCTGGCAAACTGTTATGACCCCAATGGCGAGGGTCTCAGAGGAACGTGGAAGTCTGCAAGATACAAAAATCCAGCTCATAGGGCAGTGGTAACTGGGTTGACCATATATCTACTCCTAACGCCAACACTAGAAGTAGCCGGGGGTCATACCTACGTTGATCCTAGATGACTCGCGCCAGCCGGAGAATCTAAATACCCCTAGTAGAGGAAAACAAAGACCTCTCTTGCCTCCAGAGAAAGGGACCCCAAAGCAGGATAGAAGCCCCCCACAAATAATAACGGTGAGGTAAGAGGAAATGACAAACACAGAAATGAACCAGGTTTAGCACAGAGAGGCCCGCTAACTAATAGCAGAATATAGAAAGGTAACTTATATGGTCAACAAACAACCCTATCAAAAATCCACACTGGAAATTCAAGAACCCCCGAACCGTCTAACGGTCCGGGGGGAGAACACCAGCGCCCTAGAGCTTCCAGCAAAAGTCAGGATACAGATTAGGAACAAGCTGGACAAAAATACAAAACCAAAAACAAATAGCAAAAAGCAAAGTAAATGACTTAGCTGAAAAACCGGACCAGGATCAGTAGACAAGAGCACAGCAGATTAACTCTGATAACTACGTTGCCAGGCATAGAACTGAGTGTCCAGGGAGCTTATAAAGCAACGCCCCTAACTAACGACCCAGGTGCGGATAAAAGGAAAGACAGAAAAACCAGAGTCAAAAAACTAGTAACCACTAGAGGGAGCCAAAAAGCAAATTCACAACAGGTGTCTCCGCGGCTTTTCTACCTGACTTGGGTTGGAGTAGTGGTATTGTAACCAGTAGGGGTAGCACCAGCATGTAATGTAGTAAGGGATAGCCAAGGAGTCGGTACACAGAAGCAGAAGTATAATCTTAGAATGAAGGAGCAGGTGATAGGTAGCTTGACTAGAGGCTGGTAGCCCATTAATCTCACAAGGAAAGGAGTGCTATGCCAGGTTTAAATGGGGTTTTCATTCAGGGTGTAGCCGATCAGGAACTCAGGGTAGAGACAATCAGAAACAAAAGAGGTACAAGTATTTTGGTTACAATAAAACTGTCCAGCGAAGTGAATAGCTCAGAGGGAAGAGCTGCCGCCTGGTCCACAAGAGCTGCTGGGTTCGAGTCCTGACACTTTATCAGTGACAACACCAATCGTGTCTAATGCAGCAGGGTGTCAGCTGTATTTTCACCTATCGGGGGATGCTATTGTCTTCTATCCCAGGTCAGTATTGGTGGTCACTAAGAGGCGAGACTTAACTTATACAATTTGTAGAGAAGCTCAAAGCAGAAACCGAAAACTAAAATGTATCCACCAATGAATAGAGGATGAAACAGATTTGCCTCTAATTATTGTGGATATTATGTACAGAAAACCATCAATCTACACAAGATGTTTATGTAACATTATAAGTGGAAAACTGTCTATAATGGATATACGAAAGAGAAAAGAAATAGTGACCTGATCCCTAAGGGAAATAAAAAACCTCAGTGTTGATAAAACCCTAGACATCATCTATCTCAGACGCTCCAAAGAAACGTGACAGCAAAGCAGCTGCAGTCGGACGCTCTATACCTTATTATGTGCCAAACAAGAAGTGATGAAGCTTTCTAAGTGTGTTATGTATGACTGCTATACTATTCTATAGGATCCGCTGTTACATCAATACAATGCTATTGGAGATTTTTAGCCATTGTTACTTTTAAAGTGACAACAAGAATAGACCGATATTGTCAAAATACATATCATACATGTCCAGCAAACCATGATTGTACAGAGACGTTACAGTAAGAAAGATACAAATACAGGATCAGGAAAGGGGGGTCTGGATCTATACAGCTGGATCTTATCACATCTCCTGGTTATCTGCACAGTCAGAAAGTATAGCAATTAATAATTAAATGATTACAGATAAAATTGTAATAATGTTGAAAACTACAAATATTACTTATAGATAAATGAGATAGATAGATAGATAGATAGATAGATAGATAGATGAATCTCAAAGTATTAAAAATATGATAGATAGATAATAGATGATAGATAGATAGATATGGAATAGATAGATAATAGATAGATAGATAGATAGATAATAGATAATAGATAGATAATAGATAATAGATAATAGATAGATAGATAGATAATAGATAGAAAGATAGATAGATAATAGATAGATAGATAATAGATAGATGCATCTAAAGATAGATAGATAGATAATAGATAGATAGATAGATAGATAAATAGATAGTTAGATAGATAGATAATAGATAGATACATCTATAAAGAAATATAAAGGATTAAGTGAACAAAAAGAAAGTGAAAGAGAGAAAGATAGAAAAAGGAAAAGAAAGAAAGAAGGAACAAAATAAAATTTGATCAAGTGGAAAAAAAAGAAAGAATTGGGAGAAAAAATTAATGGGAGAAAGAAAGAAAAAGGGAGACAAAGAAAGGATGAGAGGAATAAAACAAGAAAAAGATGAGAGCGATAGATAGATGATAGATAGATACAGGGGCGCCACTATCATGGGGCAAGTTGAGCCCTTTGCTTCAGGCAGCAGTCCTCACTGAAAGACAGGGGGCGGCAGAGCGGCAGTCCAAACACGTGGTGCTGACTCTCCATAATCCCTGACATTTGCTGAGTGTCACCAGTGCGGTGCGCGTGCCCCTGCTCACAACCTAACCGTTAGGTTAATCACAACCCACGGTGTGCAATATCAGCCGGTCATCCCTGCACCCGCAGAGCAACACACCACATATTGGCTGCTCTGTGCGCACAGGACCTGTGATGAGTTCACAGGAGGGAAGGAGTCGGGTCACATGATCGGGACCTCCATGGATTGCAGGACTCTGCTGTGCTGGTTGCCATGGTAAGCTGCCTTATGTGTGAAGTCAGGAGGAGTTTACAGTGTGGATGTAGCAGAGCTGTGTGTTCGAGGTGTACGGAGCGGAGCTGAATGTGTACGAGGAGTACGGAGTGGAGCCGTGTGTGTATGAGGTGTATGGAGCGGAGCTGAATGTGTACGAGGTGTATGGAGCGGAGCCATGTGTGTATGAGGTGTATGGAGTGGAGCCGTGTGTGTACAAGGTGTACAGAGCAGAGCCGTGTGTGTACGAGGTGAACAGAGCGGAGCCGGGTGTGTACGAGGTGTACGGAGCGGAGCGTGTGTGCAAGGTGTACGGAGTGGAGCTGCATGTGTACAAGGTGTATGGAGTGGAGCCGTGTGTATACGAGGTGTACCGAGCAGAGCCGGGTGTCTATGAGGTGTACGGAGTGGAGCCGTGTGTGTATGAGGTGTATGGAGCGGAGCTGAATGTGTACGAGGTGTATGGAGCGGAGCCATGTGTGTATGAGGTGTATGGAGTGGAGCCGTGTGTGTACAAGGTGTACAGAGCAGAGCCGTGTGTGTACGAGGTGAACAGAGCGGAGCCGGGTGTGTACGAGGTGTACGGAGCGGAGCGTGTGTGCAAGGTGTACGGAGTGGAGCTGCATGTGTACAAGGTGTATGGAGTGGAGCCGTGTGTATACGAGGTGTACCGAGCAGAGCCGGGTGTCTATGAGGTGTACGGAGTGGAGCCGTGTGTGTATGAGGTGTATGGAGCGGAGCTGAATGTGTACGAGGTGTATGGAGCGGAGCCATGTGTGTATGAGGTGTATGGAGTGGAGCCGTGTGTGTACAAGGTGTACAGAGCAGAGCCGTGTGTGTACGAGGTGAACAGAGCGGAGCCGGGTGTGTACGAGGTGTACGGAGCGGAGCGTGTGTGCAAGGTGTATGGAGTGGAGCTGCATGTGTACAAGGTGTATGGAGTGGAGCCGTGTGTATACGAGGTGTACCGAGCAGAGCCGGGTGTCTATGAGGTGTACGGAGCCGAGCTGTGTGTGCAAGGTGTACGGAGCGGAGCTGTGTGTGTACAAGGTGTACGGAGCAGAGCCGCATGTGTACAAGGTGTACGGAGCAGAGCCAGGTGTGTATGAGGTGTATGGAGTGGAGCCATGTGTGCAAGGTGTACGGAGCACAGCCGTGTGTGTAGGAGTAGCTATGTGTGGCCATTATACGGTACGCAGTATCATGTGCAGCCAATATACAGTATGGAGCAATATATGGGGCATGTTATTCTGTATGGAGCGCTGTGCAGTACCCATAATACTGTATGGAGGACTATACTGTCTGATTTATGACCTATTGTAGAATGTACAATAGTTATCACTCATGTAATGTATGGGGGAACTGTATATGAGATGGGAGCCCTATAGGGAGGCTGTACTGTATATGTGTTTGGAGGGGCGCCGTTTTGAAGTTTGCCTCAGGTAGCAGTGTGGCTAGGTTTACCCCTGGATAGATAGCTAGATAATAGATCGATAGATAGATAGATAGATACAGTATACTGTAGATAAATAGATAGAAAAAAGACTAAACAGCAGCAGTGAGTATACGGGGCAAAGCCTCATAGGTGCAGTCCTTACAGATAAATCAAAAAAGTTGAGGCAGCACACCATAGATCAAATTTAAAGTGCTATTTATTAGCCCATGTGGTGACGTTTCGGTCCATGAATGTGGACCTTTCTCGAGCCTGATAGTTAGATAGATAGATAGATAGATAGATAGATAGATAGATAGATAGATAGATAGATAGATAGATATGAACATATTTATACCGTACATTCTAAAAAAAAAAAAATGGGAGTGAAATTAAGCAAGAAGGAAAAAAAGAAAGAAAAAGAAGGAAGGAAAAAAAGATATATATAGACATACTAGCACTATCTTTGCATATTAATTATATAGTATCATTTTTTGTTACTATTCTAGAATAATATCACAATGAAATAGTGGTTAAGTTGTTTGTGCTTTTACATGGGGCTGCAGGTAAGCCGTGCACAGTGGATAGTACATTAGGCATTGCTACAGCTGTCGTTCATACACTTCCCATAGTGCTGATGAATACGATATGTAATACTAAACTAACAAGACTTTATTATGGGGATAGAAGGCAAAGGCTTCACACACAGCAGAAATCGCCCCCACAAAACTTTTATTATATTTCATCACTATAATAACTTTCTTTCATTTAACGCACCGCAGTGTTTTTGCTATGAGATGTTACCGAAGTGCCAAAGAGGGGAATTCTTACTCTAAAAGGTTATAATTTTGCTGTGAGGTTAAAAAAAAGTCAAGTCTCACTGTGCCCCAGGAAAAAGCCCTTCGCCCCAGTGGAGAAATGAGAGTTATTGCTAAGGCAAATGAGAAATGCTGCGCATTTCACCCCAGCACTCGCCTCTCTACACATCAATACTGTAGAATCTCAGGGGCATCGGTGGGACATATTGAGCTCACATTTTTTGCCTGTTTTTACATAGAGCTTTTATGAAAAATTGAATTATTTTAGTAGTGGCAGTCTCAGACCCAATACATAGCAGGACATTGAGCTGGATATACACACTGAATTATTGATAACTTAAAGGGGTTTTCCTGGATCATTCTATTACTAGTCTACTGTTAAGATAGAATATCAGAATAAGGTGGGTTATACCCTCAGCCAAGGCCAGGGTAAGCAGCTAGAAAATCCAGCTGAGGCCCACTGTGCTTAATGCACCCTCTCGGCCCCAATTTCCTAATAATATATGGCGGATGTGTTCACTAGGGTTGAGTGAAACGGATCGGACAAATTCAAAAATCGCCGACTTTCGGCAAAGGTTTCATGAAACCCAACCCGATCCTAGTGTGGGATCACCCATGAGGTCGGCGATCTGCGCGCCAAAGTCGCATTTCGTATGATGCTTTCAGTGCCATTTTTCAGCCAATGAAGGAGGACGCAGAGTGTGGGCAGCGTGATGACATAGGTCTCGGTCCCACCATCTTAGAGAAGGGCATAGCAGTGATTGGCTTGCTTTCTGCGGCGTCACAGGGGCTATAAAGGGGCATGCACGCCGGCCACCATCTTACTTCTGCTGATATTAGCAAAGGGAGAGGTTTCTGCAGCTGCATCAGAAAGGGATATAGTTAGGGAGGGAAGATTAACCCCCAAACTGCTTGTGCTGTAGCGATTTCCACTGTCCAACACCACCATTTCTTTGCAGGGACAGTGGAGGCTATATTTTTGTGCATCATCTCTGTAGCTTATTAGGCTGCCTTATAAGGCTCCATGATAGCTGCATTGCTGTTTGACGCTGCTGTGCAAACCAACTGCTTTTTTAAAAGCAAAAATCCTGTTGCTCCTCTCTGCACAGTTATCTTGTTTATTTGTCCACACTTTTGTGTGCAGCAGTCCTTTTTATTGCTGTTATACTTTTCCTGAGATCATTGTAGGGAGATTGAAATTGTACTACAGCCCTTGTATTTTTTCATATATCTTCCAGCCACTTTCTGCCACTTAGATTGCATTGTTATATACAATGGGCCTGAGTTTTGGTTCAGTCTCCCCCCAAAAAAGGGAGATTCTAATTCTCACAAAGTGGATATACTTCAGTCCTGTTAGTTTGTCGTTTGTCAGCCAGCCACTTTCTGCCACTT
Organism: Ranitomeya imitator; assembly: GCF_032444005.1. Classification (NCBI taxonomy): domain Eukaryota; kingdom Metazoa; phylum Chordata; class Amphibia; order Anura; family Dendrobatidae; genus Ranitomeya; species Ranitomeya imitator. The sequence goes on from NC_091286.1 coordinate 52,951,667, forward strand.
AGATTGCATTGTAATATACACTGGGCCTGAGTTTTGGTTCAGTCTTCCTCAAAAAAAGGGAGATTCGAATTCTCAACAAGTTTATATACACCTTCTACCTTGTTTTACAGTACCATATAACGGTTGTTATTTTGGTTAGATTTTCCAAAAAATGAAGTCTGGTAGAAGAGCCCGTGGGTGGTGGTTGCCAGATGGTACTGATGGTGGTGGTGGTGCATCTGGTGGTAGTGGCAAAAGCACAATAGCACCTAAGGCTGGAGGTGTTGAGCCAGCATCATCATCTGGCTACACAAGGCCTCGAAGGCTCCCTTATCTGGGAGTAGGAAAACAGCTTTTAAAGCCGAAGCAGCAGGAAAAAGTTTTGGCTTTCCTTGCTGACTCAGCCTCTAGCTCTTTCGCCTCCTCTTCAGAAAGTTCCATTTTTATACCTCCCTAAATGGGCTGACTCCCCCCCACAGGGCCGTGGTCACCACCTGGCGCAAGCACCTGTGCAAGTGCCGTTTGCCTGGACTGGTGGGTGGGCCCACTCTTGGGCGACGGCACTGGCACTGGGTCCCTCATAGTACAATGAAGTGTCTCTGACAGTGGTGGTGCACAACCAACATCAGACACACCATCGTAATATGAGGGGTCCTGTGCCAGTACCGCCGCCCACGAGGGAGTGTTCCCCCCAGCTCGAGTGCTCTACCACTTGCAATAATTACCTCTCCCTGCTCCACCACTGTCTAGTCTGTGCTGTTAAATCCTTCAATGGCACTGTCAATACAAATTTGTTGAAATGATAGATGATAGTTAAAATATACAGGGGCCCTGGCCTCCATTTAGACCAGTTAATACTTTGCGCCTACTACCACTGTCTGCTACTCAGCAGAGGAGTCCAACCCTGTACCTAGCTATGCCACCTGTTTAGTCCTGTTACCAATTTTGAACTGCATTTAGCCTACTTTATTATTTGGGCTTACTAACTGTGTCTGCCACTCATTACAGTTGTCCTCCACTGAACAAAGCAATGCCGCCTGTTTAGTCCTGTTACCAATTTTGAACTGCATTTAGCCTACTTTATTATTTGGGCCTGCTAACTGTGTCTGCCACTCATTACAGTTGTCCTCCACTGAACAAAGCAATGCCGCCCGTTTAGTCCTGTTACCAATTTTGAACTGCATTTAGCCTACTTTATTATTTGGGCCCACTAACTGTGTCTGCCACTCATTACAGTTGTCCTCCACTGAACAAAGCAATGCCGCCTGTTTAGTCCTGTTACCAATTTTGAACTGCATTTAGCCTACTTTATTATTTGGGCCTGCTAACTGTGTCTGCTATTCATTACAGTTGTCCTCCACTGAACAAAGCAATGCCGCCTGTTTAGTCCTGTTATCAGTTTTGAACTGCATTTAGCCTACTTTATTATTTGGGCCTATATCTGTGTTTCCTCCTCATCGGGCCCATTGCCCAGCCACTGTAGATGAGTATGCTGGTACATTGACCCAGACCACTACATTCCCCTTGCACTCTACACAGCCAGAATCTGACCCTGCTGAAAGTCAGGTTCCCCTTCCCGCATACTATACCACCTTACACAGGGGCAAAGAGGAAGGTGCAGATGAAAGTGCAGGTTCCTTCATCAGGTGGGTGGGCATACTCGTTGGCGACATCACTGGCACAGGGCCCCTCATAGTGCACAAAAGTGTATCTGCCAGTGGGAGGCGCCACCGTCAAACACACTACCGTACTATGAGGGGCCCTGTGCCAGTGCAAATGAGTGGCCCCCCCTGCTTGCTCAGGATCACAGCACTTGCAAAGTTGAAATACTTACCTCTCCCTGCTCCACCTCCGTGATGTATTCCACGTTTCCTGGGCCCACGAAAATCTTGAGCTAGCACTACCCCCCCACAACTTTAGCCAAATGACCCCCAGTTTTCATTGCCTAACTATTATTATAAAGTTTGACAAGCTTAAGTAATAAGAATTGATGTTTTTGCATTAAAATGGGCACTGTAGGTGTTTTCCTGTCCTCCACTCACTGGCGACTTTGATTCCCCATTGACTTGCATTGAGTTTCGTATTTCAGTTGGCCTCCAACTTTTCGCAATAATCGGCCGATTTCACCTGACCCGACTTTTGACAAAGTCGGGTTTCGCGAAACCCGACTCGATCTGAAAAAAGTAAAAGTCGCTCAACTCTAGTGTTCACTGCATGTGTGGAGTGGGCTAAGTTAAGTCAGCTTCATACTGTACAGGCATCAGCTGTGTTATACAGCCTGCTTCTTAGTCTAATTGCTGAGATCAGAGCTAGCTCCGAGCTTAGGTTAACCACTTACATGCTGCTGTAAATCGCATTTGAGAAGTTAGAAATGGGTGAGGAAGTATCCCTTCTGTTAAACCTCAGCCTCCCAAAAAACACCACACAATAAAACATAAGACAGGCCCTACATGTACCTAGGGTTTCACAGAGTATGCATATTAGGAAAATGTACACGCCAAAGATACCAACACACCTCATATCCTATAAAGACTTGAGGACAAATTTATGTACACATGATCCTTATTTTTCTCCTATAACTGAGAAACATGGCGTCGAGAATCATTGACGAGAACATGGTGAACATGGTGTCAGAAGATTATAAAGCAGGAGGACTTAACTAAGTATATAATTTGCGAAGAAAAGACTCAGTTTCCCTTGTAATTTTTCTCATTTTAAATCCTGCTCATTATAGGCTTAGGAGTCCAGTGGGTGGATCCACTTACTGATTGACAGCTCTCCATATGCACACTTTTGCAAGGAAGCCTGTCAATCACTAAGTAGGACCTCCCACTGGACTCCTAAAACTAGAATAAGCAAGGATTCAAATGAAAACTGAATTTTATATAAAGTTTCTTCTAACAAAACTGTTCATTACTCAGTTCAGCTTCTTCTGCTCTATATTCTCCATGTCCAACATGACAGGTTCACTTTAAACAAATAGATCTTTGGTGACCAAGAGACAACAAAAAGTATGCTTGATTCGGCCAGCTGATTTGATTCAGTTAAAAAAAATTGGTAGGGTTCAAAAGCTTCCCATGTATTACACTCAGAGGCTCTTCTAGACCTTAAAGCATAATAAAGGGAGAGAAGTGAAGGGATTAAAAAAATATAAAAACATGTTATACTGACCTGTCCTTATGCCACCTCCTCCACTGCAGCTCCCTGGTCCTCTACTCTGTGGTCTGTCATATGGTCACGTGGGAGCGATGCATGTCATTGACTTTAACAACATGCGTCCATGTGGGACTAATCAGTGGCATCAACATAGAAAAAAATGAAGACCTGAGCGGGAACCAAAAAGTAGCATTGTGGCGATCAAGGTAAAAACAGCCTATGAAAAGTTGAAAGCATGTTTTGGTCTTTTAACCCTTTCATGACTATCAAAAGAATGCCGCAAAATGATGGCTGGCCTCCATATTGCTGGATTCATAACAGAATCTCCTAAAAATTTTGGATTCACTAAAACCTGAAATTTTAAGGAAGTTTGCAATGAATGGAAAACATTTTGATTCGCTCTCCTCTAATTGCCATGAAGCCTAAGATCGCCGTCAGCATAATCGGTCTTTTCCTGTTTCTATTTGAGTTGATCAGTAAGAGATCACTGTGGTTGTGTCCCGATTAAGAGGTTTGCAAACCTTGAAACGCGTTGACTAATAAATCGCAATTATACCACATCTCTGTCTATGATCGTATTTTGCCAGGATCATATTCCTCACCAACCGTTACACCGATGCCTCTACCTTGTGCCAGTCATTACACTGGTTACCCATCCACTCAAGAATCCAGTACAAAACTACTACCCTCATCCACAAAGCACTCCATGGCTCAGCACCACCCTACATCTCCTCTCTGGTCTCAGTCTACCACCCTACCCGTGCCCTCCGCTCCGCTGATGACCTCAGGTTAGCATCCTCAATAATCAGAACCTCCCACTCCCGTCTCCAAGACTTTACACGTGCTGCGCCGATTCTTTGGAATGCACTACCTAGGATAATACGATTAATCCCCAATCCCCACAGTTTTAAGCGTGCCCTAAAAACTCATTTGTTCAGACTGGCCTACCGCCTCAATGCATTAACCTAACGATCCCTGTGTGGCCTATATTAAAAAAAAAAAAAAAAAATTAATTAACTGGTTCATGCAGCTTTACATGAACACCCAAGCCTTACACTATGGCTGGTCCGAATAACTATAGCAATTGTTACCATCCACCTCTCGTGTCTCCCCTTTTCCTCATAGTTTGTAAGCTTACGAGCAGGGCCCTCACTCCTCTTGGTATCTGTTTTGAACTGTATTTCTGTTATGCTGTAATGTCTATTGTATGTACAAGTCCCCTCTATAATTTGTAAAGCGCTGCGGAATATGTTGGCGCTATATAAATAAAAATTATTATTATTATTATTATTATTATTACTTGGCTGCGCGGATTCTGAATCACCACATTCCTCATTCTATTAAATTCAACAAAGTGGCTCGCACGATTCATGAGTTTTGTGCAAGCACCAAAATTCATTTCATTCTGTCTTGAAATTTCCAGCAGGGAAACTTGCACATTTTGCAAAATGTTAGAAATAAATGCAGCAAAATAGCTGGCATACATAAAATTACTTCGCGAGGTGGGACGGTGGGACTGGAGTTGACTTGTGCCAAATTTTGCAATGCTTAAAATTAAACATTTAATTAGTAAAAGCCTCATTGACATAAAGATCCAAAAACTGATCAAAAAATACAACATGAAAAAAAGTGCAAATTGTTTGATGACGTTGTCGCAAATCAAAATGTCACTGATGGAAAGGTACTCACACCAAAGAAAAAGGGCGGGAAATGCAATGATGAGTCAGACCCTTAGTAGATATTATTCAACTTGTACAATCACCTATTTCATCAACATGATAAGTATTTATGTACATGTAATATTATAATATCTCTAGCACTGTTATACCATTTAATCTGAAATGTCCACTATGTACTGCATGTATCATACTTGTTATTACTGATTAATCATTAATTATGTGATATTGCGTGCAATATACTAAACTACACTCTAAAGTCAGTGTTTGGCACCTTTATATCTCTTGAAAAAGGTTCCAGAAGGAACTGAAATGTTACTATTGGATATGAACTAATAAAGGAATTTCATTTTTTAGTCTATTGTACTGCTTTCATGTATGAATCTAATCTATTATAGACCTGGTTAAGATTAGAATTGGACTTGCACCATATACTATGACAATGCTGTTTCTCTTTTTATAAATAATAAAAATAATAATAATAATAATAATAATAATAAATAAATAAATCTATATACAGTAAAGACCAAAAGTTTGGACACACCTTCTCATTTAAAGATTTTTCTGTATTTTCATGACTATGAAAATTGTACATTCACACTGAAGGCATCAAAACTATGAATTAACACATGTGCAATGATATACTTAACAAAAAAATGTGAAACAACTGAAATTATGTCTTATGTCTTATATTCTAGGTTCTTCATAGTAGCCACCTTTTGCTTTGATGACTGCTTTGCACACTCTTTTCAGAATTGAGAGTCCTCAGTGGTTGATACTTTTTAATGGCTAACTGAAAAGATGGTAACAAATAAGCTTTCGAGACTACACAGATCTCTTCATCAGGCAAAGCCACTCTTGGCATTCTCTTGATGAGCTTCAAGAGGTAGTCACCGGGAATGGTTTTCACTTCACAGGTGTGTCCAGTCAGGTTTAATAAGTGGGATTTCTTGCCTTATAAATGAGGTTGGGACCATCAGTTGTGTTGTGCAGAAGTCTGGTGGATACACAGCTGACAGTCCTACTGAACAGACTGTTAGAATTTGTATTATGGCAAGAAAAAAGCAGCTAAGAAAAGAAAAACGAGTGGCCATCATTACTTTAAGAAATGAAGGTCAGTCAGTCCGAAAAATTGGGAAAACTTTGAAAGTGTCCCCAAGTGCAGTGGCAAAAACCATCAAGCGCTACAAAGAAATTGGCTCACATGAGGAACGCCCCAGGAAAGGAAGACCAAGAGTCACCTCTGCTTCTGAGGATAAGTTTATCCGAGTCACCAGCCTCAGAAATCGCAGGTTAACAGCAGCTCAGATTAGAGACTAGGTCAATGCCACACAGAGTTCTAGCAGCAGACACATCTCTACAACAACTGTTAAGAGGAGACTTTGTGCAGCAGGCCTTCATGGTAAAATAGCTGCTAGGAAACCACTGCTAAGGACAGGCAACAAGCAGAAGATACTTGTTTAGGCTACAGAACACAAGGAATGGACATTAGACCAGTGGAAATCTGTGCTTTGGTCTGATAAGTCCAAATTTGAGATCTTTGGTTCCACCACCGTGTCTTTGTGCGACGCAGAAAAGGTGAACGGATGGACTTTACATGCCTGGTTCCCACAGTGAAGCATGGAGGAGGAGGTGTGATGGTGTGGGGGTGCTTTGCTGGTGACCCTGTTGGGGATTTATTCAAAATTGAAGGCATACTAAACCAGCATGGCTACCACAGCATCTTGCAGCGGCATGCTATTCCATCCGGTGTGCGTTTAGTTGGACCATCATTTATTTTTCAACAGGACAATGACCCCAAATACACCTCCAGGCTGTGTAAGGGCTATTTGACCAAGAAGGAGAGTGATGGGGTGCTATGCCAGATGACCTGGCCTCCACAGTCACCAGAACTGAACCCAATCGAGATGGTTTGGGGTGAGCTGGACCGCAGAGTGAAGGCAAAAGGGCCAACAAGTGCTAAGCATCTCTGGGAACTCCTTCAAGATTGTTGGAAGACCATTGCCGGTGACTACCTCTTGAAGCTCATCAAGAGAATGCCAAGAGTGTTCAACGCAGTCATCAATGCAAAAGGCGGCTACTTTGAAGAACCTAGAATATAAGACATAATTTCAGTTGTTTCACACTTTTTTGTTAAGTATATAATTCCACATGTGTTAATTCATAGTTTTGATGCCTTCAGTGTGAATTTACAATTTTCATAGTCATGAAAATACAGAAAAATCCTTAAATGAGAAGGTGCGTCCAAACTTTTGGTCTGTACTGTATATTTATGACAGCACCATCATAGCATATGGTTCAAGTCTAATTCTAATTGCAACCAAGTCCACAACAGATAATATCCAAAAATGGAAGCAGCACAATAGATGAAAAAATGAAATTCCTTTAAATAATTATATAAATAAAGATAAAATAAATATATAAATAGAAATGTTATATATATATATATTTTTCCTATAAATTGCTATATATATTTATACATAATTTATACAATTATTTATATTTTATATACATGTTTTTATATATTGTCAGATATTGTGAAATAAAATATATATATATATAATTTTTATTGTATATATATATATATATATATATATATATATATATATATATATATATAATAATTTGATTGCGCTGCAGTAAATAACCTTTGCTATTCTATTGTAAGGCACCAGAGGTACAAGAGAAAAAGGCATCTATACAGGTGAGCTGGAAGGGATAGCTTAAAATTGTCCCTCATCTGATCTATAATTTACAGTATTTTCTATTCTCAGATATATCCACGGTCTCGCAGGACTCTCAGGTCCACATTCAATGAAGGAGCAAGACAGTCTCAACGGTTTGAATATTTTAACTATCAAAAGGACATTCAGCCATAATGTCTCACACTTTGTAACATATATATCTGTATTTTCTAAGCAGAGAAAAACATTAAACAAAAACTAGATCAATGATAAAAAGAATAAAAATATTATACTCCTAGAACATGAAGGATGTATTTTTGCATGTTACATTATAGGAACACGTCAAACAAAAATCATATAATATGTAAGCTAAATACAGAGACAGGCACATAATTAGTTTTCAATTTGTCACCTATGTCACCAGTACTACGCTCCACAGAACGTTTCTCAGGGCGAATATATCATCAAAGTTTTTATTTTATTAATATATTGCAATCATCATATCATATACCACTGTGTACTTACAATTGCTTATTTTGCCTTTCTACCCAGCTAATTCTTCTCTTTTCCATTAGGTCTATGACATCACGTGATTAAAAACTGACTAGCTGAATTCTTCTAAGCTCTATGTAGAAACAGGAGATCTATTTTCCCTGTATGAGTCAAGAGTCACTGCAAAACTTCCTGACAGTGGGAGAAAGAGCAGCTGGGTCAGGAGTTGAAGGGGGGAATGATAAATGCTGGGACAAAAGACTTCCTGTTTCTACATAGAGCACAGAAAAGAGAAAAATTAAATAATTACACCAAGGTGTTATGTATAGTGGAAAAAGCACCTATTTTGGGGAACTGTTCAGGAATTCATGGTCGATTGACAACTCTAGTCAACGGTTGAAATATCTCTTTACAGACTATATTGAATTGAATGTTTTCGCCTCATTAGCCCTAGGGAAAGTGTACATTACTGAATGACAAGTCTGTTGTATTGAATACCTAAGGAGAGAGTGAAAAAAGCCCACCATACACATTAGATGGTTGTCGGCCAAACACTGTACGTTAAGTAGCCATCTTGACCGGCTATACCATATACAGAAGTGATCGATCGGCTGAGCGTTCCTGTGTTTTCTACGAGAGCCGTTGCCAGAAATGTTTGCTGGCAGCTTATCACCTGGTGAGAATATGATTGGTAGTCCTAAATCGGACATGTCAAATCAACATTTTGTTGGACAATGCATTGTGACTGTCAGCTGAACCCATCAATATTGGTGACTTTGGCCGGCACTAGTCTAGTAATTTACTGTGGACTAATTTGTAAAGACGCTCTTCTATTGATGATTGCCTCAAGACAGTAATCAAAACAAAAAAATAAAAATAAATAAATAATAGAACTAAAAGTAGAATAAAATATAAGTAAAAATCAACTTGATCACTAATATATTATTATTATTATTATTATTATTATTATTATTACATTATATTGATCAATATAACTTTTGACTTACCTGTTCCAGCTCCTTTGGTGAATAATTGCTCGGCTGCTATATTGCCTAAAAGAAAAAAATATAAAATGTATAGGTGAACATCTTAATATGACAAATCGAAGGTGATTAAATATAGCCTTGAATTAAACATTACACAATGGAGCACATGATTAATATCTAACAAACAGAACTACACTAATAGCCCATAGTCAAGTGTACAGTATGCGATCTGGTTCATTTGCATATATTTAGTCAGTATATCTTTTGTTAGAGGCCACTACTTTGAACCACCCCATAGACACTTCAGAAGACACATAAAGTTTTACGATACTGAAATTCTACTGGTAACCATTGTATAGCGTTTAGTAAGGGATAAACCAAAAAGTTCTCTTCTCTTTCTGGCTGAAGGATTCAAATGTTTTGCAAATTCAATTTTAAGATTTCTTTATATAGGACAGAAAATATATTCAATATCTACAGAGAACATGTATGGGTTGCCTTTTTTTAAGCATAGAAAATTTGCTCGATCTATACACAAATATTGCAAATTCCAGAGTGTCCCACTGTTGGGGTGATTAACAACCTGTAGTAATAAGAAAAACTGTGCAGTAAGTGTCTATTCTCCCTCTAGTGCCACCACAGGAGAAATGAAGCAAAAAGCTTTGAAAAGTTCCAAAATTTCTAGGCAATTTTAGGTGTTTTCATACCTGTTTCCCTTAGCTCTGCCCAAATGGGCCGAGCAGGGTCAATGTGGGGATGTGAAGCGATAGCTCATCTACTTATGGTGTAGCGCATGGAGGCAGACACTCCAGATTCATGAAGCGTCGTGCTCTTCTTCATTAATCAGGATTGTCTGACTCCCTCATAGCCCCTAATCACGACCAATGAAAACATAACAGCTCTTAATGAATCGAGGCCTACGACTTATGTATTCTTAGCCAAACTTAGGTTACTGTTGGCTGAACGATTGCTTGGTCATCAGCTATCTTTCCAGACAACCAAAAACACAAGCACACTTGGCTGAGTAGTCCTGAGTTTCCTTTTACGGAGCCATTGCGAAAATCATCTGAGACGTTCAACAAGTTGGATCATTCTCTCCCCGACATCAATCTGTCCCGAGTGAGTCAGGAGCCCCATACTCAGTAGACTATTGGCCAATGTCACCGATATTGGCATGCATGTATCACTTGAGTCTAATGTTTATGATGCCCTTAGTTTGGTATGTGGGAGATTTCTCAGTGATCCAGGAGTTTGGACCCCATCAATCTAATCTTCCGACATTTCAAAACTGTTATATGAGCATTTTTGGGCAAATCTACAGTTTAAACTCTTTCTAAAGTGCAAATAGCTAATATATTTCAGACTAAGTAATGCAATATAACCAAACTGCAGGTACAGCACAGCTGTGGCTATCACAGAGGTGCTATCTATTCCACAACCTGATAAACTTTGATATATGTGTGATCAAAAGCACAAACAATAGCGAAACAGACAATTACCAAATTACAGCTGATTTTAGATAATTTATATATAAAAAAAGGGGATAAAACTTTGGTAGACAATTAAATACAAATTACAGGCATTTTTCCTGGTGAGGATATGAAATACTTTAATATGCTCAATTACCTAATTACAACCTAAAATGTTTTCTACCCGTGATTCATGCTGCAATTATTGTGAGAGAACTTTACACAAATACATAAAAGGGTGGATAACCCTACGGTGGTAATAAAAAAAATGCTCTGTTTTAGTTCAGTTTTAACACCTGTGGGGATGATGAAAGTAATGATGCCAGTATCAGTATTGTCATCGTGCACAAACTACAGGTACAGGTAGAAGCCATCAGAGCAAAGGCGACTGTCAGGGAAGCGGGGTGTATCCTTATTAAAGGCCCCCATACACAGTAGTTTATAACTGGCCTATCCCACCTATCTCAGTGGAACTGGACAACTGTCTAATGTGTATGGAGGTCTCCTAAAATTCCTTCGATAGATGATGTTGAGGAGGAGAAAATTTGGAAAGTTTGAATTCAAAGAGCCAGCCTAGATACGTTAGTGCCGAAGCTCAAGCATGTTAACGCAAGATTGGCATTTATATGTTTAGCCAATAGCTAAAAGAGTGCTAAAAGAGTGACATAGGCCCCTGCCCATTGAGAATACAAAACGTCATATGAGAAGCATTTGTTTTTCTTTTATAAGACATGCTTTTTCAACGAGTTTGAATGAGTTATCCATTTTGACAACCCTTTCTGTTCTCCAGGTGAAAAGCTGATTACAGATTTCCACCATAAACATTTGGAAAAGGTAGGGTAATCTGGGAGCGAGTGTTCAATTTTCCCTACAGCACTCCTAGAGGAATAATGAAGCATTGCACCATTCTTATTGCAATCAATGCTCATGATAGATCCTCCAAAAAGACTGTAACTTTTCACACCCTGAAATGAAGAATGTCTGCAAGATAAAACTCAAATCAAATCAAATAAAATCAAATGAGCTTTATTGGCAGGACTAAGTACATGTTAGCATTGCCAAAGCATATGGTAAAAATACGGGGGTGGGGGAGGGGGTCATATAGAGGTCCAGGGAATATCAAATTCCTTTTAGAGGATAGGGGATGTTTCCAGGGTGGGGTATAGGAGTCCATGACATATCAGGCTCTTTAGTCGGGGGATAGGGATTTGTCCAGTGTTGGGATACAGGACTCTCCTCTTCTCCTTAACTCAAAATACCCCAATGGAGAATTTTGAAATTAGTTTCCTAAAACAGAAAATCCTCTTGTTCTAATTGACGATAAATGTCCATGTTTGCATGAACCTAAAGCCGAGAGGGTAAACCGGCTTTTGACCTTACTTTTTTTTTATGGTTTTCAAGACCCTGCTGAGATCTCGGACTTGAGACCCAAGTTTACATAAACACTAATGAACGGTCTTACCCCGTAACTATCCTCTTATAATTTTCTTTCCAATAAAAGGAAAGAATATAGAAAGTTATCACTGATAACTTTAAGGATAAGTTACACAGAGACAAACAAATAATTATAAAATATCTCTGATACCTGTGGGAGCAGACCATTATTTTCATACATAGATGAGTTTTCCAACAAGTCAACTCTCATTCCAAGGGAAAGATTAGTCAATAATTGTAAATGTGTAAGTCCTGAGGCCACATGCAATGTTATATTGCACAAAACTCCAGGTATCCATAATAAAATTGCTTTGTGGTTATCTTTTCAAAAATCGTTCCACTCAATTATCTTATTGCTTACAGAGCTTAGTGATGAAACGTTGCCAGAACATCTTCTATAAAAGCATAAATATTTAAATAGATATACAGTCTATCCACGCATGGCCTATTGTCTGTTACACGTTTATTAACTCTATAAGAACAGAATCACAAAAGATCTTTTTTTTTTCAAAGTTAATTTTTCTGGCAGAATAATCAGCAAAGGAAACCTGAAAATCTTTTTGATTAAGCTAATTTGGATGCTGTTTTTGTGTATGGGGTGTTTTTTGTTCTTTCTATTTCTTAATAATTTAGTAGCCAAGTTTGTTCATTTTAACCAGGCAAAAAATATCTAAAATATATAGATTTATTTTTCTTCCCACAATGATGAAAAATCCTGGAAACTTTAAAAAACAAATTAACTTTTTCTCCCATTAAAATTAAGAAGGTTAGCGATGGTGATGGAATTGGGAGGAGAGCTGAGAATACCAGTTTATTATATTTTTACACCCTTCACAGCAAATTGAATCATCCCTTCTCCCAAATTGAGGGATTCTACATATATCAAATTTTGGAAGATTTGCTCACCACTAATCAGTACATCCTTAGATAGTCCTTATTGAGACATAGCGGGGTCCATAATAAAGCTTTACAAAAGGAAAGTTGGGTTCTGCCAGTGAGAGGCTAAGTAAGAATATTGATAACATCAAGATTTCAATAAATCTATTATAGTGTGATTTTTCAAGAAAAATTAAATCACAATATGATACTTTCAGTTAGTTGAAGGGTTACATAAAATGTCGCTTCACACTTTGAAACAAAAAATCTCTTCCTCAAAATACGCTTCTTTATAACACCATAACACATTTGTTTCTAAAATAATGTGTTACCAATAAGCAATTTTACACCTTCAACCAATTCCCCGTCTTCACAAAGCAGTGAGTGTATATGAACAAATAAATGAGCAAATCTCAAATGTTCTATCTATCTATCTATCTATCTATCTATCTATCTATTATCTATCTATATATCTATATATCTGTCTAATATCTATCTATTATCTATCAATTTATCTATTATCTATCTATCTATCTATCTATCTCTATCTATTATCTATCTATCTATTTATCTATCTATTATCTATCTAATATCTATCTATCTATTATCTATCAATTTATCTATTATCTATCCATCTAGCTATCTATCTATCTATTATCTATCTATATACAGTATCTATCTAATATCTATCTATCTATTATCTATCTATTATCTATCCATTTATCTATTATCTATCTATCATCTATATTATCTATATCTATCTATCTATCTATTATCTATCTATATATCTATCTAATATCTATCTACTGTATCTATTATCTATCTATCTATTAGCTATCCATTTATCTATTATCTATCTATCTATCTATCTACATATCATCTATATTATCTATATATCTATATATCTATCTATCTCCTATCTATTATCTATCTATCTATCTATCTATCTATCTATTATCTATCTATCTATCTATCTATCTATCTATCTATCTATCTATTATCTATCTATCTATCTATTATCTATCTATCTACCTATTATCTATCTATTATCTATCTATCTATCTATCATCTATTATCTATCCATCATCTATTATCTATCTATCTATCTATCTATCTATCTATCTATCTATCTATCTATCTATTATCTATCCATTTCTCTATTATCTATGCATCTATCTTTCTATCTATGTATCTATCTATCTATCCATCTTTCAGTTTATGATAACTCCCATATTTTGGATTCAGTTTGCATATAAATATGACTGCAATAATTTCCTGACCTATGAAAAGTGTATGAGGATGTCGCTTTGAGTGAATGGTCATTTTTTTTAATTTTAATGAAGCCCTTTTCGGTTTAACAAGTCCACAGATGTAATTCAACTACTGTAAAAACAGATATTGTGCGTAAGATAAACTACAGAAAAGTAAATAAAATAGATTTTTCAAAACAGACATAAGGTACCTTCACACTGAGCGACTTTATAACGATAACGATAGCGATCCGTGACGTCGCAGCGTCCTGGATAGCGATATCGTTGTGTTTGACACGCAGCAGCGATCAGGATATCGCTGGTCGGAGCTAGAAGGCCAGAACTTTATTTCGTCGCTGATCACCTGCTGACATCGCTGAATCGGCGTGTGTGACGCCGATTCAGCGATGTCTTCACTTGTAACCAGGGTAAACATCAGGTTACTAAGTGCAGGGCCGCGCTTAGTAACCCGATGTTTACCCTGGTTACCTAAAAAAAAAACCCACTACATACTTACACTCCGGTGTCTGTCGCATCCCTCGCCTTCAGCTTCCTGCACTGACTGTGAGCGCCGGCCGTAAAGCACAGTGGTGACGTCACCGCTGTGCTCTGCTTTACGGCCGGCCGGCGCTCACAGTCAGTGCGGGAAGCTGAAGGCGAGGGATGCGACCGACACCGGAGTGTAAGTATGTAGTGTTTGTTTTTTTAGGTAACCAGGGTAAACATCGGGTTACTAAGCGCGGCCCTGCTCTTAGTAACCTGATGTTTACCCTGGTTACCCGGGGACCTCGGCATCGTTGGTTGCTGGAGAGCTGTCTGTGTGACAGCTCTCCAGCGACCACACAGCGACGCTGCAGCAATCGGCATCATTGTCTATATCGCTGCAGCGTCACTTAATGTGACGGTACCTTTACTACTTCTGTGTAAACTTAAAGTTAAACAGCGTTGTCAGCACATTGCACATATGAAAGTGATCGAATACCTCGTCCCCCAACAAAAATTAGACTTATTTTTTCTAGTGATTCAATGTGCCAGTCATGAAAAATCTAGTGTAGAAGTAATTTGTAAGTCAGGCTGGAAGTGCCCCCTTGGCGCGTTAGTGCAGTTGATCTACGTCTTCCACGTGCATGCATATGCCCCTAATGCTCTGCTGCCTAAATGTATCTTACTTTAAGAATTTGAAGGTCATTTCTGACCAGTTACTCGTTCATATTTTTTACAAGTTCTAAGTATATTAAGTAGGGGGTTTTGAATTTTTAACTGTTGAGCCTGAATATTTCTCTTGCATATTCCTTTCCGTGAAGGCAGCTAGATTGGTTGCCAAAACAATTTTACCGGCATGACTCTTTATTATGATGGCATAGTCAATTTTGGCAGAAAACGAGGTCTTTTGTTTTTTTTGGAGCAAGTTTTAGGATATACCTCGCCTTACAATCCACATCTTTTTTTCTACTTATGTCCTCCACAACTGCTTACACCCGCCGAGTGTGTACACTTACATATATTAATAACCTGACAAAACCATTTCTTACTCAATGAAGTGTGTCTCCTGAAGACAGGTGGCTGATTAGAAATCATTGATGCCATTTAAAACTTTTTTTTGGAGCCTGGTTTCCAACCCCAAAAGTTCATGGTTAGAATTGTATATTCTCTACCATGAATGAACATTAGAATATCACGAATGAGCATTTATATAACTATTTGTTTCATGAGAATATTACAGTCAAAACAGGCTGCCGATCACCCAACAAATGAGAAAAACTCCTGTTTGCCAGGTGAGAAGATCTTTTGTGCTGCACAAAAGATCACCGTCCTCGGCAGCTCATTGTCATGTGTAAACAGGACCTGCGCTGTTGAGACCAATGACAGCCATCTATCAACTATACGATCCGCTACAAATTGTTCAGTACCAGGCATGGACTAGTCCTGGCATTTGAAAACACACAGACCCATGTGGTCCATATCTCCAAGAACCAGATGGGATATATTACTCATATGACCCTGTATGGAGGAAAGGAAGATTTACTACAAGACCAATATTTCTAATGATACCCGTGGCCTGCTGGGGTAAGTGACGGAGTCAGCGATTTTGTGCTCTTAACGGTATGGGTGTCTTGAGAACACTGATTCTGTTAACAATGTAGTAGAAAAGGAAGCCCATGACCAGAAAGGTCCTTCTGGCACTTGTCAGAACTGCCAGATGGCCAGTCCGGCCCTGTACAGTACGCATCAGAAATGGTGTAAGACTGGGGAAACAGGCTATTAAATGACCGCTGACTGAGAAAACATGTTGCCGGTCGGTGGTTGTTTAAAGCTACACATCAAGCACCTGCGTGTATAGACCTGATGCCTGAAGAAGACACAATTGGGATGACGCTCATCATAGCATTTAACTATTTTTATGCAGGGAATATAGAGCTCTAAATGAGAAAAACAGATTACTGACCTCAATATATAAATAAAATGTCAATGTAATAAATGAATCTATTTCAGTTACAAACATAAATAACATTTATTTAAAAACATATTTTAAAACCTTTCAATTTTTAAGAACCATCATTCTAAATGAAAGGCTAAAGGCCAATAATGAATCACAGATCAGACTACCCATACTATTCCCTCAAGGCATACGTCCAAATATCTTTCATATTTACTAAGTGAGCAGCATGATGACGAGAATGGCGACTCACGTAAAGTCTTAATCTGTGGGCGAGTGTGGACTGGGTTTGATCCTTGATACATATTAGTCATAAGTAGTGTTGAGCGATACCGTCCGATACTTGAAAGTATCGGTATCGGATAGTATCGGCCGATACCCGAAAAGTATCGGATATCGCCGATACCGATATCCGATACCAATACAAGTCAATGGGACACCAAGTATCAGAAGGTATCCTGATGGTTCCCAGGGTCTGAAGGAGAGGAAACTCTCCTTCAGGCCCTGGGATCCATATTAATGTGTAAAATAAAGAATTAAAATAAAAAATATTGATATAATTACCTCTGCGGAGGCCCCTGGATATCACCGCTGGTAACCGGCAGCCTTCTTTGCTTAAAATGAGCGCGTTTAGGACCTGAGAATGACATCGCGGCTTCTGATTGGTCGCGTGCCGCTCATGTGACCGCCACGCGACCAATCAGAAGCCGCGACGTGATTCTCAGGTTCTAAATTCCTAGAATGAGGAGTTTAGGGCCTGAGAATTACGTCGCGGCTTCTGATTGGTCGCGTGGCGGTCACATGAGCGGCACGCGACCAATCAGAAGCCGTGACGTCATGGAAGTCCCTAAACGCGTCATTTTAAACAAAGAAGGCTGCCGGTTACCAGCAGTGATGTCCAGGGGCCTCCGGAGAGGTTAGTATATCAATATTTTTTATTTTAATTCTTTATTTTACACATTAATATGGATCCGATACCGATTCCCGATATCACAAAAATATCGGAACTCGGTATCGGAATTCCGATACCGCAAATATCGGCCGATACCCGATACTTGCAGTATCGGAATGCTCAACACTAGTCATAAGTTACTGAAGAGCTCAGTGCAGAGAACAAAATCAACAGTTTCAATGCAGACAATGTTTAGGATTTTAACTTAAAGGGGAATTACAGTAGGCTGTCCAGTCCTCTGCACCTTCATCACCTCGCACCTCCGGTATAGTGTTCGCTTTAGGCCAGGACTTCTGGCCGTGAGTAGACCCCAGAACAGGCACGATAAAGTCCAGGTCCTGCCTGCAGTGATGCCTTGGCCTAAAATGAACACCAAGCCAGAGTAACAGTGCGACGGAAGCATCGAAGACCAGACACCGGGCAGGGAGAAGTGGAGGATAGCCATAGAGGTAACTGGAAGGCAAAAGGTTAAAAAGAGCAAAAGATACTTACCTCACTGCTCACCTTTCCGGCAGCCCCTGTTGCTCTCTGTTCGACCCTCTGCACCTCCATTGTGTAGCATCTCAAGTCTGAAAATCATTCTGGGCCCGAAAGATAAGATGCAGGCATGGGGAACCCAAACGTGGGCACGGAGCAGCGTGGAAGGTGAGCAGTGAGGTGGGTATTTATTTTTTTCTTTTTTCAATTTACTACTGTTCAGCAAGATGGCAGTTGTGGCTGGCGCCATTTTGCTGAACTAGAAGAAATCCGTATTCACCAATTTGTAAAATTCGAGTAGCGTTCAATTTCACTGAAATACATTTGTCCACCTCGTCATGCCCTTACACCGTCTGGCACTGGCAGCAATTCATAACCATAAATTGTCAATTTTTTTCATTTATTTATAACAAAGAGTTACAAGAAAATGTGCTCCAAAAATTTTATATTTCGGGAAATACTAGTATTTACTAAAACAGACAAGTTGGGGGGACTGGAAGGTCCTTTATAAGGCATTTTAAGAAATCCAACTTGTACTGGAAGTATGAAAGTCTCAATGTACTGTACAGAGAGGTGCTTAACTGATCATACTGCAAACTCCATCCGTATGCCCTAAGTAAGAGCGCCCGCATTAAAACCATTCAGAACCTAACGAACTTTATGAGACGTTATCACAAGTAGTTGAAAAAGAAATATGTGAAAAATGTCAAGATTAAATTAGTTTTGCACTATACACTTCACTAAATGTCAGAAAGATTTTACCATTTTATGACTGTCACATAGTACATTACGTTGATGTGAAAGGATTATATTTAACAGCTCCTGCTTCTCGACTCTGGAAATGGAGAAAAGATAACGAAAACAGATATGATTGGTAAAGACGTTCTGTAAGACATGGTGAAATATTAAGATTTTCAAAAATATATACATTTTCTTCTGGCTAATTGTACTTAGATACTTGCATTCTTTCACATTTTTGCTATTCTTTTCGAACCCTTTTCTAAATAAAACTTGTGACTGGATTTACTTAAAGATAAACTGTCAAATCAATGTGTTCCCTGTGATAACCTGTTCTCTCCTGGCATTTCTGCTCTGGTTTTGATTAAAGACTTTTTTTGTCAGCTAGTTTTTTCAATGGTGAGTTCTACCTAGCCCCATCCACATGTTTAAAGGGAATGTCAGCAGATTTTTGCTACCTCATTTGAGAGCAGTATGATCTAGGGACAGAAATCCCAAATCCAGAGATGTGATACTTACTTGGCTGCTTGATGGCATTTTGGTAAAATCCATGTTTTCTCTACAGCACATTTACCAACTATCTGAATGTTGAATTCTGTGTAACCTCACCCACATCACTGAAAAATCTGCCATCAGTGGTGATAATCACTTTTGATAAAACAGTTATTGTATGAAAACTACACTAAACAGCCTAGTAAGTGACACATTACCGGAATTAGAGTGTTTGCCTCTAAATCTTGCTGCTCTCAGATTAGGTAGCAAAAACCTGTTCATAGATTCCCTTTAATTAACAGATCTCAGTCTACACTGTGCATAGACAGAAAGTGTTAAAAATAGTTTGTGGTGAGGTTAAAGCAAGTTCATGAATATCGAGAATAACATAACATAAAAATTGGAACCCCTTAATAAGAATATTTGCAATTCTGGGAGATGTCCAAGAGGAGAGAGAGAGAGTGAGACCAAAGTTTGGGTCCCCTTTGACTTTCCTTTGACTTTCAGGTGAAAGTTTGGGAAGACTTCTGATAAATGAACCGAACCTTGCACTAAAGTTCTGTCGAACCAGACGATCATACCACTGCAAATCTACCAAGACCCGGCCGTCCCTCTAAACTTTCATCTCAAACAAGGAGGAGACTGATCAGAGATGCAGCCAAGAGGCCCATGATCACTCTGGATGAACTGCAGAGATCTACAGCTGAGGTGGGACAGTCTGTCCATAGGGCAACAATCAGTCATACACTGCACAAATCTGGCCTTTATGGAAGAGTGACAAGAAGAAAGCCATTTCTCAAAGATATCCATAAAAAGTGTTGTTTAAAGTTTGCAGCAAGTCACCTGGGAAACACTCCAAACATGTGGAAGAATGTGCTCTGGTCAGATGAAACCAAAATCAAACTTTTCGGCAACAATGCTGTTTGGCGTAAATGCAATACAGCTCATCACCCTGAACACACCATCCCCACTGTCAAACATGGTGGTGGCAGCATCATGGTTTGGGCCTGCTTTTCTTCAGCAGGGACAGGGAAAATGGTTAAAATTGATGGGAAGATGGATGGAACCAAATACAGGACCATTCTTGAAGAAAACCTGTTGGAGTCTCCAAAAGACCTGTGACTGGGACGGAGATTTGTCTTCCAACAAGACAATGATCCCAAACATAAAGCAAAATCTACAAAGGAATGGTTCACAAATAAATGTATCCAGGTGTTAGAATGGCCAAGTCAGAGTCCAGATCTCAATCCAATCGTAAATCTGCAGAAAGAGCTGAAAACTGCTGTTCACAAACGATCTCCATCAAACCTCACTGAGCTCGAGCTGTTTGCCAAGGAAGAATGGACAAGAATTTCAGTCTCTCAATGTACAAAACTGATAGAGACAGACCCCAAGCGACTTGCAGCTGTAATTGCAGCAAAAGGTGGCGCAACTAAGTATTAAGTTAAAGGAGCCGAATAATATTGCACGCCCCACTTTTCAGTTTTTAGATTTCCACAAAAAATTAAAATAACCAATAGATTTCATTCAACTTCACCATTGTGTTCCACTTGTTGTTGATTCTTCACCAAAAATTTACATTTGGCAACTTTATGTTTGAAGCATGATATGTGGGAAAAGGTTGAAAAGTTCCAGGGGGCCGAATCATTTCGCAAGGTACTGTGTATATATATATATATATATATATATATATATATATATATATATATATATATATGTATATATATATATATATATATATATACTGCTCAAAAAAATAAAGGGATCACTTAAAACAACAGAATATAACTCCAAGTAAATCAAACTTCTGTGAAATCAAACTGTCCACTTAGGAAGCAATGCTGAATGACAATCAATTTCACATACTGTTGTGCAAATGGAATAGACAACAGATGGAAGTTATTGGAAATTATAAAGACACCTCCAGAGTCTGGAGACGTTGTGGAGAGCGATCTGCTGCCTGCAACATCGTTCAGCATGACCGGTTTGGCAGTGGGTCAGTAATGGTGTGGGGGGTCATTTCTTTGGAGTGCCGCACAGCCTTCCATGTGCTCGCCAGAGGTAGCCTGACTGGCATTAGGTACCGAGATGAGATCCTCAGACCCCTTGTGAGACCATATGCTGGTGCTGTTGGCCCTGGGTTCCTCCTAATGCAGGACAATGCCAAGTGTGTGCGTTCTTCCTAACTATTCTTCTTGACTCAAGATATCCCAAGTTGATTGACACAAGATGGCGAACTCATAAAACCAAAGTGATGCAAACATTTTTCTTTCTTTCAAAGCTGATCATCTCACTCATTGTTTGGTATCTTGAACCAAGAGGAATGGTAAGGAAGGCCACAAGTACACATGGTATATATTTTGAAATCTAATACAAAATAAATTACTAAACTGTAAATCATCTTTGGACAGAGGCAGATAGAAGATAGGCAAGCAATACAGTATTGACACTTCCCCAAATACCTGTTCTAAAATAAGGAGTTGGAATTTTTGTCAAGCTCATTGGATTTTGATCTACGGGTTCTTTACCAATTTTTTCATAGAGCTCTATATAAAATATATAATAAATTACTCAATGCAGACCTAAGTTATATTCAAATTTACATTGCAAACTGACAATACCATTCATAAGAACAGCAATAACCACAACTTAACATAGTTCTACCAGGTCTAAAAATGCAAAAGTGAAAAAAGTTTGTTTTCCGTTTCTCTGAAAACGACATTGTCTAAGTCGAGAAACAGGAGCTGATAAATATACTCCTTTCACACTGACGTATTGTACCATGTGAGTCATAAAATGGTAAAATCTCTGAACTCACAGGATTCTTCAGTCTATAGGGCTACATTATTTTGCAAAGGTGCCGTAACATGTATATAAAAGTTTAGGTACATTTCTTTCCAAAGTTTAGTTTCAGCAAAGGACTTTCTGCAAGTTTTGGCAAGGGCCCTGTACTCATATTGGTTCTCATCTTCCCAATGCTGGTGTCCACAGTTCCGGACCTGGTACTTTGCCCATATTCACACACTGAGGTCAACTCTGGTAAGGTTTTCAATATTACACAGTGTAGGGCCATTCCGAACAGGGTCATCTTGCAGCCGGTGGGATGTTTTTCATGCTTTATGTTGATCAAAAACAGTGTTACTAAGAACCCTGTGTTATTTAAATGCACTTTTGCTTTTTACTTATTTTGTTAAAGCAGGGTTTATGTTCATTTTGCTTTTTGCAGGTTTTGTATGGTTTTCTACTTTATCTGATAAACACCTATAACTGTAGTAGAGTAAGAAATACCACCAGACAACTGTGGCCTAATGTGGCAAATCAACTATACAGAATCCCAAAAGAAAGAGGCCATTAATGTACTAGTAACACTTTAATAACGATTGCCGATTAATATTCGCACATTATCTCTGGTCAATGGGATTACAGTGGCGCGTGTCCCATTTTCTCCAGCACACAGTCATCTACGTATCTATAAGGCGGACTGCAAACATACTGAAAGGTCTTTAATTCTCTTATGACACACTGTATAAAAGAAATGGTCTGTGACAAAGCGTCATTTCACGTTATAACCTCTAAACATTAGTGTATATTTATTCTCTACTCACTTTGGTGACAGATTATAGTTGTGGAGAGAGGTAGAAAGACATGTATTATTCCTGGAAAGTCAGTCCACAATATAATGATAATATAAAGACATTTTAAAATCATAATATAACATATAAAATAGAATTACCGGTGAAAATGTCATTTGTAACCACTGATCAGATTGTATAAACATGGTAAGCTCAAAAGTTGACACCCAAGAGTTTTCCCGTAAAGCTATAGATCCATTGGAAGGTATACTCCTTAACCCCCTGAGGACCATCCTAGTTGGAGCATAAAAATAAAAAGTTTATTTTCACTTTTTTTGTCCCTTACCATGAGGCAACATTTTTTTATTATAATTTTTTGATCCACGGAGCTTTGTGGAGACTAATTTTATTTAGTTATATTTTTATGGCACCTTTTTGGGGTACATATACTTTATAAACTTACTTTTATTAACTATTTCTTTGGGGGAATAGAATGGGGGAAAGATCAACAATTCCAATATTGCATATACATTTTTGGGGCGTTCAGCACGTAGCATGTATAACATGTTTATTTTACAAGTTGTTACATTTACAGCAATACCAAACTTGTAAACTTGTATGTTTGAATAGTTTTGCGTATATCTATGTTGTTTATCTACCTGTCCACAAATACAAAAAGAAAAGGCCCTAAAGTGCCCCACATACAGTATGGTGTCCCATAGCTCCTCCACACAAAGCATGATGCCCCCACAGCTCCCTACACACTGGATGATACCACCACAGTTTTATCATCACAGTATGAAGGCACACAGTCGCCTCCACAGTAACGACCTCACAGTCCCACACACTATCATTGGCCCCACGGCCCCTCATCCACCAAAGAACCCAGCACAGAATCATGGACCTTACATGCCCCCACACTAGGTATGACACCCACACAATTTCATAAACACAGTATGATGTTCCACAGTCCCCCACACAGTATAATGCCCCCATAGCCCATGACACTATGTCTACCACAGACTCTCACATAGTATTATGTCCACCATGTCACAATGCACAGAATCATGGCACCCACAAACAGTAATATGGTCCCACATACAGTGTCTGGTCTCAAAAATCCCCCCACACATAGTCCCATGGCTCTCATAGTCTCAAATAAACAGAATCATGGTCCCTCATACAGTATCATTGCTCACTACTTAGTATTATAGATCATTATGATCTCCACATGAACCCACAGTTTTCCGCCACAAATACCGATGACTAAAATTAAAACTAGTCACCTTGCCCCATTCCTAAGATAGTAGCTGTGAAGTCTGCAATTATCAGTGGTATACTGCTGCCTTTGCTATATTGAGGAGTGGGGTAGTAGGACATGATATGGTGTAAATCGTAGGTGTAGGTTGATAGAGAGGACCTACAAAAAATGTGCATGCATCTGGCTCAAAATGTCCAATTGTAGGTTAAATATAGGTAAGTTGTCGTTCACAATTGTAAACATCCTCAGGCATAGCATAGATAATTATACAAGTGATCCTCAACAACAATTGCTAGCAACCTTGAATTTTTTTCACCTTACAAGCCCAATTAGGTAATATATTTTGTGCCTGTGATTTCAATGGTTGTAAGATGTGCTGAAATTTTTTAAAAAAATGGAGAAAATAAAGTGTAAAGACAGTACCGACTGTGTGACCGTGTACCCTAGGTGTTCTTGTTAGTGTTTAAAATGCCAAAAATACCAGATAATAGATAACTGTAGCAGAGTCCACTATCTGCGGCTCACGAATCAAATAATCAAAAAGAAAACATTAGAAGGTAGGGCTAGATCTAAGCACGGCAGGTGGTAAAGCAAAGTGTTACAGCTCAAGATTTAGCAGACTGCTGACAAATACAATATTATGAGCATAGATTCATCTTTACTTCCACTTGGCAGGCACAGGAAATTATGTTGGAGCAGATAAGATGTATACGTGAAGCATTGAAAGGGACTATATTCTCCCTTCTCATTAGATTGATATTTTAGTCCACATTGGATAGTATTATAGAGGGTTGTTTTGTTTCTGCCTTGGAACAATTTTTGAGTGGAATTGAATGACAACGATTTTTGAACCAGAAATGTGCTCAGAGCAGTTGTCAGTATCCTTTTCCTGACTGGATTTGGCAGTCAATGCATTGCACTACTGCAAGGGTATAAGTGAAGCATAGTCGAAATTGTAGTGTAATTTATATTTGTATTATGCTTAATAAAATGTTGGTCACTGGGGTTGTCAAAGACATTCCCTTTTTTCAGAGAAACCATTGGCAGCCATTGCTACGGGAAATTTTGAAAGACTATCTGCCACATCAAAAAGCCAAAAGTGTTATTAAAAAGAAGTAGGTTAAACAACTTTTAAATGTTTTGCCCTGGGGCTCAGAAGCTTCAATTATAACTCAGTGGCTTCAACAATTGGAGCTCAAATGGTGATACAATTGGAAAAAAAAATATTGTTGGCACAGCGAGAAACAGAAACTTCTATCACGATTACTGATGATGACTTGACAGCTCCCATCACACAGTTATAATGGAGGAGATCACAAATCAGCCCCTCCAAGACTGTTTTCATACAATCTCTTAACTTAATTAGAAGAATAATCACATTGTTCTCACAGTAGACAAAGTTAATACTGGTCATGTGAAAGAGCTATGCTGATACATCATGGCATTGATAGCAGAGAATAAAGAAGAAAGTTGTAGAGTGAAATTTGCAATCTCGGAATCAAGATGGAAAATGAAGAGAAACAATTGGGAGGCTGAACTACTTGGATGTGATTACAGCATGTATCAGAGAAATGTAGAGAGTGACAATTGGGTGGAGGGTGGAAAATATATATATTTTTTAGACTGATAGCTGTTTAAGCCCCCTGTACTTTCTCATAAGACTAATTTAGCTACAAGAAGTGTCATAGGCCAGGCATTGTCGTTGTAGGCAAAATTTTTAATTAGTACATCATTTATGTTATCTATTTCCAGATCATCTCCCAAGTAGACCATTTTTTTTGGCATAATGAAAGCACAACATCTTCTTATTTTTGAAATCCCGAAGCAAAACACTGAAATATATCTGTCATTACAATAAGTACTAAGTTCACCAATTCTCTTGTGTGAATTGTCAGCATGAAATGGCTTTACTTGACATTTCTCTTGTAATATTTTCTCTGCAGCCAACCTAATAACATTCCTATTCTAAACCTTATAAAATCTCAAGAGCGCACCTGACAGCAGCATTGTGAGCAAAATAAAACCATTTCTATTTCGCGAGCAAAATCGTCTTTACAGACTTTCTTTCTTATGTTTCGAAGCCATTTGATTGCTAGATAATGATGAGTGGTATCCAAATCACAGAAGACTTCTGTCAGGAGGACTCATCGTGATCCGGCATTTATTTCTAAGAAGATCAGAATGCAATTTAACTTACGAGCATAGAGTTATACCTCTAAAAAACAGGTTTAATTAGTGAGTTTAATACTTTATTAATGGCAGATAAATATAGTTTAGTTGTGTTAATTAATGAATATTTGTGTTTTGGTTATACACATTGGAAAGCTAGTCATGTAGTGACAACTAGAGTTGAGTGACTTTTACTTTTTAGGGATCGAGTCGGGTTTCGCGAAACCCGACTTTGTCAAAAGTCGGGTCGGGTGAAATCGGCCGATTATTGCGAAAAGTCGGGGGCCGACTGAAACACGAAACCCAATGCAAGTCAATGGGGAATCAAAGTCGGCAGTGAGTGGAGGACAGGAAAACACCTACAGTGCCCATTTTAATGCCAAAAACATCAATTCTTATTACTTAAGCTTGTCAATCTTAATTTACTTTATAATAATAGTTAGGCATTGAAAACTGGGGGTCATTTGGCTAAAGTTGTGGGGGGGTAGGGCTGGCTCAAGATTTTCGTGGGCCCAGGAACGCGGAATACGTCACAGTGGTGGAGCAGGGAGAGGTAAGTATTTCAACTTTGCAAGTGCTGTGATCCCGAGCAAGCAGGGGGGCCCACTCGTTGGCACTGGCACAGGGCCGCTCATAGTACAGCGGTGTGTTTGATGGTGGGTAGTGCCTCCCACTGGCAGACACTTTTGCGTACTATGAGGGGCCCTGTGCAAGTGACGTCGCCAACAAGTATGGCCCCCCTACCTGATGAAGGAACCTGCACTTTCATCTGCATCTTCCTCTTTGTCCCCGTGTAAGGTGGTATAGTATGCGGGAAGGGGAACCTGACTTTCAGCAGGGTCAGATTCTGGCTGTGTAGAGTGCAAGGGGAATGTAGTGGTCTGGGTCAATGTACCAGCAGACTCATCTAGCAGTGGCTGGGCAATGGGCAGGATTAGGAGGAAACACAGATATAGGTCCAAATAATAAATTAGGCTAAATGCAGTTCAAAATTGGTAACAGGACTAAACAGGCGGCATTGCTTTGTTCAGTGGAGGAAAACTGTAATGAGTGGCAGACACAGTTAGTAGGTCCAAATAATAAAGTGGGCTAAATGTCTGCCAAAAAATTGTTCATAAATAAACAGGTGGCATAGCTAGGTACAGGGGTGGGCTCCTCTGCTGAGTAGCAGACAGTGGTAGTAGACGCAAAGTATTAACTGGTCTAAATGGAGGCCAGGGCCCCTGTATATTTTAACTATCATCTATCATTTCAACAAATTTGTATTGGCTGTGCCATTGAAGGATTTAGCAGCACAGACTACACAGTGGTGGAGCAGGGAGAGGTAAGTATTGCAAGTGGTAGAGCACTGTTCGAGCTGGGGGGAACACTCTCTCATGGGCGGCGGTACTGGCACAGGGCCCCTCATATTATGACGGGGTGTCTGACGTTGGTTGTGCACCACCACCATCAGAGACACTTCATTGTACTATGAGGGACCCTTTGCCAGTGCCATCGCTCAAGAGTGGGCTCACCCACCTGTCCAGGCAAACGGCACTCGCACGGGTGCTTGCACCAGGTGGTGACCATGGCCCTGTGGGGGGAGTCAGTCCATTTAGGGAGGTATAAAAATGGCCTATGGTGGACATTCAGCAGCTGCAAATGGAGGAATTGGAGAAGTCAGTAAGAGGAGGCCAAAAGCAAGACATTTTTCAGGCAAGCTACATGTCAGCAGGGGAAGGTGGGGCAAAATAATTTGAAATCCATGATTGGTTAATTTTAATGAAGGTTAGATCATCAACATTTTGGGTAGCCAGACGAGTCCTTTTTTCGGTCAGTATTGAACCACCAGCACTGAAGACTCTTTCTGATAGCACACTAGCAGCTGGGCAAGCGAGCTCCTGTAATGCATATTCTGCCAATTCAGGCCAGGTGTCTATTTTAGATGCCCAGTAATAAAAGGGGAATGACCTGTGAGGGAGAACATTGATAAGGGAGGAAAAGTAGTTCATAACCATACTGGACAATTGCTGTCTCCTGTCACTTTGAATCGATGCAGCAGTACCTGTCGTGTCAGCGGTCATTGAGAAATCACTCCACAACCTGGTCATAAAACCCCTCTGTCCAACGCCACTTCGGATCTGTGCACCTCTAACACCTCTGCCATGTTGCCCCCTACGGCTCGTGTGAGAACCATCACCGCCGCTGTGTGTTGGGAATGCCTGAACCAAACGGTCTACAAGAGTTGCTTGTTTGGTAGCCAATATTTGCTCAAGGTTCACATGTGGCATGATATTTTGTAAATTTCCTTTATATCGTGGATCCAGGAGGCAGGCCAACCAAGTAATCATCATCGGTCATCATTTTGAAAATGCGGGGGTCCCTTTTTAGGATACGCAAGGCATACTCAGCCATGTGGGTCAATGTTCCAATGGCTGATATACGACAAACTGACAGGACAGAAGTATGTCCACTTTGTGAGAATTTGAATCTCACTTTTTTGGGGGGAGACTGAACCAAAACTCAGGCCCAGTGTATAAAACAACACAATGTAAGTGGCAGAAAGTGGCTGGAAGATATATGAAAAAATACAAGGACTGTAGTACAATTTCAATCTCCCTACAATGATCTCAGGACAAGTATGGCAGGAATAAAAAGGACTGCTGCACACAAAAGTGTTGACAAATAAACAAGATAACTGTGCAGAAAGGAGCAACAGGATTTTTGCTTTTAAAAAAGCAGTTGGTTTGCGCAGCAGCATACAAACAGCAATGCAGCTATCAGGGAGCCTTATAGGGCAGCCTTATAAGCTACAGAGCTGATGCACAAAAATATAAACTACACTGTCCCTGCAAAGAAAAGGTGGTGTTGGACAGTGGAAATCGCTACAGCACAAGCGGTTTGGGGGTTAATCTTCCCTCCCTAACTATATCCCTTCTTCTGATGAAGTTGCAGCAACCTCTCCCTATGCTAAGATCGGCAGAAGTAAGATGGCGGTCGGGATGCACGCCCGTTTATAGCCCCTGTGATGCCGCAGAAAGCAAGCCAATCACTGCCATGCCCTTCTCTAAGATGGTGGGGACCGAGACCTATGTCATCACGCTGCCCACACTCTGCATCCTCCTTCATTGGCTAAAAAATGGCGCTGAAAGCATCATATGAAACCCGACTTTTGCGCGCAGATCGGCAACCTCATGGCTGATCCCACACTAGGATCGGGTCAGGTTTCATGAAACCCGACTTTGCCGAAAGTCAGTGATTTTTGAATTTGTCCGATCCGTTTTGCTCAACACTAGTGACAACTGTACAAGACTTAATGAGGTTTTCCAGGATTACTATACTGATGGTTAATCCTTAGGATAGGTCATCCTTATCAGGGTGGTGGGGGTCCGATACCCGCCATTTTCACTGCTCAGCTGTTTTCAGCTCTGATGGCAGAATGGACCCAAGCAGCACAGCTATGTTCACTGTATAGTGGCCATACTCAAAAACTGAAGTTCAGCTCCTATTGAATTAAATAAAAGTCGAGTTGCAGTACCCAGTAATTGCCGCTACACTACAATAGCTGGAGCTATGACGTTTGTCTCCATTCACATTGGAATGCTGCTGGAACAATTTTTGCAACATTTTATTAAAAACATGCAACTGCTTTCTCTATAGAAATAAACTCGGAACCCAATAGTAATTAAATAGTAAAACATGCAAAAAAAGATAGGGCTCTTAGTTAACTTTTTTTGCTCTATGGATTTGCAAAAATGGCTAAAGACAGAAAAAAAAACAATTTTTTACTTTGCGTGAAACTCATGAGACATGAACGACATTTTAATGAATGTGGCACAAAAACGATCAGCAAATATCGCAAGCTAAAAAATGAACCCCTTCAAGACGGATGACATAATCTTACGTCATATGTCTTGTCCCTGCCTTGAACACCGAGCCCACATCTTTACCAGCACATGATGGCTGATTTAGTCAACTGTTTTGTGCTTGCGCCTCTATCAGCCGTGCGTGGAGCTCTGCTCCGCCTGCAGATTTTAACCAGTTAAGTCCTGATGTCAGTTTTTGACAGTGTAATTTAACATGTCATTCTATGCTCCCTTCGGCGAGCCAGTGACATGATCATGGGGCGGTGATGGGTTGTCATGACAGACTGGGACATGCCTAAGACCCCCATTTCTGTCTTTACAATACTCCTGTGAAAGGTGGCCCATTGCTGGAGTTCCTAAGACATCCATATTTTTGCCATACATAGCAGTGCTGATGCACTGTTATGTACAGCACAAGCGATCAGATGATTGTAGATTCAAGGAGGCTATTAAGTACAGCAAAAAGTGAAAAAAAAGTTTTTTAAAATATGACTAAAACCCCCAAAAAGTTTCACCCTCCTTTTGTCTCATTAAAAATAAACAATTATAAAAAATACACATATTTGGCATTGCTGCATTTGTAAAAGTCCTATTTATCAAAACATAAAGTAAATTAATTTGCTCGGTACAAGGCGTAACAAGAAAAAATAGAAACACCTAAAATTATGTTTTTTGGCAGCAGCAATATTGCAAAAAATAAGCCCTCACACAGCCCCATGCCCTGAATTTGAAAAAGTTATGGATGTCGAAAAATGGCGACAAAAGCAACAACTGTTTTTTTTTTTTTTAATTTCCAATTTTTAAAAAAGCCACACACATTTGGTATCTGTGTACTCATACTGACCTGGAGAATCATATTGCCAAATCAGTTTTACCATATAGTAAACATAGTAAATAAAAAAACAAAAAACTATTGTGAAATTGCACATTTTTTTTTGCAACCTCAGTTCACTTGGCATTTTTTTTCCTGTTTTCTACCTTACTATGTGGTAGAATGAATGCTGTAATTGAAAAATAAAACTTGTCCAGCAATAAACAAGCCCTAACACAGCTATATTGACAGAAGAAAAAAAGTTATGGCTCTTCAAATAAGGAGAGAAAAAAAAAAAAAACGAAAAAACTAAAAGTGGCCATGTCATGAAGGGGTTAACCTCCACCCCATAAATGATTAATCAAATTTGCACTTGTATTTTAAATGGGTTTCTCCAAATTGACATGCCTATTTCCCCAGCTGTCACAAGTGCTAGGGAATCGAGATCCCAGAAAATGAATCTCCAGCGATTAGACAATTGACAACTTATCCAATCGAAAGATAAGTGTCGATTCTACGGAAATATCCTTAAGTCCTTTTTTTAGGATTGAAAAATGTCATCTATGTTTGTTAATTTTGCAACATTTTCAGTTGTTTTTATTTGGTAGGCAATGTGTTGTTTTATAAAAGTATGGGGTCCTAGGTTAGGTCCTAGGTTCAAGTTTTACTGTTAGACCATAAATATAAATATATGTCATAAAATACAAAATACCCCTCGAGGTATTTTCTGTTTTATGACGTATATTTTGGTAAAAAAAAATTCTTTTTTGGGCACTCTTTGTTCAGCACTTTTCTCCCTTTTTTATTTATATATTTGTTTATTGGTACTTGGCCTTGTACCCATATTTGCACATTGAGTTCTTATGTACCTTTATATTTATGCATTTTGATACCTTACTGCAAGTTTTGCACATTGAGTACATATTTGTTGACACTTTATACAACTACACTTGATTTTGATGTGATTTATATAATTTTATACTAATTTACCTTGAGGGCTCTTACTAATACTATAACTTAAATATTAGCTTTCTATGTACCCTGCTGTGTGCATACTGTGGATTTAAACCTTTTTATTGTGATCTACCTTATTGCCATATGTAAAAATAAGAATTAATTAATACAATATTTCTATTATACTGACTTTTTGTCTGGTATTCCTCCTTTCTAATCTGTGCTTTGGTTTTGGCCTTTCTTCTCACTGAGTGGTACCACTTTTTTTGTTTCTGCCACACACTTGATTTATTTTAAATGTGTAGATATTTATACATATATTTATTGCACTTTTATAAAGATATTTACATTATATTAACTGATCTTATTTTATATTGATCTTGTGTGTTGTCGTTTTAGCCACGTTTTTATGAATGAAGAGTACAAAATCCAAGAGGAAAAATAAAACTTCCGCACGAAGTTGGTAGTTGGTTTCGATAAGGTTTTACATGATTCTACTGATGCCATTCTGTACATCTCAAAAGTTAAAAATGAGCATGAACCATTACCCCCAGGAAAAGAAACTTACACAGTTACTGAGGTTATAAGCATTTTTGACATTGACATTAATCCATAAAAAGAATTTAACAACACAAATTCTTCTTCACCTTTTCTTCGAGAACTAGGAGTAAAGGTGGCCACTGGTCGAGACTTTGGATGATTGGACAATCTCTATATTGGTGTAAACAGATAGGTGGTAATGCTATATCTTTTCAAGTGAAGTTTTCTATGACTCTTCCAATGAATACCAGGCCTCGCTGTATCAATGGGACATGATTATTGTTTTTTATTTCGTTAGGGGGAAAATGCAATATTTGTTCAGTAATATACCAGAATAAACAGAAATTGCTCATAATCATTAGCATTTTTCCAGAAACATTGACAATTTTAATTCTTCACCTTTCTCTTGCTTCTTTACATTCCTTGAGCGATTCTAGTGTAATTTATTGATATCTACAATAAGAAATCAAGGGAGGAAGGAATCAGCATTTTTTCCCTCAATCCATCAAAATATCTTACTGAGAAAATGTTCTGTGAAAACACCCCGAAGCGCTATGAAACACAGGAAGAAAAGATGCCATAAATATAGCTTTACCAGTAACTACATATTGTGTGCTCTGTCAATTGGAAAATAAAATCGGAAAATCACAAGAATTTTCATAATATTCTACAGACATTCTGAATGTTTTTGATACAAGGGAGTAATGATGAATGGTTCACCAGAACAAAATATTTTATATCTAGTGTTTAGACCAGCTCAAGAACCTACCGAGGGGAAAGTATGACCATTGACTAATGTGGCACCCCTAGGGGTATTTGCCACAAAAATTGTTACTGACAGTAAATACAAATACTAAAATAGCAAGACTGCACTACCACCTCCGGCCAGAAGGGGGAGCTCCAGAGACTCCCCTTGATCCATTCTGGTCTGAGAGAAGAAATGGCAGTTGGGCTAAGGAGCTGAAAGTGAGAGGTCATACAGCTGAATTTCTAACAGCCCTATGACGGTTTCCAGGCCCAAATCACCGGCCTGAGGAGAAAAGGGACAGAGAAATAGGATATTGTGAGAACCGGGTAGCATTACAATGTAGCACAACAGCTGACGCACTCCTAAATTAGTGTCAATGCAACATGGGTGGGGGTGCAGAACCAGTGGCTAGAATGTATAGCATAAAACAAAAAGAAAAAGAAAAGAAGCCACCAAATAAATGTTCGCACACCACCTGATACGTATCAAAAAGGAACAACTTTAATGGGTAACACCACAAATAAAAACATTTAAAAACAATCCAACAAGACTCCCCCCGTCAGGCCCATAAAGCTCGTAAGTATATACATATACATGCTGTGTAAGGCCGGCTGTGTACAACGATACAATGCCGTATAGTGTCACATAAAGCAATACCATAAAGAACCGGGCATCCGGAAGATCTGGGCCCAAATGCCCCACAAGGGAACTCTGAGGGGAGAGGGAAAAGAAGGACAACACGCCCAACCCCCTCAAATGGAAACCCCTAAAGAGCCTAAACCACTGTGGCGTACTATATATGAGTGCCTACCATATGTAATACTACCATACCACCCTGTACGGTGTGAGCAGGGAGAGCAATACCTAGGCACATTCAGCAGGAAGCAGGCTCACATAACTGGTACTCCAACAGCCATATAGTCACCTTAGATAAGAATAATACGAGCAGGACCGACACGAGGGAGGACCCAACGCGTGTCGCGGTTACTCGGACCGCTTCGTCAGGGGAAAGTGCTTACCCGAGAGAACTTGTATTCTATATACAGGTGCCGGTGATCAAAACGCGCCGCACGTGTGCGCCGCCGTGGGCCGGAAATGACGTTGTCAGGGAATGAAATACCGCCCGCGCCTGCGCAGAAAGTGGAGGTGGATGTAAAAGGGCAGACGTCTCTGCCCACAGAGTCCCGATGCGCACGCGCCAGAACATGGCCAGCGGCTCGCATCGCTACTCAAACAGGTCACCCCAAGTGCGCGCAGCAGAAGAGGAACGTGATGCCAAACGTCACAGGTAGAAGGGTAACTCGTGTGGGAAATGTGAGAAACCCCAAGCGCCGCACAGGGTGAGCCAGCGAATGCTCCCAATATGCTACCACTGCACCCTAGGGAGGGAATATGTTAATTTTACATTATAAATAAACAATAACACAAAAGGAGGGTAACGTTGTTATACTATACACAGTTCATAGAACACTAACAACATGCTATAGTCCATGTGTATCCTGACTAAAAGTGGCCCATAGCCATGACTATGGATCCCATCCGCATCAATGAAGTCGCAATCCATGAAGGAATCTTGGTGCATCCGATTTCAATAGGGGAAACAAGTCTTCCGCTGGATCCCACCTGAGTACCCCCTATGATGGCATATACGGCCCACTCAGGCAGTCCAATGTAAATCCCGGTCAGCCACCAAATGAGTGTCCTAAAAAACTGTGCTCCAAATGACCCACTCAGCCCAAGAAGCCCGTAAAGTGCAGGTCCTCGTTAATACCATGGGGTGCTGTGGAATTGAGTAGATAAATCCACCGTGACTCCGCTTGGAGAAGCCGTTTATGTAAAGAGCCTCCTCGGCCCGAGGACCTGATCTGCTCCAAGCCCACCATCCTAACGTTGGCACAGCTACCACCATGATGAAGCAAGAAATGTGCGGCCACCGTGCTCAGCGTCTTGCCTTTCCTGATGTCCACAGACGCCGTATTGATGGTAGATAAGTGGCTCTGCATTCTCCGCC
Source organism: Ranitomeya imitator (assembly GCF_032444005.1). NCBI lineage: Eukaryota > Metazoa > Chordata > Amphibia > Anura > Dendrobatidae > Ranitomeya > Ranitomeya imitator. The sequence goes on from NC_091286.1 coordinate 52,986,676, forward strand.
TCAACTCTTGCGAAGTTTGACCTACATAAATGCAAGGACATGGGCAAATCAAAGCGTAAACCACATGAGCAGATTTGCAGTTAATGTAAGCTTTTAATTTGTGCTCTTTGCGATCCACAGGATTACTGAACAAATCCCGGACTGGGCGCATATAGGGACAGATACTGCAGTCGCCGCACGGGAATGATCCCCTCAGGACCATACCCCGATTGAGCCGCCTGGTGGGTCTCCTATAATGACTCCGGGTTAGTAAGTCCTTAAAGTTGGGGGCCCTTTTAGCCGTAATAAGAGGCCGCGTACTGATAACCTGGGAAGTAAGTGGGTCAGTGGCCAAGATCCTCCAATGATTGTTTAGGATCCTGCTCATCTCCGGCCAGTGGGTATGATACCCCGTAATAAACCGCACATACTTATCCGGTAATCTCCTATTGGCCACCAATAAAGAGTCTTGTGACTGTCCACTGGCCCTCTGATAGACCCGTGAAATGCATTTTTTGGGGTAATACCTGGACTTGAATTTTGCCGTGAGCTCCTTCGCTTCCCTCTTGAAGTCCGAATCCTGAGTGCAATTGCGCCTGGCCCTAAGAAATTGGCCCGTCGGGACCCCCTCTCTTGTATGTTTGGGGTGAAAGCTCCGATAGTCCAAAAATCCAGTGACAGCTGTGGGCTTCCGATAAAGACGTGTGGATATCAAGCCCCCCTGACAAATAACCTCCAGGTCCAGAAAATTCACTGAAATGGAAGAAAACTGGTAAGTCAAAAAAATATTGCAAGAATTGTTGTTGAGGAACCCCATAAACTGGGAAAGTTCCTCCGGAGAACCTGACCAAATGAAAAACACATCATCAATGAAGCGTGACCACCGTCGTACCCTGGTCTTAAAAAAATCAGAAATAAATACAAACGAAGATTCCCACCACCCCAAAAAAAGATTTGCGAACGAGGGGGCACAACGAGCCCCCATGGCCACACCCGAGGTCTGTAAATAAAACACCCGGTCAAATAAGAAAAAATTGTGCCTCAACGCAAAATCCAGCAAATCAATAATGAAGGAATCGTGTAATCTGTCCGAATCTACCTGTTGGTCAATGAAAAAGAGGACAGCCCGCATCCCGTCATCATGGTTGATATTGGAGTATAGCGACTCCACGTCGCAAGTAACCATGAGCTCCCCTGGAGCCAGTGCCACCCCTTTGTAAACATTGATGAAGTGTGAAGAATCCCTTATGTAGGACGGGAGCGCTGTAACCAAGGGCTGTAAAAAGAAATCAATATATCCACATGCCCTCTCACAAAGGCTGCCCCTACTGGAAACTATCGGGCGGCCCGGGGGTTTGGTGGTGCTCTTGTGGACCTTGGGTACCATATAGAACGTGGGTGTGATGGGTTGATCCACCCAGATGAAATCCCTCTCTTGTAGATTGATAATCCCAAGTTGAAAGGCCTTGTCAAGTAATGTTCTCAACTTGACGGAGAACACCCCAGTGGGGTCAGAGGGCAATTTACGATAAAAGTGGGAGTTGTTTAACTGTCTGTGTGCCTCCTCCAAATACATATGGTGGGGCCACAAGACGATGTTGCCCCCCTTGTCCGCCTCTCTGATGAGAAACTCATCGTTGTTACTAAGACCCAATAGGACCTTACGTTCTTGGCTGGTCAAATTGGCTCCAACCCCAGATCTGCCAGATAGAGCCTCTACATCCTGCTTGACCAACTCAAAAAAGATCTTAACAGCCGGAATAGTGGAGAGGGAAGGACAGACCATGGACCTGTTTCTGTGGGGAAAACGTGGCCTACCTCTGGGAGAATCACCCTCGTCCAACAAGTCCAGGAGGTCCTGAAACGCTTCTTGTTCGATACGATCTGGACCAGACAAGGAATTAGGCTGAGTATGTAGGACCTGTAACGTAATTTTCCTGCAAAAGAGAAAAAGATCCTTGATCAACGTGAACTTATCCATCCTCTGAGATGGTGAAAACGTCAAACCCCTTCTGAGAACCGACATCTCAATGGTACTAAGTGAATAGCTGGATAGATTGATAACCTGGAGAGAATCATTAATAGTGGAGCTATCATACTCACGGGCTTCATTGGTGGGCTGCGTGGTCATTAGTAATTCTTCCTCCGTTGGTTGTAAGACGTTGGCCTGCGGTTCCTGTTCCTGGTAATCCGCGTAAACAGGCCCACGTCTCCTCCGCCCGCGCCTAGTCCTGAACCTGTGTCGGACTCGCTTTCCGCGGAAGATAAAAAATCACTGGACAAATGACCATCGGGGGATGAAGACTTCTGTACTGAATCACTGACATTGGATTTGAAATTCCTGTCCCGTCGCTGGTTGCCCTGGTGTCTCCAATGAAACACTGCCTTACGGTCGAAGTCAGACTTGTCCCTCAGAAATTTTGACCTCTTCTTGTCCATGATTTCTCTATCGAATTTGTCCAGGATATCTTTAAGTTTGACTCTAAAGGGTTGGATTTGGGATACCTCGTCAAATTTGCTAAGGTCATTCTCCAGCCTTCTAATCTCCAACTTGACCTGACCAAGCAGATCTCTATCATGTGTAATCAGGAGGTTAATCAATATCTGCGAGCATCGCAGAAGGCCCCCCTCCCAAGTGGCTCGAAAGTTATCCGAGGGTTCCCAGGCGGGAAAAATGGAGACCCTCAGACCCCTTGGGACTAAATTCAATTTGAGGTACTCCTCCAAGCACCTGATGTTCCATAACAATTTGATCCCCTGTTTCTGGGCGGCCATAAGCTGAGTGGTAACCCGCGTAAAATCAGACTCCGGACCACTAGGAGCATGATCCGTAAACGCGGCAGAGGCAGCAACCCTCCACGCAGCCTCTCTGGCATCCCAATCCATCACACGCCACCGGAAACGTCCACCTGATCACCGGAATAAAAAGAACGTAGGTAATCAATAAATAAATGATTAAAGTCACAATAGACCGTGTGCTGCCAAGCCAAAGAAAGACATCACAGGATGCCTAGAAACAAACAGTACAATGTAGCACAACAGCTGACGCACTCCTAAATTAGTGTCAATGCAACATGGGTGGGGGTGCAGAACCAGTGGCTAGAATGTATAGCATAAAACAAAAAGAAAAAGAAAAGAAGCCACCAAATAAATGTTCGCACACCACCTGATACGTATCAAAAAGGAACAACTTTAATGGGTAACACCACAAATAAAAACATTTAAAAACAATCCAACAAGACTCCCCCCGTCAGGCCCATAAAGCTCGTAAGTATATACATATACATGCTGTGTAAGGCCGGCTGTGTACAACGATACAATGCCGTATAGTGTCACATAAAGCAATACCATAAAGAACCGGGCATCCGGAAGATCTGGGCCCAAATGCCCCACAAGGGAACTCTGAGGGGAGAGGGAAAAGAAGGACAACACGCCCAACCCCCTCAAATGGAAACCCCTAAAGAGCCTAAACCACTGTGGCATACTATATATGAGTGCCTACCATATGTAATACTACCATACCACCCTGTACGGTGTGAGCAGGGAGAGCAATACCTAGGCACATTCAGCAGGAAGCAGGCTCACATAACTGGTACTCCAACAGCCATATAGTCACCTTAGATAAGAATAATACGAGCAGGACCGACACGAGGGAGGACCCAACGCGTGTCGCGGTTACTCGGACCGCTTCGTCAGGGGAAAGTGCTTACCCGAGAGAACTTGTATCCTATATACAGGTGCCGGTGATCAAAACGCGCCGCACGTGTGCGCCGCCGTGGGCCGGAAATGACGTTGTCAGGGAATGAAATACCGCCCGCGCCTGCGCAGAAAGTGGAGGTGGATGTAAAAGGGCAGACGTCTCTGCCCACAGAGTCCCGATGCGCAAGCGCCAGATTGTATATAGGATACAAGTTCTCTCGGGTAAGCACTTTCCCCTGACGAAGCGGTCCGAGTAACCGCGACACGCGTTGGGTCCTCCCTCGTGTCGGTCCTGCTCGTATTATTCTTATCTAAGGTGACTATATGGCTGTTGGAGTACCAGTTATGTGAGCCTGCTTCCTGCTGAATGTGCCTAGGTATTGCTCTCCCTGCTCACACCGTACAGGGTGGTATGGTAGTATTACATATGGTAGGCACTCATATATAGTACGCCACAGTGGTTTAGGCTCTTTAGGGGTTTCCATTTGAGGGGGTTGGGCGTGTTGTCCTTCTTTTCCCTCTCCCCTCAGAGTTCCCTTGTGGGGCATTTGGGCCCAGATCTTCCGGATGCCCGGTTCTTTATGGTATTGCTTTATGTGACACTATACGGCATTGTATCGTTGTACACAGCCGGCCTTACACAGCATGTATATGTATATACTTACGAGCTTTATGGGCCTGACGGGGGGAGTCTTGTTGGATTGTTTTTAAATGTTTTTATTTGTGGTGTTACCCATTAAAGTTGTTCCTTTTTGATACGTATCAGGTGGTGTGCGAACATTTATTTGGTGGCTTCTTTTCTTTTTCTTTTTGTTTTAAACCGGGTAGCATTAATCACTACCCAGAACAGGCGCAAAGACGGATACCGGATCCGTGGCTGTATTCATTGTATATAATACAGCAACCGGAAAAACGTGAGGTGATATCAGCTTCACTAGGGCCGGACGCAGCAACAGACACAGAGTTCAGCGGTACTCTCGGAGGGGGTAAGCCGATAAAAGGACTCGGGTTGCCCGTCGAACCAGGGCCCGGAGGGGACAGATTGGGCCGGCAGCCAGTTCACATACAGCAGCAGGGCCACACAGAAACTGCGCACAATAAAAGGCGAAGACCCCGGCAGGGTCAAAGTAACTCAGAGTTCCCATACAGACTCCAGTGACAGGACTGGATTGTAAATCCCTTTATGTTGAAGTAAACTGGTTAAACGTTTCAGTGCCTCAGTCTTTCATTTGGACAATAGCCATCTATCCAGGATCAGGATCATCACCGCTGGGAGAACCTGCTGCTGAACAAGTAAGGGCCTGTTCCCTCATGATACCCCTTACACTGTGCATTGCCTGAGGCCACAGCACCGGGTCAAGCCACCCGTGACATCCCCCTCAAGAGACAGACCCCATTGGTCCGGTGCTGGGTACCCCGATCTCCTGGGCGTCACAATTGGCGTCACGAACAGGATCGAGCCAGCCCGTATACCGGGTATTGTGTGCCGTGATTGGAGCCCAAAACTGTGAAAACTTGGATGAAAAATCTTGAAAATTGACTTTATTAAAGAAAATTCCGTTCCCCATTGAAAACTATTGAAAGTGACTTTTCCCCATTGGTTATAATGGAGTAAAGATGGCCGCCATCCCCTGAGGTAATCACCTCGTAACCGTTAGGCACGAGACTGTTAATTGGGCTACGCCATTACTTGAGCCCCAGTCTGACTGAAAAACTTCAGAATCCGCCATTACGGAGCGCGCGGCGGGCGGGAGAAGCAGGGGGCGTGTCATTGTGGGCGGCATTAAGCTGAGCACTCTGACGTCAGAGCAAGGGGAAAACCAATCCTGCTGCACAGCGGAACGAATCCACACTATCCCGACGGAAGCGGAGAACCGGAAGGGTCCAGATTAACTAAGGGGGCACAGTATGTCGCAGCACGGAGACGTCGCAGCACCCGGCGACGCGAATGCAGCTGAAAGACAGAGTGTCGATAGAGAGTCCAGCAGCGCAGCGGTGCAAGGAGTGGCGCCCATCATGCCGGTGCTGATGCCATATACCCCGGGTGGCCCGTGGCTTCCAATGTATGAAGGTGAGCCTAATACCCTTGACAATTTCAGAGAAAAGATGCTGGCCCATTTTGACATGTTCCCCGTGGGTGAAGTTCAGCGTGTTAGTCTCCTGATGATGCAGTTAAGTGGCCATGCTAAGTGAGAAGTCACAGCATGGGCAGCTGATCTAAAAGGCACTGTTGAACGCATATTTGCTGGATTAAAAGCTACATTTGAAACCACGGCCAGCAGCAAAGCTAAAATACGATTCTTTAATTGCAAACAAAAAGCTAATGAGGGCGTGAGAGACTTTGCCTTAAACCTGCAGGAAGCCCTTAAATCACTCACACTGGCTGAACCCATTTTTAACACCGGAGCGGATAAACTGCTAAGAGATCAATTTATTGAGGGACTCTACACCCCTTCTCACCGGGGGCATGTGAGCATGCTTGTTTTTAAGAACCCTGAATTGACATTTGCCCAATTAAAGGAGAGCGCTATACGTCTCCAGCTGGCAGAGGCACCTAGGGATCAGGATCCTGCGCAACCCATGGCAGAGGCACCTCAACAACAGGGAGTGCCAGTGACATCAGCTATGTCTGGGGCCATTGCTAAGCCCCTGGGGCCCAGTACTAATGAGGCTCTTCAACAAAAGCTTGACTCTTTAGCTGATGTTGTTGCTTCAATGGCTAAAACCATGCAGGAGATGAGAGGACACAAGATGGAGTTGGCAAACTGTAGAGAGGATGTTCCATGGATGAGACCCCGGAGATACCCGACATGGAGAGGACGACCCCGCGACCGCTACCAACCGGATGGACAGCCCAATTGTCGCCGTTGCCAGCAGCCAGGCCACTTTGCACGAGATTGTGATTTAAACGGGAATCCCCTGGGAATGCGGGCCGCTTCGCAGGAATGAACTTTCAAGGCCCAACACCCTGGCACGACAGGTACATCGGAGGACGACCCATTATCCCTATCGTGCTGGACGGAATGCCCCTCAACGCTTTGCTGGACACAGGTTCCCAGATTTCATCTATACCGTATATCCTTTATAAGAGGTACTGGGCTGATGCAGATATTGATAAAGGGCCCTCTGATGTTGAACTAGATATATGAGCCAGTAATGGTAAGTTGGTACCGAAACTAGGATTCAGAGAGATGACCATAAAGATTGGTAAAGTAGAATTGAAGAAACAGGGTATAATTGTTGTTGATGTTGACCGGCGGAACTGTGAACCCACTGTATTGATAGGAATGAATGTGTTAGAGAACTGCTTTTCCGAAGTTATTTCTGTCTTACAGCAAATTGCTGAAACTGCCCAATCCTGCCAGCAGAGAGTGCTCTGAAGGGAAATAAAAGTATTGATGTTAAGGCAACAGGTAGAAGTTGCAGGTGGAGAAATCGGCAGTGTGAGGGTAAGTGATCCGACATCTATTGTAATCCCACCAAAAACAGAAATGCTGGTATGGTGTAGAGCAGCCATTGGTACTAAGGGACGAGATTATCAAGCCTTAATAGAACCAGTGTACACCGACAGCAGGCCCACTATACTCACAGCACGAGGGGTAGTCGAGGTACACCGGGGACGAGTGCCGGTACGACTTTTGAACTGTGGAGAGGAAGAGGTCACTTTGCCAAGGTATGCTACAGTGGCAAAGCTATATACTGTTGACAACAATGCCATCACAACCATTGAGCCCTTAGAACCAACCTGTCAGGTGGAAGGCAACGGCTCAGACGGAGAATTGGAGGATTGGTGCCAACAGCTACACGTGGGCATAAATTCAACACCTACCCATCAAAAACAAGGGGTGTATAGGCTAGTGACGGAATATGAACAAGTCTTCAGTAAACACCCATTGGACTTCGGACGGATAGAAGGGGTAGAACACACAATCCCCACAGGTGACCATCCCCCAATAAAAGAAAGATATAGACCCATACCGCCCGCTCACTATCAATGTGCAAAAGATATGCTGAGGGATATGAAACAGGCCGGGGTAATAAGAGACAGCTGTAGCCCCTGGGCGGCCCCTCTAGTGATTGTCAAAAAAAAGGACGGAACCATGAGAATGTGCGTAGACTACCGGAAGATTAATAACATCACCCATAAAGACGCCTACCCCTTGCCTAGGATAGAAGAGTCCTTAACTGCTTTGAAATCAACTGCTAATCATTTTTCCACCTTAGACTTAACAAACGGGTATTGGCAAGTCCCTGTGGCTGAGAGAGATAAGGAAAAGACGGCATTCACCACACCAATGGGTCTATGTGAATTTAATCGCATGCCGTTCGGACTCTGCATCGCATCCGGTACCTTCCAGCGGCTGATGGAATGCTGCCTCGGACACAAGAACTTCGAGACCGTCCTCCTGTACCTAGATGATGTGATCGTCTACTCAAAGACTTACGAACAACACTTAATAGACCTGGCAGAAGTGTTCGAAGCCTTATCCAGGTATGGCATGAAAGTCAAGCCATCCAAATGTCACCTTCTCAAGCCAAAGGTACAGTACCTGGGACACATCGTGAGTTCGGAGGGAGTAGCACCAGATCCCGAGAAAATAAGCGCCATAAGGGATTGGCCAAGACCTACCAGCGCAAAAGAAGTGAGACAATTCCTGGGATTGGTGGGTTACTATCGCAGATTTATAAAAGGATTTACCAAGTTGGCAGCACCCTTGCAAGACACCTTGGTAGGGCAGACGAAGAAACCTTCAAACCGAAACCCTCCTTTTCAGTGGAATGATGAAAGGGAAGACTCCTTTGAACAACTAAAGAAGGCACTAACCGGAGAAGAGGTTCTGGCATACCCAGATTACCATCAACCTTTCATCCTCTACACCGATGCTAGTAATGTGGGACTAGGAGCGGTGCTGTCACAAAAGCAAGAAGGTCGGGAGAAAGTCATCGCCTTTGCAAGTAGAAAGCTCCGGCCTACTGAAAGAAATTCAGAAAATTACAGCTCCTTCAAATTGGAACTACTGGCAGTAGTTTGGGCTGTGACTGAACGTTTCAAACACTATCTGGCCGCTGCAGAATTTATTGTCTATACTGACAACAATCCGTTGACCCACCTGGACACAGCCAAATTAGGTGCGTTAGAACAGCGATGGATAGCCCGGTTATCTAATTACAACTTCATAATCAAGTATCGAGCAGGTCGCAAGAATGGAAATGCCGATGCCCTATCCCGGATGCCACACTTGGGAGCAGAAGAGGAAACGGGGGAGCTTGAAGAAATTGAACTACCAGCCTTCCATCGTCCCAAGGCAAAACATCATCAGTCAAGTACCTATCAGAAACAACAAGAGGTGAATTTTAATCCGTTAGCACACCATAGATGGGCTGACACCCAAGACAGCAATCCGGCTGTGAAGTTGGTGAAGGAACTGTTGACTGAGCAAAGTGCATATCCCGATGAGGATGCCCCAGAAGAGACGCATCAACTCTGGAAAGAGAGAGGCAAAATGTTCCTGTATCAAGGGAAGCTCTGTAGAAGATACACCAATCCGAAAACACATGAATTGGTTTGGCAGATTATTGTGCCTAAACAAGATGTGAAGATGGTCCTCGAAGCTTACCATAATGGTGCTGGTCACTTCGGTTGGAAAAAGTTAGAAGTACTTCTAAGAGAAAGATTTTATTGGGTCGGGATGAGAAAATCAATCGAACAGTGGTGCAGAAACTGTGGCCCGTGCAACCTCAGAAGAAACGATCAAAAGAACCAAAGAGCACCACTGCAGCCCATAATCACCAAACAACCACTTGAACTTGTAGCCATAGACCACGTGAAGTTGACACCAAGCCGGTCCGGCTATGTCTATGCCTTGACCATCGTGGACCATTATTCACGCTTCTTGGTAGTAGTACCCGTAAAAGATCTGACAGCAAAAACAGCGGCCAAAGCGTTCCAAACGTACTTTTGTAGACCCCATGGATATCCGGAACAGGTTCTCACCGACCAAGGTACAGCCTTTGAATCAGAGATCTTCAGAGAATTCTGTAATATGTATGGTTGCAAAAAGATCCGGACGACGGCCTATCATCCACAAACAAACGGCTTATGCGAGAAGATGAACCATATTGTAATAGACCTACTAAAGACTTTACCTGAGACAGAAAGGAATCAATGGCCAGAGAAATTGCCTGACTTGGTGGATCTGTATAATCATGTCCCGGTGAGCTCCACCAACTGCACCCCAGCTTACCTTATGCGTGCAAGACCCGGCCAATTACCAATCGATCTAGAAATGGGAATTCTGAAACCAGACGCAGAAGTTCAAGACTCCAATTGGGATATCATACGGCAAAAGCAGTATTGCCAAGTGCAAGAGAGTGTGGAAAGAAGCCTTCAGCAAACTAGAGAAAGACAAGAGCGAACTTTCAACCAGAATGCTCTAGCGACCCCATTAAGACCGGGTGACCAAGTGCTCAAGAGAAATCGTCGAACCAATAAACTAGACAATCAGTGGGAAGCCGTACCCTACACAGTTTTACCAACAAGAATGGATAATCCTAAAATGTGTCTCATTAGCAAAAACGGAGGCTTAACATCTGTACTAGTGTCAAGAGACAATCTTAAATTATGTCCGGAAGCATTGAAAGAGCCAGAAGTTGTCCAGCCAGAACCAGAAGTTATTCAACCCATGCAGGTCCAATCAGTAAAGGAAAAAGAAGAGGAAATGTATCACACCTGTATAGGAGACTTTCCCAAAACCCTACTAACATACCATGGTGCAGTAGTGGTTCCCATGGTGGCCTTTTACCCAACACCGAACCCAATACCAGAAGTCCCAAGACAGGAAGGGGCTGACTCCGTACTACAGGAGGTTCCAGGCCAGGAAGAACAGATTCCTGATCAGAGTAATCCCATTCACGGTGGACTTGCCAACTCCATAGTCATGGAATTATCTTTAGCAGAGCGGGCAGATACTACATCCGCAGTAGACAGTAGTACACCACATGAAGAGATACCGCTATTACGTAGATCACAGCGTAGTACCCAGGGTCAATTACCGGCCAGGTATGCAGATTACCAATTATAAAACTATAGTCATTGTTATCATTCTGCAACGTTTAAGCCCAGTACCTACAGAGACTTGTCTGTATGAACTTCTTGCATATTCTTGAACTTGTTATCAGCCCGGAGGCACTAAATCAAAGCTCCGGAAAGACTGCTTTTTGAACTTTGCTTTTTGCTCTTTTTGAACTTTCTTTAGACTTTATATTGACAACTTCGTTGGAAAAATGGAACTAAATTCCTGGGCACAAAGTGCAGTGCCTTTCCTAGTACCTTCAAGGATAGGACTGTAATAATGGACGCTATTTGAAGTGACTTTTTACAGAACTCTATTTTTGTTTCCTTGAGTGGTTTTTGTAACTTTTCATTTTTAAGACTCTGTACATATTAATTGTTATTTCAAAATGTTGTCGTCCCACAGTCCCGGAGTATTGTTCTTAACTAAGGGGGAATGTGGCACCCCTAGGGGTATTTGCCACAAAAATAGTTACTGACAGTAAATACAAATACTAAAATAGCAAGACTGCACTACCACCTCCGGCCAGAAGGGGTAGCTCCAGAGACTCCCCTTGATCCATTCTGGTCTGAGAGAAGAAATGGCAGTTGGGCTAAGGAGCTGAAAGTGAGAGGTCATACAGCTGAATTTCTAACAGCCCTATGACGGTTTCCAGGCCCAAATCACCGGCCTGAGGAGAAAAGGGACAGAGAAAAAGGATATTGTGAGAACCGGGTAGCATTAATCACTACCCAGAACAGGCGCAAAGATGGATACCGGATCCGTGGCTGTATTCATTATATATAATACAGCAACCGGAAAAACGTGAGGTGATATCAGCTTCACTAGGGCCGGACGCAGCAACAGACACAGAGTTCAGCGGTACTCTCGGAGGGGGTAAGCCGATAAAAGGACTCGGGTTGCCTGTCGAACCAGGGCCCGGAGGGGACAGATTGGGCCGGCAGCCAGTTCACATACAGCAGCAGGGCCACACAGAAACTGCGCACAATAAGAGGCGAAGACCCCGGCAGGGTCAAAGTAACTCAGAGTTCCCATACAGACTCCGGTGACAGGACTGGATTGTAAATCCCTTTATGTTGAAGTAAACTGGTTAAACGTTTCAGTGCCTCAGTCTTTCATTTGGACAATAGCCATCTATCCAGGATCAGGATCATCACCGCTGGGAGAACCTGCTGCTGATCAAGTAAGTGCCTGTTCCCTCATGATACCCCTTACACTGTGCATTGCCTGAGGCCACAGCACCGGGTCAAGCCACCCGTGACATCCCCCTCAAGAGACAGACCCCATTGGTCCGGTGCTGGGTACCCCGGTCTCCTGGGCGTCACACTTATATTTTCTAGAGGACTGTTTTTCGAGGCTAATGCCTACAGCACTGCTCATCAAAATAAGCAGAAATTTACATTATAAAATTCTAACTTAGCAACGATAAGGGAATTAAATCCTAAACACATATTAAAAGACTAGATGTTTTTGCAAAAGGACTTAGAGCTCAATGTTACATAAATTCTGGGAAGCTAACCATCTTTATTAATTCTTTACTACCCATCAACATTGAGGAATAAAGGTAAAATATTGGCCTAAAACCATGAGAAGATTCCCAAAAGATCTATTGGTTTCACCTTTCTAAGATACAACATATTATAGTAACTAAGACCATATGTTTGACTCTTGGCCAAGGCAACATCTGCCTGGGATGTGAATATATCTACATATGTTTTTGTGGGTTACCAACTATAGTTGGCTGGCATTTATGAAAACTGAGCATGTGTTCAGACTCTATGGCCATATGGACTTGATTTCATACATGTAATATCTTATTGCTCCTGAAGATATATCAAATAGAGCCCTACTCTGTACTCTTGAGGAGCAAAACTATAGTTGGGTGTCACTGTTTTGCCACATAACCCAAGTCATGTTTCAAGGCTTCATCAGGGGTCACTAAGAAGCCACAATGCTGGGTCAGATTTGTCATGTAGCAGATAGCACTCTTTTCCAATGGCCTTATTGACTCATATCGGGTTCCTTAGGGTTCCAATGTGGTTTCCATCATTCTTTCCATAAAATTTGACAAGTCTTCTAATGAAAGTCCCGAATGCAGTCTTTGCAGTGTAAGCAGAGTCCGACACTACAGCCAACCATAGGTGGCACTAATGGACAGTTTTCTTCCACTTCTGTTAAACAATAAGCCATTGAATTTCTTTCTTCATTTTATGAAAGACTGTCTATCTCAGTGGAGATCTTCAAAAACACCAATGTTCTAATATTTTCATGCTTACCAGTTACACAAACTAATATCTATGTAATATATCGTGGTGTTGCCATAGATACCACTTATTCAATCGACACTAGTATTCCGTCAACAGTCTGTTATACATTGAAATGCATTATTAACAGAAACCTATTCATTATTAGTGGACTTTAGAGTGACAATTTGTATGATTTCCCACATTGTTCATTTTTATATTGATCTTATCTGTTATGGTTTTTTTAATGCCATACTCTTTGATACGTACTTTTCATCTATAGTCTTAGAAATGTGCTTCTAGTCACTTCATATAATAAATACTGCTTCCAAACGAAGGTACTGTATATATATATGCACATATATCGCCAGATTATCTTACTGCATCACCGTGTGCGAGTATAGTAGACCGCATGACCGTCTTCAAAATTAAAATGATCTCACACTAATTAAGAAGTTATTTTGTAGCATACTGTACATTTATATAACAGATAATTACATTTTTTTTACAAAAGTTTTTTTCACACTGAATCTATTATTCTCAAAATAGATGTACTCCAAATCCACAAATTGCCTTGAAAAAAACGTGTAACACATTATTCTCTTTTCCTCAGACACAAATCGTCTTCACTATTGTGCTGTCAGACATACCAGCTGCACTATCCGTACAGTTTTGTATCGCTGTCTTTCGCTATCTCTATGGATAAGCCTTGAACTGTGGCCTCTTCTTACTATCCAGATTCGCCATAAATCAGTTACTGCATTTCCTGCTTCTGCTTTTATACATGCTATTATAGTCCCTTCTGATTGGCTGTGTTATATCATGTGATGTGATAGCTGCCAGGCATTGTAGGGCAGTTTTCACTGCCGTGCTCAAGTTCATGTAGACCTTCTCTAGCTAATGCAATCTCCTGCTATGTGCAAATGGGGGCAAACATTACAGATTGGTCCAAAAGGACTGGCGAAATGGGGACTTCATAAAACAAATGTTCCGTGAAGAAACCCGATAAATTTTTGAGATGGACACTTTGAAACCTAAAGGTCTGAACAATGAAGTGGAATTGTTTGCATTCAATTAGACTGTGCAGGATGAGCCGCGAATATTTAAAGCCACTCAGCGCAGGGGGAGCCAACCCCGATAAAGGAATCCGCCGATATTCCAAAACGTGTGTTTTTTTTGGCTCCCACTGCGATCCGTACTCTTCAGGGGCACCACGTGACCACTGATCACGTGACCCAAACGTCACAAAGGTCCTGCCGAGCACCGCAAAAGGATCTGTAAACATAGGCCGCGCGCGCGTCTGTCACCGGCCGGGACAGCGCTCGCAGAAGCTGCCTGAAAGCCGACGAGCAAATACAACCATAAATCTAAGTAACCTTGCTCTACTGCTACTGTTTGGCACCTACGGACAGTTTTTAATCCATGCAGTTACTTCCATCACAGGTACTGAGCGATTACCTTGTCACTTGTAGAACCTTTTATGGGAGTCAATCTGCAGACAAAAAGAGCACCAGGGAACTTTAGGGGACATAATCAGAGAATATTCTTTTAAACGACTTTGTTTTTACTTTCGTAAGACACTATATTTATTTAATAGCATTTTCTGGTATCATGAAAAAAGGGGCACTATAATAATCCAGACATAACCTAGCATTGTGGTGTAATACATTTGGATTAAATATCCCTCTTTCTTCTTATCATAGTTTGACCCTACATAACCTCTGATCTGACCTACCTCAGCACAAAGCATCTTGAGCGCTATCCTCACCTAACTGGTAAATAACATTGTTAGTGTTCACCCAATGCATTCTATCCTATAGCGCGGGTATACATCTTTATTTCATTGTAGTCTTCCATTCCCTCATGTGGTTCAGGGCTTTACCTGCAGCTGTATTAATACACTTACATTAGCGCCGCTACCTATCAAGCCCTTTGTCGCATCTAATGTATATACAAATTCAATTTTTTAAAGTGTGAATGTGTGCTTTCTTTTTTTCCTGGCAAAGACGTAGTTAAAAGGTTAATTGGGGATTAACAAAAGGCATCAGCTTTTTTTCTGCTTATGCATTCAGTGTGGAATTGCACCTTATCCCTATATCCCTATTCAACTGAGTAATGAGCCGCAATAAGGTAGAATGTTTATAGAAAGGAAAAATTAGTATACCCTTATCTTCAAGATACAATAGTGATTACCAGTATATGTTATATTCAGAATATATATACCGTATATACTAGTAGACATATCTATCACCTTTAGTTAATGTTGCCCAGTTCCTATTTAAACTCCGTACTAAACCAGTGCTGAATAAAACAAGAATCTGTCTGCAAATAAATTGCGAAATCAGAGGATACATGTCTGGCATGTTGCAGAAAATAGACACCCCTGTGTAATAAATGTCATAAATAGAGCACTCAGGGTAGAGATGCAAGGTCCAGCTAGTTAAAAAAAAGTAACTACATTTTTTTTTACAAATTGATAGAACAGGTAAAGATTAGAAACTTTGAAAAATATCTTATCAGAGAAATAAGCTTCCTTCTCAATTTATCAGTAATTGCTTTGTCTCCTGATCATTCATTCTCAAAATCTGCTCAAATTTGTCTACAAATCTGTCTGCAGTCTCTATAGGAAAAGGGCAAAGTCTTCTAATGCAGAGGAAAAATTGTAAAGAAGCAGCAAACAAGTCATGTAATTGCACAGAAGCACCATTAAACCCCATGTACATACATTTATACTTTAAATTATTGAAGCTGTTATTGAAACTAAAATAATTTTGTCAAATGTCGCTATTTATGAGTATATAAAATATGGGAGAATTCAATAGATATACAGTGTAATTATATAAAGATAGATGCAAATGATAATACATTTTCTATTCAAGGGCACTGGATTTTCTATCATGGCATAAAGGCTATTTCTTATTTAGGGACTTAACATATTATAGACTGATATGTGGCTTAGGGGTTAGCACTCTAGCCTTGAAACGCTTTTGTTCAAATTCCACCAATCACAACATTTACCAAGAGCTCTAATGTTCTCCCCGTATTTGTGTGGGTTTCTTCCATATTCTTTGGTTTCCTCCCATGCTTTCTAGATCTACTGGTAGGGAATTTAGATTGTTGGTCCCAATGGGGTTAGTGACGATGATGTGTGTAAAGTACGATGGAATTAATGTCATCATATAAGCAAGCAAAATGAATAAATTGAAGGTAGCTCATAAAAAACAGTGATTGCCTTGCCACATATCCATTGAGAGATGACATCATGAAAATGGGCTTCCTGAGAACTTATTCTTTAGGAACTTAATGGCGTAGTTGTAACATAGTAACATAGTAACATAGTTAGTAAGGCCGAAAAAAGACATTTGTCCATCCAGTTCAGCCTATATTCCATCATAATAAATACCCAGATCTACGTCCTTCTACAGAACCTAATAATTGTATGATACAATATTGTTCTGCTCCAGGAAGACATCCAGGCCTCTCTTGAACCCCTCGACTGAGTTCGCCATCACCACCTCCTCAGGCAAGCAATTCCAGATTCTCACTGCCCTAACAGTAAAGAATCCTCTTCTATGTTGGTGGAAAAACCTTCTCTCCTCCAGACGCAAAGAATGCCCCCTTGTGCCCGTCACCTTTCTTGGTATAAACAGATCCTCAGCGAGATATTTGTATTGTCCCCTTATATACTTATACATGGTTATTAGATCGCCCCTCAGTCGTCTTTTTTCTAGACTAAATAATCCTAATTTCGCTAATCTATCTGGGTATTGTAGTTCTCCCATCCCCTTTATTAATTTTGTTGCCCTCCTTTGTACTCTCTCTAGTTCCATTATATCCTTCCTGAGCACCGGTGCCCAAAACTGGACACAGTACTCCATGTGCGGTCTAACTAGGGATTTGTACAGAGGCAGTATAATGCTCTCATCATGTGTATCCAGACCTCTTTTAATGCACCCCATGATCCTGTTTGCCTTGGCAGCTGCTGCCTGGCACTGGCTGCTCCAGGTAAGTTTATCATTAACTAGGATCCCCAAGTCCTTCTCCCTGTCAGATTTACCCAGTGGTTTCCCGTTCAGTGTGTAATGGTGATATTGATTCCCTCTTCCCATGTGTATAACCTTACATTTATCATTGTTAAACCTCATCTGCCACCTTTCAGCCCAAGTTTCCAACTTATCCAGATCCATCTGTAGCAGAATACTATCTTCTCTTGTATTAACTGCTTTACATAGTTTTGTATCATCTGCAAATATCGATATTTTACTGTGTAAACCTTCTACCAGATCATTAATGAATATGTTGAAGAGAACAGGTCCCAATACTGACCCCTGCGGTACCCCACTGGTCACAGCGACCCAGTTAGAGACTATACCATTTATAACCACCCTCTGCTTTCTATCACTAAGCCAGTTACTAACCCATTTACACACATTTTCCCCCAGACCAAGCATTCTCATTTTGTGTACCAACCTCTTGTGCGGCACGGTATCAAACGCTTTGGAAAAATCGAGATATACCACGTCCAATGACTCACCGTGGTCCAGTCTATAGCTTACCTCTTCATAAAAACTGATTAGATTGGTTTGACAGGAGCGATTTCTCATAAACCCATGCTGATATGGAGTTAAACAGTTATTCTCATTGAGATAATCCAGAATAACATCCCTCAGAAACCCTTCAAATATTTTACCAACAATAGAGGTTAGACTTACTAGCCTATAATTTCCAGGTTCACTTTTAGAGCCCTTTTTGAATATTGGCACCACATTTGCTATGCGCCAATCCTGCGGAACAGACCCTGTCTCTATAGAGTCCCTAAAAATAAGAAATAATGGTTTATCTATTACATTACTTAGTTCTCTTAGTACTCGTGGGTGTATGCCATCCGGACCCGGAGATTTATCTATTTTAATCTTATTTAGCCGGTTTCGCACCTCTTCTTGGGTTAGATTGGTGACCCTTAATATAGGGTTTTCATTGTTTCTTGGGATTTCACCTAGCATTTCATTTTCCACCGTGAATACCGTGGAGAAGAAGGTGTTTAATATGTTAGCTTTTTCCTCGTCATCTACAACCATTCTTTCCTCACTATTTTTTAAGGGGCCTACATTTTCAGTTTTTATTCTTTTACTATTGATATAGTTGAAGAACAGTTTGGGATTAGTTTTACTCTCCTTAGCAATGTGCTTCTCTGTTTCCTTTTTGGCAGCTTTAATTAGTTTTTTAGATAAAGTATTTTTCTCCCTATAGTTTTTTAGAGCTTCAATGTCACACATGAGCACTAAGGCTTTCTTGTATGTCTACAAAACTGATGGCTAGAGTAAAGTGTTGGGATAGTTTTTCAGTGTGGCCCCCAGTGATCATACATTTATTACCTATATTGCTCATGGGTGGTCTAATCCCCGTAATTCCACTATTATATAGCTTTTCCCTATAATTCAGCACTCCTTTCTAATTAGCATATTTTTCAATGGCTTTGTCTAAAAAACACCTTTTATCTTTAGCTTTTGTTCTTTTAAGTTTCTCTTCAACAAAGAACTGAGAAGTCAAAGGAAGAAAACTATGGCTTGTTTCCAGAATATGAAGTGAGAATGAATTCAGGAAGAGAAGCTCTTCTCTAGAACAAAAGTACCAAAGTTTTAAAGAGAACCTGTCACCAGTTTTGTTATGTGTCAACTAAAACTATGACCTTAACCAGCACCTGTGCTGCAGTCCATCAATGGTTATATAACCCCCTGGCTCCCCCCAAAAGCCTTTTGAAGTTCTTCTGTGCTGTATGTTAATCCTGTCGGTCCGGTCTGATGGGTGTGTTTTCTGTGGGCTTCATCCCTCCTCCTGGCTTCTTGATCCCTCCTCCCGGCTGCTGCTTTATGTGTTCCTGATGTAATTAACGTGGAAGATGCCTTCTGTGAAATCCACATAGCCTGGCGTAATTTTGCACATGTGCACAGAAATCGTCGGCTCGCGCCTGCACACTATGGTTTGCCCTATTGCAGGCAGAGCCGAAAATATAAGTGTGCATGGATTCACATCAATTACGAGCAGCATGAGGACAGTGAGCAGCAGCCAGGAGGAGGGATAGAGAAGCTGGGAGGAGGGATGGAGACTGCAGAAATCGACAGGACTAACATACAACTTAGGATAACTTCAAAAGGTTTTTGGGGTTGTATACAGGGGGAGTAAGGGGGTTATATAACCATTGATGAACTGCAGCACAGGCATTGAATAAGGTCATGGCACAGGACAAAACTAGTGACAGGTTCCTTTTAAAAAGTTCTATGGAATGAGTAATCTTAAAGTGCTTTAAAGTCTGAGAGTACCTAGTACTCATTATAGTATACTACAAAGTTATGTGGCACCCCAGGAGTTCGGGTACCACAGTGGTGCTGCCTTCCTATCGGCGAGGGTAATGCCATGCCTGGAGACAGGAGGCCGATAATCTCACATACAACACATTCTGACTCCTGGCGAGAAGGGAGAGCTCAAAACCTGGTTTAATTACATCCTAGTCTGGAGGAGGAGTTGGTTAGTCTGGTGCAGACAAGAGACAGGGAAGGAGCAGAAAAGAACAGAGGAGCTAGAGGAGGCTGCGATATGGCCCCTCAAAGCTAAGCACAGAAACCTGGCACTGGGAGCCCGACGTTGTGGGAACTGCAAGTCCCACAGCAGAACCGGAGGGAAGAGAGCTAAGAGTAACTTGCCCACATTAAACCTGAGGTACAGCAGCATTCCAGAGCCCGGAGTCACCGTGTAAAGAGACCCCAGAGAAAAGGCTCGAGCTGCCTGCCATGCGGGTACTGTTCCAGGACAGGAGAGAACGAGGACTGTTGTGAATTCTGTGGCTGAATTCACTCCTGTGGTCACAAGTGGTACTGCAGCTTCTGGGCTTCCTCCCTCAGGTGTTCTGGTGAGCTCGTTGGCTGCCTTGTTATTTAACTCCACCTGATTCTGTCTTCCTTGCTCCTTGTCAATGTTCCAGTGTTGGATCTGAGCTTCTGGATCTTTCCTGTGGCCTGCTGCTCTGCTTAGATAAGTGCTTCTTTGCTTTTGTTGCTGTTTTTTCTGTCCAGCTTGTCTATTTGTTTTTGCTGGAAGCTCTGAGACGCAAAGGGTGTACCGCCGTGCCGTTAGTTCGGCACGGTGGGTCTTTTTGCCCCTTTGCGTGGTTTTTTGCTTTAGGGTTTTTTGTAGACTGCAAAGTTCTCTTTGCTATCCTCGCTCTATCTAGAATATCGGGCCTCACTTTGCTGAATCTATTTCATCCCTACGTTTTGTCTTTTCATCTTGCTAACAGTCATTATATGTGGGGGGCTGCCTTTTCCTTTGGGGTATTTCTCTGAGGCAAGTCAGGCTTGTATTTCTATCTTCAGGCTAGTCAGTTCCTCAGGCTGTGCCGAGTTGCATAGGTAGTGTCAGGCGCAATCCACAGCTGCCTTTAGTTGTGTTTAGGATAGGTTCAGGTATTGCGGTCTACAGAGATTCCACGTCTCAGAGCTCGTTCTATTGTTTTTGGGTTATTGTCAGATCACTGTATGTGCTCTGATTACTGGCACACTGTGTTACTGGATTGCCTTCATAACAGTACAAGGAGCCTTACTAATGATTCTCAATAGAGGAAAAAAAGAAGTTTTGACATCTTTTTTTTTTCTCAGCTCTGTGTTCAGTCTTTTTTTTCCCCTAGACATCAGGGTGCTTCAGGACACAGCTGTGGACATGGATATTCAGGCTCTGTGCTCTTCAATGGATAATCTCGTTATAAATGTACAAAAGATTCAAGATACAATTGATCAGAAATCTATGCTAGAACCAAGAATTCCTATTCCTGATTTGTTTTTTGGTGATAGAACTAAGTTTCTGAGCTTCAAAAATAATTGTAAGCTATTTCTGGCCTTGAAACCTCATTCTTCTGGTAATTCAGTTCAACAGGTTTTGATTATTATTTCTTTTTTGCGCGGCGACCCTCAGGACTGGGCATTTTCTCTTGCGCCAGGAGACCCTGCATTGAGTGGTGTCGATGCGTTTTTCCTGGCGCTCGGATTGCTGTACGATGAGCCTAATTCAGTGGATCAGGCTGAGAAAAATTTGCTGGCTTTGTGCCAGGGTCAGGATGATATAGAAGTATATTGTCAGAAATTTAGGAAGTGGTCAGTACTCACTCTGTGGAATGAATCTGCGCTGGCAGCTTTGTTCAGAAAGGGTCTCTCTGAGGCTCTTAAGGATGTCATGGTGGGTTTTCCTATGACTGCTGGTTTGAATGAGTCTATGTCTTTGGCCATTCAGATCGGTCGTCGCTTGCGCGAGCGTAAATCTGTGCACCATCTGGCGGTATTGTCTGAGATTAAACCTGAGCCTATGCAGTGCGATAGGACTATGACCAGAGTTGAACGGCAAGAACACAGACGTCTGAATGGGCTGTGTTTCTACTGTGGTGATTCCACTCATGCTATTTCTGATTGTCCTAAGCGCACTAAGCGGTTCGATAGGTCTGCCGTCATTGGTACTGTACAGTCCAAATTCCTTCTGTCCATTACCTTGATATGCTCTTTGTCATCGTATTCTGTCATGGCGTTTGTGGATTCAGGCGCTGCCCTGAATCTGATGGATTTGGATTATGCTAAACGTTGTGGGTTTTTCTTGGAGCCTTTGCGGTGTCCTATTCCGTTGAGAGGAATTGATGCTACACCTTTGGCCAAGAATAAACCTCAGTACTGGGCCCAGCTGACCATGTGCATGGCTCCTGCACATCAGGAAGTTATTCGCTTTCTGGTGCTACATAATCTGCATGATGTGGTCGTGTTGGGGTTGCCATGGCTACAAACCCATAATCCAGTATTGGATTGGAACTCTATGTCGGTATCCAGCTGGGGTTGTCAGGGGGTACATGGTGATGTTCCATTTTTGTCTATTTCGTCATCCACTCCTTCTGAGGTCCCAGAGTTCTTGTCTGATTATCAGGATGTATTTGAAGAGCCCAAGTCCGATGCCCTACCTCCGCATAGGGATTGTGATTGTGCTATCAATTTGATTCCTGGTAGTGAATTCCCTAAAGGTCGTTTATTTAATTTATCCGTGCCTGAACACACCGCTATGCGCAGTTATGTGAAGGAATCCCTGGAGAAGGGACATATTCGCCCATCGTCATCACCACTGGGAGCAGGGTTCTTTTTTGTAGCCAAGAAGGATGGTTCGCTGAGACCGTGTATTGATTACCGCCTTCTTAATAAGATCACTGTTAAGTTTCAGTATCCCTTGCCATTGTTATCTGACTTGTTTGCTCGGATTAAGGGGGCTAGTTGGTTCACTAAGATAGATCTTCGTGGTGCGTATAATCTGGTGAGAATCAGGCAAGGAGATGAATGGAAAACGGCATTTAATACGCCCGAGGGTCATTTTGAGTATCTAGTGATGCCGTTCGGACTTGCCAATGCTCCATCTGTTTTTCAGTCTTTTATGCATGACATCTTCCGTGAGTATCTGGATAAATTCCTGATTGTTTACTTGGATGACATTTTGATCTTCTCAGATGATTAGGAGTCTCATGTGAAGCAGGTCAGAATGGTTTTCCAGGTCCTGCGTGCTAATTCTTTGTTCGTGAAGGGATCAAAGTGTCTCTTCGGTGTGCAGAAAGTTTCATTTTTGGGGTTCATCTTTTCCCCTTCTACTATCGAGATGGATCCGGTTAAGGTCCAAGCCATCCAGGATTGGACTCAGCCGACATCTCTGAAAAGTCTGCAAAAGTTCCTGGGCTTTGCTAATTTTTATCGTCGCTTCATCTGTAATTTTTCTAGCATTGCCAAACCATTGACCGATTTGACCAAGAAAGGTGCTGATTTGGTTAATTGGTCTTCTGCTGCCGTGGAAGCTTTTCAGGAGTTGAAGCGTCGTTTTTGTTCTGCCCCTGTGTTGTGTCAACCAGATGTTTCTCTTCCGTTCCAGGTCGAGGTTGATGCTTCTGAGATTGGAGCAGGGGCGGTTTTGTCACAGAGAGGTTCTGGTTGCTCAGTGTTGAAACCATGTGCTTTCTTTTCCAGGAAGTTTTCTGCTGCTGAGCGTAATTATGATGTGGGCAACCGAGAGTTGCTGGCCATGAAGTGGGCATTCGAGGAGTGGCGTCATTGGCTTGAAGGAGCTAAGCATCGCGTGGTGGTATTGACTGATCATAAGAACCTTACTTATCTCGAGTCTGCCAAGCGCTTGAATCCTAGACAGGCCCGTTGGTCGTTATTCTTTGCTCGCTTCGATTTTGTGATTTCGTACCTTCCGGGCTCTAAAAATGTGAAGGCGGATGCTCTGTCTAGGAGTTTTGTGCCCGACTCTCCGGGTTTATCTGAGCCGGCGAGTATCCTCAAGGAAGGAGTCATTGTGTCTGCCATCTCCCCTGATTTGCGGCGAGTGTTGCAAAAATTTCAGGCTAATAAACCTGATCGTTGTCCGGCCGAGAAACTGTTCGTCCCTGATAGGTGGACTAGTAAAGTTATCTCTGAACTTCATTGTTCGGTGTTGGCTGGTCATCCAGGAATCTTTTGTACCAGAGAGTTAGTGGCTAGATCCTTCTGGTGGCCATCTCTGTCACGGGATGTACGTACTTTTGTGCAGTCCTGTGGGATTTGTGCTAGGGCTAAGCCCTGCTGTTCACGTGCCAGTGGGTTGCTTTTGCCCTTGCCGGTCCCGAAGAGGCCTTGGACACATATTTCGATGGATTTCATTTCTGACCTTCCCGTTTCTCAAAAGATGTCAGTCATTTGGGTGGTCTGTGATCGCTTTTCTAAAATGGTCCATCTGGTGCCCTTGGTTAAATTGCCTTCCTCCTCTGATTTGGTGCCTTTGTTCTTCCAGCATGTGGTTCGTTTGCATGGCATTCCTGAGAATATTGTTTCTGACAGAGGTTCCCAGTTTGTTTCAAGGTTCTGGCGAGCCTTTTGTGGTAGGATGGGCATTGACCTATCTTTTTCCTCGGCTTCCCATCCTCAGACTAATGGCCAGACGGAACGAACCAATCAGACCTTGGAAACATATCTGAGATGTTTTGTTTCTGCAGACCAGGATGATTGGGTGTCCTTTTTGCCGTTGGCTGAGTTCGCCCTTAATAATCGGGCCAGCTCGGCTACCTTGGTCTCTCCATTTTTCTGCAATTCTGGGTTCCATCCTCGTTTCTCTTCAGGACAGGTTGAGTCTTCGGACTGTCCTGGTGTGGATTCTGTGGTGGACAGGTTGCAGCAGATCTGGACTCAGGTAGTGGACAATTTGACCTTGTCCCAGGAGAAGGCTCAACTTTTCGCTAATCGCAGACGCCGTGTGGGTCCCCGACTTCGTGTTGGGGATCTGGTTTGGTTATCTTCTCGTCATATTCCTATGAAGGTTTCCTCTCCTAAATTTAAACCTCGTTTTATTGGTCCATATAGGATTTCTGAGATTCTCAATCCTGTGTCCTTTCGTCTGACCCTCCCGGACTCCTTTTCCATACATAATGTATTCCATAGGTCGTTGTTGCGGAGATACGTGGCACCTATGGTTCCATCTGTTGAGCCTCCTGCCCCTGTTTTGGTGGAGGGGGAATTGGAGTATATTGTGGAGAAAATTTTGGATTCTCGTGTCTCTAGACGAAAACTCCAGTATCTGGTTAAATGGAAGGGTTATGCTCAGGAAGATAATTCCTGGGTTTTTGCCTCTGATGTCCATGCTCCAGATCTTGTTCGTGCCTTTCATGTGGCTCATCCTGGTCGGCCTGGGGGCTCTGGTGAGGGTTCGGTGACCCCTCCTCAAGGGGGGGGGGTACTGTTGTGAATTCTGTGGCTGAATTCACTCCTGTGGTCACAAGTGGTACTGCAGCTTCTGGGCTTCCTCCCTCAGGTGTTCTGGTGAGCTCGTTGGCTGCCTTGTTATTTAACTCCACCTGATTCTGTCTTCCTTGCTCCTTGTCAATGTTCCAGTGTTGGATCTGAGCTTCTGGATCTTTCCTGTGGCCTGCTGCTCTGCTTAGATAAGTGGTTCTTTGCTTTTGTTGCTGTTTTTTCTGTCCAACTTGTCTATTTGTTTTTGCTGGAAGCTCTGAGACGCAAAGGGTGTACCGCCGTGCCGTTAGTTCGGCACGGTGGGTCTTTTTGCCCCTTTGCGTGGTTTTTTGCTTTAGGGTTTTTTGTAGACTGCAAAGTTCTCTTTGCTATCCTCGCTCTATCTAGAATATCGGGCCTCACTTTGCTGAATCTATTTCATCCCTACGTTTTGTCTTTTCATCTTGCTAACAGTCATTATATGTGGGGGGCTGCCTTTTCCTTTGGGGTATTTCTCTGAGGCAAGTCAGGCTTGTATTTCTATCTTCAGGCTAGTCAGTTCCTCAGGCTGTGCCGAGTTGCATAGGTAGTGTCAGGCGCAATCCACAGCTGCCTTTAGTTGTGTTTAGGATAGGTTCAGGTATTGCGGTCTACAGAGATTCCACGTCTCAGAGCTCGTTCTATTGTTTTTGGGTTATTGTCAGATCACTGTATGTGCTCTGATTACTGGCACACTGTGTTACTGGATTGCCTTCATAACAGAGGACCTTGTTAGGACACTACAGGCAGAAAGGAACTAATAGTCAGTGCAAAGTTGAAGGTTCACAAACTGGCCTGTCAAATGGGTACCCACCTGTCTTCTGGCTGCCTGGACTCCCTCTACACCTGTTGCCAGTACCCTGGACTGTGGCCTGCTACCATCAGTAAACCAGGTAAAGACTGCAACCCTATGTCCTCCATTTATTTTCCAGCATTCACCATCTCTACCAAACACACCGGGAGCCCTGGGGACCCTGCTTCACCTGTGGGAAGCGTCACCATCTATGCTGCAGTAAACATCACCCCAGAGGACCCCTTTAAGCAGCGTCGGTCCGCTCTGACCGAGAACCACAGGTGGCGTCACAAATACAAACTTTATTAAACCCTTTAAATACCTTTCCCCTTTTAATTGGGCGGCCAGGGCCACGGACCAGGTGGCAGCCACCGTGACATCTCCTTTAAGTGCGACCGGACCCGGTACCGAGTATTCCCACTGCCCTGGTGGGCGACTCAATCTCATATCTTCTTCCATTTTTATAAAACTTTGAGCTATGTGGTTGATAAAGTGCAGGGGTTAGACTTGATAAGGTTTCTTTGAGACCGCAGCGTGTGATGGACGCAGTCACATTTGCTCGTCTGTTGGGGGTACTTGTCTAGCTGCAGACTTTACTCAAACTGTTACATTAGTTTCTCATTAACGGTGAGACATCCTCCAGAAACACAGCTTAGTGAACATGATCAATATATATTTTTATGATGACCTGACAAATAACACATCGGAGCAGCAGGAACAAACACTTTCATTGACTACGTAGTTCCTTAATTGGAAACAGATGTTAAATTTTCCTGTTGATTTCCATAGGGTAAACCACAGAGCATAAATGAGACAGGCTGCGGGTGGTTTGTCAAAATGGTGCAATCATAGCAAACAGAGAATTTTATTTAACATCTTAAAGCTATAACAGTTGATTTGCATGTGGACAAGATTGGTTTCATCTTTAAAATAAATGCCAATCTTTCAATTTTAATAGGATTGTTCTATTGTAACATCACAGAAAAATTGCATGTTTTCATTCATTGATAATGAATGTAAAATTTACTCTATGAAGGCCCCCTTAGGTTTTGGGAGAAGGTGGTCAGCAATATATTTTAATTAATCTTCAAATAGTATGCATGGATTCCAAACGGCTGGGAAAAATGTAATAAAAAAAAATCACACCACATTGCCTAGCCAATATCTCCCTGTATGTTTCTTGTGTTTTTCCTCAGAAGGTCTTCATATTATACAGGTCCTTCTCAAAAAATTAGCATATAGTGTTAAATTTCATTATTTACCATAATGTAATGATTACAATTAAACTTTCATATATTATAGATTCATTATCCACCAACTGAAATTTGTCAGGTCTTTTATTGTTTTAATACTGATGATTTTGGCATACAACTCCTGATAACCCAAAAAACCTGTCTCAATAAATTAGCATATCAAGAAAAGGTTCTCTAAACGACCTATTACCCTAATCTTCTGAATCAACTAATTAACTCTAAACACATGCAAAAGATACCTGAGGCTTTTATAAACTCCCTGCCTGGTTCATTACTCAAAACCCCCATCATGGGTAAGACTAGCGACCTGACAGATGTCAAGAAGGCCATCATTGACACCCTCAAGCAAGAGGGTAAGACCCAGAAAGAAATTTCTCAACAAATAGGCTGTTCCCAGAGTGCTGTATCAAGGCACCTCAATGGTAAGTCTGTTGGAAGGAAACAATGTGGCAGAAAACGCTGTACAACGAGAAGAGGAGACCGGACCCTGAGGAAGATTGTGGAGAAGGACCAATTCCAGACCTTGGGGAACCTGAGGAAGCAGTGGACTGAGTCTGGTGTGGAAACATCCAGAGCCACCGTGCACAGGCGTGTGCAGGAAATGGGCTACAGGTGCCGCATTCCCCAGGTAAAGCCACTTTTGAACCATAAACAGCGGCAGAGGCGCCTGACCTGGGCTACAGAGAAGCAGCACTGGACTGTTGCTAAGTGGTCCCAAGTACTTTTTTCTGATGAAAGCAAATTTTGCATGTCATTCGGAAATCAAGGTGCCAGAGTCTGGAGGAAGACTGGGGAGAAGGAAATGCCAAAATGCCTGAAGTCCAGTGTCAAGTACCCACAGTCAGTGATGGTGTGGGGTGCCATGTCAGCTGCTGGTGTTGGTCCACTGTGTTTCATCAAGGGCAGGGTCAATGCAGCTAGCTATCAGGAGATTTTGGAGCACTTCATGCTTCCATCGGCTGAAATGCTTTATGGAGATGAAGATTTCATTTTTCAGCACGACCTGGCACCTGCTCACAGTGCCAAAACCACTGGTAAATGGTTTACTGACCATGGTATTACTGTGCTCAATTGGCCTGCCAACTCTCCTGACCTGAACCCCATAGAGAATCTGTGGGATATTGTGAAGAGAAAGTTGAGAGACGCAAGACCCAACACTCTGGATGAGCTTAAGGCCGCTATTGAAGCATCCTGGGCCTCCATAACATCTCAGCAGTGTCACAGGCTGATTGCCTCCATGCCACGCCGCATTGAAGCAGTCATTTCTGCCAAAGGATTCCCGACCAAGTATTGAGTGCATAACTGAACATTATTATTTGTTGGTTTTTTTGTTTGTTATTAAAAAACACTTTTATTTGATTGGATGGGTGAAATATGCTAATTTATTGAGACAGGTTTTTTGGGTTATCAGGAGTTGTATGCCAAAATCATCAGTATTAAAACAATAAAAGACCTGACAAATTTCAGTTGGTGGATAATGAATCTATAATATATGAAAGTTTAATTGTAATCATTACATTATGGTAAATAATGAAATTTAACACTATATGCTAATTTTTTGAGAAGAACCTGTATAACATCTGGGAAAGTCACTGCTTCGGCCCATAAATGTCGCTGCACTTTTGTTACGGGTGATGCTTGACAGCATCAATCCTATATTATTCCTTGTACTAGAGGTTTTGGCTAGTGATGGGCTCGTGCTTGGCGCTGCTCTATAATCAGTCAGGCATTGGAGTGCTCGATCAAGGAGCGAGCAGTTCCTAGTATCGCGTGGTGCACAAGTGAATTATCTGAGATGGGCGCAGAGACAGAGAGAGAGAATTTTTTCCATCCTCCAGAAAAATGTTCATGTTTTCAAGTTTGCCATTCTTTCATTCTTCTCGTTCCTCAAGTTGAGCACATCCGAGCATCCGATATATCGAGCACTCGAACATTTCACTGCTCGACCAACACTAGTTCTGGCCAGTCCAGAACCTACAGGGTTAATCTTGTTAATCTGGGTTTCTATGTACTGTCAGCACTGGGTGGGGCTGTTCTATATAAACCTCTGCCAGTTAGTTCCCACTGCCAGTCAATAGTTCTGCTATCCTGGTATATAGTTCTGTGCTGTGCTCCTGTGTTTTGTCCTTGTTATCCCCATTCTTTTACTTTGTCTTGGCATTTGACTTCCTGCTTGTTTTATGATTCTGTTCCTGATGTGACCTTCTGGATCTGAGCCGGCTACCTGACTATCCTTCTTGCCAGCTTGTCCCATTGAACAGCAGCTGACTCTTCAGCCCTTGCCCAATGATACCTGTGTAAGTCCAGATCCCTGTACAGAGGTTAAAGGGTGAAGGCCAGGGCAACACCTGGGTTATGGGAAATGGAGTAGCTTGTGCCAAGCCTGTTCGTGGTAGCCATTTTGGAGATGCAAGGCGACTGCGAACATTGCATGCTTGACAATAATCTTATACTACAAATACATTAGCTATTGCAATTTAGATTACTTTAAAATGAATTTTTTTATAATGGATACAAATCTTTAAAGGGGTTGTCCACTACTAAGCAAACTCTTATTAATGACCAAGGAGAATAAATAAAAAAAACTCTAAGGGTACCGTCACACAGTGGCACTTTTGTCGCTACGACGGTACGATTCGTGACGTTCCAGCGATATCCATACGATATCGCTGTGTCTGACACGCAGCAGCGATCAGGGATCCTGCTGAGAATCGTACGTCGTAGCAGATCGTTTGGAACATTCTTTCGTCGCTGGATCTCCCGCTGTCATCGCTGGATCGGTGTGTGTGACACCGATCTAGCGATGCGTTCGCTTGTAACCAGGGTAAACATCGGGTTACTAAGCGCAGGGCCGCGCTTAGTAACCCGATGTTTACCCTGGTTACCAGCGTAAATGTAAAAAAAAAAAAACAGTACATACTTACATTCCGGTGTCCGCCAGGTGCCTTGCCGTCTGCTTCCCACACTCACTGACTGCCGGCCGTAAAGTGAAAGCAGAGCACAGCGGTGATGTCACCGCTGTGCTGTGCTTTCACCGCTGTGCTGTGCTTTCACTTTACGGCCGGCAGTCAGTGAGTGCCGGAAGCAGACGGCAAGGGACAGACACCGGAATGTAAGTATGTACTGTTTGTTTTTTTTACGCTGGTAACCAGGGTAAACATCGGGTTACTAAGCGCGGCCCTGCGCTTAGTAACCCGATGTTTACCCTGGTTACCTGGGGACCTCGGCATCGTTGGTCGCTGGAGAGCTGTCTGTGTGACAGCTCTCCAGTGACCACACTACGACTTACCAACGATCACGGCCAGGTCGTATCGCTGGTCGTGATCGTTGGTAAATCGTATAGTGTGACGGTACCCTAATTTCCTGGCCCAGCACTGCTCCTCTGCTTTGAGCCCTTGTAGGTGTGTCCCTTGTAAATCTTCTGACAATCATAATGTCATGTGACTGCTACAACCGATCACCTGCCATTGAGCGGCTGTAGCCATCATAATGTCATCCGAGTGGAAGAACAATCTTTTTCTTGGTGGGAAGCACAGTGTAGAGAGTGATTGGGCAAAACCAGTCCAGGAGGTAAGAGAACATTTTTTTCTTAATTTACGCAGCACACTTGGAAGATTATAATACGTCCAATAGTGGAAAACCCTTTTTAAGACTATCCTTCGTAAATATGCAGTAGGACAATCAAGACATAAAATATAGAATAAACATTAAATCTCGACTAAAGGAACTGTATTGCAAAACAGCGGGCAACCACCTTTTGTAGATCACAAGTCACTTTCAAATACCATAGTGTTGAACCACACTGAATATTAAAAAGTACAAAGCCTATTTAAGAGAAGACTAATTAATGCTGCTCTCACCCTAGTGTGAACTGCGAGTCATATGGTTTTAAAATTGACTTGTCAGCACTTAAATATTTGTATTCCTCATAACAATACAATTCTGCAGAATCCCTTCTTAGATTTTTCTGATGTACCACTGTTTTATACTCATCCTGGGTGCTACCAGTGGAGGATGTGTCCCTACACACACTGAGACCTGTGTACTTAGTCATATCAGTGTTCAACTATGTATAGACACATCCATTTGACAAAGTGAATGGTAACAAACAATAATTAACATACTCATATATATTTAGGGGGGAGTAGCAGATGAACTGAACAATGCAAAGATCTATGAAGAGATACTCCAATTGTTTTTTCAAGAAAAGAGCAAGTATTTACAAAAAAAATTGGAGAGACAGCTCCTCTTTAGTTTAGTTGCAAGTTTTAATATTGCTATGCTTGGAGCAACCAACCTGCAATACTTACTCTAATCACCAACAATACAGGAGGTACACGTGCTTCTCACCGGAGTTTTCATTTTCAAGTGAGTTTTTAGCCTCATGTACAGGCGCTTCTCACAAAATTAGAATATCATCTACAAGTTAATTCATTTCAGTTCTTCAATACAAAAAGTGAAACTCATATTATATAGAGTCATTACAAAGAGAGTGATCTATTTCAAGTGTTTATTTCTGTTAATGTTGTTGATTTTGACTTACAGCCAATGAAAACTCAAAAGTTATTGTCTCAATAAATTAGAATACCGTACTTTATGACACCAGCTTGAAAAATGATTTTAAAATCAATAATGTTGGCCTACTGAAATGTATGTTCAGTAAATGCACTCAATACTTGGTCCTTTTTCATCAATTACTGCATCAATGCGGTTTGGCATGGAGGCGACCAGCCTGTGGCACTGCTGAGGTGTTATGGAAGCCCAGGTTGCTTTTATAGCAGCTTTCAGCTTGTCTGCATTGTTGGGTCTGATGTCTCTCATCTTCCTCTTGACAATACCCCATAGATCCTCTATGGAATTAAGGTCAGGCGAGTTTGTTGGCCAATTAAGCACAGTGATACTGTTGCTTCTAAACCAGGTATTGGTTCTTTTGGCAGTGTGGACAAGTGCCAATTCCTGCTGGAGAATGAAATTTTCATCTCCAAAAAGCTTGTCGGCAGAAGGAAGCGCAAAGTGCTCTAAAATTTCCTCGTAGACGGCTGATCTGACTTTGGTCTTGATAAAACACAGTGGACATACACCAGCAGATGACATGGCTCCCCAAACCATCACTGATTGTGGAAACTTCACACTAGACCTCAAGCAGCTTGGATTGTGGCCTCTCTACTCTTCCTCCAGACTCTGGGACCTTGATTTCCAAATGAAATGGAAAACTTACTTTCATCTGAAAACAACACCTTGGACAACTGAGCGACAGTCCAGCTCTTTTTCTCCTTGGCCCAGGTAAGACGCTTCTGGCATTGTCTATTGGTCATGAGTGGCTTGACACAAGGAATGTGACACTTGTAGATCATGTCCTGGATACGTCTGTGTGTGGTGGCTCTTGAGGCAATGACTCCAACAGCAGTCCACTCCTTGTGAGTCTCTACAAAATTTTTGAATGGCCTTTTCTTAACAATCCTTTCAAGGCTGCGGTTATCCCGGTTGCTTGTGCACCTTTTTCTACCACACTTTTTCCTTCCACTCAACTCTCCATTAATATGCTTGGATACAGCACTCTGTGAACAGCCAGCTTCTTTAGAAATTACCTTTTGTGGCTTACCCTCCTTGTGGAGTGTGTCAATGACTGCCTTCTGGACATCAGTCTCCCCCATGACTATGGAGCCTACTGAAACAGACTAAGGGACCTTTTTAAATGCTTAGGAAGTCTTTGCAGGTGTTTTGTGTTAATTATTGTAATTTACTGAGATAATGACTTTTGTGTTTTCATTGGCTGTAAGTCATAATCATCAACATTAACAGAAATAAACACTTGAAATTGATCACTCTCTTTGTAATGACCCCATATAATATATGAGTTTCACTTTTTGCATTGAAGAACTGAAATAAATTAACTTTTTGATGATATTCTAATTTTTTGAGAAGCACCTGTATATGAGGCTAAAAACCCGCTTGAAAATTAAAACTGCTACACATATTACTCAGCAGCAGGTGTCATCTCTGCACGGTGGACCCCGGACTGCGAACGCACCTCATATTCTCTATTATCATTATTTGGTGCGTTCCGCCAGTCCTAACACCATGTTACAAGAACTCAATATATATTGTAATATATAGTATTCATCCAAACAGAATTTAATGTGAAACTGAAAAATGGAGGATCCCCTCTTTGGAAATCCTGAGATTGCAAACCAAAAGGTAACCATTACTCTCCAACCAGTCACTCAACATTTGCTACACAAATAATAAACCAGGCAAGTTTGATAGAAGCAAAATTGTTGGTGTAAGGTAGTTTCATTTTAAAAGGAACCAGTCACCAGAGTCATCCTGCTCAAACCACAAATAGCACAAGTCAGACACAGCCAGGTATGTTTTATGGTGTTTCAGAGTTAACATAGGTTAACATCAGGAGTTTGTAAAGTCACATAGGAAGACCATTGTGGTATTCAACTTTCTGCAATAGAAGCAATGATTTAACATTAAGCAGGATCTACTAAACAGTATATATGAAGACACAAAAGAGCATAGTAAAACCAAAATCACTCCGTTGCAAAAA